>NC_047588.1:41694068-42315140 GCF_011004845.1 Esox lucius
GTAAATACATAACCCAACATAAACGCACACAAATAATAGGATAAACCTTTAAACCATTACAGAGCTCTGAAACAAGGACAAATATTTAACTCTTACGACGGTGCAGGCCTGGTCGTCCTCCATAACACGGACTGGGGAACCAATGCGAAGTCCTCTCTTGTGGTTGTGCGGAGCGAATGTTCCAGTCGACGTTTCTTCAGTAACACGCAGAGGAAACCCCCAGAATTCACTGGTATCTGGGGTCACTATTGGAGTTCGCCCTATCTTTTCTAAACAGTACTCTGCCCAACAGAAGATAACTAGCAAGCTTGATTAGACTAGCTAAGCTAAGGACTAACAATAAAATACGATTTAGTTAACATCCGTATGTACCGAAAGACCCAGCGGTTGTCACTGGATTTGCTGTTTTATTTCGTCACTCGGAAAATTATCCATTAACACTGAGTTTACCTACTTACAAACATAGACATAATAAAGAGTAGACACCGCATTGGCTGCTGGGGCGCGAGAAGTACGGCCGCCATCTTTGACCGGTCATACTCCTATTTGCGTAACAGCTGAAGCCACGATGCCAGAGCACTGTGGAGCATATTCCTGCTCATATCGGCGGACTATCGAAAGCAGGGCTCGGGGATTACTTTTCACAAGTAAGATTTAACATTACCGTATTATTGGTTGTATTTTGTGACTAGAATATTACCAGAGAGTTGAGAAGGAGCAAGGATCTTTGATATTAATGTATTGAAGTCGTATCCAGCTAGCTAGGCTATGTTTACTGCACCAGCCGGCGAACTGAGACTTGATAAGTCATATTCTATAACACTGACTTAACACTGAGATTACAACTGACTCAAGAATGCTATTGTAGAAATAAAGCAAATATTACTGGTATAACATTGGCCATCTAATTATATATTTATATAAATAAAAGACGGTATTATCATTGTTGGGCAGTACTAGCTTAGCTAGTAACTTAGTATTTTGGTAGTAGCTTCACTATTTCCAGAATCAAGTAACTTTTCAGTAGTAGTAACTCCTTTATTTACCAAGTAGCTTGGCCACACAAGCTACTTTTCTTGTCATGTGAAATTAGCACAACTTAAAGTAGCTTCCTATGTAATGAACTAGCCTACTGCTGTGTTTGTGTTACTTAGCTTGCTACATTTGACTGGGTGGTAGCTTTTGTGTAGTGAAGCTTTATTCATGACAGAGTAACTTATTGCTTAGCTCACTGCAATTTCCAAGTAACTTGCCCAACACTGTGTATTATTCACATGTAATTCACCCTAACAAAAGTAAGTTACCTCTCATGTCTCATACCCACCCCACATAAAATAAAGGCAACAGAACATCTGATAGTAGAATGGTTTTCAAACAAGCTTATTTAGTTCAGCGGTATGTGCTCACCTACCGGTTCAGCCAAGATCACTTGGAGCTCCTAATTAATTCAATCAGAGCGTCAGGTAGGGTTTGTGTTCTTTTAATTACAATTTTGAAAATATACCTAATGAATATCTTTGTCTTATGAGTAATGTATGTATTGTGTGCCTGTTTTCCATATAAGGAGGCTGGAATAACAATCCATCGGCACTTCCAGGCCATCTTCCACCGCCTGATGGTTCAGTGTGGTGTCTCACCTGTGTAAAGCACTATATCAATATAATGTATTTTTTTTAAATTATTATTTTAATAAGGTGCTGAGTGCTGCAGAGAGGGTGATCCGCCAAGCTTCACCAATGCCAGCTCCTAAGGTGTCGACAGTCACACACATCGTCCGGGAGGAGATTGGAACGGAGGATGTTTTTCTGCTTGGGGAACACATTGAGGAGACTCAGTTTGGCATCGACAACCATCATTCTGACTTGTTGTCATTGGTTGTGTCTGTGTTTCTCAAAATAAGGCTGCACCACATTACCAAACTCACCTCTCTTGAACTGCAGAAAGGGAGCACGAGGAAGAACTGTCCTCTTTCAGGGGTTTTAGAGCGTGTGCATGTGTGTGGTTCCACGACAATTCAAGACTTTAATCCTAAATTCCAGCTTCCCAAAACTAATTCAAAGTTTTATATCTGTACTTTAACCTTACTCATCACACATAGTATCTTTATGTCATATCTGTCATCATTCTGACAAGATTAACACTGAAACTGAAAGCAATGGTTTAAAACTGCCTGAAAACAGTGGTCTGTCACATTTTATGTGAATACTGCTGTAAGTGTTGGTGGGTCTGTAAATACCTCTGTCTGTTTGTGTTTCATGAACTCTAGCCTCATGGTGTGTCTCCAGGAATCCAAATGTTGGTCTCCTTTGCCTTACACTGGGTTTGTGAGCTTGTGTATAATGAAGTTTATCTTTACATTATGTCCTTGTGTTTGTGATTGTCTTAGCCCTGATCTCTTTCCCTCTGGGTTCTGAAAAGCACTTGTAACTGTGTTTTGAAAATTGCTACATTAATTAAGTTTGAAGACTTTTCAAGGGAGTTTCAACAAAGTAAATGTGCAGTTTAAATAAAAAACTGTCACTTTTCATTTCATCCTGCTATTTTAGACTGGGACCCATGTGAGTATGTTGGGATGGGGGCTGTGAAATGAGAGAGAGAGAAATATATATTTCTGACTTTACTGCCACTATTTACACATTAGGTGTTTCAATCAGAATGATAGTCAAACTGGAAATGTTCCTGTTTTTCTCCCTTTTTGGGGATTATGTTCACAGTTTTGATGAATACAAAACTATGAATATTAAAATACGCCGAACCATGTGTCCTGTATCATAGCTACATGTATGACCTTTGCAGCAAAAAAAAAAACCCGAAGGTATTCACTGAGGTATGATCAATTAAATGCGATGACAGCTCGTTTCACCTGCCAAAACAGATTACATTGAGTGGAGTGGCTGACCGGTCCAAGATGGCGGTCCCACGGCTCGTCAGCGCCAGTAGGTAGTAGCGGTCGATGCGGCGTCTATTCTTTATTATGTCTATGCTTACAAATACTGGTCAGTAACAGGTCATAATGAATCTGCGTCTTGTGAGCAACATTAAAGAAACACTTCCGGGTCACGAAAATCTGGAATTTTTCAAAATAAAAGAGACCAACGAATTACTTAAAAACTGAGATAAATTGAGTTTATTGTTTGAGAACATGTACCTCTCAAAACA
Organism: Esox lucius; assembly: GCF_011004845.1. Classification (NCBI taxonomy): domain Eukaryota; kingdom Metazoa; phylum Chordata; class Actinopteri; order Esociformes; family Esocidae; genus Esox; species Esox lucius. The sequence continues at coordinate 41,697,228 of NC_047588.1, forward strand.
TTGACATCAATTGAAATATGATCATATTTAAGAGTAATTTCGATAAAAAGTGGGTGTTAAAACACGTTCCAAGGGTAAAATTCTGACAATTCCAATGACAGAATATGGAATATATATTGCCTCATAACTAATAAACTATTGAATATTCCACAGAGAAAGCAGTGTAGGAAATGTCCAGGAGAATGTGTAGAGTAAGACAAACCTGTCTAATCATGGGGAATGGTGTGCTACATCTAGCAACACAATATTTCCACACCCTCTTTTTCCACAATGCAACTCAATGCATATGAAATACATATTGGCCTATAAAAATATTCTATACGCCGCAGTGAATGTATTGTAGGAAATGTTCAGGAGACTCTATAGATTGATTATATGCAAAGAAATCAAGGGACACTCTGTATTTGCAATTGTTGCTGGTGTTTATCTCCGTTTTGAAGTTATTTGTTGGTCTCTTTTATAAAAAAAGTAATAAAATAAAAACGACTTTTCGTGACCCGGAAGGGTTTCTTTAATGTTGCTCACAGGACGCTGATCAGTAGTTATTATGACCTGTTACTTAATCTATAGAGTCTCCTGAACATTTCCTACAATACATTCACTGTGGCTTATAGAATAGTATTTATTTTATAGGCCAATATGTATTTCATATGCATTGAGTTACATTGTGGCCAATGGAATGGGTGGAGTAAAATGCCAGCAACAATGGCAAATACACAGTGCCCCTTGATGTTTTTGCATATAATCACTCTATAGAGTCTTCTAAACATTTCCTACAATACATTCACTGCGGTGTATAGAATAGTTTTTTCTATATGAGTCAATATGTATTTCATATTGAGTCACATTGTGGCCAATGGTATGGGTGGAGTATAACACCAGCAACAATTACACAGTGCCCCTAGATTTCTTTGCATAGAATTATTCTATCCTCTCTCCTGAACATTTCCTACAATAAATTTTTACAATATACACTAAGTATTCAAGTGTCAAAATCGTATAAATACATTTCCTAAGATTCCTAAGAAACAAAGGACTGGCACCCTTCTTGGTCTAGGCAGGAGAACATGGTCAAGGTACCTAATAATCCTCTGATATTATACAGGTGTGTCACAATCAAAGTAAAGATTCACATACCAGCTAATGGAAATACAGACATTTCCCAAATGTACCTTAGTTCAACATTTCCATAACACACTCCCCTTTTAACTTGAATAAATACGGACTGTTCATGGATTAAGTTAGATAGTCCTCGGATGATTATTTTATAAGCGTTTGTCTCTCTATTTGCAAATAAACTGTTAATTATGCCAAGAGAATTTTATCTCTGTACTTCCTCCTTTAAGAGTTCTGATCGATGAAATTACCATCACACTTTCCACTGTTACCTTGCCTCCAAAAGTCCCTGTAGTTGACATTAGTGCAACAAATAAATAGCCTAGCACAGGGCAATTCAATTCCGGTCCTGGAGGGCGCGAAACACTTCTGGTTCTACCTGTTAGTTGATTGCCTTCACCTGGCATCTCAGGTCTGAATCAGTGTGCTCATCCAAATAAATTTCATTGGACAAATGTATTTCTACTGGTAAATACCTGTTTATGCTACGATTTGTTGACAGGATATAAGCAAGAGAAAAGTATCTGTTAGAGTGCAAAGAAAAAATAAGTCTCCAACAGACAAACAAAATGTGAAAGAACTATTTTCTTTTTGAAAAGTATATATTTTGCTCTTTTGAACAGTATTTAGAATAATCTCCGATCATTATTATGTTAGGAAGCCAGTATCTACTTTCAATTTGAATATATATAGATGAGGCCAATAGCTATGGATTTTTCCTGTGAATTACAAATTTGCTCAGTCTAGATTGTGTTGACATGTCGAAGTTTGACGACACATGAATGCTCTCATAAACTGTGCTTTACATTTTCTTAACCCTACCACTTCAACATGTTTGCTGTGTGGTTGGTTTAACAACAATCTTCTCATTTCAGAAGTCTCTCAGGTAAACAGTATCTCACAAAAGTGAGTACACCCCTCACATTTTTGTAGAAGATTGCCAAGACCCTGAAACTGAGCTGCAGCACAGTGGCCAAGACCATACAGCGGTTTAACAGGATAGGTTCCACTCAGAACAGGCCTTGCTGTGGTCGACCAAAGAAGTTGAGTGCACATGCTCTGCGTCATATCCAGAGGATGTCTTTGGGAAATAGATGTATGTGTTCTGCCAGCAATGCTGCAGAGGTTGAAGGGGTGGGGGGGTCAGCCTGTCAGTGCAACAACTGTTTTAATGTAGGTACAGTTTTCCTCCACTTTCTCTTTATGGTCCTCATTTATGACGTCTAACATTGATGAGTTGCTGTCAATAGCCCTTTTGTGCCGATTCCAAGGATGCGTTTCGCTGTACTGTACTTGTACTGTTGAAAGACAATAAAGTTGAATCTAATCTAATACATAGCATTAATGTGATGTTCTGCCTTTGAATGGAGCTTAAACCCAAAATCTTTAAACAGCACCTTTCTCCAGTTACAAAAACCTGACTGTGATTCAGGTGTACTGGGCAGAGAAAGAATAGGCGAAACAATAAGTTGAATCTGGACTTACAGAATATTCAAGCCATGAATTGTCCTTACAGCTTAGGATTTTAGGAGCTGTTGAAAGCCCTTTTCCTAGTACCATGCTGTGTTCTGGGAAATGTTTTACAACATCTTGAAATGTCTGAAATACACAATAAATGATGTGTCACATCTCTATGGAAAGGTATAATTAAGGGATCCACAAGTTTAGACGCTAATAGCTGCTACCTAATATGTGTAGTTTACAGTATAGGCCTGGCTCACCATTGGGTCATTTTAGAACAGCATATCTGGTGCTTGATGCAGCTGGGAGGGGCTCTTTGACATCTCCTGGCACCCCTGGCTTACTGTCTAGCTCAGGTCTCTGTGTCATCCCTTGATACATATATTACATTAGAATAACATAATAACCATTAGTGTAATTGCAATAAAACGCCACAGCCATCATAAAAAGAACACACATGAATTAACAACCAACGTTTTAAAGTGAGGCATAATCTGACAAAATCTTCTATTTCAAGCTGAAGCTAAACTTAAATTCTGAACTGGGCATGTGATTGACTGTCTGGTAGATGCTAGACCTGGTGATGGTAGACTGGGTCCTTGGGATGTCTGACCACACTGAACTGGTGGTGGTAGACTGGGTCCTTGGGATATCTGACCACACTGACCTGGTGATGGTAGACTGGGTCCTTGGGATGTCTGACCACACTGACCTGGTGATGGTAGACTGGGTCCTTAGGTGTCTGACCACACTAGCTTACTATATAGTAAACAGTACATACTTCACCATCACCTGCAAAGTATGTGCTTATAGTACTTAATATATAGTGTGTAATTTGAGATCCACATACGTTTTACCTATATTTCACCTACGTTTCACCTACGTTTTCTGAGTCAAATTAAAAATCACTTCCTGGTCGTGAAAATGGGGAATATTTCAAAAATAAAAGTGGCCAACATAGTAAAGTGTAAAACTGTATCTGTTAATCGTTAAAGACAGAAGTCATACCTCCCACATTAATCGTTCCATTCATACAGCATCAGCATTGTAAGAACTAGTGGATTGGACCCATAAACATGAACACGTTGTTATGTTAATACTGGACTCAAATGTCCCTGGCAAGTCATGCTATCCACCGAAGGTATTTCCCCTCTCTTTTCAGTATGTACCCGCTGATGTGTTTCAAGGAAAACTAGATGACTGAAACTCACTCTCCCAGAGTCAGAACAGGAGTAAGGTCTCTCTCCAGTATGTATGCGCTCCCTGTTTAAAGATAGTAGAATAAAAATGTATAGTTATTTAGCAGGGCAGGCATACAAAACAAATAAAAACTTAGCATTTTAAATTTCCTAGCTTAATTAACATCTCTCCGTTTAATGCTGTGAAGACAGACACTAATCAGTAGGGGAACCCAGGAATGGTTGTACCACTTTTTGCCTTTTCATCAGTTTCTCTGAGATAATTTGTGATTGTGTATTTAAAACGTGATACAAACAATCAACATCTATCCTAGGATTTACTGTCTGGTTGGCATCCCCAGAATACCACCTGTATTTTCTCTGAAATGAATTAGCTTCCACCAAAGACACAAGTGAGGATTGCTTTGATCCTTATCTAGAGCTCTTATATTAGGACCATAACCTGAGTTTATTGATGTTAGTACCATAACCTGGGTCTATTGATGTTAGTACCATAACCTGAGTTTATTGATGTTAGGACCATAACCTGGGTTTACTCATGTTAGTACCATAACCTGAGTTTATTGATGTTAGGACCATAACCTGGGTTTACTCATGTTAGTACTATAACCTGGGTCTTCTAGGTATTCAGGCCCTACATTTCAATTCACCTGAGAACCTCAGGTAAAACAACATGCACATAGAATAACACAGAAAACGGTTTGGAACAATAAATCAATGTTTATTCAACACTTCAACAAGCAGACAGTTCCAGTTTCATAATATTACAAATCAGTGAAGTTAAATGCAAATACACACACATACTGTACAGTTCCAGTCAAATGTCTGGACACATACTTTGCATTCTCACTAATATGTTTCACAAGGTAGTCTCCTGGAATGCTTTCCAACTATCTTAAAGGAGTTCCTGCATGATGGGATAGCTGTTCCCTTAGTTTTTGTCTTGTCAACCATAGTTTGTAGTAAAGGAACATCTACATACATGTTGTTTCTAAACGCGATTTCTGTGAATCATTTAAAAACAAATTCATTATCCTGTTCATCTCAGAATGAAGTCATTAAAATAATGGAATACACTTAAAAAAATAAACAGGTATGTCATTTGCAATAACAAGTTACGGCAATGAAATGCTTGGTTTTCCTACTCCTGACAGTGCAGTTAAAATTTCAAAAGTAACAGTCATTATAATTGGTTTGCCCGTCAGGAAGTTCATGATCCATCTGTACATAGTGGGGTCGAGACCCAGATCCCTGAGCTTCACCGCTAGCTTGTGGGGCACAATGGTGTTGAAGGCTGAGCTACTGTCAATGAACAGCATTCTCATATGTGTTCCTTTTGTCCAGATTAGAGAGTGCAGAGTGGAGGGTCAGAGCGATGGCGTCCTCTGTGGATCTGTTATGTCTGTAGGCAAACTGTAGTGCACAGGTGTCGAACCGGTTCCACAAAGGGCCGAGTGTCTGCAGGTTTTTGGTTTTTCCTATAAATTGGTTCCTAGTTCATACCTACACAACCAGGTGAGGGTAGAAACTAACCAATCAGTGACCTAATTAACCAATCAAGTACAAGGAGAGAGCAAAAACCTGCAGACACACGGCCCTCCGTGGAACCGGTTTGACACCTCTGCTGTAGTGGGTCAAGTGTTGCAGGCATGGAGTCTGTGATGTGTTTTAACTAGCCCTTCAAAGCACTTCATGATGATTGGTGAATGGTACAGGGCGGTAATTGTCTGACCTGGTCATTTGGAAAGGGCAGCCATCCTGGTTCATTTGAGTATCCATGCCAGGGATGATGTTCTCAAATCAAGCATAGAAAGAGTTCAGTTCCTCTGGGAGAGAAGCCGATACTTCCCCCACACTACCCGTGTTGCCTTTATAGTCAGTGATGGTTCTTAGACCACTCCACGTGTTCCTGGTATTGGAGCCCTAGTAGTGAGATTCTACTTTGATTCTGTATTGCCTTTTCACCAGGTTGAAGTGTGTGATTAAGTTTGTTGTTCCGAATGTTTTCAATGTTTTTCCTCCACGTAAATTTTGGACACATTTTCAGACATTTTCCTTGGCTGAGTTTGTCACAACATACAAACATTCAGACGTGAGACAAATTAAAAGATTAACCTGAATGAATGAGTGGAGGAACATGCTTGTGATATAAGATGCTTCCACGCGGGTGTACTGCATGATACAACTTAGCAATAAGCATCCTATCAGGCTCTGTGACAAAAAATACTAAAGTGCCAAGTCGGCCCAGCTGATCTACATTTTGGATCAAAATGGCAAGAGGAAAGGGTTTAAGTGACTCTGACAGAGGGTTAATTATTGGGTCTCTTCCAGGTTGACAACGCCACCACCCACAGGACATGAGGGGTCACTGAATGGTTTGATGAGTGTGACAATGATGCGAATCATTTGCTATGGCCTTCACAGACACCAGATCTCAGCCAACTGAAACCTATGGGAGATTTAGGATTAACGCCCTAGACAGCGCTCTCTACCACCATCATCAAGACACCAAATGTGTCCTCAAAACACCAAATGAGAAATATATTTTGGAAGAATAACATTCCTACCTTCCAGGAGTTCCACAGACTCACAGAATCCATGCCAAGACACGGTTCTGGTGGCTTGTGAAGCGGTTCTGGTGGCTTGTGGTGGCCCAACACCTTACTGAAACACTGCTGGTTTTTCCTTAAATTTGCCTTATGTCTGAATCTAATAATATATTTAAGAGAATAGTTGTATTATGTCACCCCTTCATATACATGGGCATGCCCTACACAAGAAATACATAACATGTCACAATCCACCATGATATGTGCACATTAAAATAAGAACTACAAAATAACTGTATGATAATATTAATATAATCATAATATCAAAAATATTAATATATGATAACATTAGTTTAAAAAAAAAAGAGAATATATAATAGCAACATTAATATATACTACTAATAACATTAACAATACATAATATTCCACACAGATCAACTACAAAATCTCTCCCATAGAACAATGACCATCCTTCCCCTAATTCTTTAGCCAAACCATATTAAGTTACTCCAAAATACTTCTCCACAATACATCCCTGAACTGTTTAGACTTGGATAGTGAGTGCATTATTTATATTCCAGTTGTTCTAAAGTATCTGACTGTCTCCAAAGCATTTAATCTCTTTCCAACAAGTTCTTTGATTATGAGAAACTCTTCCCTCTCTATGATGTACTCTAAGTTTAGATGATGTCATAAACCACATCCCACATTCAGAAGTAGGGTTATTCTCCAGTAAGCATCTACTGATGAGTATGAAGGGAACCTAGATGACTGAAACATTTCCCAGAATCAGAATCAGAGTAAGGGATCTCTCTTGTATGCATGCGCTGGTGAGCTTAAAGGCTGCCTAATTGAGAGAAACTCTAGCCAGAGTTAGAAACGGAGTAAGTCTAATCTTTAGTATGTATGCGCTGGTGAGATTTAAGGCTGTCTGATCGAGAGAAACTCTTCCCACAGTCAGAACAGGAGTAAGGCTTCTCCCCGGTGTGCATTCTCCGATGAACATTAAATTGAGACGATGAAAAGAAACTCTTCCCACAGGCAGAACAGGAGTAAGGTTTCTCTCCACTATGTATGCGTTGGTGCGATTTTAGGCTGCTTAACCAAGAAAATGTCTTTCCACAGTCGGCACAGGAGTAAGGCTTCTCTCCTGTGTGCACTCTCTGATGTTGAGTAAGTGGACCTGAACTTGTAAAACTCTTACCACAGTCAGTACAGGAGTAAGGCTTCTCTCCTGTGTGTACTCTCTGATGTAGAGTAAGAGTAAAGGAATGAATGAAACTCTTCCCACAGTAAGAACAGGAGTAAGGTTTCTCTCCACTATGTATGTGCTGGTGACGTTCAAGGCCGATTAACTGAGAGAAACGCTTACCACAGTCAGTACAGGAGTAAGGCTTCTCTCCTGTGTGTACCCTCTGATGTAGAGTAAGTGTACTTGAAGTAGTGAAACTCTTCCCACAGTCAGAACAGGAGTAAGGTTTCTCTCCAGTATGTAGGCGCTGGTGACATTTTACAGAACTTGATGAAGAGAAACTCTTCCCACAGTTGGTACAGGAATAAGGCTTCTCTCCTGTGTGCACTCTCTGATGTAGAGCAAGTCCTGCTGAAGTAGTGAAACTCTTCCCACATTCAGAACAGGAGTACAATTTCTCTCCAGTATGTAGGCGCTGGTGAGTTTTTAAGTTATTTAACTGATTGAAACTCTTCCCACAGTCAGAACAGGAGAAAGGTTTCTCTCCAGTATGTAGGCGCTGGTGACATTTTACAGAACTTGATGAAGAGAAACTCTTCCCACAGTTGGTACAGGAATAAGGCTTCTCTCCTGTGTGCATTCTTTGATGTTGACCAAGTCCTGCTGAAGTACTGAAACTCTTCCCACATTCAGAACAGGAGTACAGTTTCTCTCCAGTATGTAGGTGCTGGTGAGTTTTTAAGTTATTTAAATGATTGAAACTCTTCCCACAGTCAGAACAGGAGTAAGGTTTCTCTCCAGTATGTAGGCGCTGGTGACATTTTAGGTAACTTGATGAAGAGAAACTCTTCCCACAGTCGGTACAGGAATAAGGCTTCTCTCCTGTGTGCACTCTCTGATGGCGAGCAAGTCCTGCTGAAGTAGTGAAACCCTTCCCACAGTCAGAACAGGAATGAGGCTTCATTCCAAGATGTACGTGCTGGTGAGTTTTAAGTTGATAGATATCAAAGAAACTCTTCCCACATTCAGAACAGGAATAGGGCTTCTCTCCAGTATGTAGGCGCTGGTGAACTTTTAGGTAACTTGATGAAGAGAAACTCTTTCCACAATAGGTACAGTGGTAAGGCTTCTCTCCTGTGTGCACTCTCTGATGTTGTGAAAGTGCAGCTGATTTTCTGAAACTCTTGCCACAGTCAGAACAGGAGTATTTCTTCTCTCCCGCATGGATGATAAAATGAAGTTTCAACTGTGATATAGATAGAAAACTTTTTTCACAATGGGAGCAGTGGTAAGACTTCTTAACTTCGTTGTCTTTGTGTTGTTTCTCTCCAAATGTAGAAAATGTCTCCACTTCTGGAATCCAATCTGTGACAGACATCAGAAATGTTAGTTTGTTATTTCCAGGCTTAACAAAATATATGCATTCCATTACATTAGATACAAATAGTCTTCAAATTGAAATTTTCTTCAGCCCAAAAGAACCTAAAAATCTATGGAAGTGATGGAAGCATGCAAGCATGTTTTATTTACTAATTGCAAAATGAACCGCCATATGTTTCAAATGTGGAGTTGTGTTTAAAACGTATTTGAACACGTTCTCGGATGCATCCATGACATCCACAGACATTTCGGCAGCAGCAGAAATGTAAACTATTTATTCACATTAATTAGTGCAACTAATTAGTTATATTATTCAGTGACATGAGTTTGCCATGGTGATGTGGTGTGCCCAGTGGTTCAGCAGACTACAAAATCAGCTCTGATTGGGATATTCTCGCATTATGCTGTTACGTCAAGCTTTATAGTTTTAGAGTTGGTCTATAGCTTTCCTTTAGAGGCTCAAGCAAGGTATATGCATATACTAGCAAATGGTATTCAATTATTGAGTGAATCTAAAAAGGGGGCCAAAATGCACCAAGGTAGTGTGATGAAATAACTTTGTTGTCCTTAAAACACTTTGGAAGTATGCAGACAGATTGTCTTTGTTGATGTTGCCAATTTCACACCATTTCAACCATGTGACATGCAGTGTGGTCCTCTGGAAAGTACAGAGTTTCAAGGCAGTTAAGTTGGCAATAAGTAATATAGGGGTCTGTGAAATGTACGGTACCCCTCCACCGCTGCTACTAGGTCAGTAGTAGCTGAAAATCATCAGACACCTCAAACGTCTTCGTACATCTCAACCAAATAAATCCTGGTCTTGATTGCACACTGTACAGTAGGCTGCCTTTCTCATAAGATAGTGGAAAAGTATGTTTATTCAATCCACTTTTTCATTAATCTCCGGACTCCTTATTCATCTCAATTACTTATTCTATTATAGCATATTGGCACGCCAAATAAGTGGCAGCAGCTACAAACATTTATAGGTTTTAGTTAATGTAATTTGTATTAAAAGTATTAAAAAAAACTACATTTTCAGAGGAAATATTAAAAAAAAAAAAAAAAAAAACATGATTGATTCCTGAAACAATTTATTAAAATAATACTGAAATCATGAGTGCATTGGCATAGGTCAGAATCAGGAGGCCCTTTAGCAACAGTGTTTGGTGAAAGGTGCATTTCTTTTTCCACTAAGCCTTGCACGGTAATGCCAAAACCATGTACTTGGAGTGATATTAACTTCAAATGTGTTTGAACATTTCATTGCGCCCGGTGGCACGGATGAGAAATTCACTGAGGGCAGATTAACCTCATCGCACAACTTTATGTCCAGGTACTCAATAGTCATTGAAAAACAAACAAAATGTGCAAAACATCTTCTACATCTTCAGATTTGTCAGTAACTACACACTTTACAAGTTGTACCGGTTTCATCTGGTGGAAAACAGCAATTCGGGGTAGATATTCCCTTCTCAGTGGGCATGCTGTAAAATTTCCTAATTTCCCATTGCTCCCCCGATTAATGACATGTTTATTTATAAATACATTTTGGGATTATAACTTTTTTCCCACAGGGGACAATTAACAAATGCTTCAATCAAATTGAAAATTACATCTCGTCGGGGTTCATAACTTTCTCCTTTAGTAAGTTATTTATTATACATTCTACACTTTCAGCTTTCGTTTTTTCAATTATGATTATTGCTGGTCTATTGTTGACTTTGACCCATTGGTTAAAACAATGTGTTAATATCTTAATTGAGAATAAATTACTAAAACCAAAGAGGCTGCAAAGACATCTAGGTGTAAAATTTAAGACCCTATTATAGGCCTAAAGACCTTTGGAAACCTTGTTTTAAAAAGATATATAAACATATTCCACTGTTACGCTGCACTCAAGCAAACTAACACATGAACATCCAGTTCGTAATGTTGCCTATGTGCTTAACTCCGTTTGCTGCAAGTGTGACAGACAGAACATAATGTTAACCTATACATTTTCCAGTTTTTGTTGTGACCCATTAGGTTTATAAGCATATAATATCTGCCCAACAAAGCGTTTTTCATTTTCAGGAACAACATAATAGAGAAATGTTAAAAAGCAACGTTATAGCAAGCCATTAAGGAACAAAATCACAGGTGATATTATGATAAACTTAATTGTGCCAAATGATGTTCGTTCTTAACGTAGTCACGGTGTACAAATATATTGTGTATGAATGTAAAACCTGAGAGGTACGGTTGGAAAAAAGGTTGCAGGAAATGGCATATACCCCTTCCATGAGGAGAAAAACAAAACAAAAGACATTAAATGTTCTTGATGAACAACTCTTACCCTGATTAATTAAACCCTCAATCTCTTCCTCTTCACCTGTAATATCATTCAATCCCAGTGTTTGACTGCAGTCTTCCTGCTTCACTGATGTCATCTCTGAATCAAGTGACTCTTGTTTGATCTCAGTGTGGAAGGAGAGCAGCAGGTTGGGTTTCTCCTCCATCTGATAAAATAAAGACCACACCAGACCCATACATGACTGATGAACATGTGGGATGGGAACAAAAAAGAGATACAATGAAAGAAAAAAGATAAACCCAATCACTTAGGCTAATGACAACAAAATTCCATCCATCCATCTTCTACCGCTTATCCGGGGCCGGGTCGCGGGGGCAGCAGTCTAAGCAGGGATGCCCAGACTTCCCTCTCCCCAGACACTTCCTCTAGCTCTTCCGGGGGGACACCGAGGCGTTCCCAGGCCAGCCGGGAGACATAGTCCCTCCAGCGTGTCCTAGGTCTTCCCCGGGGTCTCCTCCCGGTGGGATGGGACCGGAACACCTTCCCAGGAAGGCGTTCCGGAGGCATCCGAAAAAGATGCCCAAGCCACCTCAGCTGACCCCTCTCGATGTGGAGGAGCAACGGCTCTACTCTGAGCTCCTCCCGGGTGACCGAGCTTCTCACCCTATCTCTAAGGGATCGCCCAGCCACCCTGCGGAGAAAACTCATTTCGGCCGCCTGTATCCGGGATCTTGTCCTTTCGGTCATGACCCAAAGCTCATGACCATAGGTGAGAGTAGGAACGTAGATTGACTGGTAAATCGAGAGCTTCGCCTTGCGGCTCAGCTCTTTCTTCACCACGACAGACCGATACATCGACTGCATTACTGCAGAAGCTGCACCGATCCGTCTGTCAATCTCCCGTTCCATCCTTCCCTCACTCGTGAACAAGACCCCTAGATACTTAAACTCCTCCACTTGAGGCAGGCACTCTCCACCAACCTGAAGTGGGCAAGCCACCCTTTTCCGACTGAGGACCATGGCCTCGGATTTGGAGGTACTGATTTTCATCCCCACCGCTTCACACTCGGCTGCAAACCGTCCCAGTGCATGCTGAAGGTCCTGGTTAGAAGGGGCCAACACGACAACATCATCTGCAAAGAGCAGAGACGAAATCGTGTGGTCCCCAAACCTGACACCCTCCGGCCCCTGGCTGCGCCTAGAAATTCTGTCTCCGGCAGGGCTGCCCTTTGACAACAAAATTAACAGCAAGATTTAAGAGTAGGGGGTTGACAAATTCAGAATATTATTATGGCATTACTTTTTTCTCAGTTCGTCCCCTTTAATGGTGATAACCTTCTTCAACTTAGGCAATTTCTCAAAACTGACGGATCGTCTGCACCCGCTGCAGGCCTTTAACAGCAACGAGATGCTTTTCCGATTTAGCATGCGACTTCAAGGCTTTTAGGCCTAAACTAGACAGCTCCAACGCCTTCATACACAGAGTGCAATAGGCTTGATAACGATTGTTTGCGACGGGCTTGAGCCAACTACTAAACACTACGTCTTCGAGCCATAGATCGAGGTACATTTTCCCATTGTGATAGCAAGGATGATTTCAAGTCTGTTTGCTGCACTGCCGCACGGACCTTGTAGTTCTGGGACGCTGTGATACCACTTAGATTCCTCAGACAGAACTACAATAGGTGAAACTAATGAATGCCATTGCCGCCGCCAGCGCATTTTGATGGAAGAACAAATGAATGGACGAGCATATACATTTAAGACGTGGCTAAATGTAATTTATGACCTTATATGGAAAATCCGGACGTTTTTATGGCCTAAAATTCTTATTGTTAAATTTGAGACGTTTTATGACCCCGCAGAAACCCTGTGAACAGTACATACAACTCCATGAATGAAGTAATTCACGTAAGACGTAAATACAAAACCCAACATAAATGCACACAAATAATAGGATACACCTTTAAACCATTACAGAGCTCTGAAACGAGGACAAATATATAACTCTTACGACGGTGCAGGCCTGGTCTTCCTCCATAACACGGACTGGGGAACAAAGGCGAAGTCCTCTCTTGCGGTTAAGCGGAGCGAATGTTCCAGGGAGGTCTAAAGTGGCGCAGGTGAAAAAAAGTAGGAAAGTTGCGAGTTGATCAGAGACCAGTCGACGTTTCTTCAGTAACAGGCAGAGGAAACCCCCAGAATTCACTGGTATCTGGAATCACTATTGGAGTTCGCCCTATCTTTTCTAAACAGTACTCTGCCCAACGGAAGATATCTAGCAAGCTTAATTAGACTAGCTAAGGACTAACAATAAAATACGATTTAGTTAATATCCGTATGTACCGAAAGACCCAGCGGTCGTCACTGGATTTGCTGTGTTATTTCGTCACTCGGAAAATTATCCATTAACACTGAGTTAACCCACTTACAAATACTGGTCAGTAACAGGTCATAATAACTACTGATCAGCGTCCTGTGCAATAAGGTATATCTGCAGACCGCAAATCGGGGGCATTACTTAATATGGGGGTTCCTGAGTATTAAGTTTCGCCCTCTAATGTTCGCTATTGGTCAGTTTAAATGGGGGTTCCTGAATATTAAGTAACACCCACTGATGTTCGCCATTGGTCAATTTGGGTACATCCTGGTTTGACACACGTTTCAACACTAGGTGTCATGTATGCGTATGACGCAATTACGTTGAGTGTACTAATGGAGGAAGAGTAAACTAATGTTACAACTTTATCTCATAGTTCAATATCATTTGTCAAGATATAACACTAGGTTCAAGCGGTTCAAGCACTGATATAGAAAACAAAAGTGTATTTGCTTTGACTACTGCACTCTAGTCTGATTATGCTTGTACCAATTATGTAAAATAAAATGGTATTTTCCAATAACATTTAATTATATGTTGTTTCAGGATTAAAATAGTTTGATAACAAACAACTGAAATACATTCATTTGAAAACTGAAGTGCCTCTAAAAAAGTTTTGGTTAGTCATGAATGAGACATTGTTGGTGGTTTAGAAAGCTGCTGAGTGCAGTTATAATACAGACACATGCATACATACACATGCACAGTCATACTCACTATGCCTGCCATGGTCAGTTTTTCTTTGAGTAGTGTGATGGCAATTTCTAAAGTACAAAACAGTTCTATGAAAATGGTAGGTAAGACAGGAGAAATCAATTGCGCAATAAACGGCTTTAATAAACTTGCAAGGAGAGAATACGCAGGTTACAAAGTAACAGTGAATAGTCGCTAAATAAAAACAGGCAATCGACAGTATTTAAAGACAGGAGAGGGGTGTGACAAATCCTGCACATTCCAGCTCAATCAGGACACATTCCCTTTGTTCCATTATAACCAAAACATCACACAAAGGACAGCTCTCCTCCCTGCCATAAATACCTTCTTCAAATCTAAGGGTTCCAACCGAACCCGAACAGACAATAGATGCCCTGGTGAGTTTATACAGATAAGGAGATAAAGAGCACCCTTTCATCAGCTGATACCAGTCAATGATTCCCCCTATGCAAATACCAGATCCCCCACATTCCTCTACCCATCTAAACAGTGGGACTCAGTCCTTTAATCAGTGAGATACATACATTGTATAAAGAAATTTCCACAACAGTAGCCGTTGCTTGGTTATATGTGATACAGTAGAAGGCCATCATTAGGAGGTTGATGATTGAGAATTCTGCTTATTGCAGTTAAAATATAGTTGATCTGAGCTCTTCATGTTACAAAGTGAAACAGGCCTCCCTTTTGCACAAGTTTATACAGTATTACCATTTATGTATTTTCCATAGATTCAACATATTAGACAAATGTGAACATGCTGTGTAAGGTACATTGTGCGGTGGACCTGTGAGCAACAACTTCAGTGACAGCTAAACTGTTCTGAAGGTCCTTTTTGAAGACCTGTGGGTTCAGCTGTATAGATCTGACCAGTTTTCAACTTGGTTATGGACTTAAAACATTATTGGGAGGAATATGTGTTACATCTAATTTAACCCTTATCCTAAACATTTTTCAATAGCATAAATTACAAGAAGAACAGGTCAAAAAGAGCACAACATACATTATTGAAAGTCAATTAATATAGCCGAAAATCTTAAAGTTAATGGCATAACCTAAGAAATACAAAATTAAATGATATGTCAGTTAGACAATTGAACATTTAATTACCCCATTAAATATTCTAAACATTACATTCCAACACTGTCAAAACTAAACTGTTTCTTTATGTACTGTGTATTCAGCTTTGCCCAGATTCTGTAGGCTTTGGATTCATCCTATCATGTTGTATGGCCAGGTGAACACTTCCAAAACACTGTCCAGTTTACTCTTGCTAAATAAATGATGTTCCTTCTCTCTTTGTCTCGTCAAATTATATTGTGTTTTCTGGATCTTGTAATTTTTGTTGTGTGGAACCCAGCATTAGCTGATGGTTTAAAGACAGCTAATAGGTATCCTCATCAACAAACATAATTAACAGGGAAGCTCAAATTTATCACTAAGTCCTCTTTTGTCTATTTCGTCTATGAATGTTTCAGTGTCTTCAAAATTATTAAACAAAAACATGAATGGGAGAGAGCTTCTTGTTCTTCCTCTAGAGTTGAAGCCTCTCTGAGCATCTGCAGAGCACCCTGTATTTCCTCATCATTCAGGGGTGAGGACTACCCAGTCTCAGAAAAGGCCCATGTTGGCATTTACCCAGGCAACAGCATCCCCCAGCTCAACAACGCATCTTTGGAACTGAAATGAAAGATCACAAAAATCACATAGAAGTAGAGGTGTACAAAGTGCAAAGTAAAAGTACTCAACTGTGTTCGGCTTTGTTCACCACTTTAGGGAAGTATCTAATTAAGATCTAAGTAACCAGGTAAAGCAAGCAAATGTATTTATATAGCACAATTCATACATCGAGCCCTGCTCAGTTTATATTCTTCAAACATATCAGAAATGTAACCATTCAGAGATTTATAAACTAAAAGCACCACTTTGAAATCTATTCTGTAACTGACTGGAAGCCAATGCAAAGATTTAAGAACTGGAGTGATGTGTTCTGTTCTCTTGGTCCTGGTTAGCATTCTGAATGAGCTGCAGCTGTTTTAAAGTATTTTTGGGGAGTCCAGTTAAGAGGCCATTACAGTAGTCAACCCTACTAGAGATAAAAGCATGCATGAGCTTCTCTGGGTCTTTTTGGGGCACCAAGCCTGCAAATCTTGCAATATTTTTTAGATGATAGAATGCTGTTTTGGTGACCGTTTGAATATGACTGTTAAATGTGAGGTCTGAGTTTTATCAGAACACCAAGATTACGCACTTGATCCCTGGTTTTAAGGGCCTGAGAATCCAGCTCTTTACTAATACTTTTTTGTTTGTTTTTGTTGCCAAACACACTAATCTCATAATTGTACACAATTTTGGGAGTTCAAAACTAACCAGTGATCAATAAAATTAAAAGGAAGAGTGTAAATAATCAATTAAGATCACTGGTTAGTTATGAACTCTGTTTAGGTAATTTAGCTCATCCTTAGCAACTTCACAAAACCGGTGAACACAGCCAAATACTATTATTTACACCACTGCATAGAAGATGGCCATGACAAATTATTATTTTGTTTACATTTCTAAATAATGAGGGGTGGAAGGAAGAGACCTTGCCATCTATGCTCACGTGTGGGGTGGTCCAGGTGCCCCAGCCCTTAGACGCCGGGTGTTTTCAGCGCCCCAGCGCCGCCAGCGCCCCCCGCTGCCCAGTGGCCGCAGCCGCCAGCTCCACCCGCTGCCCAGTGGCCGCAGCCGCCAGCTCCTCCCGCTGCCCAGTGGCTGCAGCCGCCAGCTCCACCCGCTCCTCTCACAATAAAAACGCCACAGCCATCATAAAAAGAACACACATGAATTAACAACCAATGTTTTAAAGTGAGGCATAATCTGACAAAATCATCTATTTCAAGCTGAAGCTAAACTTATATTCTGAACTGGGCATGTGATTGACTGTCTGGTAGATGCTCTGACCACACTGACCTGGTGGTGGTAGACTGGGTCCTTGGGATGTCTGACCACACTGACCTGGTGGTGGTAGACTGGGTCCTTGGGATGTCTGACCACACTGAACTGGTGGTGGTAGACTGGGTCCTTGGGATATCTGACCACACTGACCTGGAGATGGTAGACTGGGTCCTTGGGATGTCTGACCACACTGAACTGGTGGTGGTAGACTGGGTCCTTGGGATGTCTGACCACACTAGCTTACTATATAGTAAACAGTACATACTTCACCATCACCTGCAAAGTATGTGCTTATAGTACTTAATATGTAGTGTGTAATTTGAGATCCACATACGTTTTACCTACGTTTCACCTACGTTTTCTGAGTCAAATTAAAAATCCCTTCCTGGTCGTGAAAATGGGGAATATTTCAAAAGTAAAAGTGGCCAACATAGTAAAGTGTAAAACTATCTATTAATCGTTAAAGACAGAAGTCATACCTCCCACATTAATCGTTCCCTTCATACAGCATCAGCATTGTAAGAACTAGTGGATTGGACCCATAAACTTGAACTTTAGTTCACTGGACTCAAATGTCCCTGGCAAGTCATGCTATCCACCGAAGGTATTTCCCCTCTCTTTTCAGTATGTACCCGCTGATGTATTTCAAGGAAAACTGGATGACTGAAACTCACACTCTCCCAGAGTCAGAACAGGAGTAAGGTCTCTCTCCAGTATGTATGTGCTCTCTGTTGCAAGATTTGAGAAAAAAATCTGACCAGTATAGTTAATCAGCAGGGCAGGCATACAAAACAAATAAAAGCTTTGCATTTTAAATTTCCTAGCTTAATTAACGTCTCTCAGTTTAATGCTGTGAAGACAGACACTAATCAGTAGGGGAACCCAGGAATGGTTGTACCACTTTTTGCCTTTTCATCAGTTTCTCTGAGATCGTTTTTGATTGTGTATTCAAAACGTGATACAAACAATCAACATCTATCCTAGGATTTACTGTCTGGCTGGCATCCCCAGAAAACCACCTGTATTTTCCCTGAAATTAATTAGCTTCCAACAAAGACACAAGTAAGGATTACTTTGATCCTTATCTAGACCTAATGTTAGGACCATAACCTGGGTCTTGTGATGGCAATTCCATCGATCGACACTCTTAAAGGTGTAAGAAACCGAGACAAAATTATCTTGGCACAATTTAACAGTTTATTAATTATTTTCAAATAAGAGAGAAGCGTCAAACGCTTACAAACATAATCGTCCGAGGAGTCTCTAAGAAAAAGGGGTGTGGTAAGTTGTTGCCCATCTGTCTCGTGTCACATAGGTTTTTACCCAAAGGGCTGGCTTTCCCTCCACCTTATCCTTCTGCCATAATGTTTACTGTTGTGTTTACGTAAAGGGGCCAACTAACCCTATACTATCCCCAAGGACCACATTCCTAAGGAACAGAAAGGACCGACACCCTTCTTTGTCTAGGCAGGAGGACATGGCCCAAATACCTTATAATCCTCTGATATGTATAGACATGTGTGTCACAAAGTAAAGATTTACATACCAGCCAATGGAAAGACTTTCTCAAATGTACCTTAGCTCAAAATTTCCATAAGAGTCTATTGATGTTAATACTATAACCTGGGTCTATTGATGTTAATACCATAACCTGGGTCTATTGATGTTAATACCATAACCTGGGTCTATTGATGTTAGTTCCATAACCTGGGTCTATTGATGTTAGTTCCATAACCTGGGTCTATTGATGTTAGTTCCATAACCTGGGTATATTGATGTTAGTTCCATAACCTGGGTCTTCTAGATATTCAGGCCCTACTTTCAAAAATCCTCAATCTATTCACCTGAGAACCTTGGGTAAAACAACATGCACATAGAATAACACAGAAAACGGTTTGGAACAATAAATCAATGTTTATTCAACACTTCAACAAGCAGACAGTTCCAGTTTCATAATATTACAAATCAGTGAAGTTAAATGCAAATACACACACATACAGTTCCAGTCAAATCTCTGGACACATACTTTGCATACTCAAAAATATTTTTCACAAGGTAGTCTCCTGGAATGCTTTCCAACTATCTTAAAGGAGTTCCCGCATGATGGGAAAGCTGTTCCCTTAGTTTTTGGACCCCTGATCAGTCCTGATGTCAAAGGAATTAAGGTTTCAAGGTTATCATGGTCCTGTTAAAGGTGCCCTATGCAAGTTTGCACCACCTATCGGCAGTGAGACATATCAGTTCTTTAACTCCTTTCGGATCTGACACTATCATTACTAACTACGTGCATACTGACCAGTCTGAAGTCTGGAGCGTCTAACACAGACATTCGTTTTAGTTTATGGGCCCTTTTCATAACTACAGAACACAGAATAAACAATGTAAACTGCTAAACCAATCAATTAGTCACCTGTGTTAACTACTGCGTTGGATGCATTGCCATATTTCAGAGACTCGTTGAAACTATAATACACGTGTTTTAACCAGTTTGCAGAAGGTTAAATCAATCTAAAAGCCAATGTAATTGCTTCTTCCGAGTGATCAGTGTACATGATTCGGATTGTTTACAGTCTGACCTGCCGAATCCAATTTTGACGATTCTGATTTTTTTAGTACAGCACACACACACATTTTTCTTTAATGGAAAAATAAAAGAATGGATTATATTTAAAAAAAGAAACATTTAGCAACCGGAACTCCCTTCCTCTGGACAGGATGAAGTTGACTTCAAACCCAAACAAACAGAACTAGTTTGACTACATCATTAGTACCCTCGCCTATAACCAATCAGTGGGGTTGCTGTTCGTTGGAATCTTTTCCCGGTTGGACAACGTGAGTTTGATCCCAAATCATCCTCTGTTGGACAACCAACGTAGATACCAGGCCACCCTTGATCTTTTATCCAAGCAAACAAATGTTCAAACAGCTGCCCCTTCAGAAATATATTCACAGCAAATTACTATGAAATGCACAGGGCAGCAGGGCTTGTTTGGGATTCACATCTTAGAGTACACCTTAGTTGCATTAATAAATGTTCTGTCTCCCACAATGTTCAAGCAAAAATGTAATGGCTGGGTAAAAGTTGCATTGAAGACTATATGGAGTATCAGCAGGACCTGTGGGAACATTCCCAACATTCTTAGAATTAATGTTTTGACTTGGGGTTCAATTCCTGACCTGACTGACTTTGTCTCTCTGAAATATTGATCCACTCTGTACTTTTATAGCCGTTAAACACCTTTCTGCTCTGTTATACCAAGACACGGTTCTGGTGGCTTGTGAAGCGGTTCTGGTGGCTTGTGGTGGCCCAACACCTTACTGAAACACTGCTGGTTTTTCCTTAAATTTGCCTTATGTCTGAATCTCATAATATATTTAAGAGAATAATTGTATTATTCCACCCTTTTATATACATGGATGTGCACTACACAAAACAATGTGACCTGTGAACTCACCATGATTGATTCTAAAGACAAATGCTCTAACCACTACACCACTGGGGGCTTTTATTAGCTGTAGTACAGTGTTCGTTCCAATATATAAGCAAAAATATCTTGTCAACCATTGTTTATAGTAAAGGAACATCTACATACATGTGTTTCTAAATGCGATTCCTGTGAATCATTTCAAAACAAATTGTCATTGTCCTGTTCATCTCAGAATAAAGTCATAAAAATTATGGATTACACTTAAAAAAAGAAACAGGTATGTAATACGTTGACTTCAAACCCAAACAAAAGTTTTGGTGAAACACACATGGTTTTGGAACTTTGTTAGGTTAAAACCGAATAATTTAAAGCAACAAACCTACTATTTGCAGACAAGCTTCAAATGAGCTAGTTACGTTCAAAGCATCAAACTAAACCGAAAATGCTACCAAATGAACACGCTTCTACACAATTTGTAGTGGTGACTTGAACATAGAAACTGAATTTTGGGCCAACGTGCCCACAAGAGTCCTCTTACGATCAGCCGAGGCATTTTGTGGCTTTGGGTTTTGTAACTTCTTGAAATTGAACATGTTCAAAAAAGTTCAAAAGGTTTATTTGTCATTTGCAATAACAAGTAACGGTAATGAAATGCTTGGTTTTCCTACTGACAGTGCAGTTCAAATTTCAAAAGTAACGGTAATTATAATTTAGAAATAATAATTGGTTTGCCCGTCAGGAAGGTCATTATCCATCTGCACATAGTGGGGTCGAGACCCAGATCCCTGAGCTTAACCGCCAGCTTGTGGGGCACAATGGTGTTGAAGGCTGAGCTGTAGACAATGAACATTGAATGAGCATTCTCACATATGTGTTCCTTTTGTCCAGATGAGAGAGTGTAAAGTGGAGGGTCAGAGCGATGGCGTCCTCTGTGGATCTGTTATGTCTGTAGGCAAACTGTAGTGGGTCAAGTGTTGCAGGCATGGAGTCTGTGATGTGGTTTTAACTAGCCGCTCAAGGATGCTACAGGGCGGTACTCATTCATGCAGAGGACTTTTGCTTTTTTGGCACAGTAACAATTATGGACTTTTTGAAGCAGGTTGGGACCACTGACTGACGTAGCGATAGGTTGAAGATATCAGTAAAGACATCAGCCAGTTGGTCAGCACAGACCTTGAGAACACGGCCTGAGATGTTGTCTGGTCCAGGAGCCTTGCGGGTGTTAATCCTTTTTAGGGCTTTACAGACGTCTGACCTGGTCATTTGAAAAGGGCAGCCATCCTGGTTCATTTGAGTATCCATGCCAGGGATGATGTTCTCAAATCAAGCATAGAAAGAGTTCAGTTCCTCTGGGAGAGAAGCCGGCACTTCCCCCACACTACCTGTGTTGCCTTTATAGTCAGTGATGGTTTTCAGACCACTCCACATGTTCCTGGTATTGGAGCCCTGGTAGAGAGATTCTACTTTGACTCTGTATTCACTTTCCACCGGGTAGAAGTGTCTGATTAAGTTTGTTGTTCTGAATGTTTTCAATGTTTTTCCTCCACGTAAATTTTGGACTTACAGGTATTACCAATTGTGAGCTTTGTGTCTTCTACACTCATGCTGAAGAACTCCCACACCGACGACATGTTTTAGGTGTGTGTGTGTGTGTGTGTGTGTCAGTACTGTCTGGGGCGCAGTGTGCACAATGTGAACCATTTACGCGCGTGGGAGTACATTTTATAAGTACAGAATCTGATTTATGAGACAGTCTCATAAATCCCCCATAATATATTTTAAGACAAGAATTGATCAGCTGAAAACCAGCCTATTCCAGTCACCAGCCAATCAATGCATCTCTACTGATGATATGTAAGGATTATAATCTGATATTTCAAAGATAAATGCTGCATGAGTCACCTTTAACTGTGGGGATCCTTTATCCCCTTCCAGACTGGTAGACACCATAGTTCCTCTCCTGAAATGTATTAAACCCAGAACTGGGACCAGGGTGAGGCAGAATCACTGAACACACTGAGCTCTCTCAGTTCTCTCCCGTATGGTGACCGATAACAAACAAAGAGGATGAGCCACCTGATTTTCAGACACTTTCTTTGGCTGAGTTTGTCACAACATACAAACTTGCAGACGTGTGACAAATTAAAAGATTAACCTGAATGAATGAGTGGAGGAACATGCTTGTGATATAAGATGCTTCTACACGGGTGTACTGCATGATACAACTTAGCAATAAGCATCCTATCAGGCTCTGTGACAAAAAATACTAAAGTGCCAAGTCGGCCCAGCTGATCTACATTTGGGATCAAAATGGCAAGAGGAAAGGGCTTAAGTGACTCTGACAGAGGGTTAATTATTGGGTCTCTTCCAGGTTGACAACGCCACCACCCACAGGACATGAGGGGTCACTGAATGGTTTGATGAGTGTGACAATGATGCAAATCATTTGCTATGGCCTTCACAGACACCAGATCTCAGCCAACTGAAACCTATGGGAGATTTAGGATTAACGCCCTAGACAGCGCTCTCTACCACCACCATCAAGACACCAAATGTGTCCTCAAAACACCAAATGAGAAATATCTTTTGCAAGAATACCATTCCTTCCTTCCAGGAGTTCCACAGAATCCATGCCAAGACACGGTTCTGGTGGCTTGTGAAGCGGTTCTGGTGGCTTGTGGTGGCCCAACACCTTACTGAAACACTGCTGGTTTTTCCTTAAATTTGCCTTATGTCTGAATCTCCTAATATATTTAAGAGATAAGTTGTATTATGACACCCCTTCATATACATGGGCATGCCCTACACAAGAAATACATAACATGTCACAATCCACCATGATATGTGCACATTAAAATAAGAACTACAACATAACTGTATGATAATATTAATATATGATAACTTTAGTTAAAAAAAAATATATATAATAGCAACATTAATATATACTACTAATAACATTAACAATACATAATATTCCACACAGATCAACTACAAAATCCCTCCCCTAGAACAATGACCATCCTTCCCCTAATTCTTTAGCCAAACCATATTAAGTTACTCCAAAATCCTTCTCCACAATACATCCCTGAACTGTTTAGACCTGGATAGTGAGTGCGTTATTTATATTCCAGTCTCTTGTTCTACAGTATCTGACTGTCTCCAAAGCATTTAATCTCTTTCCAACAAGTTCTTTGGTTATGAAAAACTCTTCCCCCAGCAGAAAAGATGCATATCTTTTCTTCTGTGAGTACTCTATGATGTACTCTACAATGAATAGTAAGTTTAGATGATGTCATGAACCACTTCCCACATTCAGAAGGGAAGTGGGGTTATTCTCCAGTATGCATCTACTGATGAGTATGAAGGGAACCTAGATGACAAACATTTCCCAGAATCAGAACCAGAGTATGGGTTCTCTTTTGTATGCATGCGCTGGTGAGCAACAAGGGAACCTAAATGAGAGAAACTCTTGCCAGAGTTAGAAAAGGAGTAAGTCTAATCTTTAGTATGTATGCGCTGGTGAGATTTAAGGCCACTTAACCAAGAGAAATTCTTTCCACAATCAGCACAGGAATAAGGACACTCTCCTGTGTGCACTCTCTGATGTTGAATAAGTGTACCTGACGTAGTAAAACTCTTCCCACAGTCAGAACAGGAGTAAGGTTTCACACCAGTATGTATGCGCTGGTGAGATTTAAGGTTGCCTAATCGAGAGAAAGTTTTCCCACAGTCAGAACAGGAGTAAGGCTTCATTCCAGTATGTATGCGCTGGTGAGATTTAAGGCTGCCTAATCGAGAGAAACTCTTCCCACAGTCAGAACAGGAGTAAGGCTTCATTCCAGTATGTATGCGCTGGTGATATTTAAGGGTGCCTAATCGAGAGAAACTCTTCCCACAGTCGGAACAGGAGTAAGGCTTCATTCCAGTATGTATGCGCTGGTGAGATTTAAGGGTGCCTAATCGAGTGAAACTCTTCCCACAGTCAGAACAGGAGTAGGGCTTCTCTCCGGTGTGCATTCTCCAATGAACACTAAATTCAGATGATGTAAGGAAACTCTTCAAACAGGCGGAACAGGAGTAAGGTTTCTCTCCACTATGTATGTGTTGGTGCGTTTTTAGGCTGCCTAACGAAGAGAATTTCTTTTCACAGTCAGCACAGGAGTAAGGCTTCTCTCCTGTGTGCACTCTCTGATGTTGAGTAAGTGGACCTGAAGTAGTGAAACTCTTCCCACAGTCAGTACAGGAGTAAGGTTTCTCTCCTGTGTGCACTCTCTGATGTTGAGTAAGAGTAAAGGAATGAATGAAACTCTTACCACAGTCAGTACAGGAGTAAGGCTTCTCTCCTGTGTGCACTCTCTGATGTTGAGTAAGTGTACCTAAAGTAGTGAAACTCTTCCCGCAGTCAGAACAGGAGTAAGGTTTCTCTCCTGAGTGTATGCGCTGGTGAGCTTTAAGGATACTTAAGAAAGAGAAACTCTTCCCACAGTCAGAACATGAATGAGGCTTCACTCCAGTATGTATGCGTTGGTGAGCTTTAAGGATACTTAAGAAAGAGAAACTCTTCCCACAGTAAGAACAGGAATGAGGCTTCATTCCAGTATGTATGCGCTGGTGAGTTTTAAGTTGATGGATAACAAAGAAACTCTTCCCACAGTCAGAACAGGAATAAGGCATCTCACTGGTGTGCACTCTCCGATGAACACTAACGCCAGATGATGTAATGAAACTCTTCCCACAGTCAGAACAGGAGTAAGGTTTCTCTCCAGTATGTAGGCGCTGGTGAGTTTTTAAGTGATTTAACTGATTGAAACTCTTCCCACAGTCAGAACAGGAGAAAGGTTTCTCTCCAGTATGTAGGCGCTGGTGACATTTTAGGTAACTTGATGAAGAGAAACTCTTCCCACAGATGGTACAGGAATAAGGCTTCTCTCCTGTGTGCATTCTTTGATGTTGAGCAAGTCCTGCTGAAGTAGTGAAACTCTTCCCACATTCAGAACAGGAGTACAATTTCTCTCCAGTATGTAGGCGCTGGTGAGTTTTTAAGTTATTTAACTGATTGAAACTCTTCCCACAGTCAGAACAGGAGTAAGGTTTCTCTCCAGTATGTAGGCGCTGGTGACATTTTAGGTAACTTGATGAAGAGAAACTCTTCCCACAGTCGGTACAGGAATAAGGCTTCTCTCCTGTGTGCACTCTCTGATGTCGAGCAAGTCCTGCTGCAGTAGTGGAACTCTTCCCACAGTCAGAACAGGAGTAAGGTTTCTCTCCAGTATGTATGCGTTGGTGAGCTTTAAGGCTACTTAAGTAAGAGAAACCCTTCCCACAGTCAGAACAGGAATGAGGCATCATTCCAAGATGTACGTGCTGGTGAGTTTTAAGTTGATAGATATCAAAGAAACTCTTCCCACAGTCAGAACAGGAATAGGGCTTTTCACTGGTGTGCACTCTCTGATGAACACTAACCGCAGATGATGTAATGAAACTTTTCCCACAGTCAGAACAGGAGTAAGGTTTCTCTCCAGTATGCAGGCGCTGGTGAACTTTTAGGTAACTTGATGAAGAGAAACTCTTTCCACAATAGGTACAGTGGTAAGGCTTCTCTCCTGTGTGCACTCTCTGGTGTTGTGAAAGTGCAGCTGATTTACTGAAACTCTTGCCACAGTCAGAACAGGAGTATTTCTTCTCTCCCACATGGATGATAAAATGAAGTTTCAAATGTGATATAGATAGAAAACTTTTTTCACAATGGGAGCAGTGGTAAGACTTCTTTACTTTGTAGTCTTTGTGTTGTTTCTCTCCAAATGTAGAACATTTCTCCACTTCTGGAATCCCATCTGTGACAGACAGAAATGTTAGTTTGTTATTTCCAGGCTTAACAAAATATATGCATTCCATTACATTATATACAAAGTCTTCAAATTGAAATTTTTCTTTAGCCAAAAGTAACTGTAAACCATGGTTCAGTTTTCTTCAAAATAGCCATTTCAAACTACGGTCTTATTTTCACTGATACCTAAAAATCTATGGAAGTGATGGAAGCATGCAAGCATGTTTTATTTACTGATTGCAAAATGAACCGCCATATGTTTTAAATGTGGAGTGTAAAACATATTTGAACAGGTCCTCTGATGCATCCATGACATCCACAGACATTTTGGCAGCAGCTGATATGTAGACTATTTATTCACATTAATTAGTGCAACTAATTAGTTATATTATTCAGTGACATGAGTTTGCCATGGTGATGTGGTGTGCCCAGTGGTTCAGCAGACTACAAAATCAGCTCTGATTGGGATATTCTCGCATTATGCTGTTACGTCAAGCTTTATAGTTTTAGAGTTGGTCTATAGCTTTCCTTTAGAGGCTCAAGCAAGGTATATGCATATACTAGCAAATGGTATTTAATTATTGAGTGAATCTAAAAAGGGGGCCAAAATGCACCACAGTAGTGTGATGAAATAACTGTTGTCCTTAAAACACTTTGGAAGTATGCAGACAGATTGTCTTTGTTGATGTTGCCAATTTCACGCCATTTCAACCATGTGACATGCAGTGTGGTCCTCTGGAAAGTACAGAGTTTCAAGGCAGTTAAGTTGCCAATAAGTAATATAGTGATCTGTGAAATGTACGGTACCCCTCCACCGCTGCTACTAGGTCAGTAGACTCCTTAATCATCTCAATTACTTATTCTATTATAGCATATTGGTACGCCAAATAAGTGGCAGCAGCTACAAAAATGTATAGGTTTTAGTTAATGTAATTTGTATAAAAAAGTATAAAAAAGTATAAAAAAAACTATTTTCAGAGGAAATATTTTTAAAAAACATGATTGATTCCTGAAACAATTTATTAAAATAATACTGAAATCATGAGTGCATTGGCATAGGTCAGAATCAGGAGGCCCTTTAGCAACAGTGTTTGGTGAAAGGTGCATTTCTTTTTCCACTAAGCCTTGCACGGTAATGCCAAAACCATGTACTTGGAGTGATATTAACTTCAAATGTGTTTGAACATTTCATTGCGCCCGGTGGCACGGATGAGAAATTCACTGAGGGCAGATTAACCTCATTGCATAACTTTATGTCCAGGTACTCAATAGTCATTGAAAAACAAACAAAATGTGCAAATCATTTATCTTCTACATCTTCAGATTTGTCAGTAACTACACACTTTACAAGTTGTACCGGTTTCATCTGGTAGAAAACAGCATTGCTCCCACGATTAATGACATGTTTATTTATAAATGCATTTTGGGATTATAACTTTTTTCCCACAGGGTACAATTAACAAATGCTTCAATCAAATTGAAAATTACATCTCGTCGGGGTTCATAACTTTCTCCTTCAGTTAGTTATTTATTATACATTCTACACTTTCAGCTTTCGTTTTTTCAATTATGATTATTGCTGGTCTATTGTTGACTTTGACCCATTGGTTAAAACAATGTGTTAATATCTTAATTGAGAATAAATTACTAAAACCAAAGAGGCTGCAAAGACATCTAGGTGTAAAATTTAAGACCCTAATATAGGCCTAAAGACCTTTGGAAACCTTGTTATAAAAAGATATATAAACATATTCCACTGTTACGCTGCACTCAAGCAAACTAACACATGAACATCCAGTTCGTAATGTTGCCTATGTGCTTAACTCAGTTTGCTGCAAGTGTGACAGACAGAACATAATGTTAACCTATACATTTTCCAGGTTTTGTTGTGACCCATTAGGTTTATAAGCATATAATATCTGCCCAACAAAGCGTTTTTCATTTTCAGGAACAACATAATTGAGAAATGTTAAAAAGTAACGTTATAGCAAGCCATTAAGGAACAAAAGCACAGGTGATATTTTGATAAACTTAATTGTGCCAACTGATGTTCGTTCTTAACGTAGTCACGGTATACAAATATATTGTGTATGAATGTAAAACCTGAGAGGTACGGTTGGAAAAAAGGTTGCAGGAAATGGCATATACCCCTTCCATGAGGAGAACAAAACAAAAGACATTAAATGTTCTTGATGAACA
This sequence comes from Esox lucius, assembly GCF_011004845.1. Taxonomy (NCBI): domain Eukaryota; kingdom Metazoa; phylum Chordata; class Actinopteri; order Esociformes; family Esocidae; genus Esox; species Esox lucius. Next base: position 41,725,906 of record NC_047588.1, read on the forward strand.
ACTCTTACCTTGATTAATTAAATCCTCAATCTCTTCCTCTTCACCTGTAATATCATTTAATCCCAGTGTTTGACTGCAGTCTTCCTGCTTCACTGATGTCATCACTGAATCCAGTGACTCTTGTTTGATCTCAGTGTGGAAGGAGAGCAGCAGGTTGGGTTTCTCCTCCATCTGATAAAATAAAGACCACACCAGACCCATACATGACTGATGAACATGTGGGATGGGAACAAAAAAGAGATACAATGAAAGAAAAAAGATAACCCAATCACTTAGGCTAATGACAACAAAATTAACAGCAAGATTTAAGAGTAGGGGGTTGACAAATTCAGAATATTCCTTACAGTTCAGACAGATTTTTGGGTTTTCTGTCTGGAATTGGACTGTATTAATACTAGAGCCTCTCTGTTGGATCCTATTAGGAGAATAACATTCAACAGGGACTTTTGCCAAAACTACTTCTGATGACGTCAAAACACATTTTATCTTAACTTATAGTCATCAATGCACATGATGAATATATATACACACCTCTACTGTTTAAATGAGAGAACATTTTGTATTCTCAGAAAAACTAAGATGAATTAACCTTTAATAATTCTTGCTAAATATTTTATTTATAAATGTAGATGGATTAAAACAATAGGCTACCCTTGATGTTTAAAAAAATAATAATATATGATGTACCAGCACCTTCTAAATCCAATTAAAGGTTTGAAACAAGATCCTTCAAACTTTCTAAAAAATATATATATTATGTACTTGTATTTATGTTACTAATCACCTTACTTCAAAGAACACCAAGGTGATTGTAATAACCGATAAGATTTAGATATTTACAATTTAATACAAATCAGATTTAATTCTAATGAACACAGGGTTTCTGCATGGTTTAATCAGTCAAATGTATGACTTTTTAAGACCTTTTTATGACCATTATGATTTGAATTTATGACCTACACGAATTACAAAAAATAACTTCAGTCATTAAAATTCCTTTCAAATGTCTTTTTTATTAGTGATTTTCATTTTATTTTAAAAGAGTTTTATTATTTTAAGGTTCCAATTTCTTAAGAGTGCGAGTTGAGTATCAAGAACAACACTTAACAATTGTAACATTGTAAATTAACAATTATTTTATGGCACAGCCAGGGGCCGGAGGGTGTCAGGTTTGGGGACCACACGATTTCGTCTCTGCTCTTTGCGGATGATGTTGTCGTGTTGGCCCCTTCAAGCCAGGACCTTCAGCATGCACTTGGACGGTTTGCAGCCGAGTGTGAAGCGGTGGGGATGAAAATCAGTACCTCCAAATCCGAGGCCATGGTCCTCAGTCGGAAAAGGGTGGCTTGCCCACTTCAGGTTGGTGGAGAGTGCCTGCCTCAAGTGGAGGAGTTTAAGTATCTAGGGGTCTTGTTCACGAGTGAGGGAAGGACGGAACGGGAGATTGATAGACGGATCGGTGCAGCTTCTGCAGTAATGCGGTCGATGTATCGGTCTGTCGTGGTGAAGAAAGAGCTGAGCCACAAGGCGAAGCTCTCGATTTACCAGTCAATCTACGTTCCTACTCTCACCTATGGTCATGATCTTTGGGTCATGACCGAAAGGACAAGATCCCGGATACAGGCGGCCGAAATGAGCTTTCTCCGCAGGGTGGCTGGGCGATCCCTTAGAGATAGGGTGAGAAGCTCGGTCACCCGGGAGGAGCTCAGAGTAGAGCCGCTGCTCCTCCACATCGAGAGGGGTCAGCTGAGGTGGCTTGGGCATCTGTTTCGGATGCCTCCGGAACGCCTTCCTGGGAAGGCGTTCCGGTCCTGTCCCACCGGGAGGAGACCGCGGGGAAGACCTAGGACACGCTGGAGGGACTATGTCTCTCGGCTGGCCTGGGAACGCCTCGGTGTCCCCCCGGAAGAGCTGGAGGAAGTGTCTGGGGAGAGGGAAGTCTGGGCATCTCTGCTTAGACTGCTGCCCCCGCGACCCGGCCCCGGATAAGTGGTAGATGATGGTATGGTATTTTATGGCATTACTTTTTTCTCAGTTCGTCCCCTTTAATGGTGATAACCTTCTTCAACTCAGCCAATTTCTCAAAACTGACGGATCGCCTGCACCCGCTGCAGGCCTTTAACAGCAACAATATGCTTTTCCGATTTAGCATGCGACTTCAAGGCTTTAAGGCCTAAACTAGACAGCTCCAACGCCTTCATACACAGAATGCAATAGGCTTGATAGCGATTGTTTGCGACGGGTTTGAGCCAACTACTAAACGCTACGTCTTCGAGCCATAGATCGTTAAAGGTACATTTTCCCATTGTGATAGCAAGGACGATTTCAGTTAAACTAAGCAGTGACTCGGTATGATACAGTATGTTCGGAGTTCGCGCGGGTTTCTTTCGACAAGTCTGTTTGCTGCACTTCCGCATGGACCTTGTAGTTCTGGGACGCTGTGATACCACTTAGATTCCTCAGACAAAACTACAATAGGTGAAACCAATGAATGCCATTGCCGTCGCCAGCGCATTTTGATGGAAGAACAAATGAATGGACGAGCATATACATTTAAGACGTGGCTAAATGTAATTTATGACCTTGTATGGAAAATCCGGACGTTTTTATGGCCTAAAATTCTTATTGTTAAATTTAAGACGTTTTATGACCCCGCAGAAACCCTGTGAACAGTACATACAACTCCATGAATGAAGTAATTCACGTAAGACATAAATACAAAACCCAACATAAATGCACACAAATAATGGGATAAACCTTTAAACCATTACAGAGCTCTGAAACGAGGACAAATATATAACTCTTACGACGGTGCAGGCCTGGTCGTCCTCCATAACACGGACTGGGGAACAAAAGCGAAGTCCTCTCTTGTGGTTGAGCGGAGAGAATGTTCCAGGGAGGTCTAAAGCGGCGCAGGTGAAACAATTTGGAAAGTTGCGAGTTGATCAGAGACCAGTCGACGTTTCTTCAGTAACACGCAGAGGAAACCCCCAGAATTCACTGGTATCTGGGATCACTATTGGAGTTCGCCCTATCTTTTCTAAACAGTACTCTGCCCAACGGAAGATATCTAGCAAGCTTAATTAGACAAGGTAAGGACTAACAATAAAAGCCGATTTAGTTAACATCCGTATGTCCCGAAAGACACAGCGGTCGTCACTGGATTTGTTGTGTTATTTCGTCACTCGGAAAATTATCCATTACCACTGAGTTTACCTACTTACAAATACTGGTAAGTAACAATCAGCGTCTTGTGGGCAACGTTAAAAAACACTTCCGGGTCACGAAGATTTAGCCAACGTATTACTTGAAAACGAATTAGCGTCATGCTGGCAACATTAGAGATTCCGTAGCAACAATAAGACTTCCGGTTTTCGGATTTTGCCTTCAAAATTGATGTCCGCGGTAAAAGGCGATTTTAATAATATTAAATGTATCGATTTTGACACTTTGCTTAGTGTATATGGTAAAAATGTATGTTAGGAAATGTTCAGGAGAGTGGATTGAATAATTATATGCGGGTGCGGGTGGAGTAAAACACCAGGAACAATTGCAAATACACAGTGTCCCTTGATTTCTTTGCATATAATTATTCTACCCACTCTCCTGAACATTTCCTACAATACATTTTCACAGTATACACTAAGCAAAGTGTCAACATCGATACATTTAATATTATTAAAATCGTTTTACCGCGGACTTCTATTTTGAAGGCAAAATCCAAAACCCGGAAGTCTTATTGATGCTATGGAATCTCTAATGTTGCCAGCATGACGCTAATCTCACCATGAAATACCTCAGCCTCATCTCTGAAGATGGCATCTAAGTGTATTGTGCATACACTGCCCTCTACTGTACCGGAATGTGAGGCCAGTCACAGCCTACCTACGTTTATTGTCATCAAACCTATCTCTATGATGAACTGGAAGTGCCCTAACCAACACATCCTCACCCCTCTCCTCCCCCGCTACACGTTCCCACCTCCCTGAACCTTTTATACAACCCCTCCTTATCAGGATCATACAAATCACAAACAAGTGGCCTACACCACTTCCTCTTTCTTACAGCCCAACCCACCTCTTCCTGTACCGCTTATCCACCCCATAAAATGGCCTCCCCTTCCTACTTCCATCCCACTGCCTCTGGCATTACTCACACCCTGCTGTCAGAATCAGCACCTTAACTTCTGGTCCACCCAGTGGATGTTGTACATCTACCTACTCTTTCCTTTTGCCCACCATATCAGCCTTGTTATTGGGGTCCAACAAATGTCAAGTGTAACACCCAGTGTTACTAGATGGGGAGGTTTTGTTATGGACATTTTGAACTAAGGTACATTTGAGAAATATCTGTCTTTCTATTGCCTGGTATATAAATCTTTACTTTGATTGTGACACACATGTCTGTATAATTTCAGAGGATTATAAGGTACTCTGACCATGTTCTTCTGCCTTGAACAAGAAGGGAATCGGTCCTTTGGTTCTTAGGAATGTGGTCCTTGGGGGGAAGTACGGTCAGTTTCTTTTTTGGTAGCGTTAGCGGAATTTCAGCGAATATGTCCTACTCTGTGTGTACAACAAGTCAGTGTTCACGGTACAGTTGTCTACAGGTTATCTGATGAGTAAATAGTTGACCGGCATGAATGTGCTCATCCAAATAAATATCATTGGACAAATGTATTTCTACTGGTAAATACGTTTTTATTGTTTGTTGACATTGTATAAGCAGGGTAAACGTGTCGGTAAGAGTACATTTCCAACCGGCAAACTAAACTTGAAGAGCATAATTGTTTTTGAAAAGTATATATTTTGGTCTTTTAAACAGAGGGGTATTTTAGAAAGTAGGTTTAGTGAAAACTCTGGGTTTATGGTTTCAACGAGCCAGTTCAGCGTTTCTCTGAGTCAACATGGCAACATACTCCGTGAACCTAACCTGCTGGCTAGCAGCTTTTATTTAACTAACCTTGAGTTATTCCTACTCTTTAACTGAAACCTGCCATCTGAATGTGGGCGTGTCCTACTCTAACTGAAACCTGCCTTCTGAATGTGGGTGTGTCCTCCTCTAACTGAAACCTGCCTTCTGAATGTGGGTGTATCCTCCTCTCTAAGAGCCAGTTCATATTGAAGCACAAATACTATGCAGAAATCTCAGACAGGAGAAGGTGATCAGACCCCGCCAGGATGAAATGACTGAGGGGGCAACATTCTCAGCCCTCATATCGTTCCTATGACACACCGTGGACACGCTCTCATTTCGATAACATATTCTTTGTGTTGCAGTTTTCTGTATAACATCGGTGACGCTGAGCATTATGTCCAAGGCAACCGTCTGTTGGGCTGTCAGAGGTGTGACTCTTGCACTGAAAAGTTTACTGTACACTTTTGTAGTGTTCCCAAGTCACAGACCATGCTAGGTTCCCTCCAAGGACTAGTGGATAAGGATAGCACCACCCAAGACCGTGCACAGCAGAGAAGGGCCTACTGAAAAGGGGGTGAGTGGTCTGACTAGATAAGGAACAATGAGAAACAGACAACCAAAGACGTTACCCAACGGTTGGGGTTTTATTGTCTAGTATGTAAAATGATGACGTATAACACTAAACAACACAACGAAACCTGCCTGCCACAAACTACCCAAGCACACAACTAAACTCAGTGCTACAAAAACCCGCTGGGCGACAGCCTAGTGTGTATAACAGCAGGTTACCTACGGGTTTATGTAAACCCCAGGCTGTCCTCACCCTATTCCATAGAGGTCTAGGATAAGGACAAGGTTTACACATGCAAGCACGAACACCTCACTTCCACTCACACAAACACAATCTAACCTACTCGAACCCTAACACCAATACTCTCTCAAACAGATGATAAGCTAACCTAACTAACTAAACTTACAGGGCAGTGAGCCTCTCAGGAGATTGGCCGGTGGAGATTGATGGCCACGCCCACATCATCAGCAGCAACTCACCATACCTGGGAAGGGAACCGAGAAGAGACAGGGACAGCACACGGGCGATGTAATAGACCCACAAAATCAAAAGAGAATTCAGAAGAATGGCAGGTATCAGTCTAAGCAGTAATCAGTTGATTTATTATGAAGCTTTGAGACTTGAAGCACCAATCAGATTATGGCAACAATCAGATTTAGGGTTTCCAGGTGTAATTGGGTGCAGTGATGGCACTCATACTCCTATCACAGCTCCTTCAGTAAATTGTGAGATGATGTGAACAGGAAGTCATTCCACAGCATTAATGAGCAGGTATGCCAACAAAGAATTGTACCGGTTTGCCAATTTGTGTCTAAGACGAATGGGTGGGTGTCACTGAGCTAACACTGGCAAAAGGATGAATGTACATACAGTGGGGAAAACAAGTATTTGATACCCTGCCGATTTTGCAGGTTTTCCTACTTACAAAGCATGTAGAGGTCTGTACTTCTTATCATAGGTACACTTCAACTGTGAGAGACAAATATCCAGAAAATCACATTGTATGATCTTAAAATAATTTATTTGCATTTTATTGCATGACATAAGTATCTGATCACCTACCAACCAGTAAGAATTCCGGCTCTCACAGACCTGTTAGGTTTTCTTTAAAAAGCTCTCCTGTTCTCCACTCCGACCACTAGGGAGCATCAGAAGAAACTGCAGGATGTGTGGTTCAGTGTCTTCTGGCCGTCGGGGGTTTTGCATAATGATTTAACTTTTGGTTGATAGTATCATGAAAGGTGTCAAAATAGATGGGGGTTTGGTGCCAAATGCTATTCCCAGCTTCCTTTGTTTTCTCCAAGCATTTTTCTTTCAGGATGGTTTGTTACTGGTGAATGCCAGACTCCCCCACATTACCTCTCATTGGCCAACACAATGAAACAAAGAAACTGGCATTTGCACACTTAAGTTTATTCAATCAGCCCCCTCCAAAGCTAGACTGGTCTTCCATATCCAGCATTTATTGACATCCAGCAAAGATTTATCAGTACCAAACTATACATAACAGTACAATTAGACTACTCCACTGGGGGAATATTAAAGAAATACTGTTTTTGATGCACCAACTAAAAAACAGTATTCGGTAGAGCCCGCCTTTCCAACTTTGATGGGTGAAAGTGACACATTCAATGACAGAATTCATAATGACAGATTTCACAATGACTGCAACCATGAAATTAATAAATTGTGAAATATATTGCTTAATGTAGAAATACACCATTTTCCATTCTTTTATATATCTATTTAAATTATACATTTCCCTTTTAATTTAATTATTTCATGGTGTATATATTTATTTAATAAAGTCCCAAAAATTCCTTCATATACACTATTGTTCATTTCCTGAATCAAAGTAGATTAGTTTAGCATACATGTCTAACAGTTGATCTGGATAGTTTATTAACTGTATAGGGAATAACCTTAATCAGGACACAGAAATACAGTTCTAGTCAGGAAATAAGTCTAATAATGCAATTAATAGACAGGACATGATCAAAACAATGAAAGTATAACATGTCAAATGTCAAACCCCAAATTAATAATTAGGATTTGGTAAGAATTTGGGGGGTATGGTACTCATCTAAACCATGAGTTTAACAACATTCACAACAGAAATAATGTTTCTTTTCAGTATATTTCCGCTGGTGACATTTTAAAGAAGCATCCCACCACACGAAAAGTAAGATTAAGTATTTTATTCTGTGTATTCATGGAAGAATCATATGATTATTCTCCATGTTTCCGCTGAAGTTTTTTTAAGGAACAAAGATGAAACTCTTCTCACAGAACAGGAAAAAGGCTTCTCACCTGTATTGACAAAAAATCCATGTCTTATCAAGTATATTTATCTTCTTTCCAGGTAAAAAAAAAAAATCTAACTGTCCTTAAAATAAGATAAATATCCTTAACAAGCTACATTTGCATTAGATAACACTTGGCTTGAGCAAATATGCATAAAAAAAAAATCTTGATTAGCTTATAAATCTAGTGATGTTTTTGATGAAACAAGTTATCTTCACTGAAGAGAGAAACAAACAGAATTCTTGGCAGTCATTCTTTGCAGTCATTCTTTGCAGTCATTCTTGGCAGTCATTCTTGGCAGTCATTCTTTGCAGTCATTCTTGGCAGTCATTCTTGGCAGTCATTCTTGGCAGTCATTCTTGGCAGTCATTCTTTGCAGTCATTCTTGGCAGTCATTCTTTGCAGTCATTCTTGGCAGTCATTCTTGGCAGTCATTCTTGGCAGTCATTCTTGGCAGTCATTCTTGGCAGTCATTCTTGGCAGTCATTCTTGGCAGTCATTCTTGGCAGTCATTCTTTGCAGTGTGCATCTCAGATGTCTAAGGTAATGTGATTTATAGGCATTCCTTCCACAGTCAGAACAGGGGAACGACTGCCCTCCAGTATGCACACTACCGTTCAAAAACTTTGGGGTCACTTCGAAATGTCCTTGTTTTACATGAACATATACATGGAATGTGTCTGTGCAGGCCTCTCCAATACAGGTGCATCTCAAAATATTTTAAATCATGTAAAAGTAAATTGTTTCCCGTCATTCAAATCAAAAGTGACACCTTTATATATTCTAAAGTCATTGCACAAAGTAAAAAATGTCAAGCCTTTTTTGTTTCAATCTTGATAATAACGGCTCACAGCTCACGGAAATCAAAAATCCAGTATCTAAAATTGTTGGGAATTAAAAATGTATAATACAGAAATGTTGACCTGAGAAGAGCTCTAATCATTTGAGAAGAGCTCTAATGGTCCGAAAGGGGTCCAAGGAAAAGCAGTGAACCGGTGACAGGGTCATGGGCGGCCGAGGCTCATTGATGCACGTGGGGAGTGAAGGCTAGCCCGTGTGGTCCGATCCAACAGACGAGCTACTGTAGCTCAAATTGCTGAAAAACTTAATGCAGGTACTGAAAGAAAGTTAGCAGAACACAGTGCATCGAAGCTTGTTGCGTATGGGGCTGCGTAGCCGCAGACCAGTCAGGGTGCCCATGCTGACCCCTGTCCACTGCCGAAAGGCAAGCCGACGGAGGCAGTGCTGCAGACCACGTGCACTGTGATGGAAATTTCATTGATCGGAAACATTTCTTTACTCTTGGTTATTGATACAACGTAGTGCCATTGTGGCCTTTGGTGTATTCTTGTTTGTATATATATATTCTTTATTTTGTTTCCCTATCCAATTTTGACACACTACTCCTTTATTGTCCAATTAGATAATCTCTCTGAATGACATATTACAAGCACCTGTGTGTCCCCCACAATACCCTATCAAAGCATGTGATTTGCAGTGTTCTTCATTGTACCCTGATGAAGACAGCCTGTCTGTCGAAACGTTGGTCTTATTAAAAAATGATATGCATTTGAGTTTAGAGTGTGCAGCTTTTTCATTTATTTTGTTGCCTTAGACATGGAATCTCTTCCCACAGGCAGTGTAGGACTATGGCTTCTAACCTCTGTGCACAATCTCATGTCTAGTGAAGTAGGCTGATAATAAAACTCTTCTCAAAGTCAGAATGTGAGTAAAGTTTCTCTCCAGTATGTATTCGCTGGTGACTTTTAAGGCCACTTAATCGAGAGAAACACTTCCCACAATCAGAACAGGAGTAAGGTTTCTCTCCGGTATGTATGCGCTGGTGAGCTTTCAAGTTCACCAAGTGAGAGAAAGGCATCCCACATTCAGGACAGGAGTAAGGTTTCTCTCCAGTATGTATGCGACGGTGAACTCTAAGGCTGCTGAACAGAGAAAAGGTCTTTCCACAATCAGTACATGAGTAAGGCTTCTCCCCAGTATGTATGCGCTTGTGAACTTTAAGGCTACTTAACTGAGAGAAATTCTTTCCACAGTCAGAACAGGAGTAAGGCTTCTCCCCAGTATGTATGCGCTGGTGAACTTTAAGGCTACTTAACCGAGAGAAATTCTTTCCACAATCATAACAAAAGTAAGGCTTCTCTCCTGTGTGCACTTTTTGATGTCGTGCAAGTATACCTGAAGTAGTGAAACTCTTTCCACAGTCGGTACAGGAGTAAGGCCTCTCTCCAGTATGCACACGCTTGTGATTTGTAAGATTAACTAACTGAGAGAAACTCTTCTGACAGTAAGAACATGAGAACGTTTTCTTTCCAGTATGTATGTGCTTGTGAAGTTTAAGGCTTCTAAACTGAGTGAAACTCTTTCCACAGTCAGAACAGAAGTAAGGCCTCTCTCCAGTATGTATGCGCTTGTGAGTTGTAAGGTTATTTAGCCAAGAAAAAGTCTTTTCACAGTCAGAACATGAGTAAGGTTTCTCTCCAGTATGTATGATAAAATGACGTTTCAACCGTGACATTGATAGGAAACATTTTTCACAATGGGAGCAGTGGTAAGACTTCTTATCTTTGCAGTCTTTGTGTTGTTTCTCTCCAAATGTAAAACATTTCTCCACTTCTGGAATCCCATCTGTAACAGACATAAAAAAGTTAGTTTGCTATCACCAGACTTAACTACACATGCATTCCATTATCGAATTACAACTTGATTCTTCAACTAGAAATTTGTCTTTAGCTCAGAAAAAAAACTGTAAAACCATGTTTCAGCTTTCTTCAAAACAGCAATTTTTTAAATGTTGTGTTGATTTTGATACATCTTTGTACACATTCTCTGATATATCCATCGCAGCCAGACTTTCTGGAAACTGCAGATATATATATATATATATAAACTGCTTATTCACATAAATTAGTGTAATTAATGTCAGGGTTGATTTGACAAGCATTTGAATCAGTGAGATGAGTTTGCCAAGGGGTTGTGGTTTGTCTTCCCAGTGGGTCGGCAGAATAGAGAACTCACACTGATCGTGAAATTTCCAGGTGCTGTGGCATCAAGCTTTAGAGTTAAATTTGGTGTATAGCTTTCCTTTAGATGCTCAAGCATTGTATAATCATATAGTATCTAATTTGATTGAATTATTGATTGAATATAATAAATGGGCCAAAATGCAACATAGCAGTGTGATGAAATTATGTCTTTGCAGGAAATAGGCAGAGGAAGACTTGCTTTGGTGCAAAGTGGAGAATAAGAAGTGATACTTGGCTGTGATTTCATAGTCACAAAATGTAATTAAAGTAAGCTTAACACAATGTGCAGTTTTGGTCTCTAATAACATGCAAAGGGAGAGGAATAACATCTGGTTCCCATCATTGATGGGGCCACACACATTCTTATATGTATTTGTGTGTGTGTGTGTGTGTGTGTGTGTGTGTGTGTGTGTGTGTGTGTGTGTGAGATTATTGTGGTAGTTATAATTATCTCATGAACGGTATTGTACATGGGTCCACTTTCCAGGTGGTCTTTGTTGTATTATACACTCACCTAAAGGATTATTAAGAACACCTGTTCACCTGTTCTCATTATTGCCATTATCTAATCAACCAATCATATGGCAGTTGCTTCAATGCATTTAGGGGTGTGGTCCTGGACAAGACAATCTCCTGAACTCCAAACTGAATGTCAGAATGGGAAAGAAAGGTGATTTAAGCAATTTTGAGCGTGGCATGGTTATTGGTGCCAGACGGGCCGGTCTGAGTATTTCACAATCTGCTCAGTTACTGGGATTTTCACGCACAACCATTTCTAGGGTTTACAAAGAATGGTGTGAAAAGGGAAAAACATCCAGTATGCGGCAGTCCTGTGGGTGAAAATGCCTTGTTGATGCTAGAGGTCAGAGGAGAATGGGCCAACTGATTCAAGCTGATAGAAGAGCAACTTTGACTGAAATAACCACTCTTTACAACCGAGGAATGCAGCAAAGCATTTGTGAAGCCACAACACACGCAACCTTGAGGCGGATGGGCTACAACAGCAGAAGACCCCACCGGGTACCACTCATCTCCACTACAAACAGGAAAAATAATTTTTCTACAATTTGCACAAGCTCACCAAAATTGGACAGTTGAAGACTGTTGCCTGGTCTGATGAGTCTCAATTTCTGTTGAGACATTCAGATGGTAGAGTCAGAATTTGGCGTAAACAGAATGAGAACATGGATCCATCATGCCTTGTTACCACTGTGCAGGCTGGTGGTGGTGGTGTAATGGTGTGGGGGATGTTTTCTTGGAACACTTTAGGCCCCTTAGTGCCAATTGGGCTTTGTTTAAATGCCACGGCCTACCTGAGCATTGTTTCTGACCATGTCCATCCCTTTATGACCACAATGTACCCATCCTCTGATGGCTACTTCCAACAGGATAATGCACCAAGTCACAAAGCTTGAATCATTTCAAATTGGTTTCTTGAACATGACAATGAGTTCACTGTACTGAAATGGCCCCCACAGTCACCAGATCTCAACCCAATAGAGCATCTTTGGGATGTGGTGGAACGGGAGCTTTGCCCTGGATGTGCATCCCACAAATCTCCATCAACTGCAAGATGCTATCCTATCAATATGGGCCAACATTTCTAAAGAATGCTTTCAGCACCTTGTTGAATCAATGCCACGTAGAATTAAGGCAGTTCTGAAGGCGAAAGGGGGCCAAACACAATATTAGTATGGTGTTCCTAATAATCCTTTAGGTGAGTGTATGTTGTATTACAGACTGTGGCTGCTGTTCCGGTGCTTTATTACCTACAATTAAGGAATAAAATTGAAAAAACCTTAAATAGACTTTTCGTTTTCTGTAAACGCAACGTGCCCTGACCGCTACCAATAACATATGACATTGGCCTGTGTCCTCATGCAATGTTTTTATGGAACCTGTGTGATTAAGTTCATATTTTATGAGTCTGATTGACCAAAGTAAAAAACATTCAAGCGTATAACATTCAGGGCTCAACACTTTCCGAGCTACTTGACCTACAGACAAGTACATTTACTTTTCTGTGCACAAAAGTCACTTGTCCGGGTAAAAATTTAATTTTACAATAATTTACTCATTTTGTTTTGTTTGCAAATGCAGACTTCAGACAAACAAACAGTTGAATACTAAACAGTGTCATATAGGTCAAACAATATTAGGCTATGTAATATGCTATAATATAATCAATTTATGTACTTAGCTTATTTTGGTCATTGAAGTTTTCATTTGCCCACTACACGCGATACTGGCAAAAAAGACGGCATTTGCCTCCCAGCGAGGTCGGAGCTCGAGGCCCTCTAGGATTGGGTGTCGAGAACCAGTTCCAATCTGGAACCAGTTCCAAATTTCAAAGAACCGTGGATTCAATAAGACACCTACATTTCGAATCCTAACTTCAGTTCCTCAATGCAGCATATTTCAGTCGTGATGCGCTCACTCCCGAGTGAACTGCATCAAGCATTTTACGGTCAATGAAAGTTGCACTTGCTACGTGGACCTACGGGGTTTTGGTATTTTTTGTTACTACAAATTATTCAAATATATATTTTTCACTGTGACGAGTTCGGAGAGTATCTGTCCACCTGCGGTTAATCCCACGAGACCCTGCTCTAGTACAGAAAATCCTTTTACTTGAAACATGAAGGGGAAGTGTTTCAAATATTGCGACCCCCCGCACGCGCATATAACACAAGGCCTCACGTTTGGGGACACAGACACTTTCAGTAGATCATATTAAGATAACTGTTAAAATAACCCATCAGTTATTACATTGTTATGACTTGTTCTCTCAGGATATGTTTTTTAATTGGTAAGTGAAGTCTGAACGACATATTTCATGAGATTGGTGGGCCTGCTTTGTGGAGCACAACAGCTGCATCCTGGGTTTGATCATGGACATGTCAACTCAGAGATCATCCTCCACACTGAGACGTGATCAGTGTCTGTTTTTGATGCATGTCAGTGTGGAAAATGTTGCCTCACATAAGTAGTTTGGTCCAAACGGAATCAGTACATCCATCACTGCTTTGGACTGTCCTGGGTTTTACTCCGCAACTCAAATACAGAATTTAGCAAGTGTCCCTGTGGCAAACATTGCCTTAAGGTCTGATCACTGGACAGCACCATCAGGGAGTCCCCCAGGTTGGATGGCAGGTGATCCCCATTTGCCGTGACCGGTTGTAGTATCCAGTCACATCGTTGCAGAGTTGTCTTTAAGAAGCTCAAACAGGTGGGTGAGAACTTTAACGATGAAAGCCACCTAATCTCGTTATGGAACAGCAGGGCTTCGTGTTCCGAGTCCATCTTTTGTGGTGGGACATGATTTCATGTAGTTCACTATTAGTAACTAATAGCAGTAGCTCTGCCCCCTTTTTGAGGGAAACATGTTGATTTAATCGACATAAAAGGGAAGCTTGGTTTTCGTTTTTCAGTTTCACTGGCTTTAAACCTTCATGTGCAAGAACCTCTGAGGAAAGAACATATTTGGGGATGATGTACATCGTTATTGGTAAAGCAAGTGAATTCAAACTATGAATTCCTCTTGATATTTTTACATTTGAATGGCTTGTCGGGCTGGAGGGCCTAAACCCTGTGTTTCTCATTTCCCGTAGGATGTTTTTTATTGGAAATTAATTGATCTTCTAAAGGAATACTTTCATCAGCTGTTTGAGAGATACTGTTGTCATGTAATGTATTCTCGTTTGTAGGCTATGTACAGTATATTAGCTAGCTAACTAAAAGGGTGCACACAGCAAGAATAAAAGCACAATTGCCTCAGCACAATTAATGGACAATGCTTTACAGCCTATTGATCATTCTCCAACACCAAGGACAGCGTTATATAGCTGGGCGGGATTAGGAGAAGAATGGCTACTGATTACTTCTGGACCCAGGCAGTGTTCATTTTTGCATCAGTTTTAGATTTTTCTAGTTTTAGTCATTTTGACTTAAATATCTTTCAGGTTTAGACATATTCATGTAATTTGAATTTTTTTTTTTTCTCTCGTTATTGTCAAAATGTCAAAAGGTGAGCCATTTCAGTCAACCAAATGCCCAACAAAAAGTCACATTTCAGTCCAATCAGTTATTGCCTCATTAACCTGTAGTAGTCAAAACATATCACCATATCAACTAAGACCAATGGAACATATAATGTTTTTCTGACAATGTTGATATTGCCTACAGTTAGACCTATTAATTAAATTGTTAAGCACATCGTTGTGCAGATTATGGAAGCGTAAAATGTCCGAAATGTAATTAGCCGTTGGAAAATGCGTATTGCACGTTATTGTTCAAGCAGTTTAATTCACACGGATGGAAATATCCGTTTGAAATTTAAGAACGAGGGGAGAACAGAAGATTCAAAAACATTTTGATGGTTAAATTTAGATATACCCACATCACCAGGCCCCACACCATGGTCTTTGGCTGTGAGTGTATATTGGGATGATGCGCTTTCAGATGTCTTTTGATGAACTCAGACTATTGTCACAAAGAATTTCGTCAACTCTCGTTTTTGTCAAACCAAAATGAAAATTGTTTGTTTGTTGTTGTTTTTTCTGTTTTTATTTATAATTAGTCAGTTATCAATTGCCACTTTAAAAATAGGTTTTAAATGAATATTTGTCCGTATTTTTGTTGACGTAATTAACACGTTGGGAAGCCGTGAAGACGTGATTCTGTTGGCCACTGGCGGCAGCAGTGTTTTGCCTGTGGTGATGCTGGCTTGTCTAAAGGACTTAATCCTTGCGTATGGTCCACAAACTTGTTCTAATCCTTTTTATTTTTTTATGTAGGCCTAGCTTATTTTTTGCTATGCAGGGCAGGGCCCTTGGGGTGTGCGTGCCCCCCGCCTCATGGGTGCTGCGTGGTTTCCCAACCGCCAGTGCCCAAACCGTACGTTATTCATAACAAGGCTTTTTTTTTTATGACCAACATGAAAGAGAAACATTCAGGAGGAACGTAATAGCAAGTCATTAAGGAACAATAGCACTGCTGATGTTCCTCACAGTGATTTATTCTGAATGTAATTTGTAGTTACGGTTGTATAAACGGGTTGCAACAGCATATACCACTTTATGAAGAAAAACACTAAAAAATGTATAGTAAATAGTTTGATATACTACTTCTTACCTTCATTAACTATATCCACAATCTCCTGCTCCTCCTTTTCCTCCTCTTCGTATTTAATAATATTTAGTCCCAGTGTTTGACTGCAGTCTTCCTGCTTCACTGATGTCAACTCTGAATCCACCAATGAACACTGAGCTCCACTGTCACAATCAGAATCCAGTGACTCTTGTTTGATCTCAGTGTGGAAGGAAAGCAGCAGGCTGGATTTGTCCTCCATCTGATAAAATAAAGACCAAACAAGACCCATACATGACTGATGAACATGATGGATGGGCATACAAGAAACACAATGAAAGACAAATGACAAACACAATGCATAAATACATATAAATCTCTGGAAAAAAATTAAGAGACCATTCCTAATTTTTCTTAAATCACCTTCTCTGCATGTATGGCAGCCTTTCCATTTCAGTGTCTGTTAAATTCCAACACAGGCACACCTCATTTTACTTAATGAGGCAGTGATTAGGTGATTACCTGAACCAAATCTGATTTAATGAGGAAAAGTTTAAAACCACTGCTGTGGTCATCACTATCCTCTTGCAATAGGACCAGCTGGATGTCAAAAACAGTGCAAAGGTCATTTGAATTACAAAAAAACTAGTCAGCATGACAGAAGAGTTGAAAAGAAAAGCTTTGAGTGAGGAAAAGAAGGGTTCGGTTCTGGCTTGACTGGCAGAGGGATACTGGCAAATTTCCATCCTGAAAATTTCAAAGACGACAGTTTATAAGAACAAGGTCAAACGACAGACTTTGGGGACAACAAAGCTATAGACTGGCAGAGGGCAAAAACGACTGTCACATCTAGTGATTCTTGGAGTCGTTCGATAAACTGACAAATGTTGTTGACTTGTGTCAATAACACCCAGAGCTCTGCAACACTGGCAAACAACGATCACGCCAGTAGAAAACAAGGACAAACAAAAGCTGCTGTTGGTTGGACTAGCTGCGGGACTGCCTTTAAATCCTGAATGTAGATTGTTTTTGTTGCCGACAGTTTGAATGAAGGAAACAGTGATTCAAACAGATGATTCACAGTTACGAAAAAGATCTTTGTACACAACCTGATACATTTTTTTCCCGACCATAAAATATAACGCTGTTTGTCGGAAAACTGGGATGGGGAGAATTAATCCTGCCAGTGATTCGGTAGAACTCAGCTGCCTGTCAGATTGGCAATTGAACAAGTCAATGAAGCAAATGAGCTGTGAGTCTTAAGTACATATTTTTTTTTAAAAGAGTCCTATACCTGGATCCTATCTGCACTGCAGTGAAGTTAGCTTTATATTCAAGATTCGGATTTGATTGTCAATACCTCATCTATGAAACCTGCCAGAAAGACAGCAATTACCTATTCTGAATCTGCTGGCGATTGTGAACAAGCAACATTCCTGTTGCTCAAAAAACGGTATACAGGTGCTGGTCATATAATTAGAATATCATCAAAAAGTTGATTTATTTCAGTAATTCCATTCAAAAAGTGAAACTTGTATAATGTATACATTCATTACACACAGACTGATATATTTCAAGTGTTTATGTCTTTTAATTTTGATGATTATAATTGACAACTAATGAAAACCCCAAATTCAGTATCTCAGAAAATTAGAATATTACTTAAGAACAATACCAAAAGGATTTTTAGAAATGTTGGCCAACTGAAAAGTATGAACATGTACAGCACTCAATACATAGTTGGGGCTCCTTTTGCCTGAATTACTGCAGCAATGCGGCGTGGCATGGAGTCGATCAGTCTGTGGCACTGCTCAGGTGTTATGAAAGCCCAGGTTGCTCTGATAGTGGCCTTCAGCTCTACTGCATTGTTGGGTCTGGCATATCACATCTTCCTCTTCACAATACCCCATAGATTTTCTATAGGGTTAAGGTCAGGCGAGTTTGCTGGCCAATTAAAAACAGGGATACCATGGTCCTTAAACCAGGTACTGGTAGCTTTGGCACTGTGTTTAGGTGCCAATTCCTGTTGGAAAATGAAATCTGCATCTCCATAAAGTTGGTCAGCAGCAGGAAGCATGAAGTGCTCTAAAACCTCCTGGTAGATGGCTGCGTTGACCTTGGACCTCAGAAAACAGTGGATCCACACCAGCAGATGACATGGCACCCCAAACCATCACTGACTGTGGAAACTTTACACTGGACTTCAAGCAACGTGGATTATGTGCCTCTCCTCTCTTCCTCCAGACTCTGGGACCTTGATTTCCAAAGGAAATGCAAAATTTACTTTCATCAGAGAACATAACTCAGCAGCAATCCAGTCCTTTTTGTCTTTAGCCCAGGCAAGACGCTTCTGACGCTGTGTCTTGTTCAAGAGTGGTTTGACACAAGGAATGCAACAGCTGAAACCCATGTCTTGCATGCGTCTGTGCGTGGTGGTTCTTGAAGCACTGACTCCAGCTGCAGTCCACTCTGTGAATCTTCCCCACATTTTTGAATGTGTTTTGTTTCACAATCCTCTCCAGGGTGCGGTTATCCCTATTGCTTGTACACTTTTTTCTACCACATCTTTTCCTTCCATTCGCCTCTCTATTAATGTGCTTGGACACAGAGCTCTGTGAACAGCCAGCCTCTTTAGCTATGACCTTTTGTGTCTTGCCCTCCTTGTGCAAGGTGTCAATGGTCGTCTTTTGGACAGCTGTCAAGTCAGCAGTCTTCCCCATGATTGTGTTGCCTACAGAACTAGACTGAGTGACCATTTAAAGGCCTTTGCAGCTGTTTTGGGTTAATTAGCTGATTAGAGTGTGGCACCAGGTGTCTTCAATATTGAACCTTTTCACAATATTCAAATTTTCTGAGATACTGAATTTGGGATTCATTAGTTGTCAGTTATAATCATCAAAATTAAAATAAATAAACACTTGAAATATATCAGTCTGTGTGTAATGAATGTATACATTATACAAGTTTCACTTTTTGAATGGAATTACCGAAATAAATAAAGTTTTTGATGATATTCTAATTATATGAGCAGCACCAGTATATTGGTCAGACTTAATGGTGCCTTCACAGTTCTGCCGTTCACCCATGCCATACACACTAATGCACCACCATCCCATCACGGATGCTGGCTTTTGAACTGTGCACTGATAACAAGCAGGATGGTACCACTCCTCGTTTGTCCGGAGGACACAGTGTCCATGATTCCCCAAAATCATTTGGTTTGTCATACCACAGGACAGTTTTCCATAATAAATGACCTCGGGCCCAGAGAAGGCACTGGCATTTCTGCATGTTTTTTTATGTATGGTTTGTTCTTTGCATGGTAGAGTACCATGTTCATTGACCTAAATCATTTTTCGGAAGTGATCCTGAGCCGATACGGTGGGTCCAATACATGTCAGTTTTGAAAGTAGTGCCGCCTGAGGGCCCAAAGATCACAACCATCCAATATTGGTTTTCAGGCTTGTCCCTTGTGTACAGAGATTACTCCAGATTCTCTGAATCATTTAAAGATATTTTGTAATGTAGATGATGAGATCCCCAAATTGTGATACATTACTCTTGAATTATGGCCGTGCAGTCTTTCACAACCCCTCCCCATCCTCACTTCTGACAGGCCCATCCTCTTTGGAATGATCTTTTATTACCCAATCATGTTACTGACCTGTTTCACTTAATTAGCTGTGTGATATTCCACCAAGTTATGTTTTTTAGCATTATACATTGTTTCCAGTCTTTTGGTGCCTATGTCCCAGATTTTTGGGATCAAATTCAAACTGAGCATGTATTTTCCAAGAAACAACATTTCTCAGTTTTGAAACTTGATATGTTGTCTTGGTACTATTTTCTATTGAATATAGGGTTTAAATGAAATGCACATAATTGCATTTTTTTTCTCTTTACATTATACACAGCATCCCAATTTTTTGGGAAACAGGGTTGTACATAATTATCTACTTAATTATAATAAAACAAAAATATTATAGTAATCAAAAACTATAACACTAAAACAATGTATGGTAATTCTGTTCTCCTGGAGGGTTTGTAAGTTTTACTTTTTAAGTTTTTTGTTGGGTCCGAACTATTGACCATTTATGGTAGAGCAGCAATACATGTTGGTTATTTCCTTAGAACTTTTATTGGGTCCAAGCTATTGAAAATGTTTTATGTAATGCTTTAAAAACGATTAATAATTTCCAAAATTTAAAAATTGTAAAATCAAAGGATGTTGATGGTAGAGCAGTTCTCACTGAAGCTATTTTGGTTGGTTATTTTATACGAGCTATTGACATTTACATTAGAAACTGACTTTATTAGAAATAAATATGAGACCGATATGGGAAAACAAGGCATGCTGCTTATTCGCAATCGTGAGCAGATTCGGTAAATGTAATTTGTTTCATTCTGGAAGATCTTGAATATAAAGCTAACTTCACCGCAGTACTATCTGCCTCCCATTCCCGGATGCTGCAGCTCCAACTAAGATGCAACCCATTTTCCCCCAACTAACTTTACAGCGTATCGTATAATCTGGATCTGTTAGTTTTTGTGTTGTAATATTATTATGACATTTCATGAAGAACATTAGGGAACGGTTTAAGTAATTTCCCCATTAATTTAAAGCGTCACTGTGCAGGTAACGTTCAAACCGCAGAATAGTCACATCGAAGTGAACAAAGAAAAATGAATAGAGAGTACAATTGTTTAATCCCTTACCATTTCAGGACGTTCTTTTCGTATTTCACAAAATGGTCTGGAAAACTACAACAAAACAACACGTGTTCCACCAGCACCGCCCACATCCAACGGTATCAGCGTCTTAAAAGCAACATTTAAAAAAAACACTTCCGGGTCATGAAAATAAGCCAAACGTCTAAATTAAGAGGTCAACGTGTCACTTTAAAACAGGACATTAATTGAATGTATTAATTGTTTAAGGAAATGTATATCTGAAAACATTGGTATATGTTCATATTTAAGTGTAAATGTCAATAAAAAGTGGGTATTAAAACACGTTCCAAGGTCAAAATTCATTCAATATGAATGACTGAATATGGAATACATAATGCCTCATAACTCATAAACTATTGAAT
The DNA here is from genome assembly GCF_011004845.1 of Esox lucius. Lineage (NCBI taxonomy): Eukaryota > Metazoa > Chordata > Actinopteri > Esociformes > Esocidae > Esox > Esox lucius. Next base: position 41,746,923 of record NC_047588.1, read on the forward strand.
ATTCCACAGAGAAAGCAATGTAGGAAATGTTCAGGACAGTTGTAGAGTAAGACAAACCTCTCTAATCATGGGGAATGGTGTGCTACATCAAGCAACATAATATTTCCACAGCCTGTTTTTCCACAATGTAACTCAATGCATATGAAATACATTCACTGCGGCGTATAGAATCGTTATTTTTTATAGGGCAATATATATTTCATATTCATTGAGTTACATTGTGGCCAATAGAATGGGTGGAGTAAAATGCCAGCAACAATTGCAAATACCCAGTGCCCCTTGATGTTTTTGCATATAATCACTCTATTTCTGGTGGCCCTAATAATGGCATGTTAAGTTTGCGTGGGTGTAACATACTGTACGTGTGCGGGTGTTCACGACTGCGATCGGGCATTTGCGTGCCGGGGGTTTCTGCAACGTTCTGACAATGTTGGTGGTTGTGGAGCAAAACATCAGACTACTGTATTAATGTACGCGCAAAAATAAAAAATACGGATATTTTGATTTTTATATACAACAATGTAAATACCCTTTTAGAGAAAATGCCATTTATTTTTCAATAATGTTTTGAAGCAATAAAAAACAAATAACAGACAAGGCTCGATTCTGGGTGAGGTTCAGATAAACAGCCAGATTCCGGAAGATCGAGGTGTTTTGGATTAATTGGAACGACTGAGTATCTGACAGACCAATGTAAATATGTAGCCCAGTCATATTGTAGAAAGCAATGGTTTAGAGACCCTTTCCAAAGGCACTGTATAAAACCCATAAGGTCAAATGCCCATTCCGTTTTTTCAGCTGTTTTCTTGGCAACAGATTACATAGGTCACACAATTTTAGGCTATTTAATATGCCCTGAATCTATTTACTCATTTGGCATATTTCCCACCAAACATTTTGGCCGTTCATATTCTGCCGGACAACTAAATTAGCTGGCTAACGTAAACGCTGCTCCAGAGTGGTATGTCAGGCATGCTCTGATTGTACATGACTTGTATGTAAATCTCGAGAGTATTTAATGATTTGGATCTTAAAACCTGAGACCACTGAGGGAATTACACCGGTGTTTCAAGCAGTGTACCTTTTCTTGTGCAATCTGTGAGCGTCTTGTTTAGTCCGTTCTCTGGGTTTTTTCCGTTTGATTTTAATCATTGAACCTTAATTGTATGTGTAAACATGCATACGCAGGGCCCAGTCTGTGTTCCATCACAGTTCCTTGTTTAAATAAAGGTTTAATAAAAAATGTTGAGAGTCAGGTGATCCGTCCTGTTACTGAACCACCTTGACCATTTTACAATATAAATTTTTTACCCCTTTTGGACAAAGTTTCAGCTTTTCATGTTCTTATTACGTTAGCTTTTTTCAGTTTGTGTTTGTTCTCCTTATATATTTACACACAAAGGCAGTCATTCATTTACATACATCAAAGACACGTAAAATGCTCATCATAGCTATGGGTTTTTGTGCTATCACTTGGTTGTGCAGTAATGCCTATTTTTACATGATTTTTATCACACTTCGCATTTCTTGCTTCAATTGACTTGCAAACATTATCTTGACCTAAATTGCTTACAATCTCCCTAGTTATGCTACATTAAGGCTCTCCATTTCCTTGGTTGAAGTCTTCCTCAGAAAATTCCTTGAAGTTTTAGGCTGACCTAGAGTGACCTAGAGAAATTCTTCCCACAGTCAGAACAGCAGTAAGGCTTCTCTCCAGTATGTATTCGCTGGTGATTTTTAAGGGTATTAAAGCGAGATAAATCCTTTCCAGTTAGAACAGGAGTAAGGCTTCTCTCCAGTATGAATTCGCTGGTGATTTTTAAGGGTACTAAAGCGAGAGAAATCCTTTCCACAGTTAGAACAGGAGTAAGGCTTCTCTCCAGTATGTATTTGCTGGTGATTTATTAGAGTACTTAAACGGGAGAAAATCTTCCCACAGTCAGAACAGGAGTAAGGCTTCTCTCCAGTATGTATGCGCTGATGATTTATAAGGGTACTTAACTGAGAGAAATTTTTTCCACAGTCAGAACAGGAGTAAGGCTTCTCTCCTGTGTGCACTTTCTGATGTTGAGCTAGTCCAGTGGATTTAGTGAAGCTTTTCCCACAGTCAGAACAGCAGTAAGGCTTCTCTCCAGTATGTATTTGCTGGTGATATTTAAGGGTACTTATGCGAGAGAAATGCATCCCACAGTCAGAACAGGAGTAAGGCTTCTCTCCAGTATGTATGCGCTGGTGATCTTTAAGGGTATTTAATCGGGAGAAACTCTTCCCACAGTCAGAACAGGAGAAAGGCTTCTCTCCAGTATGTATGCGCTGGTGATCTTTCATGTTAACCAAGTAAGAGAAACTCTTCCCACAGTCAGAACAGGAATAAGGCTTCTCTCCAGTATGTGTGATAAAATGACTTTTCAACCGTGATATTGAGAGAAAACTTTTTTCACACTGGGAGCAGTGGTGATACTTCTTATTTTTGTTGTCTTTGAGTTGTTTCTCTCGAAATGTAGAAAGTCTCTCCACTTCTGGAGTCCCATCTGTGTGACAGACATCAGAAAAGTTATTTTGGTATCACCAGACTTAACTAAAATACGCATTCTTATTTACAGTTTTCTTCAAAACAGCCATTTCAAACTGCTGTCTTTTCACCGCTAGCTAAAGGTTGTGATGGGGGCATGCAAGGATTTTGTATTTTCTGATCGCCAAATGAACACCTCAAATGCAATTGATTTGAATACTTCTTTGAAAATATTCTCTGATGCATCCATCACATCCAGAGACATTTTGGCAGCAGTAGATATATGTAAACTGTTTATTCACATGAATCACTGCAACTAATTAGGGTTAACTGGAGATGTAGAATCAGCGATGAGTTTGCCATGGTAATGTGGTGTGTCTCCAGGTAATGTGGTGTGTCTCCAGGTGGTAAGAAGACTAGAAATTTAGCTCTGATCTGGAGATTCCCCGGCAGAGCACTAGAGTTGGTGTATACATTTCCTTTAGAGCAGACCTGGGCGGGATGCGTCCCGTTGAGTCATTCTACCCGGCCCGCGATACATCCAAAACGTATAAAATAATACAACATAAAAATACATGACGAGCTCTGTAGATTACGTTTATTTATTGCTGCGTATTTATTTTATTTCAAATTAAAGGTCCTGTGGCACTCCCAGTAATTAGTACAGTAGTATCATACAGTCTGTTTAAAATACTTTTAAGTTGAAACAAGCTATTTGCATTGCTATGATATGTAGCTATGGACCAGCACCACAATCCACGCGAAAGTTATCACTTGCTGGCTAGCGATGTCTGAAAATGAGCCTGTCTAAGAAAAGTTGATAATGAAAGCAGGGTATTAAAAAATATTGTAAGAAAATATTTATTTACAGATGTTGCAGGTAAAGCAACTTGCTTAATATGTAAAGCAAACAGTGCAGTTTTTAAAGAGCAAGCATGCGGCTCTCGTGACCCCAGACTTCATCTCACTTGTCAACGCCCAAACGAGGCTCTCCTGTTCATAATGAGTGACTGGCCCTAAAAGAGTTCTTGGGTCTGGGCTGCCGGAATCACTGTCGTTAAAAGCACGTAGTACTAAAAATATACTGTATGAATTTAGATAATGGCAATTATACTAATTATACCAATCTTCAAAAGTGATTTCATAGACTTATGTCCCCAATAACTGTTGTTAACAGAGTACAACATGTCTGCCCCAATAACTGTTGTTAACAGAGTATAATATGTATGTATCTCATTACCTAGAATTAAGGAATTAAATACTGAAAAAACTGATAAAACAGACTTTGTTTTCCGTAAATAAACAACAATATCTGACCACTACTTGCGTACCGATGAAAAACAAATGATGGCCAGACAACACTTGCCCGTCTTCTCACATGTCGTTTTTAAGGAAACCAAAATTACACAATTATATTTCAGTGTCAATTACCTAACTGTGGATACCAGTCCACAGGGGCAGTTACGATCGCATCAATAATCTGAGCCATTTGTCAAAAGGCCCTTTTTCATTTTCAGGACCAACATAATAGAGAAACTTTCAGGAGCAGTGTAATATCGAGTCATTAAGGACCAACTGCACTGGTGATATGTTCGTCTAATTGATTCATTCTGAACCTAATTTCAGTTTACAAATTAGTTGTATATGAACATAATTCCTGAGATGTATGGATGAGAAAAAAACACCAAAAAATGTATATTAAACATTTTTCATGAACTCTTTACCTTGATTAATTAAATCCCCAACCTCCTCCTCCTTAGTAACATTCAGTCCCAGTGTTTGACTGCAGTCTTCCTGCTTCACTGATGTCATCTCTGAATCCACCAATGAACACTGAGCTCCACTGTCACAATCAGAATCCAGCGACTCTTGTTTGGGTTCAGTGTGGAAGGAGAGCAGCAGGCTGGGTTTGTCCTCCATCTGATAAAATAAATACCTTAATCAGACCCAAACATGACTGATGAACATGTCTGATGGGGGGAAAAAGAAATACAATGAAACAAAATTGACAAACACAATCACGTTGGCTAGTGACAACAAAATAAATAGCAATATTTAAGATTCAAAAATATTTTTGGGTTTTCCGTCTGGAATTGGACTGTATTAATACTAGAGCCTCTCTGTTGGATCCTATTAGGAGAATAACATTCAACAGGGATTCTTCCCAATACTAGTTCTGATGAGGTCAAAACACCCGAATACAACTGTCCCCACATTAGTAAGTTATGTTCATCGTTACACATGATTCTGTTTTTTTTAATGTATAGTAAGTATAATACTTAACAGTTGTTTAATTAACATTTTGATAATTTTTGCCAAATATTTCATTTATAAATGTAGATGGGTTAAAACAATACCCTTGCTGATGGTTTTTAAAAAATATATTCTTATACAACCTTTGTTTTTTGTTAAGAAAAAGGGAACTACATGCAATTAAAGGTTTGAAGCATGTGGAAAGTTAGGCCTTTATAAATTATTTCTCTTCAACTTTCTAAAAATACAGTTAGGTCTGGAAATATTTGGACAGTGACACAATTTTCATAAGTTTGGCTCTGTACGTCACCGCAATGGATTTGAAATGAAACAACCGAGTTGCAATTGAAGTGCAGACTTTCAGGTTTAATTCAAGGGGTTGAACACAATTATTGTATGAAACGTTTAGGAATTGCAACCATTTTCATACACAGTCCCCTTTTTTCAGGGGCTCAAATGAAATTGAACAAATTAACACAATCATAAATACAATTTTTGTTTTTAATACTTTGTTGAGAATCCAAACGCTGGATTCACCAAACGCTGGGTTTCCTCCTTTGGGATGCTTTGCCTTTACTGCAGATGTCTTCAGTTGTTGTTCGTGGGTCTTTCTGCTTTAAGTTGTGTCTTTAGCAAGTGAAATGCATGCTTGATCGGGTTGAGATCAGGTGATTGACTCGGCCATTGCAGAATATTCTACTTATTTGCCTTAAAAAACTCCTGGGTTGCTTTCGCAGTATGTTTTGGGTCATTATCCATCTGTAAAGTGAAGCGCCATACAATCAACTTCACTGAATTTGGCAGAATCGGAGCAGACAATATATCCCTATACACTTCAGAATAAATCCAGCTGCTTCTCTCTACTGTCACATCATCAATAAACACTAGTGAATCAGTGCCATTGGAAGCGCTACCCCCATGCATTACACTGCCTCCACCATGTTTTACAGATTATATGGTATGCTTTATATCATGAGCAGTTCCAAGCCTTCTCCATATATTTTTCTTCCCATTATTCTGATACAGGTTGATCTTAGTTTCATCTGTCCAAAACAATGCCTTTCTAGAACTAGGCCTTTCTATTTTTGAGGCTTATGAATGGTTTGCACCTTGAGGTGAACCCTCTGTATTTGCTCTCGTGAAGTCTTCTCCTCCTGGCAGACTTGGAAAATGATATGCCTACCTCCTGTAGAGTGTTCTTCACTTGACAGGATATTGTGAAGGGGCTTACCATGGAAAGGATCCTATGATCATCAACCACTCTTGTCTTCCATGGACGCCTTTTTATGTTGCAGAGCTCACTAGTGCAATTTTTTCTCACAACGTATCAAACTGTTGATTAGGCCACTCTTAATGTTCCTACTATCTCTCAGATGGATTTTTTTTGGCAGTCTAAGGATGGCCTGTTTCACTTGCACTGAGAGCTCCTTTGACCACATCTTCTGGGTTCACCGCAACAGCTTCCAAATTCAAATGCCACACCTGGAATCAACTCCAAACCTTTCACCTGCTTAATTGATAAAGATATAACAAAGGAATAGCCCACACCTGTCCATGAAACAGCTTTTGAGTCAATTGTCCAATTACTTTTGGTCCATTGAAAAAGAGGGGGTTAGATATTAAAGAGCTGTAATTCCTAAACCCTTCCTCCAATTTGGATGTGAATGCCCTCAAATTAAAGCTGAGAGACTGCACGTTAAGCCCATATTCATTAATAGCCAAAATAACAAAACTTGTGTCAGTGTCCAATTATTTCCAGAACTAACTGTATATATTATGTACTTTTTGTTAAACATTACCTTTCCTATGTTACAGAATTATTTTACATTTATTGTTGTAACCCCTCTACTGTATACAGTAACAAAAGTAACCACACTTCAAAGAACACCAAGGTGAGTCTGATAACCGATACCTATTCAGAAAATACTTAAATAGCGTAGATGCAGTAGAACTTCGAATTCAATGTAATGAATAGTACATACACCACTATGAATGAAGTAATTCATCTATACATTACAAAACCCAACTTAAATGTATAGACAAATAAAAATAATACTAACTATGACATTTCAAAACACCATTCAGCACTTAAATTATCCAGGTTGCCACCTTCTACAAATAATGGGGTGCCTCTTTTAGCCAAAACAGACCTCTGAAACGAGGACAAATATATAATTTACGATTGTGCAAGCCTGGTCTGAATCTCAAATCGTATACTACATACTGCAAGTACTTCGCGAGTAATGATTAAGTACGTAGCCTACTGTTTTTCATCATTTTGTCGCGCATTAACATCATCATTGAATATTAAGCTAGACACCAGCAAGCATTGTGTTAAACTGACTAACGTTTCTTATTAAGTTGACTTGCACCACAAATAGCATCTATGAACTGTATGGCCTTCACCACTGGCCGTTTCAACAGCTTATTAGCCAGTAATACTAGTATCTTACTACTTGGAATATAATAGTCATAATAATTGAGCCCATGTCAGCGAGACCGAATACGAACTTTAAACTGACAAAGCTATTTAATTTCATGGCACAAAAACGCTCGTTTTTCTTTCTCACATGAATGACATTGATGCAATAACAATCAATATATGTGACGATAACCGAGTTTTTAGTCAAGTGAATATTGGAACCCCCTCCACTTTTACTGCGCAAGCTGTTGTGTTCAGTATTACCCCCTAAAGCATGCACGCCTGCACGGATGAATACTTCGAGAATCCACCAGAAACAGAACACCATCCAGGTGCACTTTCGGCCTACTATGGTTTGGGACATACTCATCTTGTGGTATACTATACAGTATGCAACTATGCAATTTGAAATTCAGCCCTGGTCTTCGTATCTAACACCGGACTGAGAAGAAAGTCCTCACTCTTGTGGTTGCGCGGCGCCAATGTTCCAGGGTGGTCTAAAGCCGCGCAGGTGAAAACAAGACGAACAACGTTACTAGTTGAGAACAGTTGACGTTTCCGCAGTAACACTCAGAGGAAACCACAGGATTCCCTGATATCTGGGGTCACTATCTGAGTTCGCCCTATCTTTTCTAAACAGTACTCTGCCCACCGTTACACTGATTATTGTAGGTACTGTACAGAGCCAGCAAGCTTGATTAGACTAGCTAAGGGCTTCTGCTGCTGGTTCTTCTTCTAATTTGTTGGCGGATCGTAACCATACGAAAGGTGCATATACTGCCACCTACTGTACCGGAGTGTGAGGCCAGCCACGGCCTACCTACATCATACCCTTCCCGTCCCCCAGCAATCCCACTAAATCCCCCCCCCCCCCTAACCTTGTTCAAGTGTGCAATGAGGGCAAGGTTAAGGTGCAAGTTTAAAGTGCAAGTCGGCACGTTCAAATGAAATACAGGAATAGCAGCAATGACACATTAAGTTTAATTCCCTCATCCTCCAATGCACCCCATAATACCCACTCCCCTTCCTGCTACCATCTCACTTCCTCTGCCAACAGTCAACACCTACCCCCTTTATCAACGTTTTAATTTCCCCCCGTCCTAACGGTACCTGTACACCCACCCCCTCCTTCCTACATGCACTCCTAGCCAACCTATCAGCCCCTTCGTTACCCTCCACACCAACATGAGCTGGAACCCAGCAGAACCGAACCACCACACCCATCCTCTCCTTCCTGCACACACTCCTAGCCAACCTATCAGACTCTTCATTACCCTCCACACCTGGACCACATGCATACTGAATTCTGGCACACACACCCCCACACCAGCCCTCCCACGATCCGGATCATTTGACCCATCGGTACACATCTGGATAAATGGTTAAAACCCCCACACAGTGGTGACCACAGACACTTTAAAAGGGGTGGCCTGAACGGGCCACTGAAAATCTTGGGGTGGCGCCCTAAAACCAAAAGGCTTAACCGAATTTCAGGAGTTCAATTACGCTGTTGTAGTATTTAGGCTAGTTGAAAACAGTGTGAGTATGAGAGTCAGGTACTGATATACTTTGGTTACTTACGTAATGTTACTAATTATCTGATGTGCATAGACGGATATGTAAAGTGCTTTTAACATTTAGAGTTCCACAACAATCCTTTTTTAATGTGTTTATGTATCTGTATATAAATGTGTTAGGCGATTTTTTTATCATAATCAATAATATATATTTTTCATAATAGTTCATGTGGAAGAAAACAAATGCATAGCCAGGCTGGGCAGATCACCGGACAGAAGATGGGACAGAGTGAGGCCAGCCTGGCTATGCATTTGTTATTTTCTTTCACATGGAAAAAAAATTGAAATAATTTTGTCCAACCATAACAGATATATGACAACTAATGCACTAGGATAAGTAGCTAATGAATTGTAGCGCCAATAAAACTGTCTTTCGCAGACAGCCATGGTGAAAAGCCGCCATGGTGACACCTAGCGATAGCAACTGGTAGGAAAGAGTTAGTAAGAAGAGTGCAATACATAGTGACGTGATTCAATAGACTCCGATATATGGAATGGGAATATCAGTCTATGAACACCTTTTTGAAGTGAGCTGATCAATTCAATAATTGGATATACAACATTTATACATATCTATAATTGTTACATGCCTTGTCCATCTGGATAAGTGTCTACTGAGTTACTCAAATGTATGTGAAAGATTACAATTATCTTTTGTCAACTAAGCATATAAGTAGGACACAAGTTTACCTCACAAGTTATGGAAATATGGTCTGGTCCCTGAGAAATGCCCCCAATATGTCCCAAATTTTGCCCCACCACTTTTGGACTTGTGGTGCCACCTCTGGGCTGCAGCTTTTAGACTTCCTGGTTTTCTTCGCGTTTAGGGCGAGGTTGTTGTCAGCGCACCATGCCGCCAGGTGCTTGACCTCCTCCCTGTCGGCTGACTCATCATTGTCACTGATCAGGCCTATCACTGTGGTGTCGTCTGTGAACTTGACAATGGTGTTGGGACTGTGTACAGGAACACAGTTATAGGTGAAGAGGGAGTACAGGAGGGAGCTCAGCACACAGCCTTGTGGAACACCAGTGTTCAGGATCAGGCTGATCCCCAGGTCATGTAGTTTGCTGACCAGTCTAGAGGAAATGACCATGTTGAATGCTGAGCTCAAGTCTATTGAATATCATTCTCAAATAGGTGTTGGTTTTGTCCAGGTGGGTCTGGGCAGAGTGTTAAGTTGTGGAGATGGTGTCCTCTGTAGACCTGTTCGACCGGTAGGCAAACCGGTAGGGATCCATTGTTGGGGGGAGGCAGGACTTAAGGTGGGCCAGAACTAGGGCCAGAATTACAGGTTAAATTCCCATAATTACTAAACAATTCCAATTGATTTGAGTTAAGGTAGGTCCCCTCTATATATTGATCACATTTAGAGAAATTTTGTGAAGCATTTTGGAAAAACCCACATTGAAATGTATAGTGAATCCCAATGGAGCGGATACGGTCACACTTAAAACTACATCCAAGGCTCACTTCTCATAATTTGTTAGCTATTCCACTTGGTTTGAGTCAAGGTAGGTCTCCTCTATAGACACCACATATAGACTTTTTTACTGTAGCATTTCTGTGAACTTTGCATTTAAATGTATAGTGCATCTCTGTGGAGACATGGATGCTGTGGCATTTTCCAGCTTATAATCACTCTATACACACCTGAACATTTCCTATAATACATTCACTGCAGTTGTTTCTGTATGAGGCAATATGTATCCCATGTACAGTCTATTATAGTGTTTTGCATTGGGGGCTAAAGAGGGTTGGGAAAATATTGGGTTGCTAAATGTAGGACACCACCTTAACCTTGCCCTTAAACAATAAATAAAATGTATGTCCGTTTTCAAGTAATACGTTGGCCAAATTTTCGTGACCCGGAAGTGTTTTTGACGTTGCCCACAAGACGCTGATCAAGACGCTGATCAAGACACTTCTTGGAAAAGGTCCAGACTCAATTGAGGTATAACACGTGTTTTGTGTACTTTTCAAGAGATCCTGAACATTTTGTGAAATACGAGAAGGACGTCGCTGAAATGGTAAGGGATTAAACACGCTCTATTAATTTTGTATTTGTTCACTTCTACATAAATAATCTTCGGTTTGAACAGTAAAACCTGACAGTGATCCTTAAAGTTAATGTGAAATGTACCTTAACAGATCCCTAATGTTCTTCATGAGATGTAAATCATCATAAAATTATTACAAAGCTACCCCGAACAGATCCTGATTATAGAAAACGCTGTACCTTTAGTAGGGGTAAAAGTTCGACAGCTACTTAGTTGGAGCTGCAGCAAGTCGGGAATGGCAGATATAGCGATATGTAGGACTCTTGACGATATGTCACGACTCGTTTGATTCAGTGACTTGTTCAGTTGTAACATTCATTCGAACGTCTATCAGGCAGCTGAGTTTTACCGAATCACTGACAAGATTCATTTTCCTCCATCTCAGGTCTCCGACAAACGGCGTTAGACCTATTAAATATTAAATATTGATCAGGCAACATGTAAAATTGTTTAACTTTGTTGCCATCAGCTTGAATGAACGAAACAGTCAACCAACTGACTGTTTCGTTCATTCAAGCTGATGGCAACAAACTTCTACCTTTCAGAAATCATACGCGGTCCCCCAGCTACTCCAACAAACAGTTCTTTTTCATCGTTTATTTTCGGCGTTGTTCGCCAGCGTTGCAGAGGTGATGGTGTTATTCACACATCAACGAAACTGCTCAAGAGTCACTGAACGGAGAGCAAATTAATCGACTCCAGCTAGTAAACGAACTCTGCTTATAATTCATAATATTTTCCAATTTCATGACGCTGTTCAGTGGTATTGTAACCTGTCTTGATTTGAATTCTTAGTTCTGTAATTGTAATTCGGTCTTGCATTAACTGGTCATATGTACCCTAATAGTATGCAACAGGGACACTCTCTAGCTTTAATAAAGAACAGATTTTATTTCGGTGACAAATTTAGAACCTATTGAATTTGGTATAATTTCGGTACGGTTTTGGCGCATACTTTCTGGTTAGTGATGGGTCGTTTGCGAACGATTCGTTCTTTTTGAACGAACCTTTTGGTGAATCGTGGTTCATGATTCGTCTCAGTAGATCATATTTATTGACAATCTTTTTCTCATGCTCCTTTTCGCCCCGCAATCACCGGAAGGAACGACAATGACTAAAGAGAGGATAGCATAAATCTTTTAGATATTTGAGTCTCATTTATTATTAGCCTAATAGACCAACAAAGGTAATTGATCTATTATCATCTATTAGATTAAAATAGTAGTATTAGTACATTTTAAACATTGTACTGATCTATATTTAACCTAGATCTTGCCTCTTGATTTTGACTCTGGACTATGAGTTTCGTTGTGTGTTTTATGTACAGTAATGCATTTTTAAATATTGTGATAATACTCATAATGAACATAATTTGGTGTTTGCTGTAAAGCATAATGTGGTGTAGCATGTACTCTTAGTTTTACAGTTCCTTCCTATTCACATGTTTAAGTTCTCTACAGGATTTTATTATTGAGGGGGAAAAAAAAAATCTTATTAAGCAGCAATAACATTATTTTGATTATCATCATTTTATTATGCATTTATAGTTATTTAATAATCTTAATCAAAATTATGGTCCACAACCAAAGAAGTTAAAAAACACATCGCTCTGCACTATAATACAGTCCAATTCAAAACTGAAAACAAAAAAATCTGTTTGACCTGTAAGGAAAATTCTACATTTGTCAACCCCCTACTCTTGAATATTGCTGTTAATTTTGTTGTTTGTGTTTGTAATTTTTCTTTCATGGCGTTTTTTTCTTCTTCCATCAAACATGTTCATCAGTCATGTGTGGGTCTGATTAAGGTATTTGTTTTATCAGAGGGAGGACAAACCCAGCCTTCTGCTCTCCTTCCACACTGAACCCAAACAAGAGTCACTGGATTCTGATTGTGACAGTAAAGCTCAGTGTTCATTGGTGGATTCAGAGATGACGTCAGTGAAGCTGGAAGACTGCAGTCAAACACTGGGACTGAATGATATTAAATGTGAAGAGAAGGAGGAGGAGATTGGAGATTTAAGTAATCAAGGTAAGAAGTAGTATATCAAGAATGTTTTTGTGTGTTTTCCCTCATGGAAGTGGTACATGCAATTTGATGCAATCTCTTTATCCAAACATACCTCTCAGGAATTATGTTCATGTACAACTTATTTGAAAACCGAGACTGAATGAACATCAATCAGAGCAATTACGTTCATTTTCAACATATCACCAGGGCTATTTGTCCTTAATGGCTCACTTAACGTTTCTTTATTTTGTTGGTGCTGAATATGAAAAACACCTCATTAGGGGAACATTTACGGTTAAACATGACGGTATTTGTGCTCGGGTTAGGAGTACGGTTACGTATCACAGTTCTGAGGTCTGTGTGAAGGGTAAGGGTCAGGTTAAAAAAACACAGTTCCCCAACAAAAACATGTTGCCTCAAAATGGAATCAAACACACAACCATCGGACGGAACTTCGGTTCCGGAAACGCCCACTTACCGTCCCCGACCCCAGCGCGTTTGCTAATAGACACACTGTTTAACTATGAATGTGTTTATAACTGCTTCTAGGGGCCTATTTCGATGTTCTTTAAATGGCATCTCTCACATGTTGACACTGATTGTAATCGCATCATTTTGGTTCCATAAAAACTTTGTGTGGAGATGGTCAAGCGTTGTTTGTCTGTCATTAGTTGTTCATGGGGCACGCAAGCCTCAAATGTCACGATTCTATGGGCAAGGTCATTTGGCCTGAAGGGGTACATCATTTGCCAGGGCACTTAGACCATGAAGCAGAATGGGCAAAAAAAAAAACATTCAAAGAAATGTCTTTGTTTCTGGCCATTTTTGCCTGTAATTGAACCAATGAACGCTAATGCTGAAGATACTTAAATAGTCTAAAAAGGACAATTGTATTGCTTCATTAGTCAGCACAGCGGGGGGTTGCATAATTGGAAAAGGATTTTCTAATGAAATTTAGGCCTAAAAGGATCAACTTGGATTAGCAGACACAACGTGCCATTGGAATACAGGGGTGATGGTTGCTGATAATGGGTCTCAGTACACCTATGCAGATATTCCATTGAACATCAGACGTTTCCGTCTACAATAGTTATTCACAGCATTAGCAATCTGTACACTATTTCTTATCGACCTGATGTTTTTTAATGGACAATTATATATTTTTTCCAAAAACAAGGACATTTCTAAGTGAGCCTGATCTTTTGACTAGTAGTGTACATATCGGGGGGGGGGGGTGCGGGTACATATGGGGGGGGGGTGCGGGTACATATGGGGGGGGGGGGGTGCGGGTACATATCGGGGGGGGGGTGTGGGTACATATCGGGGGGTGTGTGTGGGTACATATCGGGGGGGGGGTGTGGGTACATATCGGGGGGGGGGGTACATATGGGGGGTGCGGGTACATATCGGGGGGGTGCGGGTACATATGGGGGGGGGGGTGCGGGTACATATGGGGGGGGGTGCGGGTACATATCGGGGGGGGGGGGGTACATATGGGGGGTGCGGGTACATATGGGGGGTGCGGGTACATATCGGGGGGGTGCGGGTACAAAAGGGGGGGTGCGGGTACATATCGGGGGGGGGGGTGTGGGTACATATCGGGGGGGGGGGTGGGTACATATCGAGGGGTGTGCGGGTACATATCGGGGGGTGTGCGGGTACATATCGGGGGGTGTGCGGGTACATATCGGGGGAATGTGTGCGGGTACATATCGGGGGAATGTGTGCGGGTACATATCGGGGGGTGTGCGGGTACATATCGGGGGAATGTGTGTGGGTACATATCGGGGGGTGTGTGCGGGTACATATCGGGGGGGGTGCGGGTACATATGGGGGGGTGTGCGGGTACTCACCTCGACCCACCTCATTATCGCTTTCAAAGAGCAAGGACATTTCTAACCTCTATCACCAAACAACACAGACACAATCTCTTCTAACGTAAGAAGTCGTGACTGCTTTGGCTCGAGCATTTTGAGTAAGGAAATTACTAAAACAATACCAATACCAGCACAATTACACGATTCTCGATACCCAATTCGATACCACTGTAAAAAAAGCTAAAACAAAACAATAAATCCCATGTACTTAAGAAAGCAGTAGAGGCTAAACCCATACCTCTACCCAGAGTGCAACAGTAGTTTAAATGTACTGACAAGGTGACGGACCATTAGTCGGGAAATAGGTATTTAAAATGCTAACGTTATATTTTGATTACAGATGACACAGACTGAGCCGTGAGCAATGAAAACATCTGACACATTGGAATTGTGATATAGTGAAATACTCTGTAAACTATTGTTGGAAACTGACTTGCCAAGACTATTGTTTGTGAACATGAAATCTGTGTAGTGGTTGAAAATTATTTTATTACTTCAATGTAAGTGTATGTAAATGTCCGACTTCAACTGTTTGTCTGTTTATGCCAAAAAGTCTGTGATGAGATGGATGCATCAAAGAATGTGTTCAAAGATGTATCAAAATCAACTCCACATTTGAAAGGAAAATCAGAAAATAAAACATGTTTGCATGCCTCCATCACAAATTGTAGCTAGCAGTGAATTATTTTTTTTTTTTTTAATGGCTGTTTTGAAGAAAACCAAACTTTAGTCTACAGTTTCTTCTGGACTAAAGAGAAATTTCAAATTGAAGAATTAAGTTATTAATTAGATAATGGAATGCGTAGGTGTAGTTAAGTCTGGTGATAACAAATTTACTTTTCTGATGTCTGTCACATAGATGGAATTCCAGAAGTGGAGACAATTTCAACATTTGGAGAGAAACAACACAAATACTACAAAGATAAGAAGTATCACCACTGCTCCCATTGTGAAAAACGGTTCATGTCTAAATCACAGTTGAAACGTCATTTGATCAAACATACTGAAGAGAGGCCTCCAGTATGTACCAGATCTGACTCTGGGATGAGTTTCATAACATCATCTAAGGTTAGTGTTCATCAGAGAGTGCACACCGGTGAGAAGCCATACTCCTGTTCTGACTGTGGGAAAAGGTTCTCTCAGTTAGGTCACCTTAAAGTTCACAAGCGCATACATACTGGAGAGAAGCCTTACTCCTGTTCTGAATGTGGGAAGTGTTTCTATAAATCCGGTGCGCTTGATCGACATCAGAGTGTGCACACAGGAGAGAAACCTTTCTGCTGTTCCGACTGTGGAAAGAATTTCTCTCAATTCAACCACCTTAAAGTTCACAAGCGCATACATACTGGAGAGAAGCCTTACAACTGTGCTGACTGTGGAAAGAATTTCTCTCGGTCAAGTAATCTTAAAATTCACCAGCGCATACATACTGGAGAGAAGCCTTACTCCTGTTCTGAATGTGAGAAGAGTTTCCCTCGGTTAGGTCAACTAATAAGTCACCAGCGTTTACATACTGGAGAGAAGCCTTACTCCTGTTCTGACTGTGGGAAGAGTTTCTCTCATATAAGTCAACTTAAACCTCACCAGCGCATACATACTGGAGAGAAGCCTTATTCGTGTTCTGACTGTGGGAAGAGTTTCTCTCTGTTAAGTAGCCACAAAGCTCACCAGCGCATACATACTGGAGAGAAGCCTTACTCCTGTTCTGAGTGTGGGAAGAATTTCACTACTTCAGGTGCACTTCTTCAGCACCACAGAGTTCACACGGGGGAGAAGCCTTATAGCTGTTCCGATTGTGGGAAGAATTTCTCTCGGTTGAGTAACTTTAAAGTCCACCAGCGCCTACATACTAGAGACAAGCCTTACTCCTCTTCTAACCAGTGCCACCTTCATTTCATCTTCAATTAGTGTTCATCAGAGAATGCACACTGGTGAAATGCCTTATTCCTGTTCTGCCTGTGGGAAGTTTTTCTCAGATAAGTAAAATTTGGCCAGCGCACACATAGGATAGATGCCTGACATGTTCTGTCTTTCAGTGTATCTTCTAAACTTACTATCCACCAGAGAGTACACACTATGTTTACTCTCTCTGAGTCTATGGTGGAAGTAACCTTAAACTTCACCAGCGCATACATACGGGAGAGAACTGTGGGAAATGTTTCAATCATCCAGTCTCTAAGAAATCAGTGGATTCTTACTGCAGAATAACTTTAAATCTCAATGTAGGTAGTACTTTTTGACATCATCTAGATTATTACTCACAGAAGGTAATAATCTCATCTTGTTCTGTTTGTGCAAAGAGTTTCACTTTACAAAATATCCTTAAACATTTTGGAAAGAAATGAAATGCTTTGGAAACAGTCAGATACTGTTCATGAGCAGACGGAACTATGAATAACATGTAACATGAGTAACAAGTAACATGCTCGCTAACAAGATCTGGACAATTCAGTGAGATATTGTGGGGAATGGATCCTGTTTCAAGTAACAATCTGGTTTTGCTATAAAATAAGTGGAAGGATGGTTGTTCTGTGGGAGAGAGCTTGTGATTGATCTGTATGGATTGTTTTTTTATATTCTAGTATTTTTAATATATTTTTAAGTACTGTCAAACGATTAAAATAATTATTTGTGATTAGTTGCACAATATAAAGAATGTGTTCAAACGTTGCCCTTAATACTCACTCCTCTCTTTAAAAAGCAGTGCATTACGGTAAATACATACTTTGTTTCATTGCAAACTATGGTCAGTGCTTGACTCTGAATTAAATAAACGCAAGTTGTCAATGCCCTTAATTCAGTTTAATATACATACATACATTGTCAGTCCACAACTAACCACAGTAACAGTCCCCCTCTAAATGTCGCCCATGTAAATCCAAATAAAAGGTTGCTGGTCTGTGATCCCATATCGGTCTATGTTTTACCATCTGATATTGATCTCATAATGAATGCACCAAGGACAATAACTGCTACGTTAGGCTACTGTATAAAACACATCCCTTAATTTAACCCACTGAATCTTGATGTTTAGGCTGAAATGTGACTGTAAACATTGTTTGCCACAACCAAATACTTTATTAGGTATCTCTAAATTATTCCCAAATTCAACCAAATGCACGAGGCAGGCTACTTGAATAGGCAGTGGATTTTGGAAACAAACATTAAATCAGAGAATCTGTGATTCATGCAAAATACAGTTTGTTAATTTCACTATGAGAATATGATTTTGTGGAAACACGAATGCTTGGCTTAGATAAAAACATTTAAATAATGACAACTTAGCATGCTACAGGGGGATTCACGCCGCGGAGTAAGCGGAGGCCTGGATCGCGTTCTCGTTTGATGGGTTTTTGGAGTGAGACTGGTTTGTGGGATGCAAGGAGAGAGATTCCCCTTTCCTCACAAACGAACGTGTGGTCCACTAATGCGGTTCTTAGGAAGGGAAAACGGCAACATTGTTTTTTTATTAGTAAAAAATGTTGCACACTTGGAATTTCTCTTGTAATTGTAAAAACATTTTGCATATACCCGCAATTCTGTGGAACTCTTAGAGTCTTGTGGGTCTGTGACTTGGGAACACCACAAATGTGTACAGTAAACGTTTCAGTGCAAGAGTCACATCCCTGACAGCCCGACAGATGGTTTCCATGGAAATATGCTCAGGATCACCAGTGTTTTACAGAACTCCAACACAAAGAGACTGAGAGCATGTCCACAATGTGTCATAAGAACGATATGAGGGATGAGAATATTGTTAAGATAAACCAGGCCTGGATCTACGGGGGGTAAAGCTGTGCCCCCCCATTTGTTTCCCCTTAAATACTGGAAATGGTATTTGAATTAGATGTGCCCCCCATTTATAAAATGTTTTTCCTCAGTCATTTCACCTTGTTACATGAGATAAATGTTGAATGTG
The DNA here is from genome assembly GCF_011004845.1 of Esox lucius. Lineage (NCBI taxonomy): Eukaryota > Metazoa > Chordata > Actinopteri > Esociformes > Esocidae > Esox > Esox lucius. The sequence goes on from NC_047588.1 coordinate 41,765,551, forward strand.
CAGAAACATTTTCATTAGGGCGGGTCAGTGTCGTAGCCCGAACAAACGCCACTTTGTGGTTTGTGCTGGTAAGCTATATATTTTAATGGTTGTGGTGTTTTATTGCACATTAACAATATATGTTGTCCTTATGTTTTCTTTTTATCCTCAAATGTATTTATATTAAATGTTTTTTTTTTTTTTTTTTTAAACACCACTGAAAGTAATGTGCCACCATCTTGGACACCTGCCTCCTGTTTCTTATGTCGTGTTCAAGTTACCTCGGAACTGGGAATGATGTCACACCCGAGTTAACCCAATTTGATGGCTTTCCAGTATCCAAAGTCAGAAGACAAGATGGACGCCCCCAGGAAAGCTTTTGTTGTGCTTGCCCTTTCAGGATGTAGACAACTACAGATAAAATGAGGTCCACCTCAAAAACGTAATGGAAGAAGATAGAAGACGCAGAAAGTATGATTGTTTTTACCGATTTTTAATCTGCCTTTCCGTAACCGGCAGCCTAACCTGTAACCAGGACGTGTGAGGGATCTTCAGAATATCGTAATGTTAATTAGAAAAGTAATTTTCATGTATAACTTATAATACTTGTCTGCTAAATGGGATACATATAATGACCGTTTTAATAAATGTGCTTAAGATTTCAAAGAAGATAGAAGAAACATTTTCTACACAATGGAAAAACAATCTTTTTCCATTACGTTTTTGAGGTGGACCACACATTGACCACACATTCTGTAGTTATCTATGGCCAAATCCCAATGTCCCCCCTAAACCCTGAACCCGTACAGACTTAACTGACGTCACCTGGTAAGTGATTGAGTGAAAGAGGCTGCAAGGGCTCTAAATATAAATAATGGGACACCACTTTTTATATTATCATGTTACCTTGACGACGCTGAAACATGTTGAGCACTTGTGGGTTTGGGTTTTATTTTAAGTTTTTTACTTTCTTCGTGGCCAAGGCAGTTAATAAACCGACTGCCTGATTTATATGTCTTTCAGGCTCTTACCCTAGAGAGTGGACAAGAGGTAATGGTCAATAATCTATATTTGTCAATAATAAATGTACTGTTTTTGGTCAAAACAGCATCGTTAAGCAAAAACTTAAATAGTTGAATAAACTAGGTGTGTAATAAGGTGAGCTACATTCCTCTGATTTGTGTTCTATGTGCCATCTTAAATCCTTGTTAATGTAGGCCTAGTGTAGTGGTGTTGTCCACCATTCTTCTCATATAAGGAGGGTTTGCCAGGATTTTTCTCTCACTTCTGGGCATCCCCCTGATAACCCCTGTGTTTCACACTTACGAAAAGGGACATTCCTCTTCACCACATACTCTTCCTCAACAAACAAACCAAATTTCAGTATATAAAGTTTTGATGAATTCACACATTTTTGAAGTTCAATTGAATGACTGTTTTGTTCGTTCAAACGGCTGGCAGCAGAGTTCTACAATATCACTCAATTTCTTCATACAAAATACACATTTCTATTTCTTGAACAGCTTGCACTATTTCACAAAACATGTACGTTACAATAAATGTATATTTTACAGATTTTTCTGCAATTTTTCTTGTTGCCATTTAAAAAAATTAAAATAAGAAGCTATTCAAAAAAACACAACAACCATAGAAATAAAAGCATTCTAGTCATTCTTAATCAGAATCAGAACGTTTTATTGCCAAGTAAGATTCACAACAAACAAGGTATTTGTTTGGCCATTGGTGCAACAATTTATACAAAAGGAATAAGGGAAAGAAAAGAAATCAGAACAGTGGACTGAGCATAAGGGACGTCATTAGAAATTCATGGATGGGGGGGGCTAAGCCTCGTTTAGGGAGTTCTGGGCATACTCCCCAAAACATGCATTTTTAGAGTAACAACGGGTGTCAAATCTATCAAAATAAAAAATTGATCACTGGGCAATACAGACTTTCAGCTCCCTCCAAAGATTTTCTATTGGGTTCAGGTCTAGAGACTGGCTAGGCCACTCCAGGATCTTGAGATGCTTCTTACGGAGCCACTCCTGATGGTCATTGGCAAACTTCAGACCAGCCTGGACATGCGCTGCTTGAGCAGGAGGACCTTGCGTGCGCTGCAGGATTTTAATCCATGACGGCGAAGTGTGTTACTAATGGTTTTCTTTGAGTCTATGGTCCCAGCTCTCTTCAGGTCATTGACCAGGTCCTGCCGTGTAGTTCTGGGCTGATCCCTCACCTTCCTCATGATCATTGATGCCCCACGAGGTGAGATCTTGCATGGAGCCCCAGACCGAGGGAGATTGACCTTTATCTTGCACTTCCATTTTCTAATAATTGCGCCAACAGTTGTTGCCTTCTCACCAAGCTGCTTGCCTATTGTCCTGTAGCCCATCCCAGCCTTGTGCAGGTCTACAATTTTATCCCTGATGTTCTTACACAGCTCTCTGGTCTTGGCCATTGTGGAGAGGTTGGAGTCTGTTTGATTGAGTGTGTGGGCAGGTGTGTTTTATACAGGTAACGAGTTAAAACAGGTGCAGTTAATACAGGTAATGAGTGGAGAACAGGAGGGCTTCTATGCCATTAATAAACAATAAAATGTGAACAGCAATGAATAACAACATAGTGGTAGTTCCAAAGCCCAACACAACTGCACTGCTCATGGCGCATTTTGAAATTGAAAGAGGTGAGCACAATAATTTGGAGGAGGCAAATAGCTGGATTTGCTCCAGAAAGGCAGTGCTCAAACAGCACAAATCTGAAGTATCCTCTCCAGATCCACCACGCATATTTTCAGAGGTGTTTCTGGGCAATCTGGCGCCCTAGGTGAGATTTCTAAATGTTGCCCCCCCCAAAGACAGTTGCCAACATCAGGGGAAATAACACTTATTTATTTTACTTTCATAAACACCAAATAAATATGTGAGATAGCAGGTGTACAAAAAATGTAAACAATAAAGGAGAATCAATATAGTGTGCTGTTCGAAAATTAATAAAGACAATATTTTCTACAACCAAATGTTGAATGACAGGTGCATAAACTGGGTAAACAAAAAAGACACTGTAAATCGTATTCTGTGTGCTATTACAGCAGTTTCTGTCTTCTTTTCCTTGCTGCCAAACTATCAATGATATTGTCGTAGGATATCTTCCTGGAAATGTCTCTGTTGATGCTCATCATGCAAGACCATTGTGGACCTATTTGGAGGGCCACACACAGGTTTGGGAGTATTTTCTTCAGCTTCTTTTCCTCCAACTAGAGTTCAAGGATGGTCAAGGTAACCTTTGGAAAGTCTGGAAAATTTAGGATTTTTGTAGCCAGTTCCTTTCCATCCAGGTCTGTCAGTGACTCAATGCAGACATCCACAACTCTGTTAAAGAAACAAACCTCTATTTGCTTCATTGAATCACATTCATTTCCTGGCATCTCTCTTTAGCTGTGGCTTCCTATAGGTGACAAAGGAGCCATCAGACTTTCGCAACCGACTAAGAGCAACATCCAGTTTCATGGATTCTGACTGCAGCAACTTACTGACATGCTGAATTTTGTTTAGGATGTCAAGCAACACTGCAGATTGAGAACCGATTGAAACGCACCTCGTCTGCTAGGGACTGAGCCACACTCCAGTCCAATTGATGGCGGTAATTAACCGGAAACGTTGGTTGCCAACCGCTATAAAAAATTAAGGAAGAAGAAGAAATCAGTGTTGTACTTGTAGCACGTTGTTAGTAGGCTAACATTTGGTTATCGGACGTCGGTATCGTTTCATTTCGTGAAATACAAGCAGAAATCAAAGTAGCTGAAATGGTAAGTATTTAAATAACTACATTCTTCTTTGTGTCTTTCAGTTCGATATAAATACTCCGCATTTTTTAAAGGTTAAATTGCGGAGATTGTTACTGTTTATTCAAATAAAAACACTAATGTTCTTCATGAAATGTAAATCTGTACAGTGCACTCACGATGTTCCGTACACTCACGATGTTCCTATGGAGGCAAATTGAGCTCAAATGTATTGACTCTAAGAAAAGAAAAAAGTTACTGAAATATTTTATATTATGAAAAAACTAAATGCAGTCGTATGAGGAAAAAAAATCGATTCAAGCGTGTAAAAAGTGTATGCTAAAATCATTAAATGGATTTTCGCGTCCGATCTTAAAATGTCTTCGTTCACAAGCGTTATTTCCACGTTCACGTCTTACGATTGCAATTTCTTTCCACCTTTGTTCGAGTCATGTTTTCTATTGGCGTGGAGGCGGGGCTTTATCTGGGCATTGAATACTCGCACCCGATTAGCCATGAATCACACCATTATAAGGTGAAAATCATAGCCTTTCCATGCACTGCTTTCCCAATGCAACCTGTGGAGAATTTTAAGAATTGTATAAACTAGGCTTAATGACCATGGTTGCCTACCAGTATGGAGTTGAGATGGCTGCACCAAATGCAAACCATCATCCTTTGGCAGAGTGCTTCCCTACACACATTTTCTCCTCAAATATCGTGATAAATTCCATCTAATGTTTTATCTTGAAGGCAGCGCCATGTAGCAGCTATCTAACAAATAGTTGCCTAATCTTTTAAACAATTCCTGTCGCCTATAATTTTTCTGAGAAAGATGCGTGGATAGTAGAGGGTTAGGAGAATGGCTTCTGGTTACTGATGGACCCAGGCAGGATACTTTTGGATTCCTTTTTTGATTTAGTCTAGTTTTTATCCTTTTGACAAAAATATCTTTCAGTTTTAGACACATAATTTGAATAAGGATTTTGTCTAGTTATTATCAAAATGATGAAAACAGTGAGACATTTTGGTCAACAAAATGCCCTTATTTTAGTCCAATCCATTATTGCCTCATTAACCTGTAGTAGCCAAAATATCATATATCAAATAAGGCCAATGGTACATCAATGTTTTGCTTACATCGTTGATATTGCCTACAATTTCATTAGACCAGGCCACCTTCTTCCATTACTCTGTGCTCCCGTTCTGATGCTCACATGCCCATTGTAGGCGCTTTCGGCAGTGGACAGGGGTCAGCATGGGCAACCTGACTGGTCTGCGGTTATGCAGTCCCATACGCAACAAACTACAATGCACTGCGTTCTGGCAACTTTCTATCAGTACCAGCATGAACTTTTCCAGCAATTTGAGCTACAGCAGCTCGTCTGTTGGATCAAACCACACAGGCCAGCCTTCACTCCCAATGTGCATCAATGAGCCTTGGCAACCATTGACCCTGATGCCGGTTTTCCTTCCTTGGACCACTTTTAATAGGTACTGACCACTGCAGACCGGGAACACCCCACAAAGGCTGCAGTTTTGGAGATGCTCTGACCCAGTTGTCTACTTTGAGGACAGAATGTTCACTTGCTGCCTAATATATCCCACGAGATTATCAGTGTTATTCACGTCACCTGTCAGTGGTCATAATGTTATGGCTGATGGGTGTATCAGTGTTATTCACTTCAACTGTCAGTGGTCATAATGTTATGGCTGATGGGTGTATCAGTGTTATTCACTTCACCTGTCAGTGGTCATAATGTTATGGCTGATGGGTGTATCAGTGTTATTCACTTCACCTGTCAGTGGTCATAATGTTATGGCTGATGGGTGTATCAGTGTTATTCATGTCACCTGTCAGTGGTCATAATGTTATGGCTGATGGGTGTATCAGTGTTATTCACGTCACCTGTCAGTGGTCATAATGTTATGGCTGATGGGTGTATCAGTGTTATTCATGTCACCTGTCAGTGGTCATAATTTTATGGCTGATGGGTGTATCAGTGTTATTCATGTCACCTGTCAGTGGTCATAATGTTATGGCTGATGGGTGTATCAGTGTTATTCACTTCACCTGTCAGTGGTCATAATGTTATGGCTGATCAGTATGTATAGCATGAGTACGCCATAGGGAGGTTTGCTTACTGTAACAAACTATAAGGACAGCTAGAGAACAGGGGCCGTGTTCACAAAATGTTTTCTTACCACAAGGAGGACTCCTAAACAGCTGTAAAGGTTCCTAGCTACGAGTTTCCTCTTAAAATCTATTCACAATTCTGCTAAGACCAACTTATAATAAGCAATGGGGAGAGATCTTCAGCTAAGAGAGGGCAGGGATGACCCCATTGCAATGGATGATGTCGTGTTCCACGACATAGTTTTTATAGTTTTTCTTTGTAAAGCACATTGAATTGCTTCTATGTATGAATTGTGCTATATAAATGAACTTGCTTGCTTGTTTGCTAAGCAATACTAAAAAAAGAAATGGGAAGATGAGACCAAAAGAGCTATTAAACTATTTTGAAAAGGAATATTTGATTACATCAGTTTTGGCTAACTTGCTAAAGTTATGTTGAGCTAATTGTCTAAACAGCTGGCAACTCGTAAAGAAATGCGTCTTCATCCTTTGATGGTACAGTCATTTGTACAATTGTGTCTCATCCAACTATCGAGGGGTCCAGCTATGGCCATGAAGTCGGCTTTCTTTGTAGTTGTCGAATGGGGAAACCAAATGATTTGTTGGACCATAGAGGGTCTGGAGAGGGCATTTGTTGTTTGCTGTAATATTGTACTGATAGAGGACTGAGATATACATAGTTCATCTGTACTCCATAGCTGCATTTTCCCTATGGCCAAGTAGTATAAAGTTGTCACGACCTTGATCTGCAGTGTTATTGGGTTGTTTTTGTTGAAGTGACTGCATCCCTGACTAGCTCTACTATGATCACAATACCCTCTGCGATTAAGGTGATAACACTGAGCTTTTAAAAAGGTAAATGTTTCTAAAACGTTGACCTGATTATGAGATGAATTGCGGACAGCAGCCCTTTTAGGATTGTTTGTTATTTGGTCTTGGTGACTTTTGGAGTCCTAACAATTTTAAGGCTCCTAAATTGTTGGTCTAAGAGTATTTCACATCATGGACACTTTGTGAAATACTCTTAGACCAACAATTTAGGAGCCTTAAAATTGTTTGTGAATACAGCCCCTGATCTGGTCTTTATTTTAGGAGATGGAGGACAAACCCAGCCTGCTGCTCTCCTTACACACTGAGATCAAACAAGAGTCACTGGATTCTGATTGTGACAGTAAAGCTCAGTGTTCATTGGTGGATTCAGAGATGACATCAGTGAAGCAGGAAGACAAAAGTCAAATACTGGGACTGAATGTTATCATTAAAGATGAAGAGGAGAAGAAGATGGAGATCAACAGTCTAACACTAGGACTGAATAATATTAAAGAAGAGGAGATTGGGGATTTAACTACTCAAGGTAAGAACTGGTTTATTAAGAGGGTTTAATGCTGACAATTTGTTTTTCTTGCTAAATTATCAGCTTATGTAATTCTATCGGTTTAGTATTCTCTATATATAATAAAATCAGTTTGTTACATTCAGTAATAATGGAAATATTAATGGAATATTAAATGAAATGCATTATTTTAAGAACAGGTGGCACGTTATGATTTATTTAATATGGCCAATATAATGGTATGATATTTAATAATACATTTTATATTCCAATGCCTTTTTATGAGATTTATTTATTTATCTTAACAATGTGGTCTCATGTCATGCCATTATGAATGACCAGAGCAGCAGTGTTCTTGTCAACAGTGTGTTTTTATCTCTGAGTGTCCATGATGTTTGTGGGGCAGCAGAATCACTGTCAACACCTGCAGTTAATATGGCCAACATTGTTTTTTTATTGTTTTAATGCTTATTTTAGTCTAGCAGAGAAATAGGTTATTATACTACATAATTGGAAGGAACCTTCTGGACGTTAGTGACAGAATCTAGTGTGGAGAGTCAATGGTCATCACTCCCCCTTCACACAGCTGTGTTGTGGGTAGTACGTTAGCGCTGCGGGTAGCAGTACGTTAGCGCTGCGGGTAGCAGTACGTTAGCGCTGCGGGTAGCAGTACGTTAGCGCTGCGGGTAGCAGTACGTTAGCGCTGCGGGTAGCAGTACGTTAGCGCTGCGGGTAGCAGTACGTTAGCGCTGCGGGTAGCAGTACGTTAGCGCTGCGGGTAGCAGTACGTTAGCGCTGCGGGTAGCAGTACGTTAGCGCTGCGGGTAGCAGTACGTTAGCGCTGCGGGTAGCAGTACGTTAGCGCTGCGGGTAGCAGTACGTTAGCGCTGCGGGTAGCAGTACGTTAGCGCTGCTACCGGCAGCGGTAGTCAGGGTGACTAATGCTGCATTTGCACTGGTGCTTTACCCCGGTACCAGGGCTACACCAGTGACTTATGCTAATATTGGCTCTAGATTTTCCTGTTTCGACTATATATTTGGTACAAAGGACTCTAAGGAGGGACTCTGATGGGGAGGGGAGAGTAAACTATCAACATGATTTGGTTTTCTGGTAACAGAAAATAATAGGTGATATTTTTCTTGTGGTAAAATAAAATAAATAAAGCCATGATCAGTATGTTTATAATATGTCGTTTGAATTGAGTAATTAAACAAATATGTTCCTCAAACTCCTGCGACCGGCTCCTTGTCCACCTATACATGACCTTGCAACTGTAAGACTGTGTATTTTGTTCAAACTATCTAATATAGAAGGATTTCTGAGAATTCTGAGGTAATTCTGCATGGTTATAGGTTCTGCAGGCTACATCTTGGTCTCAGCACTACGTTTTTCTATTTAGTCAATGGCATCGTATCACCTTCGGTTGTTCCAGCTTTTTCTGTTCTGAGTCTTTGCTTCCCAGTACTGTTGCTTTAGTTTTCATTATTTTATCATCGATCAGTTTGTTAGAGCGGATGAAACCAATTACGAGAAGCCAAAGAGTAAAGCAAATGACGCACATCGCTATTCAAATAACATGCAGCGTTTTCACAGGACATAACACATCATCCCGCAAACCCCGCCCTAAGTCCTAAAGTTCAGGGCTTGGCACCCAATGAGAGCCAGGCTACTTGGCCACGGCCTAGTGGATGACTGGCGCCGGCGCGTGTCAATGGAAACAAACATTTCTAGACTTTAGAGTAAAATACCAGTGTTTGTCACCAGTGGAAATGAGCCATAAGGAACTGTACCCAAAGCTGTTGGGTTTAGGGGTGCTGTGGGTGTGGCCCCCCAAAAAATGTGGTCTTGTCAAAGTCACTCAGGTCTTTACTCCTGCCCATTTCTCCTGTATCCAACACGTTGACTACAAGAACTGATTGTTTGCTGACCATCTAATCTACCCACACCTTGACATGTGCTCTTGTTGGAGGATCAGTGTTATTCCCTTCACCTGTGAGTGGTCATAATGTTCTGGCTCATCAGTGTATACCCATTCATATTTTAGGTTTTTCAGTTCACCTGACAGATTAGGAACACTTAGGGGGTAAGACTATTCCACAAACAAATTGTGGCCCTACATTTGTGTCACAAAGATGCTTATGTTTGTAATGTGGTGACAGCAGAGGCTTTCTTGTGGGAATCCTTGTTATGTAGAATTTCTGACCCTAAAATGTAATTCTCCAACTGTGGTCCTTGGGGTTTTCTTTGCTACTTGAACCATTCGTCTCACTGGGAGAAAATACATATTTGTCATCTTCCAGACAGGTAGATCTGAGCTTCAGTTCTTTTTCATTTCCTAATTATCACCATAACAGTTCAAATTAGTATTTTCAGGCATGCAACTTTTTATAGTTATCTAGATCTTTTTTCTGCGTTTTTATCAAGTTGAACACATTTTTTGAAATTTTTTACAGCGTTTTGTTCATATTACCCTGGGTGACAACATCTTTGGAGGGCGGTGAATGTATTTCAATTTTGGCAAAATATTGTGTTGCTTGGTGAAAATATGAAACTATGGTTTCAGAAATTGTTTGCATGTAATCTTCCAACTCCATTGATACAGTGTCACTGCTCTAATGAAATGTCCTGATATTAATCACACAGATGAGATTGCTGCTGAAGTGGAGACATTTCCTACAACTGGAGAGAAACAAAAGGAAGATTACAACAATAAGAAGCCGTACTCCTGTTCTGACTGTGGGAAGTGTTTCTTTCTTTCAGGTCACCTTAAAATTCATCAGCGTATACATACTGGAGAGAAGCCGTACTCCTGTTCTGACTGTGGGAAGGGTTTCTCTCAGTCTGGTAACCTTAAAATTCATCGCCATTTACATACTGGAGAGAAGCTGTACTCCTGTTCTGACTGTGGGAAGAGTTTCTCTAATTCAAAAACCCTAAAAAATCACCAGGTCATACATTCAGGAGAGAAGCCTTACTCCTGTTCTGACTGTGGGAAGTGTTTCTTTCGGTCAGTTCACCTTCAAATTCATCAGCGTATACATACTGGAGAGAAGCCGTACTCCTGTTCTAAATGTGGGAAGAGTTTCTCTCAGTTAACCAGCCTAAAAACTCATGAGCAAATGCATACTGGAGAGAAGCCTTACTCCTGTTCTGACTGTGAGAAGAGTTTCTCTTTCCCAACAACCCTAAAACAGCACAAACGCATACATACAAGAAAGAAAGCATACTCCTGTTCTAACTGTGGGAAGTGTTTCTCTAATCAATGTAACCTTAAAGGTCACCAGCGCATACATAATGGAGAGAAGCCTTACTCCTGTTCTGACTGTGGGAAGGATTTCGCTCTGTTAGGCAACCTTAAAGCTCATCAGCGCATACATACTGGAGAGAAGCCTTACTCCTGTTCTAAATGTGGAAAGAGTTTCTCTTACTCAAAAACCCTTAAAAATCACCAGCGCATACATTCAGGAGAGCAGCCTTACTCCTGTTCTGACTGTGGGAAGGGTTTCTCTCAGTTAGGCAACTTTAAAGCTCATCAGTGTTTACATACTGGAGAGGAGCCTTAAGGGTATAATACACCTACTGTACCAAAGGCCACCCACCTGGCTCCCATTGATTTCAAATGGATATGTAGCGTCAACAAGGATTTGTGTGGCGGGAGCCTGAGCTGCTCAATTCAGGTTTGGGAAACCGTTAACTATTGCGTCATTCCAGAATGTGGTTATGATGTCACAATACATTTCATCCGCAGCTTCCCAGAAACACCACGCTGCTTACTAGTTATGCATCAACATTTTTATTTCAATTATATTAGCAAACTACTACCGGTAGTAATACTGTTAATATGGTTTGTTGAATAATTATTAACTGTAAAAATGCTTTCCCTTTCTAAAGATTGTGCCGCAAAAGATACTGACACAATTCCCTCATTGTATCAATAAAACATGATGTCCTATCAGGCAGTAAGTGCTGTGTAAATAATTTTTTACGTAATTCTTCCGAAGCTCTCAGACGTTTATGCCAAATTATGAATTTTTGCATATTTAGTCATGGAAAAATACGGTCAGTGAAAAAGAATCATTTTTGAAGATCGAGGTTTTTTCTAAAGAGCAATTCCTGAGGGGGACTCCGAAAGTTGCACTGTAATGCGGTTTATGTCTGTGCTATCAGGTTGCTCGCTACTATTGCTCTGCAAATTCAGCAATAGAGTGCGTGTGAACCCTTGCAACATAAAACAAACTGAATGGATTGTCAATGACACAAACACTGTCACCTTGCCAGCTCAGGAACACTACATACATTGCAACCTTCTCTCGTTGACTCGAATTCAAACAGATGCATACACTGGTTGATGTTACTGTAGCTAGCTAGTGTTGAGAATTTTACGTGTACCAGAATTTCTGAAGAAGGACGAGGATCCGGTCCAAATGGAAATTTAGCACAAAGATTTATTAATATGAATTGATAAGTCAAAATACATGAAATACACTGCAGTGGTCAAATATTTGCTCAACCCTCGAGCTTCCGCAAAATATTCGCCCCGAACAAAGATTGAATATTGGTTTTAATACTCCCGCCACAGGGGCGGTTACTTTTCACTCTCGTGAGTAAAACCCATCCTTATTGGTTCTTTGTTGACATGGTGACATGTTGGACGAATCCAATCCAATGAAGACGGACATGCTCTAACTCTCGGTCATAGATCAACAGGTTCTTTGCATTCAGGTGTGAAATCTTAACCAGGTTACAGTAATTTACATTCTATTGTCCTAACCTAAACTATAACATCAGGGGGCTGGAGACAGAAGGTCTCTTTGTGCTGTATAGGGGGCAGTTTCATTTGTATGTTAATTGTGGGGTTTTAATCCTGTCTCTCTATCAGAGCCAGGTGTAAAGTCTGAGTGAGTGTGGCTGAGTGTAATTTAAGGAGTTCTAAACTTTATGGTTATTGTATTCAATCATATTTCCCTAACCTGGCTGCAGCATACAATTTAATAAAACAAAAACATAAGAATACATGGTTATTAAATCAGCATTATTTAAACTACATTTATCTCAACAATAGCAAATGTAGGCTAACCGCTAGCTAACAAAGTGTGACCTGTAATTCAATGCAGCGAAAATGAAGATTGGTGACGGTTATACAGTGAGGGGAAAATATTATTTGATCCCCTGCTGATTTTGTACCTTTGCCCACTGACAAATACATTTTGAGTCTATAATTTTAATGGTAGGTTTATTTGAACAGTGAGAGACAGCATAACAACAAAAATATCCAGAAAAACGCATGTCAAATGTTATACATTTTAATGAATTAAATTAGTATTCAACCCTTTCAATCAGAAAGATTTCTGGCTCCCAGGTGTATTTTATACAGGTAACGAGCTGAGATTAGGAGCACACTCATAAAGGGAGTGTCATAATCAGTGCCGCCAATATGCTGTGTGGACGAGTTGTATGAAGCACAGACTTCATCATTACTGCATTCGAAACAACAGTCGCTCACCCTGTGGGCACCACACGAGAAACAAATTATTTCAGCAGGAAGGAGACAGATCAGGCCAGTCACCAGAGTAACGCACGTTAAGGTACCTGTCGTTTGTTTGCTTGACTAGGTTAATTACCTAACTACTCCGTTTAAACAAATTATTCTCACCTCATCTAGATGTGTAGCTATCAGTATTGCTGCCAAAATGGTATCACCAGTTATATTGAACAAAGACGTTGGGCCAAGCAAGTTTTGCTAGCTAACAACAACCTTTTTGCAGCGCACCCTATTTGTTCATCCAACATAAATGGATCCGTTTTCGATGTGATTTCTTAAGTTGTTTGTTTAAATATTTTAATCAGTTACAGCACAAAAGAAAGGGGGAGCAGGTACAATAAGTTCAGGTGATGTTATCTAGTCTGAAGAAAGTCTGAATTAACTGATGTATTTATTAGGAGAAAATTAGTAGTACCATCTTTACAGGATTATACTCTGTGTTTTAGTGTATGCATTACTTTAATAGACAGGGAATTGACAGAATGGTACAGAAGTGAAAGCCAGCAGGAGACAGTAGAGCAGAGAGTAGACCAGAGTGTAACAGACTGAGCACAGGTGAGGAAAAAATATATGGCGATAATGGATGAGGAACAGAGGAGAGAATAGTTGGAAAGAAGGGAATAGAAAAAAAGGTTGGAGGAAGAAAGGAAAGAAGAGATGGAGCGAAAGAAGGAGGGCATCTAGCTGCATGTGCTTCTCCCTCAACTGCCCCTCCATCAATGAGCTGGACTACAGGATTTGTTTTGAAAGCCTAGAAATGTAAGTGCTGCCTGGCTCAACAACATTTCCCCAACAGCAATACATTTCTTCAGAGGAATCACTGGTGAAAACTCCCAATTTCAAATTTTATTGGTTCATTTTCTACATGGCATTATGATTCATGTTATAGGTATTTGCCATTATTTATGCCCACATACTGTGTAAACCATTAAGAGAATTTAGTGAATTAATTTTTTTTTAACCTTTGGCATAATTCATAATTTGTTTGAAGTAAACATTAATACTGTTGTAATTCAGTTTTCATTTTATTGTTTATTAATGGCATAGTGTTTTAAAACCATGTGTGTTCAATGCTGCCTTTTGCCTTCACTTATATACTTGAGCCCTAATATTGTTGCGTGCAGAAAAGCAGGTCCATTCAGTTTCAATTCGGATTGTTTTTACAGCCCCTTGATGCATTTAAAAAATATACATAGGTTTCCATTATTGCGTGTCAGTGGTCCAGGGATCTTGGGTTTTGGTTTGTCTTTTTTTGCCCATCAATGATTGTGTCCGGCCCGGTTAATTTTCAAATCCTGCAGACGCAACTGCTTTCCCATTTAGTGATTTCCACGACACATCTTCAACACCTCACTGGAGACATGCTGCATTCTGATCTGTCCTCCATCATCATCTCAGTCCCCAAGAAGCCAAGGATCACAGGACTTAACGACTACAGACCCGTTGCCCTGTCCTCTATGGTTTTGAAGACATTTGAGCGCCTTGCTGTCCCACCTCAAGACCATCACCGACCCTCTACTAGACCCACTGCAGTTTGCCTACACACAGTCGACAGGGTCAACATAGCTCTTCACTTCTTCTTCCGGCTTTGACCCCACTAAAATATTAATTAGCCCCCCTTAAATAAATAAATATCTGTCAATATATTTTCTCCGTGATTTTATTTTTTTCTTCGAATCTAAACTTCTTACAAATTATATAGAATCAAGTGCATTTGGCAGCGTTTTCGTTTTATGCTTTGAAAGTAACTCGCTCATCTGAAACCTGTCTTCTCTAAATAGTAGCTAACGCCTCTCTACTCTCTGCCAACCCTATTATCGGACGTTTCTAGTGGTTGGAAAAGTAAACCCTCTTAAGTTTCAAAATGCAAATGCACTGGAAAGCAACGGTACGTTTTGCCAATGAATGTACTCTTTTAGCTGGCCCACCACCATTTTTATTGAGATCTTTAAAATATCATGTATGTAAACATTTTTAGACAAGTTGCATTTCGTGAAAATTTCATGACAGACCAGACGTCATGTAATATCAGTGATCAGTCTTTATTTCTTTACCGGAAGGCAAGAAAGTTAGCTTCAACTCTCTACTTCAGAGAATACTAATATCTGTCATTTGTAATACAAATAAAAAGCAATTATGTAATTCAACAAAATTGTAAGGTTGGCCAATAATCGGGGGTGATAATATGAACTCGCCTAGGGGCACGTTCCTGAAAATACGAATATTTCCCCTGAAATTTCGTATATTATCATTAATGATATGCTAGCTAACATTTGTTTGTCACTCTAATCATCATAAACATTGATGACTTCATCAAATGATTAATCGGTACAAGTAGATGTTTTTCAAAATTGCTGTTGATTATGCCAATAATAGGGCGTTTGAGCATAGCATAGCATCATCTTCCGCTTATCCGGGGCCGGATCGCGGGGGCAGCAGTCTAAGCAGGGATGCCCAGACTTCCCTCTCCCCAGACACTTCCTCCAGCTCTTCCGGGGGGACACCGAGGCGTTCCCAGGCCAGCCGGGAGACATAGTCCCTCCAGCGTGTCCTAGGTCTTCCCCGGGGTCTCTTCCCGGTGGGACGGGACCGGAACACCTTCCCAGGAAGGCGTTCCGGAGGCATCCGAAACAGATGCCCAAGCCACCTCAGCTGACCCCTCTCGATGTGGAGGAGCAGCGGCTCTACTCTGAGCTCCTCCCGGGTGACCGAGCTTCTCACCCTATCTCTAAGGGATCGCCCAGCCACCCTGCGGAGAAAGCTCATTTCGGCCGCCTGTATCCGGGATCTTGTCCTTTCGGTCATGACCCAAAGCTCATGACCATAGGTGAGAGTAGGAACGTAGATTGACCGGTAAATCGAGAGCTTCGCCTTGCGAAGGGCGTTTGAGATTATGTTAAATTCTTCGGTTTCAACAGAACACAGTTGCAAAACTGCGTGTTTCACAGATTCGTGTTTGGTTGGGTTTGAAGTTAACGTATTGATGTTTTCTGTTCAAAGTAAGGGAGATCTGCTTAAATGTTTCTTTTTTTAATTATGATTTTTTTTAATGGCTTCATTCCAAGATAATTGGGCTAATAACTAACTCTGTTTTGAAATTATTATTTAGAGGAATCTGGTTCATTTACTGTATGTAGATGTTAATTTACTATAATCTTCAGTTGACAAAATTATTTTGGCTACATGTACAGCCGTTCTTGTGCCTTTTGTTGGTGTTGGATGGATGCGGACAGAGTGGACTTCAATTTCTTTATTTGGATAGAATTTAAGTCATATTAGATCAGTGTCTAACTAAAACGATGAGACAGGTATACTTTTAGCCAACCTTGACCAAAAATATCTTTATTTTGATAGATTTTACACCCGCTATTACTCTAAAAATGCATGTTTTGGGGAGTATGCCCAGACCCCCCTAAACGAGGCTTAGCCTCCCATCCATGAATTTCTAATGACGTCCCTAATGCACAGTCAACAGTTTTTATGCTCAGTCCACTGTTCTGATTTCTTTTCTTTCCTTTATTCCTTTTGTATAAATTGTTGCACCAACGGCCAAATCAAATACCTTGTTTGTTCTAAAACCTTCTGATTAAGAATGACTAGAATGCTTTTATTGGTAGTCTTTCTATAGATGTTGTGTTGTTTTATACACATGACCCACCACTCAAGTAAAGGCAATAAATAGCATCCCATTAGGTACAGGAATTGGCACTGATCTCCTGAATCATATGTTTTACAAGGTCCCTCTAGCTTGTATATAACAAAGTAGATTAATAAAGATGAATGTTGGATGACCATTACAGGCCAAAAACATTACATTGAATTGCTTTTTATTTAATAAATATAAATGGCAACAAGAAAAATTGCAGAAAAATCTCTAAAATATAAATGATTAAATATGAAAAGTACCTCAATTATAAACTAACATGAAATTATGTCAAAATAGCTAGGCCTCTGAATAAAAATTTGTATTTTGTCTGTAGAAAGTGAGTGATGTTTTAGAACTCTGCTGCCAGCCATTTGAAGGAAACATGTAAATTAAATCATTCACCAGTCTTTTTAAAACCTCAGTGTATGTTTTCATATAAATATGTGTGAATTCGTCACAACTGTATATACTGAAATGTTGTTTGTTTGTTGAGGAAGAGTAGAAATGTATGTGATGAAGAGGAACGTCTAGCCACAACGAGTCTCCAGCAGCCCCTTGGTGGTGTTAATCAGGGGTCCTGCATAACATTTGCTTTTCTAAAGATCTGGAACACCAGAAGGCTGTACTACGACGGGAGTCCAACCAACTCAAAGTTTACTTGGGTTCAAGGAAAGTCAGGGTTGACCAACTCTGATTGCGTAAGTTGGTGTTAAACAGTACTACAAATGTGATTACGATGTTTGTTAGTTGACTCTGTTGGAGTTTGTGTGCTTTTGCCTAAAAGGGGCGCGTTCTGCAACGCTGGCTGAGTCTTTACACAATGGTCCAATCCCAATATCCACACTCACGTTCTCGCTAAGTCTGTGAGGGTTTAGGGCTGTTGCACTGTCAAATCGTCAAGTGTACAAGGGTTCACTCGCAGACACTTTGAGCCCTCTATGCACCCTTTTGGTAAGTCTGCATTTCTGTAAACTTTGCTTGAGGGAATTGCCCACAATTCATGGCTTTGTGACGTGAAACAGGGGTTATCAGGGGATGCCCGGAAGTGAGATAAAAATCCTGGCAAACCCTCCTTATAAGAGAAGAAAGAAGAATGGTGGACAACACCACTACACTAGGCCTACATTAACAAGGATTTAAGATGGCACATAGAACACATTAAATCGCCTTATTACACACCTAGTCTATTCAACTATTTATTTTAGTTTTTGCTTAACAATGCTATTTTGACCAAACAATGCTATTGACAAATATAGATTATTATTGACCATTACCTCTTGTCCACTCTCTAGGGTAAGAGCCTGAAAGACATAAATCAGTCAGTCAGTCTATGAAGTGTCTTGGCCACGAAGAAAGTAAAAAACTTAAAATAAAACCCAAACCCACAATAGTGTTCAACATGTTTCAGCGTCGTCAAGGTAACATGATAATATAAAAAGTGGTGTCCCATTATTTATATTTAGAGCCCTTGCAGCCTCTTTCACTCAATCACTAACCAGGTGACGTCAGTTAAGTCTGTGAGGGGTTCAGGGTTTAGGGGGGACATTGGGATTTGGCCATAGATAACTACAGAATGTGTGGTCAGTGTGTGGTCCACCTCAAAAACCTAATGGAAGAAGATTGTTTTTCATTGTGTAGAAAATGTTTTTAACGCTTTTTGATCTGTAACCAGGGCTCTTCAGAATATTGTAATGCTAACGTTAATTATGAATGTAATTTTCATATATAATTTCTAATACTAGTCTGCTAAATGGGATACGTATGATATCCATTTTAATAAATGTGTTTAAGATTTCAAAGAAGATAAAACTTCACCCATCCCAAACAAACTTTATCTAACTAGAGCTGCTCAAGTTATTTAGAAGATATGATACATTGAAAGTAGATATGACAGTAATATTTAAATGCATGATATTCTTTAGTTACATACTGTTCTTCTCTGAACACAGTTATGCACACCACCAGTACCTGTGACAAAGGTGTTGATGTTCCTGTGGTACACGGTCAACCAGAACAGCTTTCAGGAGATGTCAGACAAGTTTCATGTGTCACAGTCATCAACACAGGATCATCCTAAATCATCCTAAAACTGCTCACCTTCATCTCCACAATGGGACCAACCTTCATCTCCACAATGGGACCAACCTTCATCTCCACAATGGGACCAACCTTCATCTCCACAATGGGACCAACCTTCATCTCCACAATGGGACCAACCTTCATCTCCATTGCTGGGAGACAGTGCCTACCTTGGACAGGCCTTCCCATTTGTCTTAACTCCTAAGCGTGACAATGGGGCTCTTACTGAAGTAGACCTGCTGCAGAACTCCAAGATTAGCCGTGGGAGGGTGGTTGTTGAACAAGCCTTCGGAAGGATCAGGTGCAATTTGGAGGCTTCTTTGCGATCTGCAGAACACAGGGATTGGTGGTGCGGTCGTGATCGGGATGACAGCCTGTTTCTACACAACATGGGGATTGGTGCTTCAGAGATATGTCAGGAACAATAGATATAACAATAACGATGAATTTCATCATGGCAACAATAATAATGAATTTCATCATGGCAATTCATAATGTGTGTGGCCCCCACGTGCCTGTATGCACTCCCGACAATGTCTGGGTATACTCTTGATCAGTATGTTAGTGTGGTCAATATCGGTATGTTAGTGTGGTCAATATTGGTATGTTAGTGTGGTCAATATCAGTGTGTCAAGGAACTGTGCTGGTAGTCGTGGGAAACGGGGGTGCCTGGGGGTGTTGCAGGGGTCCTGTAGAGGTCATGCCTCGGTGGGTCGGGGCTGTTTTGGGGGCACATGGAGGACCTACAGCATATTAGGCAGGTGGTCATAATGTTTTGTCTCATTAGTGTCTTTTCACTGTTTTAAATTCCACTGAGCTCAAACCATTTTAAAATCATAGTTAATATTTTTAAGACCGTGTATAATGTGCTCCAGAATGACTGATACCCTAAGTATAAAGGCTGTAGAAAAATGTCATTGTTGTTCATCAGCTTGATCTCACACTCAAATCATATTAATGTATCTTTAATTGAGTAAAAATTGTAGACAAATTGTCATCAAAACATTTTTATTCACCCCTAGATGATCTTATGAACAAAATCTAATTGATGTATATTCCAATTAAAATGTTGCTCACCTGAGTCTTTGGGATACTTAAGTGGTAATACAGGACATCCTGTTTTACTGGGGAATAAATTCCTGTCTGGAAGAGATCGCTTGTGTATTTTACTCCCATAGTGAGAACCGTATACTACAACAGTTTCCCCTAGACGATCTCTAAGACTGATCAGGTTTTATAAATGTATCCCTATGAGCCCATTTGATAACTGCTGATTGTCCAGTTCATAAAAGACATTGATGACTGTGTAACTGTATACCAGTAATACATCGTAGTGCTGCATGATAGACTGCATCTAGAGGTTTTATTACTGAGGCATGTATATAAAGTGATCTGCAACACAACCAGTAGGACTTTGGACAGGGACAGCTATTGATCATTTGGGTCTTGTTAGTCCTGAGTTTTGGTCCAAGGCCTCATGTCCTTCTATGTTTAAACAGATTAGGACACATGGAGAGTTAGAGAGAACATTCCTTGGATTGAGAAGGGGACTGATCCAACTCCCCAGGACAATAATACAGCAGCTCTGGTCAGAGACACTGTGACCCCATCTGAAGTTAACCCCAGATAGGGCCAACCAGGCAGGAAGTAACTCCACCCACTTTACCAAGCGTCCAACCAAAGGGACACCAACCAACTAAAGAGTTGATAGAGTTCACTCCCATTGGATAAGGACAGCAACAGAGAACAACAGTGAGCCAGTGACTCCGCCCCCGAATGTCACTGGAGAGAGGACATCCCAGTGGAAACTCCAGTGAGTTTGTTTTTTTAGTCCTGGCCTAGGCTTGATCTGTGTCTGCAAAACCAGCCCTAAGTGTTCTACCATGTAGCAGGTTCAGAGCCTGTGGTGTAAAGGGTGGAGGTCTGGTAACTACTCATTAAGGCTACTATTGACTCCCACCCTACTGCTGTAAACCCTTCTTTGTATTAAGCTCATTTGGATGCTCCATCACAATGTAAAGCACATACAGGGATTGAAGTGACACACATGTGTGAAGTATGCTGCCTAAAATGGATTTGATTGACATTTGGATTAAGGCCACAAACATGGCTATTCTGCTACACTCAGAAACCTGGTTACAGTAAATAGGTTGGTCAATGTGAACGGTTTGTCCACAACGATTCGTTCTTTTTGTTGGATGTAGTATTCAATTATTTCGTTCACCGGAAAGAACGATGATCCATATGGCTCTTTCGGATCTCCGAATATCGTTCGTCCGGAGGAACGATGAAATAAATGAATGATGATCCACGGATCTTTAGGCACCTTGGATCACCTGAGAACGATGGAAGGGAGGGCTGACGACTGACTCAAATGAACGAAATTAGTCGAAAGATTCGTTATTTTAACTGAACGATTCGAAGAGATCCGGATCGGTAAAGTGTGTCGAACTTCCCATCACTAGTCTGATCCACACTCCAGTCCAGTTGGTGGCGGTAATGCACCAGAAACGTTGGTTGCCAACCGCTGTATAAAATGAAGGAAGAAGAATTCTTAGCACGTTGTTAGTAGGCTAAGATTTGGTTACCAAACGACGTCGGTATCGTTTCATTTCGTGAAATACAAGCAGAAATCAAAGTCGCTGAAATGGTATGTATTGAACAACTACATTCTTCTTTGTGCCTTTTTCAGTTCAATATAAATGCATTTTGAAAGGTTAAATGGCCCTGATTCTTACTGTTTATTCAAATAAAAACACTAATGTTCTTCATGAAATGTAAATCTGTATAGTGCACTCACGATGTTCCGTACACTCACGGTATTCCTATGGAGGCAAATTGAGCTCAAATGTATTGACTGTAAGAAAAGTAAAACGTAACTGAAATATTTCATAGTATGAAAAAACTAAATTCGTATGAAAAAAAATAGATTCAAGCGTGGAAAAGGTGTTTACTAACATCAATAAATGGATTTTCGCGTCCGATTTTAAAATGTTTTCGTTCAAACACTTGTACGATTAAAATGTATTTACACCTTCGTTCGAGTCATGTTTTCTATTGGCGTGGAGGCGGGGTTTAATCTGGGCATTGAATACTCGCACCCGATTAGCCATGAATCACACCATTATAAGGTGAAAATCATAGCCTTTCCATGCACTGCTTTCTCAATGCCAACTGTGGAGAATTTTAAGAATTGTATAAACTAGGCTTAATGACCGTGGTTGCCTACCAGTATGGAGTTGAGATGGCTGCACCAAATGCAAACCATCATCCTTTGGCAGAGGGCTTCCCCACACAAATGTTCTCCTTAAATATCGTGATAAATTTCATCTGTTTTATTTTGAAGGCAGCGCCATGTAATAGCTGCCTAACAAATAGTAGCCTAATCTTTTAAACAATTCATATGGGTAGTAGATAACTTCTACCCACAGGGTGACGAGCGGGTTAGGAGACGAATGGCTTCTGGTTACTGATGGACCCAGGCAGTATTTATTTTGGATTCCTTTTTTCATTTAGTCTAGTTTTTGTCCTTTTGACTAAAATATCTTTCAGTTTTAGACATATCATTTAAATTGTGATTTTTGTCTAGTTATTATCAAAATGATGAAAATAGTGACATTTTAATGCCCTTATTTTAGTCCAATCAGTTATTGCCTCATTAACCTGTTGTAGTGAAAACAACAAACTACAATGCACTGCGTTCTGACAACTTTCTATCAGTACCAGCATGAACTTTTCCAGCAGTTTGAGCTGCAGTAGCTCGTCTGTTGGATCAGACCACACAGGCCAGCCTTCACTCCCAATGTGCATCAATGAGCCTTGGCACCCCATGATCCTGATGCCGGTTTTCCTTCCTTGGACCACTTTTAATAGGTACTGACCACTGCAGACCGGGAACACCCCACAAGGGCTACAGATTTGGAGATGTTCTGACCTAGACGTCTAGCCATCACAATTTGGCCCTTGTCAAAGTCGCTCAGATCCTTACGCTTGGCCATTTTTCCTGCTTCTAACACATCAACTTTGAGGACAGAATGTTCACTTCCTGCCTAATATGTCCCACCCACTGACAGGGGCCATGATGACGAGATTATCAGCGTTATTCACTTCACCTGTCAGTGGTCATAATGTTATGGCTTAGGGGTGTATCAGTGTTATTCACTTCACCTGTCAGTGGTCATAATGTTATGGCTGATGGGTGTATCAGTGTTATTCACTTCACCTGTCAGTGGTCATAATGTTATGGCTGATCAGTATGTATAGCATGAGTACGCCATAGGGAGGTTTGCTTACTGTAACAAACTATAAGGACAGCTAGAGAACAGGGGCCGTGTTCACAAAATGTTTTCTTACCACAAGGAGGACTCCTAAACAGCTGTAAAGGTTCCTAGCTACGTGTTTCCTCTTAAAATCTATTCACAATTCTGCTAAGACCAACTTATAATAAGCAATGGGGAGAGATCTTCAGCTAAGAGAGGGATGACCCCATTGCAATGGATGATGTCGTGTTCCACGAGTTTTTCTTTGTAAAGCACATTGAATTGCTTCTATGTATGAATTGTGCTATATAAATGAACTTGCTTGTTTGCTAAGCAATACTAAAAAAAGAAATGGGAAGATGAGACCAAAAGAGCTATTAAACTATTTTGAAAAGGAATATTTGATTACATCAGTTTTAGCTAACTTGCTAAAGTTACTTGCAAGTTATGTTGAGCTAATTGTCTAAACAGCTGGCAACTCATAAAGAAATGCGTCTTCATCCTTTGATGGTACAGTCTTTTGTACAATTGTGTCTCATCCAACTACCGAGTGGTCCAGCTATGGCCATGAAGTCTGCTTTCTTTGTAGTTGTCGAATGGGGAAACCAAATGATTTGTTGGACCATAGAGGGTCTGGAGAGGGCATTTGTTGTTTGCTGTAATATTGTACTGATAGATGACTAAGATATACATAGTTCATCTGTACTCCATAGCTGCATTTTCCCTATGGCCAAGTAGTATAAAGTTGTCACGACCTTGATCTGCAGTGTTATTGGGTTGTTTTTGTTGAAGTGACTGCATCCCTGACTAGCTCTACTATGATCACAATACCCTCGCGATTTAGGTGATAACACTAAACTTTTTTAAAAAGGTAAATGTTTCTAAAACGTTGACCTGATTATGAGATGAATTGCGGACAGCAGCCCTTTTAGGATTGTTTGTAATTTGGTCTTGGTGACTTTTGGAGTCCTAACAATTTTAAGGCTCCTAAATTGTTGGTCTAAGAGTATTTCACATCATGGACACTTTGTGAAATACTCTTAGACCAACAATTTAGGAGCCTTAAAATTGTTTGTGAATACAACCCCTGATCTGGTCTTTATTTTAGGAGATGGAGGACAAACCCAGCCTGCTGCTGTCCTTCCACACTGAGATCAAACAAGAGTCACTGGATTCTGATTGTGACAGTAAAGCTCAGTGTTCATTGGTGGATTCAGAGATGACATCAGTGAAGCAGGAAGACAAAAGTCAAATACTGGGACTGAATGTTATCATTAAAGATGAAGAGGAGAAGAAGATTGAGATCAACAGTCTAACACTAGGACTGAATAATATTAAAGAAGAGGAGATTGGGGATTTAACTAATCAAGGTAAGAACTGGTTTATTAAGAGGGTTTAATGCTGACAATTTGTTTTTCTTGCTAAATTATCAGCTTATGTAATTCTATCGGTTTAGTATTCTCTATATATAATAAAATCAGTTTGTTACATTCAGTAATAATGGAAATATTAATGGAATATTAAATGAAATGCATTATTTTAAGAACAGGTGGCACGTTATGATTTATTTAATGTGGCCACTATAATGGTATGATATTTAATAATACATTTTATATTCCAATGCCTTTTTATGAGATTTATTTATTTATCTTAACAATTTGGTCTCATGTCATGCCATTATGAATGACCAGAGCAGCAGTGTTCTTGTCAACAGTGTGTTTTTATCTCTGAGTGTCCATGATGTTTGTGGGGCAGCAGAATCACTGTCAACACCTGCAGTTGATATGGCCAACATTGTTTTTTTTAATTGTTTTAACGCTTATTTTAGTCTAGCGGAGAAATAGGTTATTATACTACATAATTGGAAGGAACCATCTGGACGTTACTGACAGAATCTAGTGTGGAGAGTCAGTGGTCTTCACTCCCCCTTCACACTGCTGTGTTGTGGGTAGCAGTACGTTAGCGCTGCGGGTAGCAGTACGTTAGCGCTGCGGGTAGCAGTACGTTAGCGCTGCGGGTAGCAGTACGTTAGCGCTGTTACCGGCAGCGGTAATCAGGGTGACTAATGCTGCATTTGCACTGGTGCTTTAGCCCGGTACCAGGGCTACACCGGTGACTTATGCTAATATTGGCTCTAGATTTTTCTGTTTCGACTATATATTTGGTACAAAGGACTCTAAGGAGGGACTCTGATGGGGAGGGGAGAGTAAACTATCAACGTGATTTGGTTTTCTGGTAACAGAAAATAATAGGTGATTTTTTTTTTTTTTCTTGTGGTAAAATAAAATAAATAACGCCATGCTCAGTATGTTTATAATATGTCGTTTGAATTGAGTAATTAAACAAATGTCTTCCTCAAACTCCTGCGACCGGCTCCTTGTCCACCTACACATGACCTTGCAACTGTAAGCCTGTGTATTTTGTCCAAACTATCTGCCTTTAAATAGAAGGATTTCTGAGAATTATGAGTTAATTCTGTGTTGTTATAGGTTCTGTAGGCTACATCTTGGTCTCAGCACTACGTTTTTCTATTTAGTCATCACCTTCGGTTGTTCCAGCTATTTCTGTTCTGAGTCTTTGCTTCCCAGTACTGTTGCTTTAGTTTTCATTATTTTATCATCGATCAGTTTGTTAGAGCGGATGAAACCAATTACGAGAAGCCAAAGAGTAAAGCAAACGACGCACATCGCTATTCAAATAACATGCAGCGTTTTCACAGGACATAACACATCATCCCGCAAACCCCGCCCTAAGTCCTAAAGCTCAGGGCTTGGCACCCAATGAGAGCCAGGCTACTTGGCCACGGCCTTGTGGATGACTGGCGCGTGTCAATGGAAACAAACATTTCTAGACTTTAGAGTAAAACACCAGTGTTTGTCACCAGTGGAAATGAGGCATAAGGAACTGTACCCAAAGCTGTTGGGTTTAGGGGTGCTGTGGGTGTGGCCCCCCAAAAAATGTGGTCCTTGTCAAAGTCACTCAGGTCTTTACTCCTGCCCATTTCTCCTGTATCCAACACGTTGACTACAAGAACTGATTGTTACCATCTAATCTACCCACACCTTGACATGTGCTCTTGTTGGAGGATCAGTGTTATTCCCTTCACCTGTGAGTGGTCATAATGTTCTGGCTCATCAGTGTATACCCATTCATATTTTAGGTTTTTCAGTTCACCTGACAGATTAGGAACACTTAGGGGGTAAGACTATTCCACAAACAAATTGTGGCCCTACATTTGTGTCACAAAGATACTTATGTTTGTAATGTGGTGACAGCAGAAGCTTTCTTCTGGAAATCTGTCCTATGTAGAATTTCCGACCCCAAAATGTAACCACCTGCAATTCTCCAACTGTGGTCCTTGGAGTTTTTTTGCTACTTGAACCATTCTTCTCACTGTGTTTGGGAGAAAATTCATATTTGTCATCTCAATCTTTTGTGTTTTTATCAAGTTGAACAATTATTTTCTTTTACAGGGTTTTGTTCACATTACTTTGGGTGACAATTTTTGGAGGGCAGTGAATGTTTTTTTTTTTAATTTTAGCAATATATTGTGTTGCTTGGTGAAAATGTAAAACTATGATTTCAGAAATAGTTGGCATGTTTTTACTCTTAACACTCATGGAATAGTTACTTTGGTATTTTATGTAATCTTTTAACTGCATTGGTACAGTGTCACTGCTCTAATGAACTGTCCTGATATTAATCACACAGATGAGATTGCTGCTAAAGTGGAGACATTTCCTGCAACTGGAGAGAAACAAAAGGAAGATTACAACAATAAGAAGCTGCACTCCTGTTCTGACTGTGGGAAGAGTTTCTCTCTGTCAGGTCACCTTAAAGCTCATCAGCTCATACATACAGGAGAGAAGCCTTTCTCCTGTTCTTACTGTGGGAAGGGTTTCTCTCAGTCTGGTAACCTTAAAATTCATCAGCTCATACATACAGGAGAGAGGCCTTACACCTGTTCTGACTGTGGGAAGAGTTTCTCTCAGTTAGCCAGCCTTAAATCTCATCGGCATTTACATACTGGAGAGAAGCCTTATTCCTGTTCTGACTGTGAGAAGAGTTTCTCTAATTCAAAAACCTTAAAAAATCACCAGGTCATACATACAGGAGAGAAGCCATATTCCTGTTCTGATTGTGGGAAGTGTTTCTTTCAGTCAGTTCACCTTAAAATACATCAACGTATACATACTGGAGAGAAGCCGTACTCCTGTTCTAAATGTGGGAAGAGTTTCTCTCAGTTAAGCGGCCTAAAAGTTCATCAGCATATACATTCTGAAAAGAAGCCTTATTCCTGTTCTGTGTGTGAGAAGAGTTTCTCTTACCCAAAAACTCTTAAAAATCACCAGCTCATACATACTGGAGAGAAGCCTTACTCCTGTTCAAACTGTGGGAAGAGTTTCTCTCAGTTAGGCATCCTTAAAACTCATTTTCGTATACATACTGGAGAGAAGCCATACTCCTGTTCTGACTGTGGGAAGTGTTTCTCTCATCTATGGCACCTTAAAATTCACCAGCGCATACATACTGGAGAGAGGCCTTACTCCTGTTCTGATTGTGGGAAGAGTTTCTATATGTCCGGTCACCTTAAATCTCATCAGCGCGTTCATACTGAAGCGAAGACTTACTCCTGTTCTGATTGTGGGAAGAGTTTCTGTCTGCCAGGTCACCTTAAATCCCATCAGCGCGTACATACTGGAAAGAAGCCTTACTCCTGTTCTGACTGTGGGAAGGGTTTTTCTCAACAAGGTATCCTGAAAGATCACCAGTGCATACATAGTGGATAGAAGCCTTAAGGGTATAAGACACCTTCCAAAGGCCACCCACCCAGCAACCCATTCATTTGAACTGGATATGTAGCGTCAACCAGGGATTTGTGTAGCAGGAGGCTGAGCTGCACAATTCCGACATGGGAAGCCGTTAACTATTGCGTCAAGATCATTATTACCCTCCTATAATTAATCACCATGGTTACAGTTGGGTTTTCCTGGAATCTCTTGTTGAACAACCAAAGTTTGATCCCAGATCACCTTGCACCATTTCCCGGCAAACAAATGTTCAATCCCAAATCAGGGTTTTTCCTTCATTCAAAACTCAATGGCGACTACTTTCCACAAATCTCGACACCGCCTCCGTGTCGGCATAGTAAAACACGATATGGCACTCACACATAAAATACCATTGAAACTCTGCAGCAAAAGTCTGTTTTTTACACCCAAGCACATACATTTTTTAAATTAAACTTTTATAACACCTTAACTACATCCCATCTGCAGAACATTTTACATTTCTGATTCCTTCTAGTAGCCGATAATTAGAAATTTCTTTTAAAGAGAGTTTGTGAGACAAAGAAAGATGAGTGCATAACAGGTTAGGGTGTGTGCTGTCAGGAAAACACTGCTCAACAAATGTAAGGCAACACTTATCACATGTCGGGTCTCGATGAACAAAATTTAGTAAAGATCAAAATCTTTACTGTACATTGTGTAATTTTTTAAAACTTTGCTCTGATAGTGGCCTTCAGCTCTTCTGCATTATAGGGTTTGGCACTGTGTGCAGGTGCCAAGTCCTGTTGGAAAATGAAGTCTGCATCTCCATAAAGTTGGTCAGCAGCAAGAAGCATGAAGTTCTCTAAAACATCCTGGTAGACGGCTGTGTTGACTTGGACCTCAGAAAACACAGTGGACCAACACCAGCAGAAAATCTATGGGGTTTTGTGAGGAGGAAGATGCGATACGCCAGACCCAACAATGCAGAAAAGCTGAAGGCCACTATCAGAGCAACCTGGGCTCTCATAACACCTGAGCAGTGCCACAGACTGATCGACTCCATGCCACGCCGCATTGCTGCAGTAATTCAGGCAAAAGGAGCCCCAACTAAGTATTGAGTGTTGTACATGTTCATACTTTTCAGTTGGCCAACATTTCTAAAAATATTTTTTTTGTATTGGTCTTAAGTAATATTCAAATTTTCGGAGATACTGAATTTGATGATATTCTGATTGTGACCTGCACCTGTATGCTGGCTCTGGGAGATGTAAACTGAAATCACAATGTTAATTTTCACTGTTATGCTGATGACACAAAGTTATATTTCAATGAAGCATGGAGAAGCCCCAGAATGAGCTACTTTGGAAGCATGCGTTTCAGATATTAGGAAGTGGATGACCGAGACTTTCTTGCTCCTAAACTCAAGAAAAACAGAAATGCTCATTTTAGGACCCAAGAAACAAAGAGCGTTGTTAGCAGAACTCACTGTGAACCTCGACGGCTGCATGGTTGTATCCCAAAAAACTGTAAAAACGTTACCCTTGACCCTGACCTCTCCTTTGATGAACATATAAAATGTCTCGAGTTGCTTATTTTCATCTTCGAAACATTACAGCAATGCTCTTCTTTCCGGTTACCTTGACAAATCAATAAATAAACTTCAATTAGTGCTGCACACGGCTGCTAGAATCCTAACTAGACCAATTTTTTTTTTTAAACACATTACTCCTGTACTAGCGTCCTTACACTGGCTGCCTGTTAGGGTTAGGACTTGGTCCTACTTACCTTGTTGAAATGATCCAGCTATACATACATGCATACAATCGCAAGATGCAGGCTTTTTAAATGTACCTAGAATTTCTAAACAAACAGCCGGAGGCAGGGTCTTTTCTCATAGAGCTCCACTACTGTGGAATGATCTGCCAATTAAGGTTAGAAATGCAAACTTTCAAGTGTCTACTAAAGACTCATCTTTACAGCACGGTCTATGATTAGGTGTAGCCTGGCCCGGGGGCGTGAAGGTGACCAGGCTTGATACTGTCCACCCTTGCTGTCTTGCCAATATGTAGTTTTACAAAAAGGGGGGGAGGGGCGCTACTCGCCCCTCCAAATGGGATATTTCTAATAAAAAATCAAAAGACATTTTTGTGAGTCTTATTTAAAACTCGATATGTAGAAATTACTATTGTAATATAACTGAAATATAATAAAGCGATAATATACATAACACTGTAAACTATATCCTAACCAAGACATACTGTTAAGTGAAATAAAACACAACATGTACATCCAGTTGGAGCTGGATGCTGACATCCAGGCCACTTTCCTGTCAGTCCGGACCGTGCCCTCCATCCTCATCGCCCGTCCGTCCTGCTCAACATCCTTCATCGCCCGTCTGTCCTGCTCGACATCCTTCATCGCCCGTCTGTCCTGCTCGACATCCCTCATCCCCCGTCTGTCCTGCTCGACATCCCTCATCGACCGTCCGTCCTGCTCGACATCCCTCATCGACCGTCCGTCCTGCTCGACATCCCTCATCGACCGTCCGTCCTGCTCGACATCCCTCATCGTCCCTTCGTCCTGCTTGACATCCCTCATCGCCCCTTCGTCCTGCTCGACATCCCTCATCGTCCCTTCGTCCTGCTTGACATCCCTCATCGCCCCTTCGTCCTGCTCGACATCCCTCATCGACCGTCCGTCCTGCTCGACATCCCTCATCGTCCCTTCGTCCTGCTCGACATCCCTCATCGCCCGTCCGTCCTGCTCGACATCCCTCATCGTCCCTTCGTCCTGCTCGACATCCCTCATCGTCCCTTCGTCCTGCTCGACATCCCTCATCGTCCCTTCGTCCTGCTCGACATCCCTCATCGTCCCTTCGTCCTGCTCGACATCCCTCATCGCCCGTCCGTCCTGCTCGACATCCCTCATCGTCCCTTCGTCCTGCTCGACATCCCTCATCGCCCGTCCGTCCTGCTCGACATCCCTCATCGCCCGTCCGTCTTGCTCAAAATCCCTCATCGCCCGTCTGTCCTGCTTGACATCCCTCATCGCCCCTTCGTCATGCTCGACATCCCTCATCGACCGTCCGTCCTGCTCAACATCCATCATTGCTCATCCATCCTGCTAAACATCCACTTGAGGGCTCCCCCTAGCGAGGAGGTCCATGTGCCAGTGGAGAATGTCAATCAAATTTATTTATAAAGCCCTTTTTACAACAGCAGTTGTCACAAAGTGCTTTACAGAGACACCCGGCCTTAAAGTTGCTCTGAGGGATCTAGTTGCCTCTCCTGTCCTGTAAGGGGTGGAGTCTGCCATAAAGATCCAGATAAGCTACCTACTGTCAACTTGCTCTCATTTAACATCGCCGTGAGTGAATCTCTGGCTTGAGTAGATCAACATTGAAATTCTGTAATTCCTCTAAGAATAACATACCCTTTTCTATAGCTCCTATAAAGAGCACTGTAAATTAGAACTTTTGAACGTTCATTATATTGGAAAAATATCAATACAGTAAATCCAGGTATTGAAACTCCAACTTATGGCCCATCCACCACAGTCCAGATATCCCTGTGGACCACGATCTGCCATTATTGGGCAGATGTAATTTACATGTCCTTTTTATGCATTGTATACAGGTGCATCTAATAATTAATAGAATATTGGTTCTTCCTACCACCATTCTACTAGAATAACTGAGATAACACTATGTCCCAAATATCTGTTGGAGCCTAGACACTTTTCATAGTCAGTAAGGGGAGAGTTTGCATGGCCATGAAGGCCTGGGGTCACCAGTCGAGCCATGTTTGACAGTATATCACTGGATAATCCCCCTCCCCATGTGTGGAAACAACTTCCTACAGTTCCTGCTTGTTCTTGGTGCCTTTTGCCTTCAGGTTTGTCTCCAGCAAAAACGTCCATGCAGGTCAGATGATTGACAGATGCTTTTTTCTACAGTCACATCATTGGCAGCCATACATGCCCGTGCCATAGCACTTCCTCCACCACACTTCACAGAAGAGGTGCCATAACACTTCCTCCACCACACTTCACAGAAGAGGTGCCATAACACTTCCTCCACCACGCTTCACAGAAGAGGTGCCATAACACTTCCTCCACCATGCTTCACAGAAGAGGTGCCATAACACTTCCTCCACCATGCTTCACAGAAGAGGTGCCATAACACTTCCTCCACCATGCTTCACAGAAGAGGTGCCATAACACTTCCTCCACCATGCTTCACAGAAGAGGTGGTATGCTTTGGATCATAAGCAGTTGCTCATCTTCTCATTACTCCTCCCTTCCCTTGTTTCTTTTAAATCGCTGAGGGATTTATTGATCTGGCCAAGAAGGGTTTTTTATTGACCTGGGAAATAACTATTCTGTCATCCTCCACAGAAATCTTTTGTAGTCTGTAAGATTGTGCTCAACTCGAAAATCTGTTTAGGAGATTCAATGAATCCTTGAATATTTTCAATACAGCATTCCAAAATGCATAATTGATCAAATATTAACAAAATGATTTCTGAACATTGCACTCCAATTAGTTGGTAAATAATAATACATTCAAGGAATCATTGCACTCCAATCCAATTTTCAGATGAGAAATTACATAGAAAAACACAGAAATGCTTATACAAAACAGGTCATTTAAAAGCATGCAAAATTGTACAAAACACAAAATCAACTCCCAAGGGCCAGGACAAGTGTAGCAATATCAGCCAAATCTGGAGTAGGCATGATGCAGAGGTTTATTAAGCTGACCAGTTCTACAAACATATACTGCCACATTCAGCCAGACATGCACAGAGCCATCCAGGTCTAACTAGATTGCTAACTGGTTTATAAGAGTGAAAAGGAATCTCTGGGGTTTGTGATAATTGCTTATATCCACGGCTAAGTCTTGTGTCAAGGCACTGCACGATGCATCACGCTTAAGTTCTTAGCTGTGGTACAATGAGCATGTATCAAACCCGCTTGAGCCTTATTCCTTACGTATACCGATGTACTATAATGCCACTTAAAGCAGAGAAAGAGCAAAGAGAAGTTATATTATGGTTTGGGGTGGCATTCATGTGTCAGGGCCGGGCCAACCTGCCATCGTGGAGTCAATCATGGATTTAACATTTACATCATGCATATTGTAACATTATTGAAGCTATGGGTGCACTTATTTTGTCCTGACTGAAATTGCATTTCTGTTCATTTTTGGAAAGTGAGTGATTGCAAAGTATTAATCAGTTGTTGAATTAAGTTACCTTAATCTGTTCAAGTTCAAAGTGTTTATTTGTCATTAAATGCTTAGTTTCCATACTCCGCAACAGTGCAGATAAGAATAAAAACTGTATGATCTAAAGAAATGTAAGATCCGTTCATATATGTACACATCTGAGCAAAAAACTACTTTTCTGGGGGTGTACATAGTTATATACAAATGCACCTTTAGCAGCATATATTCCGAATAACCATGAGTAAAAATGTATCTTTAATAAACAGCAATGCAGGTTGGATATTAACAACAGTGTATTTTGCTCCATAGTAATACCACATCATTTGTAGTGTATTATTTTTAATTTGTATTTTATGTTATGTTTGTTAATGTTTTATAATTGTCTTACTCCATAGAAAGTTTGCCTGATACCACCTTGTGGCTGAACAAGTGAACTACGCACCGACTTTATATTTTGGATTTAGCTGTAATATGCAGTGATTCTGTAACATTTAATTGTATTCTGTAACATTTACTCTGTAGTATTTTCATTAATAGAGAGTGTATGTTTCGGCTCAGGGATATTTTGACCTAGGCTTGTGGTGCTATTTTATATTACTAGCTATTCAAACAGTTAACCAAGCAGTAAATCTTCTCAATTTTCAAAATGTAAATGCACTGGAAAGCAACGGTACATTTGGCTAATCAATGTACTCTTTCAACTAGCCCACCACAATTTTTTAGAGAAATGAATAAAGGTTAAAATATTTTACGATCTCAAAATGTCATGTATGTAAATTGTTTAGACAAGTTGCACTCCGTGAAATTCGACTTGCATGACAGATCAGACACCATGTAATATCAGTGATCAGTCTTTCATTTTTTCTACCGGAAGGCAAGAAAGCTAGCTACAACTTTTTAATACTACAACAGATGATCCCCTAGATGATCTCTAAGACTGAACAGGTTTTATAAAGTCCATGCCCTGATAAGATATTTAAGATATTTAACTAAGGATTAAGGGCCAGTTTTGCAGACACAAATTAAGATTTACCTATGACTAAAAAATCTAGTTCAATTTTTTTTTTGTCCTGGCCTAGGCTTGATCTGTGTCTGCAAAACCAGCCCTAAGTGTTCTACCATGTAGCAGGTTCAGAGCCTGTGGTGTAAAGGGTGGAGGTCTGGTAACTACTCATTAAGGCTACTATTGACTCCCACCCTACTGCTGTAAACCCTACTTTGTATTAAGCTCATTTGGATGCTCCATCACAATGTAAAGCACATACAGGGATTGAAGTGACACACATGTGAAGTATGCTGCCTAAAATGGATTTGATTGATGTTTGGATTCAGGCCACAAACATGGCTATTCTGCTACACTCAGAAACCTGGTTACAGTAAATAATAGGTTGGTCAATGTGGACAGTTAGTCCACAACGATTCGTTCTTTTTGTTGGATGTAGTATTTAATTATTTCGTTCACCGGAATGAGCGATGATCCATGGTTCTTTCGGATCTCCGAATCTCGTTCACCGAAAGGAACGATGAACGAAATTAATGATGATCCACGAATCTTTAGGCACTTTGGATCACCTGCGAACGAAGAAATGGACGTGGGGGCTGACGACTGACTCAAATCAACGAAATGAGTCGAAAGATTCGTTATTTTTATTAAACGATTCGAAGTGATCCGGATCAGTAAAGTGAGTCGAACTTCCCATCACTAGTCTGATCCACACTCCAGTCCAGTTGGTGGCGGTAATGCACCGGAAACGTTGGTTGCCAACCGCTGAATAAAATTAAGGAAGTAGAATAATGCATTGTGTTGTACTTGTAGCACGTTGTTAGTAGGCTAACATTTGTTTACCAAACCAAGGTATAGTTTAACTTCGTGAAATACAAGCAGGAATCAAAGTAGCTGAAATGGTAAGTAATTAAACAGCTATATTCTTCTTTGTGTCTTTTTCAGTTCGATATAAATACTCCACAGTTTGAAAGGTTAAATCGCGGCTATCCTTACTGTTTAATCAAATAAAAACATTAATGTTCTTCTTGAAATGTAAATCAGTACAGTGCACGATGTTCCGTACACTCACGATATTCCCCACAGTTAACTTTGTGTACGTCAATAAAAAATACATTCTACCAAATTAAATATTATTTGAATACCCAAATTATATAACATTTCCATTCTGTCCAACTAAGTCACCGTAGAGTCATTAGCATTTTCAGTCGCTACAAGATTTAAGTAACCGAGGTAGACCAGTTTCTTTGACAAAATGCCTGAAGGGAAGGAAAGGCTGCAGTGCGATGTCGGAAGGGGAGCCATGTTGCGTGGGAAACATAACAAAAAATAGTAACATACTAAAAAATAATATTACGTGACTATTTCAATATTGTCAAATATTTATAAAACCATGTCTTTTAAAAATTGTTTCCATGCGGCGCCTACAGCTTTTCCCTGTATGATTTCATCAATACCGCTTAATGTCATGCTGTTATACTGCAGTGTTCGGCTACTTCCTACGTTTGAACTCGGTAGGCACATATTTTGCTGTTAGGTGCCCTAATCATACATTTATTTGTATAATATGAGAATAAATAATATTTATAGTACGTTTTGTGGTTAAATGTGTCTTAATTCACGATAGAGGTCCTAAATCACGGGCGAGAAAACACTTTAGAACACCATGACTGCACTTTATACCGTCATCCAGATCATACAGCCAAGCTGTAACGTTTGTAGGTACAGCATTAGCGTTATATTAGCAGTAGGGCAGTTCCAAGCGGAACACCTAAGAAAAAAGAGAATTACCAGGTAAGCTTAGTTCCGGCCCTGCAGGTAGAAGTGAGTGGCGAGTCGAGGAGGGGGCTTGAATTGTTATGTAGGGGCCAAGTCTAGATCACTACAATCCTATAGGAAGTAGAAATGTTTTCGGTAATTATCGTGACTTTACAACGAAAGAACAGTCGATTCTTGTTCTGAATATTATTAATTTGGTAGATCGAGGAAACTCAAGCCGTGAGAAGAAAATTACAATGTCTTAATTGCCAGGGTTGGGTAGGTTACTTTTTAAATGTATTCCGTTACAAGTCAACTGTCCACATTTGTAATGAGTAACGTTTTTTGAATTACTTTTAGATTACTTGCATATTAAGAGGCATTAGACAAATAGGAATAGGCCTAGCCCATAACCAACTGAACACCTTTTGCGGCATCAAACAATGTTACAGTTACAAAGCTTGCCAAAAACTGAATTTTACCTAATGTAGGCTACAGTGCCTTTTTCAAAGGGTTTCTAAGCTATTGCTTTCTACATTAATATGATTGGGCTACATCTCTACATTACACGCTAAAGGTCTGTCAGATTTTCAGTAATTCAATTAATCCTATAACCCTTGATCTTCCAGAATCTTACTTTTCATGTGAACATAACCCAAAATCCTAGGAAGTGTAAGCCTATTATGTTATTTATGTTTTATTCATGTTTTTTTATTGCTTCAAATATCATTGAATAAATGGCAATTTCTCAAAGGGTATTGACATTATGGTACGGTGGATGTAAAATATACACACCCCTGTCAAAATGCCAGGTTCTGGTGGTGTAAAAGAATGAGACGAGGATAAATCATGTCAGAACTTTTTACACCTTTAATAACGTGAACAATTCAATTGAAAAACTGAAATCTTTGATGAAAAAAATAAAATAAACTCACAATAACCTGGTTGCATAAGTGTGTACACCCTTAAACTAATACTTTTTTGAAACACCTTTTGGTTTTATTACAGCACACAGTCTTTTTGGGTAGGAGTCCATTAGCATGGCACATCTTGATGTGGCAATATTTGCCCACTCTTTTTAATGAAAGTGCTCCAAATATGTCTGATTGTGAGAACATCTCCTGTGCACAGCCCTCTTCAGATCACCCCACAGATGTTCAATTGGATTCAGGTCTGGGATCTGGCTGGGCCATTCTAAAATGTTAATCATCTTCTGGTGAAGCCATGTGTTTGTGGATTTGGATGTGTGCTTTGGGTCGTTGTCGTGCTGAAAGGTGAACTTCATCTTCAGCTTTCTAACTGACGCATGAAGGTTTTATGCCTAAATTGCCTGGTATTTGGAACTGTTCATAATTCCCTCCACCCTGACTAAGGCCCCGGTTCCACCTGAAGAAAAATTGCCCCAAAGCATGATGCTGCCACCACCATGCTTCACTGTGGGTATGGTGTTCTTTGGGTGATGTGCAGTGTTGTTTTTGCACCAAACATACTTTTGGAATTATGGCCAAAAAGTTAAACCTTGGTTTCATCAGACCATAACACATTTTCCCACTTGCTTTAAGGGAGACTTGATGTTTGTTTTTGCAAACTTCAGCCGGGCTCTGATGTTTTTCTTTGTAAGAAAAGGCTTCCGTCTTGCCACCCTACCCCATAGCCCATTCATATGAAGAATATGGGAGATTATCACATGTAGCACACAGCCAGTACTTGCCAGAAATTCCTGCATTTTCTTTAATGTTGCTGTAGGCCTCTTGGAACCCCCCTGACCAGCATATATAATGCTTTGGAAATTATTTTGTACCCTTCTCCTGACTGATATCTTTCAACAATGAGATCTCTCTGATGCTTTGGAAGCAATCTGCGGACTATGGCTTTTGCTCTGAGATGCAACTAAGAAAATGTCTGGAAAAACTTACTAGAACAGCTGAACTTTGTGATTAATCAAATGATGGCAGGTGTGTAATGACTTCTATTTTACATGAGTTTGAATGTGATTGGTTAATTCTGAACACAACCACATCCCCTGTTATAAGAGGGTGTGCAAACTTATGCAACCAGGTTATTGTAATGTTTTTATTTTTCATTTTTCCCCCTCTGAGATTTTTGTTTTTCAATATAATTGTTCACATTATAGGTCAAATTAAAAGTGGGAGAAGTTCTGACAGATTTATCTTTGTCTCATTCTTTTACATCACAGGAACCTGGCATTTTGATAGGGGTGTGTAGACTTTTTATATCCACCGTATATCTTAGTCATCTCTGTGTAGAATATTACATAAAATAATAAATGCCAGGGTCAGTGTAGAGGAGGTTAGGTTGCCTGTTCTCACCACCTGGGGTTGGGCCGAATGGAAGTCCAGGATCCAATTGCAGAGGGAGGTGTCCAGTCCCAGGGTCCTGAGCTGAGGAACAAGCTTAGTGGGCACAGTGGTGTTGAATGCAGAGCTGTAGCCCAGGAACAGTATCTTCACATATGTGTTGCCTTTTTCCAGGTGGGAGAGGGGGGGGGTGTGTCGTCAGGGCGATGGCATGTAGGTCTATTGGGGCGGTATGCAAATTAAAAGGGGTCCAAGGTGTCAGGAAGTGTGGAGCAGATGTGTGTTCTGACCAGCCGCTTGAAGCGCTTCATGATGATGATGGTCAGTGCTACAGGGATGTAGTGGTTCTGGCAGGTGATGGAAGGTTTCTTAAGTACAGGCCCGATGGAGGATATTTTGAAGCAGGAGGGGAAAACAGACAGAGAACCTCCGCTGAGGACACGACCTGGAATGCCATCTGAGCTCTCATTTTTTTTGAGAGCTCTCCTCACATCAGCCATGGGACAGAGTGCAGCCGTCCTGGCCCTCAGCAAGCCTCACCGAAGGAATTGTGTTGGTCGCCTCAAACCGTGCATGAGTGTCGCTTGTCAGGGAGTCGTTGCTATTCCTCCCTTTCTAGTTTGATGTCGCAGTCCTCCCCACATGCGTCTGGGTTCAGAGCTGCGGTAGTTAGATTCTCTTTTTCCATCTCTGATAGCCTTCTGTCAGTCATATCTGGATCTCCTCAGTCTCCAGGTCCCCAGAGCTATAGGCAGAGGACAGTGCACTGAGCTTAGCACGGACATTACCATTATCCAAGGGCTTTTTGTTGGGGACGATATCATCAGTGCACTTGGAGATATATGTTGTGACAGAGGCTGTGTCAGTCTAGGGCCATTGTTGCCATTCGCTCTGGCTGTGAGGCCCTGAAAATCATTGCACGCCGTACAGCCACCATGGCCTTTGTGCCCCTGCTACTCTCAAAATCTTGCAGTCAGTTTGTCTGTAGTTCGCAACTATGATCAACCACAAGAACGGACTACATACAGGTAAACAAGCAAGCTAGCTAGTTAGTGATCAATAGATGGCTTACTTAGCGCTTCACTGAATGAAACCTCTCTGAGCATCTGGGAAGTGGGAAAGTTCCGACCTCTGAGTGGGAGAATACACCTGAACACCTTTTGAGAGCTCCGAGAAGTAACGTTAGGTTTGACATCACTAGATGGGGCAAATAAATATATAATTACTTTATTTGTGCACAAATAAGTCCCTAAGTCCCTTTGTCTATTTAGGTCGTACTCATTAGCGCAGGTGATTGTGATGTTAAAGGATACTTTGTGGTTTATTTTTGTGTAACTGAGGTAATGTTATGCCTCTGCCTAGCTAGATTTAATGTTACTTGACTGTCAATACTGTTGCCTGTTGTTCTCATGTGAACGCTCCCAACTTCAACTTTTAAAATGAAACATAATGAAAAATTCCATAATAGTTCGAGGGAGGAGTAAATGTGATTTCAAGGATTAAAACATGATAATTGAACAGTTTATGTGGAAAAATATCAGTTATAATAATTTATTATTCGAAGTGTAATATAAAAAATGTGAATTGTTTTTATGTCATGCATGTTTTTTTTCTGATCACCAATTTAAGTTGTTTATTTGTAAGCTCCAAATCCTCCTATTTCTCTCAATGGCCTTTGTGCCCTAAACAATTTTATGACACCGAAGGCCAAAAGGCTTTTCCCCTAAAACGACAGAATTCCAAGCCTCATCTGTGTATTCATCAGTGTCCCCATTGGCTGCATCACAGAACACCTGGCAATTCTTTGTTTCGAAGCAATCCTGTAAAGCACTAATGGATCCCTCATTCTGGCGTTGAAGAGTCTGAAAACGTTCATTCCTGTTTCAGGCGTTGTCTATAGGATGGGAGGAGCTAAATTGATGTATGATCCAGCTTACCGAATGCAGGGAGGGGTTTGTAACCATTTCCTATTTGTGTTTAACAATGGTCAAGAGTCGGATCACCATGGGTGGGGAGGTTAATGTGCTGGTGGCATTTCGGCAAAACTTTCCTCATATAGGCAATAACAAATAAACAATAAAATGGCAATAAAACCCCCTTAAATGTGGGGGTCCTCTAGTCCATTTATTATTCCTTATAGGTCTTCCAGGGCACATGTCTGATGCCAACACACAGCAGTCTTGCTGACAGTTATTCCCTGCGAGTAGTATGTCCATTTTATTGTTCAGGGATTTAACCTTTTTGTGTAAAATGCTTGTTAACGGTGGAATGCAAGATCTCGTCCAAGATCGACATGGGAAACCGGCACGTTTGCCTCTTCTTTCTTCGTAATAATGACCATTATTCCCTCGCGATTAAGGCGATACCTTGGTAAATGCTCAGTATAATTAAAATACTGACCAGCTCATTTAAAATACTTTGTTTAAATGAGCTGGTTTTAGCACTAAAATGCTTTGTGACATACTCTTAGAACAACAATTTGGGAGTCCTAAAATTGTTTTTAAGAGTTTCTCCTAAATCAGCAAGTAAGTAGCTAATTTTAGACCTTAAATATTTTATAAATATGGCCCCTGATCTGGTCTTTATTTTAGGAGATTGAGGACAAACCCAACCTGCTGCTCTCCTTCCACATTGAACCCAAACAAGAGTCACTGGATTCTGATTGTGACAGTAAAGCTCAGTGTTCATTGGTGGATTCAGAGATGACATCAGTGAAGCAGGAAGAATGCAGTCAAACACTGGGACTGAATGTTATCATTAAAGATGAAGAGGAGAAGATTGAGATCAGCAGTCAAATACTGGGACTGAATAATATTAAATGTGAAGAGGAGGAGGTTGGGGATTTAACTAACAAAGGTAAGAATGAATTATTAAGAGGGTTTATTGTTGAAAATGTTCTTCTAGCTAAATAATTGTGTAGATATTTAAAGCTCTCTTTATTTTTTGTTCTTTATATTCTTTTACTTATTTTGTAGTCATAAATTATAAAAAAGTGAAAGAAATCAATATGTGTTGCATTGAGTCAAAATAATGTAAATAATAAATTAAATGCATTCTTTTAATGATAAGGGGCACATTTTGATGTATTTCATGTGGCCACTATAATGGTATGATATTCCATTATAATACATTTTATATCCCAATGGCATTTTATATGACAAGATGTATTTCCTAAAACTGTGGTCTGTTATCTTAATATTATGGTCTCTTGACATTGCCAGTATGAATGACCAGCGCAGCAGTGTTGTATTGAAGTTACAGTGAGTTCTTGGTCTCTGGGTGTCCATGATGTTTGTGTGGCAACAGAATGTTAATATGGCCAACAGTGTTTTTTATTGTTTCAGGGCGTCTATCAGCCTGAAGAAGAAATACATTATTATAATATATTATTAGAAGGAATCATCTGCATTTTAGTGATACAGTCTGGTAGGGAGAGTCAGTGATCTTCA
Organism: Esox lucius; assembly: GCF_011004845.1. Classification (NCBI taxonomy): domain Eukaryota; kingdom Metazoa; phylum Chordata; class Actinopteri; order Esociformes; family Esocidae; genus Esox; species Esox lucius. The sequence goes on from NC_047588.1 coordinate 41,806,835, forward strand.
ACACTGCTGTGTTGGGGGGGGGGGGTACGTCTGTGTTGGGGGGGGGGGGGTACGTCTGTGTTGGGGGGGGGGGTACGTCTGTGTTGGGGGGGGGGGGGTACGTCTGTGTTGGGGGGGGGGTACGTCTGTGTTGGGGGGGGGGTACGTCTGTGTTGGGGGGGGGGGTACGTCTGTGTTGGGGGGGGGGGTACGTCTGTGTTGGGGGGGGGGGTACGTCTGTGTTGGGGGGGGGGGGGTACGTCTGTGTTGGGGGGGGGGGGTACGTCTGTGTTGGGGGGGGGGGTACGTCTGTGTTGGGGGGGGGGGTTACGTCTGTGTTGGGGGGGGGTACGTCTGTGTTGGGGGGGGGGTACGTCTGTGTTGGGGGGGGGGGGGACACGTCTGTGTTGGGGGGGGGGGGGGACACGTCTGTGTTGGGGGGGGGGGACACGTCTGTGTTGGGGGGGGGGGACACGTCTGTGTTGGGGGGGGGGGACACGTCTGTGTTGGGGGGGGGGGACACGTCTGTGTTGGGGGGGGGGGGACACGTCTGTGTTGGGGGGGGGGGGACACGTCTGTGTTGGGGGGGGGGACACGTCTGTGTTGGGGGGGGGGGGGACACGTCTGTGTTGGGGGGGGGGGGGTTACGTCTGGGGGGGGGGGGGGGTACGTCTGGGGGGGGGGGTTACGTCTGTGTTGGGGGGGGGGTACGTCTGTGTTGGGGGGGGGGTACGTCTGTGTTGGGGGGGGGGTACGTCTGTGTTGGGGGGGGGGGTACGTCTGTGTTGGGGGGGGGGGTACGTCTGTGTTGGGGGGGGGGGGGGGGTTACGTCTGTGTTGGGGGGGGGGGGTGGTTACGTCTGTGTTGGGGGGGGGGGTTACGTCTGTGTTGGGGGGGGGGGGTTACGTCTGTGTTGGGGGGGCCAATATCAGGGAGACTAATGCTGCATTTCCACTGGTGTTTTACCTCGGTACCTGGGCTTCACCGGGGCTTGATGCTAATGTGGCTCTAGACTTTCCTGTTTCCACCATATTTTTGGTACCAAGGACTTAAGGATGGCTTCAGATGGGGAGGGAAGGGTATACTATCAACGCGATTTGGTTTTCCGGTTTAGGGGTGCTGGGGGGTTTAGGGGTGCTGGGGGGTTTTAGGGGTGCTGGGGGTGTGGCCCCCCCAAAACAATTTGGTCCTCGTCAAAGTCACTCAGGTCTTTACTCCTGCCCATTTCTCCTGCATCCAACATGTTGACTACAGGAACTGATTGTTTGCTTACCATCTAATCTACCCACACCTTGAAATGTGCTCTGAAATGCTATTCCCTTCACCTGTGAGTGGTCATTATATTTTGGATCATCAGTGTATGCCCATTCATATTATAGGTTTTTCAGTTCACCTGATAGATTAGGAACACATAGGGGGTAAGCCTACTCCACAAACAAATTGTATTCCTACATTTGTGTCAAAAAGGTGCTTCTGTTTGAGATTTGGTGACAGTAGAGGCTTTCTTCTGGCAATCCTTTTCATGTAGAATTTGTGAGCCCAAAATCTAACCACCTGTAATTCTCCAACTGTGTCCTTGGTGTCCATGACTTTTCTTTACAGCGTTTTGTTCATATCACCCTGGGTGACAACATTTTTGAATGTTTGACTGTATTTACATTTTGCCAATGTATTGTGTTGCTTGGTAAATATGTGAAACTGGTTTCAGAAATTGTCAGCATGTTTTTTACTCCTAACACTCATGGAATAGTTACTTTTGATATTTGATGTAATCTTCTAACTGCATTGGTACCGTGTCACTGGTCTAATTAACTTTCTTGATATGAATCACACAGATGAGATTGCTGCTGAAGTGGAGACATTTCCTGCAACTGGAGAGCAACAAAAGGAAGATTACAAAGACAAGAAGCCTTACACCTGTTCTTACTGTGGGAAGTGTTTCTCTCAGTCAGGTCACCTTAAAATTCATCAGCACATGCATACTGGAGAAAAGCCGTACTCCTGTTCTAACTGTGGAAAGAGTTTCTCTCAGTCAGGTCACCTTAAAATTCATCAGCGCATACATACTGGAGAAAAGCCGTACTCCTGTTCTAAATGTGGGAAGAGTTTCTCTCAGTTAGGCAGCCTTAAAATTCATCAGCATATACATACTGGAGAGAAGCCTTACTCTTGTTCTGACTGTGGGAAGGGTTTCTCTCTTTCAGGTCACCTTAAAGCTCATCAGCGCATACATACTGGAGAGAAGCCATACTCCTGTTCTAACTGTGAGAAGTGTTTCTCTAAACTATGTTACCTTAAAGCTCATCAGCACATACATACTGGAGCGAAGCCGTACTCATGTTCTAAATGTGGGAAGGGTTTCTCTCAGTCAGGTAACCTTAAAGCTCATGAGCGCATACATACTGGAAAGAAGCCTTACTTCTGTTCTAAATGTGGGAAGGGTTTCTATTTGTCAGGTAACCTTCGAGCTCATGAGCGCATACATACCGGAGAGAAGCCTTACTCCTGTTCTGACTGTGGGAAGGGTTTCGCTCTGTCAGGTAACCTTAAAGCTCATGAGCGCATTCATAATGGAAAGAAGCCTTACTCCTGTACTGACTGTGGGAAGGGTTTCTCTAAACTATGTTACCTTAAAGCCCATGAGCACATACATACTATAGAGAAGCCTTACTCCTGTTCTAATTGTGGGAAGAGTTTCTCTCAACTAGGTAGACTGAAAGCTCACCAGCGCATACATGCTGGAGACGAGCCTTAATGGTATAATACATCTACCAAAAGCCACCCACCCAATAATATCAAATTAGATATACGTAGCGTTAACAAAGGATTTTGGGCAGTTCAGGTTTGGGAAGCCGTTAACTATTGCATCAACATCATTATTACCATCACCTATAATTAACAATTTCACGTTTCAAATATCACTTAACGGTCCCGCAGCGTGAGTTTCAGAATGTGGTTATGATGTCACAATACATTTGCTCCGCAGCTTCCCAAAAACACCAGGCTATTTACTTGTCATGCATCAAATGTTTTATTTTAATTATATTAGCAAACTACTACCAGTAGTAATACTGTTTAAAGGTATATTGAATAATTATTGACCAACTGTGTAAATGGTGTCCCTTTTCTAAAGATCACAGTGCAAGAGATACTGACACACTTCAGTCATTGTTTAAATAAAACATATCTCTGTCAGGCAGTAAGTGTTATGTAAATCATTTATGTAATTATTCAGAAGGTCTCAAAAGTTTGACAAATTATGATTTTCGATTTTTGCATATTTAGTAATGGACAAATACTGTCTGTGAAAAAAAGTATTTTTGAGGATTATGTTTAGCTTTTTTCTCAAAAGCAATTCCTGAGGGGGACTCCAAAAGTAGTTCTGTAATACTGTTTTAGATTGCGCCATTGGGTTGCTCGCTACAATTGCTCTACAAGTTCAGCAATTTTGTGTGTGAATCTTTCCAACATAAAATAATGACACGAACACTGTCACCTTGCCAGCTAAGGAACACTACATACAGTGGGGAGAACAAGTATTTGATACACTGCTGATTTTGCAGGTTTTCCCACTTACAAAGCATGTAGAAGTCACATTTTTATCATAGGTACTCTTCAACAGTGATCCAGAAAAAGTAATCATACATTGTATGATTTTTAAGTAATTATTTTGCAATTTATTGCATGACATAAGTATTTGATACATCAGAAAAGCAGAACTCAGTACTTGGTACATAAACCTTTGTTTGCAGTTACAGAGATCATACGTTTCCTGTAGTTCTTGACCAGGTTTGCACACACTGCAGCAGGGAATTTGGCCCAGTCCTCCATACAGACCTTCTCCAGATCCTTCAGGTTTCAGGGCTGTCGCTGGGCAATACGGACTTAGCTCCCTCCAAAGATTTTCTATTGGGTTCAGGGCTGGAGACTGGCTAGGCCACTGCAGGACCTTGAGATGCTTCTTACGGAGCCACTCCTTAGTTGCCCTGGCTAAATCCAATCCTAATCAGTGATCACTTCATTAAAAGGAAAAAGGATTGGATGCATGTTGAAGGTTATGTATTCACGACCCGGCTCTTAGAAGATGACAAGCAAAGGAGTCATGTTGGCATTAAAGGAGTAAAAAAAATGTTTATTAAAAACAAAGTGTAAAACTACAAAGGAAAACAGACCTGTGTAGTGAGAAAGTAGACATATGAGTGTAAAATGTGTGGAGGGGTGAACCTAATCAAAACACATAATCAACCAAATCACAAAACAACATAGTCCTTGTGGGGGGAGAGAGAGCCAGGACTGGACGCCAGGAACCTAAGCTCTAAGGGTTTACATGTGTTCTGTGTTCTGTCAATGGCAAGCTATACGAATCTCAGATTCAAAGAATTTAGTACATAAGCGATCTTAGTGAATACGTTAACCATCCCTAAATATATAGCAAGAGGTTGTCATATGGAAGCACTTACAGACGACATCGTCATTGACCCTGTAATTTTTCATTCATGAACACATGCACTAAAACCGAAAACACCACACCAATGGAAACCGTCAATGGGCGTAACTTAATATTAAGGAACCCCCATATTAAGTTATGCCCTCGACTTGCGGTCTGCAGATATACCTAACTCCATTGTGTACTCCACAGGTTTCGTTCAATAACACGTGATCTTTCGGCGTCACGTGACCAGAAGAGTCTCCGAACATTCTTTCGATGCGGTGAGTCTGGAACAGATCGGATCAGTATCGAGAGTGAGTTCAGAGTAGCCCACCAATAAGTAATAGTAGTAGAAAATCGATCGACTTGTTTGTGTCATTTTCAAAAACATTTCATCAAACACGAATTGACAAGTCGCTTAAATGGTAAGTTTAAACAACAGATTTTGTAATTGTGTCTTTATCCAGTTCTATAAAAAAAACAGGTGTGAACGTTTAAAGAACAAACAAACCTCTAAACCGTTATATTCTTAATGAAATGTAAATCGTAATACAGTTATAAAAAAAAAAACACAACGAACATCCAGGTAACAAAACAAATCTGTACAGTTACTTGGGACTAAAAAACTGTTTTAGCGGCTACAGTACTTAGTTGTATATATGCATGGTACCAAGGAACGGGCTATCTTTGTTGGTGTTAAGGGAAGCGTGGAATGGGTAAACTAAGTTATTGCTTTTTATATTTACCAATTACAGTGTCTGTCTTCACATAATTAAACTAAAATAAGTTAATTGGGATAGGTAATGAAAAAACTAAGCATTTAACTGCGTTTTGTAGGCTCCAGCTTCATTCAGATTATAAACGAATTAGCTAGCCTAGCTTGCTACCTGTTGGTGTTGTAGGCTGTCCTGGTTGCTAGTTGGTAGTGATGTGCAGTTCGCGAACGATTGGTTCAAAAAATTTTAGTGACTCAGGACTTATTCATTGTAAAAATAAAAAAAAGTCACGTAAACGACATTTTGATGATGAGCATTCGTTGGCCCGGGGGGCATTACTGACTCGAATTAACGAAATGACTGTCTATCTTCTCATGATGAAGCTTTTTGCTATTGGGACCCATATGGGTTCAAAATGTGAGGGGCTGTGGTTTTGCACATTGATGCTCACAGTTCCTACAAGGTTAATGGTATAATAATTCTTCTTGGTACATATGTTGACATGGACAATACGGAAAAAATGACAGCTAAGATTTTTTAAATCAACCACACGGTAGTGCTATAGAGATTTTTACATTAGCAAGTTCACAATACTCACCCCGTTTGAGTTATAGCCTTGAAAAAAGGAAGATAAAGTCCACCTCCTCACCAAGTTTGCCGCACAAGCACTGAAAAGTGAAGCCAAAACGTTTCGATCGCCCCCTGGTGAGTGGTCCCAGTATAGGTCATAAACCCCGCCCTCCCCATGTTATTCAATGGGACGCGAGACCAACTAAACAATTAAATTACCCTTCAAATATATTTTTTCCGAAGCTGGTTTCTGTCATTTACTGTAGTTTGTATCACGCTAATGTAAATTCAAGAGTCTATTTTTAAAATAAGTTGGTTTTTAGTTAGTTATTTAATGCTCTGAAAACGGTGGTGTGACGTCGTGATTCACAGCTGTGATTGACAGCTATCTGAGCCGAGGAGCCACTGAAGCACCATCAGGCTTTTTTCGCAATCTTCGGAGGACTGAGGAAATTGGAGCTTTACATTTAATGTCTAAATTTCTATAATTGATATAATTTCACATGGACATAATGGGTTGTTCTGCAGTACATTGTGCTAACCGATCTGGCATTTCCAATCGATCTTTGAATTTTTTTCGGTAAATTAAATGTATAAGCTATTTAATTAGTAAATAAATGTAATGGGCTAGCTAACGTTAGCTAAAAGACAACAAGCCTCGTTAATAGCCATGTTAATAGCTAGCAGGTGATCGTTAGCTAGAAGTTACCAATTATTTTTGTATTAGGCCTATTCTAAATTAAGGTTAAACATGATGTAAGTTAGGCTATAACATATCGTCTAGGTTTAACAAGCAAAGGTTGTACTGTACTGTACTGCGCATTCTGCGAGGGAGAGTGAGGGCAGGGCACAGGGATGGGGCCGTTGATTTCGCGGCTTTACGGCTTTACTTCCTGCTCGCTACTGCGCATAACTCACAAGGAACATATTTCCCATTGGGACTTCGCGTTAGGGGTTTGGCGGCCATTTTGAATTTATGAAAAGCATCTCCTCTGGCACATAAGGACCGATCTACATGTACCATCATATTTGGCATCCATGGACGATTGTCTTCACATTTTTTATCAACCAGGCTAGTATGTTGAAAAACATGGTCGCTATTGAGTATGTTGCAATACCTGGCTGCTATTGACAGATGAACATGTGCAGGGGCGTGGTTTTGCACATATAAAGACTAGGGATGTAACAATGCGCTCCTAGACCGTTTAAAATCAATGAAAATATGTGACGATTCAAGTCGGTGGAGAAGTTAAACGAATCGCGATACACATTTTGAACAGCAGGGGTGCTGAAGCTGTATACTTTGACCTAATTTATAGGCGCGATAGCAGCGAACAAGTTGTAGCGCTAAACAATAGCAAACATGGCGGGGGCAAGTGTGGATGTTGATATTGAGGATGCCCCTTCCTCATTCAAATCACAGGTGTGGCGGCATTTTGGCTTTCCGAAGACTAAAAATTAACGCGGAGGGGTAGTAACAGAAAAAAACGAAAACTGTGTGCAGATACTGCAAGAAGATTTTAATATACAATAATATCACAACAAACATGATGCGTCATACAAACCGTCACCACAGTGAGAAGCTCCAGACACCTCCGCCTCCCTGTAAAAAGCTATTAATAGGTCAAACCACACTGACTGGCGGATTTGCAGCCCCACTCGCGGCGACGAGAGCGAGAGCCACGGAGATAACACTGATGCACCTTGTTTTCATGGCAAAAGATATGAGGCCATTTTCTGTCATAAAAAAATGAAGGATTTCGGCTACTGGTCAACACATTGAAGCCCAAATACACCATCCCATCACTCCCCCACTTTAGCCAGACTCTCATGCCAGCTCTTTACAGGGAAACAAAATCTAAGGTAATTGAGACCCTCAGAAAAGCAGATAGCGTATCACTTACAACCGACAGCTGGACCTCCAGGGCTACACATAGTTATCTTAAGGTCACAGCCCACATGATAACCAGCCAGTGGGAGATGGTTAATTTTGTTCTCCAAACTCGCCCTCTGTTTGAAACACACACCGGGGTTAATATTGCTGAAGTTTTAAAATCCGCTGTGGGTGAATGGGGGCTTCAAAAGGCCAACCAAGGAATTGCTGTTGTCACGGACAACGCAAGGAATTTGGATATTGCTGTCTGTGAGGCTGGGCTGGCCCCCCATGTCAGGTGTCTATAGGGACTGGAGAGGGCATTTATTGTTGGATGTAATATTCTAACTAAGATATACATAGTTTGTCTGCGCAGCTTAGCTGAATTTCCCCTGTGGCCAAGTAGCGTGGAGTCACAACATTGATCTCTGGTGTTACTGGGTTGTTTCTGTTTGTTGGTGAAGTGACAGCATCCCTGACTAGCACTACTATGATCATAATAACCTCACGATTAAGGTGATACCTTGTTTAAAGCTCAGTATCATAAAGTGTTTCTAAAACGTCAACCTGATTACGAGGCGGCTTGCCGGCAGCCCTTTTAGGATTGTTTGTAATTTGGTCTTAGTGACTTTTGGAGACCACTTGACTACTCCTAACTTTTCACGGAGTTAGGAGCTGGTTTTAGTGCTAAAATGCTTTGTGAAATACAACAATTTAGAACAACAATTTAGGAGTCCTACAATTGTTAAGAGTTTCTCCTAGATCAGCAAGTTAGGAGCTACTTTTAGCCTTAAAATATTTTGTAAATATGGCCCCTGATCTTGTCTTTATTTTAACAGAGGGAGGACAAACCCAGCCTGCTGCTCTCCTTCCACACTGAACCCAAACAAGAGCCACTGGATTCTGATTGCGACAGTGGAGCTCAGTGTTCATTGGTGGATTCAGAGATGACATCAGTGAAGCAGGAAGACTACAATCAAACACTGGGACTGAATGATATTAAAGATGAAGAGAAGGAGGAGGAGATAGGGGATTTAACTAACAAAGGTAATAATGGTTTATTAAGAGGGTTTAATATTGTTAATTTGTTATTCTTACTAATGAGTTGAATAGAAGTTATTTTATACTCTCTGTTTTGTGTTCTCCATATTCTTACACTTATTTTGTAAATTATAAAAAATGGAATAAAATTACTGTGTTCTTTTAAGAACCAAAGGAGTCAAAATAATGTAAATATTATAGATACATTATTTTATGAATATGGAGTACATTATGATGTATTTCTTGTGGTCACTATAATGTTATGATATTTTGTTATTATACATTTTATATTCCAATGGCTTTTTATTTGACAAGATGCATTTCCTAAAACTGTGGTCTGTTATCTTAATATTGTGGTCTCATGACATGCCATTATGAATGACCAGCGCAGCAGTGTTGTATTGAAGTTCTTGTCAACAGTGTGTTTTTAATCTCTGAGTGTCCATGATGTTTGTGGGGCAGCAGAATCACTGTCTCCACCTGTAGTTATTATGGCCAACATAGTTTTTTGTGTTGTGTTTTATGGATTATTTCAGTCTAGAGGAGAAATACATTCTTATAATATATTATTAGAAGGAATCATCTGCATTTTAATGGCACAGTCTGGTAGGGAGAGTCAGTGATCTTCACTCCCCCTGTGTTGTATCAGTGGGGCCTATATCAGGGAGACTAATGCTGCATTTCCACTGGTGTTTTACCCCGGTACCTGGGCTTCACCGGGGATTGATGCTAATGTGGCTCTAAGTTTGTTTGTTTATACTAAGTGGGTTTGAATAATCACACGCTTTATGAATATATAAATTTGCATGCATAATCACTCGCTTTATGAACTATATTAATGTGCAATCCAGACACACACACAGGCAATGAGTTCTCAGAAAAACATGGTCGTTATGATGTCTTTTCTTGACACTTGTCGTGGGTGGATCAGTGGTGATCCATCTCAGCAGAGCCTGTGTCCAGACATTTAGGACCCTAAAATGTAGGACCTTTTGGGTTCACTGGAAGTGTGACCTGAATATGAACCATGAGGTTGTCATGAGTTACTGCTTTAAATTAAGGACACTCAGGAAGAGACAGAGAACAAGAGGTGAACCCCGCCCCAGGGGACTTCCAAAAAGGATGGTCAGATGGCGTGATGTGTGAGAGTTTTGTATAAAAAGCCATGGTCAGGACTTAGAACTTAGGGGTGTATCTGCAGAAGGACCTGACTTTGATGTCTGTCATTGTTTTATGATTTTCATTAAAGTCTTTTGGATTCACAAGTTCCTGAGTTAAAGCGCTTTTGTTTTAGTCAGAGTGGACCTGATTTTCCATTACACTCATCAGTGTATGCCCATTCATATCTTAGGTTTTTCAGTTTACCTGATTGATTAGGAACACATAGGGGGTAAGCCTACTCCACAAACAAATATTAGCCCTACATTTGTGTCCCAAAGGTATTATGTTTGTGATGTGGAGGAGCAGAGGCTTTCTTCTGGAAATCCATCCTATGTAGATTTTATGTAGAATTTGACCCCAAAATGTAACTGCCTGCAATTCTCCAACTGTAATCCTTGGAGTTTTTTTTGCTTGTTGAACCATTCTTCTCACTGTGTTTGGGAGAAAATACTTATTTGTCATCTTCCAGACAGGTTGATCTGAGCTTCAGTACTTTTTCATTTCCAAATTATCGCCATGATTTTGATAAACACCCATGATTCTTTACAGCGTTTTGTTCATATTAACCTGGGTGACAACATTTTTGAAGGGCAGGGAATGTATTTACATTTTGGCAATGTATTGTGTTGCTTGGTAAAAATGTGAAACACTGGTTTCAGAAATTGTCTGCATGTTTTTTACTCTTAAAACTCTTGGAATAGTTACTTTGATATTTGATGTAATCTTCTAACTGCATTGGTACCGTGTCACTGGTCTAATTAACTTTCTTGATATGAATCACACAGATGAGATTGCTGCTGAAGTGGAGACATTTCCTGCAACTGGAGAGAAACAAAAGGAAGATTACAAAGACAAGAAGCCTTATTCCTGTTCTGACTGTGGGAAGAGTTTTTCTCTGTCAGGTCACCTTAAAGCTCATCAGCGCATACATACTGGAGAGAAGCCTTTCTCCTGTTCTAAATGTGGGAAGAGTTTCTCTCAGTTAGGCAGCCTTAATACTCATCAGCGTATACATACTGGAGAGAAGCCTTACTCCTGTTCTGACTGTGGGAAGTGTTTCTCTAATCTATGTAACCTTAAAGTTCACCAGCGCATACATACTGGAGAAAAGCCTTACTCCTGTTCTGACTGTGGGAAGTGTTTCTCTCTGTCAGGTCACCTTAAAGCTCATCAGCGCATACACACTGGAGAGAAGCCGTACTCTTGTTCTGACTGTGGGAAGAATTTTTCTCTGTCAGGTCACCTAAAAGCTCATCAGCGTATACATACTGGAGAGAAGCCTTACTCCTGTTCTGACTGTGGGAAGAATTTTTCTCTGTCAGGTCACCTTAAAGCTCATCAGCGCACACATACTAGAGAGAAGCCATACTCCTGTTCTGACTGTGGGAATAGTTTCTCTGAATCCAAAACCCTTCTACATCACCAGTGTAAACACAGTGAAGAGCAAATTCACTTCTGTTCTTACTGTAGGAATTCTTTCTCAACTCTAGTTTCCCTTAAATCTCATCAGTGCATACATACTGGAGAGAAGATGTATTCATGTTCTGACTGTGGGAAGGGCTTCTCTCAGTTAGGCAGCCTTAAAACTCATCAGCGCATACATACTGGAGAAAAGCCTTACTCCTGTTCTGACTGTGGGAAGGATTTCTCTCTGTTAGGTAACCTTAAAGCTCATCAGCGCATACATACTGGCGAGAAGCTGTACTCCTGTTCTGACTGTGGGAAAAGTTTCTCTCAGTCAGGTAACCTTAAAGTTCATCAGCGCATGCATACTGGAGAGAAGCCTTACTCCTGTTCTGACTGTTGGGAGAGCTTCTCTCTGTTAGGTACCCTTAAAGCTCATCAGCGCAAACATACTGGAGAGAAGCCATACTCCTGTTCTGACTGTGGGGAGAGTTTCTCTGAATCCAAAACCCTTATACATCACCAGAGTAAACACACTGGAGAGAAACTTTATTCCTGTCCTGACTGTGGGAAGGATTTCTCTCTGTTATGTAACCTTAAAGCTCATCAGCGCATACATACTGGAGAGAAGCGTTACTTCTGTTCTGACTGTGGGAAGGGTTTCTCTCATTTATGTAACTTTAAATCTCACCAACGTATACATACTGGAGAGAAGCCTTACTCCTGTTCTGACTGTGGGAAGAGTTTCTCTCAACTAGGTGGCCTGAAATCTCACCAGCGCATACATACCTGAGAGGAGCCTTAAGGGTAAAATACACCTACTAAAGGCCATCCACCCACCCAGCTCCCATTAATTTCAAATGGATATGTAGCGTCAACAAGGCATTTGTGTAGCGGGAGGCTGAGCTGCACAATTCAGACTTTCGGAAGCCGTTAACTTTTGTGTCACCTTCATTATTACCCTCCTATAATTAAACACCAGGGTTTCAGTAGGGTTTTCCTGGAATCTCTTGTTGGACAACCTAAGTTCAATTCCAAATCACCTTCCACCATTTCCCGGCAAACAAATGTTCAATCCCAAATCAGGGTTTTTTCCTGCATTAAAATCTCAATGGCGACTGCATTCCCCAAATCTCGAAACCATCTCTGCATGGTAAAACCCAAAATGGCCCTCACACATAAAATACCAGTGAAACAGTGCAGCGAAAGTCGAATGTGTCTTTTTATCCAGACATGCTTGGGTGTAAACTTAATAACACCTTAACTGCATCCAGTCTGCATAGTATTGTTACATTTCATATGATGTCTATTACCCAATAATTACAGATTTCTTTTAAAGAGAGTTTGTGAGACAAATGAGGGTAGCTCTTTGAGACAGGAGAGAACCCTTAATTAAGTTAAAAAAAATTCTCACATAGCCTTACAGCTCACCAGTGCATACATACGGGAGAGAAACATGTAATTAGCATTTGACTGACAGTTAGGGGCCTTCACACAGATGGGGAATGTGGTTTGTGACATTTTGGGGAATTGCTGATGCAACTCTTATTAAATAAGGTTTGGCTTTGAAGTTATGGGAATGTGTGAGAGGGGAGGATGGTCATTGTCATGAAGAGATCTGTGATTGATCTGTATGGATTTTATATTATATCCCCTCTTGGTTTCTTTTTTTTTTTTTAAATGTGTCTTTTAAAAAAAAGAATTGTATAGTCCTTTTGTTAATTAAATCTTTATTAATCTCTATCAGGTCACTTCGAGGCGGCCCCTGCCTCGGCTGGCTGGTGTGTAATATTCTGTCTTATTTTGTGTTAAATCAGTGTTGTGAGACAATTCTCGGTTTGTTTTCTCAAGAGAGGAGATAACATACATCAGGGAAGCAGCTCCTGTGGATTTATTCCCAGATTTTCACGTAACATTCATTGAATTACTGGACATTCGGGTCAAAGCTACATCTGCACTTTGTTACGCCGCAAAACACAGTCGGCGAGGTAAACGGTGCTGGGGCGCTTGTACGCTCAAAGCGCAGTGGACTACGGACTCCGCTACCAGGAATATTCGTTGCTTACATGCGATCACTTAGCAATAAACTTGACGAACTTCACCTGGTATTGAGGAAAAACAGATCTCTTCTTATCAGCCGCCTTGTGTTTTACAGAAACGTGGCTGTTTGGATCTACACTGGACTGCACTGTAATTGCCGGTTTTCTCAATCTTCCGGGCGGATCATGTCCCATGACGCAAACTCTTGGGCAAAATGAAGGGAGGAGGAATATGTTTCTACATTAACAATGGCTGGAGCAAGGATGTGACAGTCATACTACAGTACTGTTCTCCTGACCTGGAATACATTTTTATCAACTTCATCAGCCATCGTGCACGACACAACAGCAGCCGGCCAAGCAGATTCTCCAGGCGGAGCGGTCATGTATGTTAATAATGTCCGGAAATGAGGAGTTTAAATAATGGTTAATAGTTAAGTCTCACACTGTGGCGACCGACAAAGCCAGGGAGGCTTGTTGACTGGGCATGGCCGCCAGGGTACATAAGTAAGAGCAGTGTTCTTGTCATAAGTTCATTTTGTCATACAGGCTTTTTATTTAGTTGTCGTATGATTGCGATGTAAGGTAAGGACAAGTAAAATAGTCTAAATATGAAGGAGTCATTTTTTAGATCCATCAAACTGGCTAAACTAACATCAGAAGAGGCTGGCATGTTGTCTGTGCCAGTTTCAGAAGAAGAAATCAAAGACAACATCTTAATACTTAAAAGTAACATCTCCAGGAACAGATGGTTTCCCAGGAGAACACTACAGAGCATTTACAGAGGATCTGACCCCAATCTTGTGTAAGGTGTATAACTATGCGCTAAAGAAGGGAGACCCGCCTGGGTTGTGGTCAGAAGCAATAATAAGTGTTGTCCTCAAAGAAAACAAGGACCCAACACAGTGTGCCTCCTACCATCCAGTCTGCCTCTTGTGCGTAGATCTTAAAATTCTTCAATTATAGCAAAAAGAATACAAAAATGAATACGCATACAGGTAAAACTTGATCAAACCAGGTTAATTAATAACCGACAAGGCGTGGGCAACGTCAGGAGGGCTTTGAACGTGCAATTTATTTCATCAAAAAGGAATACCCCTTCAATGCTTCTCAGCTTGGATGCTGAGAAGGCATTTGATAGGGTGGACTTTCCTTCAGCAGACTCTCAGATATATGGGATTTAATGACACATTTATTAATTGGATATGCATATTTTATAAAAACCCTAAATCTAGAGTTGGAGTAAATGAGCATTGCTCCAATTTCTTTCCATTGGAAAGTGGCTCCCGCCAGGGAGGTTCTTTATCCCCTTCTTTATTTGCCTTAAGTATAGAGCCACTGGCGGAATTAATAAGGGCAAACCCCCTCATAATGGGCGTTCCTGATGAGGGATTGATTCCACACAAAATAGCCCTATTTGCTGATGACATTTTGCTATTCTTAGAACGCCTCATGGTTTCTATCCCTGCACTTATAAAAAGCTTAAATATATACAATGCAGTGTCAGGATATAAGATAAATACAAGCAAATCGGAAGCCATGATGATAAGCAGAGAATGGCCCCAGCAACTAGATGAATTGGTATCCTTTAGGAAATCCAAACAGCACAGCTTTATCCCTCCAATTATAACAAACTAATCAAAGAAATCAACCAAGATATAAGTAGGTGGGATATGTTGCCTGTGTCACTTTTTGGCCAAATAGAGTCAGTGAGGATGAATATTTTATCTTAACTTTTTTTATTTCAATCTCTGCCTATTCAGAGACCACAATCAACACTTAAGCTTCTTGAGAAACGCACATCAACATTTATTTGGAAAAATAAGAGACCCAGAATACGTCTATAAATATTGATGACAAGTTAAGAAAAGGCAGGCCTAGGTCTACCTAATCTTAAAATGTACTACTGGGCAGCCCAACTTAGAGCAATAGCATGGGTGACCAAATATGAAGAAAATGGATGGCTCCTCATTGAACAGAATTCCTTGGAAGAGATATCAATATCTACTCTTCCATTTCTTAGTCAACAGGCTCAGAAAAAAATAAGAATTAAAAACATCTGGGTCAAACACACATTAAAGGTTTGGAATGGGGCCCAGAGCAACTAAAGGGGTCTATAGATCTATCAAGGGCAATGCCCATCCTTGGAAACATTGGTTTCCTGCCATCTTTGGTGGGCCTGGCATACAGAAGATGGGCGGAAAAGGGGTTGGTGATTATAAATCAGCTGTTTCAAAACAACACACTGCAATTATTTTCGCAACTTCAGGAAAAGTTTGACTTGCCCTCAAATGACTTGTATAGATACCTACAAATACGACACTACATCACAAAGCACACAGATTGGGACAGTCTTAAAATAAATCCAACTGAAGTTGAATGGTATTTTATACATATTATCAACAAGTGGTATCAACAAAGCATCAAATATCACGTATTTGTAAGAATCTTATGAGAGAAACGTCGGACAACACATTTCATATTAAAAATGAATGGGATATGGAACTCAATACAATTATAGGGGATGATACATGGGATGATACATGGGAGGATACATGGGATTATACATGTCAGGCGAGTCATACAGGGATTGGTAGTCAAATTTAGGACCCCTTTTAAGGTATAAATGTATAAAAACAACGGCCCTAACACCTGCTGGAGGAACTGTGGTTTGGTGGGGGATTATAGGTGTGGGTTATAGTTGTAAAATTGCCTGTAAGGTTCAACATGGCCAATAAAGTTAAAAAGAAAATTCAAAAATAGTCTAAATATGTGAAAACTATTCAGATTCAATTAGGGCCTACACAAGGGCTACATCTGTGAAATTGATCCATTACTCACTGTTAATGATTAAAGATCTACTCCATGAAGCACCTAGGTTGTAAGGCCACCTGTATGAGTTTAATGATCAAATGCCTGAACCAGAGCTGTAGCCAGGGTTTAGAAATGAGTGGGGATTTATTCGATTTATTATTTATGGCAATTCATACCAAATTTACACCTAAACACAAACAAAGTATTACACCATAGTCACGCAAATTTATTATAATGAAATACAGAGGGACCTGTTGGCAAAAATACATTGAATAAAGCTTTACCATTTGCTCTCTTCTTCTGTGTGTGTGTCTGTGTTGTGACAGACGGGTAAGAGATCGTAAAACAAGAAACAGAGAGAAACAGGATAAGACCAAAATAGCTATTAAAACAATTTTGAAAAGGAATATTGGATTACATCAGTTTTCATATTCTCTTATAGAAAACCTTAGAGTAAATGATTTATTTATACAGTCTATGGTTTCTCACAAGACGCTGGTTTTTCAAAACATTAAATCTTCTATCAAGAACAGACAAGTTGCTTAACTGGTAAGTGATTAAACCACAGTATTTTAATTGTCTTTGTTCAGTTTTGTGGAACTACTCGGCGGTGTGAACGTTTTAAGAAAAAAATATATCTAAACCATTATATTCTTCAAAATGTTTTATCCAGTTATCCAACCACTACAACGAACATATCCAGGGAGCAAAATAAAGCAGTAGAGTTACTGGGTCTGAAAAACGATGTTTTAGCAGCTAGTTATACGCAACGTAACAAGTAACGGTGTATGTACGCTGTTTTTGTTGGTGTTGAGGGAATCGTAGTTGCTTACAATCAACAATCACAAACCACTTTCAAATAGTTCTGATAGAGGAAACCCACATGTTGCACAGTCTTTGGAATTTTTGGGGCAAATCCTAAGTCTGTCCAACATGTAGATGTCCTCTTTGAACTATTTGAAAGTGGTTTGGGGTTTCTAAGTCATTCAACAAAAAAGCTATTTATTTCATACATTTTCAAATGTTAATTCATTTACATTTTCAAATGTAAAATTCTAAACTTTTTTGGGACAGTCCAATGAGTGTGCTCTCTAGTCCATAATTACTGATTTTAGAAAACATAGGTTGAATAAATAGGCCAGCAATTTTTAGAATAATATGATATATCAAGTTTGAAGTTTATATTACCATATTTGAAAAAGATATTGACAGATAAATGGGTTTAATTAAAATGTAATAAATCAATAAAGTATTTTCCCACCAAAACAAAGCTTGAACAAGTACACCAGATCTTTTTAGATTACTTGGTATCAGGTTTGACGATTCTATCACCATTATTGAGATAATACAGAAAAAAAACTTGTTTCAATTGATTTATTGATTAGTGATAATAATCGAGAGGGGTCAGCTGAGGTGGCTTGGGCATCTTTTTCGGATGCCTCCGGAACGCCTTCCTGGGAAGGTGTTCCAGTCCCGTCCCACCGGGAGGAGACCCCGGGGAAGACCTAGGACACGCTGGAGGGGCTATGTCTCCCGGCTAGCCTGGGAACGCCTCGATGTCCCCCCAGAAGAGCTGGAGGAAGTGTCTGGGGAGAGGGAAGTCTGGGCATCTCTGCTTAGACTGCTGCCCCCGCGACCTGGCCCCGGATAAGCGGAAGATGATGGATGGATGGATTAGTGATAAATCAATGTGGTGTAGTATTTAGCATGTGGATTGAAGTTGATGAGAGTCCTCAATATACTGTTTTACCACGGTCCCTAAATGTGGAAGGGAGCCTGAATGGAGAAACGAATGTGAATGTTTGTAAAATCTCACACATAAAACTGATTTCACCTTGGTAAAATAGCTGGGCTACTTGTTTAACCTTTGATTTGTTGAAAATAGTCATTATGGATTTATTAATCATCAATAAATCAATGGAAACACTTTATTTGATATCTCTTAAATCTTCTTCAAAAATATTGATAGGAACTTCAATCCTGATGCATATTTTTCTGGAAATAGCTGGCCTACTTGCTCAAGCTTTGTTTGGTTGAAAAAAGTAATTATGGAATCATTGATAATCAATAAAACAAGCGAAAAAAACCTTTATTTCAGTATTTCTTCAATGTATTTTTCAGTGATTGTCACAGGAACTTCAAACCTGGTATATTATTGTAAAAATAGCTGGCCGGCTTGTTCAAGCTTTGTATTGGTAAAAATAGGATGTGGGGAATAGTAGGGGGAAGATAGCTAATTGTGTAAGTGCATTGTCACTGATTGGTCAGATTTCTCATAATACCTGGAAAAAGGGAGGTTCTAGCATGAATTTAACACAGTGGCTACGGGAGAACCATAAAAGGCAGGTTAAATGGTAAACAAAATTGTCCATTTGTCACATCCCTGCAGTTAAATAAGTGTTTTTGTTATCTTTGTGCACTCAATGCTGCGATCAGGTTAAATGAAGTACACCTTAATTATTTTACCCAGGTCCATTGTTAATATTGTGTAATACTTTGTTGTTTTTCCTTCTTTATGTTTGTATTTTATCCCCATCAAACATCTTAAAGTAGTCATGTGTTGGTCTAGGGCTGTATTCAGAGTTTTACCTTTCCACTAGGACTCCCAAACAGCAGTAAAGGTTCCTAGCTACCGGTTTCCTCTTAAAACCTATTCACAAAGCTGCTAAGAAAAACGTTTCCTATGGAATGAGGAGAAATCTTAAACTAAGAGAGAGCAGGGTTGGCCCGTTTGCTATGGATGGTGTCATGTGCCACAAACAAGCGTACCTACTATGCTCACAGTGATTGGCTGGGAGGAGTCTCTGTCAGTGAATTCATCATAGCAGAACTGTAGAAGCATGTGTTATGGTGCCAATAATAATGTAGGCTAAGTGTTACTGATACTACATGAAACCAAGAATGATATACTGAGCAGTCAAGATGTGTTCAGCTAATTGTGAGCCTCTTACATATCTGTCAGCTTGTAAACAAATGCGCGTTAATCTTTTGATGGTCCAGTAATTTGTGCAATAATGTCCCATGTATAACATCAACAACACTGGGGGGTCCTGCTGTGGCCATGAAGTTGGCTTAGTTTCTTTGTTTGCCGAACATCAAGAGTAAACCGAATGTTGTCTGGGGAGGGCGTTTATTGTTTGATGTAATATTCTACTAACAGATGACTGAGACATACATAGTTTGTCTGCACTACATAGCTCCGTTTTCCCTGTGGCCAAGCAGCATATAGTTGTCAAAAACTTGATCCCTGGTGTTATTGGGTTGTCCTCATAACTACTCCTAAATTTTCTCCAATTTAGGAGCTGGTTTTAGTGCTAAAACGCTTTGTGAAATTCTCTTAAATCAAATATCTAAGAGAATTCTGAAATAGTTTTAAAGAGTTTCTCCTAAATCAGCAAGTTAGGAGCCCTTTTATCCTTAAAATAGTTTGTGAATACGTGATTTGGTCTTTATTTTAGGAGATGGAGGACAAACCCAGCTGGATTCTGATTGTGACAGTGGAGCTCAGTGTTCATTGGTGGATTCAGAGATGACATCAGTGAAGCAGGAAGACAAAAGTCAAATACTGGGACTGAATGTTATCATTAAAGATGAAGAGGAGAAGATGGAGATCAACAGTCACACACTGGGACTGAATAATATTAAATGTGAAGAGGAGGAGATTGGGGATTTAACTAATCAAGGTAAGAACTGATTTACGAAGAGGGTTTAGCGTTGACAATTTGTTGTTCTTGCTAAATAATTGTTTTCTTAATGCTGTTTTGTATTCTCCATATTCTTATGCTTATTTTGTAGTCATAAATGATAAAAAAGTGAAAGAAATCAATATGTGTTGCATTGAGTCAAAATAATGTAAATAATAAATTAAATGCATTCTTTCATGAACGAGGGCACATTATGATTTATTTCATGTGGCCACTATAATGGTATGATATTGAATAATAATACATTTTATATTCCAATGGCTTTTTATATGACAAGATGTATTTCCTAAAACTGTGGTCTGTTGTCTTAATTTTGTGGTCTCATGACATGCCATTATGAATGACCAGCGCAGCAGTGTTGTATTGAAGTTGTATTGTCTCTGTCTAGATGCTATTTGTGGTGGAGGTAAACTTAATAAGAAACCTTAGTCAGTTTTATGGTGTCTAGCCACTTAATGTGCAGCGCTGTGGTGTAGTGGTTATAGACCGTGTCTCTCAGATGGGAGGCCCGGGTTTGAATCCAGTGAGGGTAACAATAATCATTCATTTTAATTTGCTGGCTTGCCTGATTCCTTTTCTGCTTCTACTGAGTCAATGACATCTTACCACCTTCGGTCATTCCAACTTTTTCCGTTGTTTTTAAATCCCAGCACTGTTGCAAACCCCGGCCTAAGTCCCAAAGTCCCAGGCTTTGCACCAAGTGAGACCCAGGTTACTCGGCCATGGCCTAAAGTGCTGACTGGCGCTGTCAATGGAAACAGAAAAATGTCAGGACTTCATGGTAAAATGGCAGTGTTTGCTACCAGTGGAAACAAGGCATAAGGAACTGTACCCAAAACTGAGGGTTTAGCGGTTCTGTGAGGTTAAAGGGTGCTGTGGGGTTTAGGGGTGCTGTGGGTGTGGCCCCCCCATAACAATTTGGCCCTTGTCAAAGTCACTCAGGTCTTTACTCCTGCCCATTTCTCCTGCATCCAACATGTTGACTACAGGAACTGATTGTTTGCTTACCATCTACTCTACCCACACCTTGACATGTGCTCTTGTTAGATTATCAGTGCTATTCCCTTCACCTGTGAGTGGTCATAATGTTCTGGCTCATCAGTGTATGCCCATTCATATTTTAGGTTTTTCAGTTCACCTGATAGATTAGGAACACATAGGGGGTAAGCCTACTCCACAAACAAATTGTGGCCCTACATTTGTGTCACAAAGGTGCTTATGTCTGAGATTTGGTGACAGCAGAGGCTTTCTTCTGGCCATCCTTCATATGCAGAATATGTGACCCCAAAATGTAACCACCTCCAACTGTGTCCATGGTGTTTTTTTTGCTACGTGAACCATTCTACTCACTGTGGAGAACATACACATTTGCAATCTTCCTGACAGGTACATCTGAGCTTCAGTTATTTTTTATTTCCTAATTATCTGAATAATAGTTGAGATTAGTATTTTCAGGCATGTAACTTTTTATAGCCCTATCTCAATATTTTTTAAATTTTTTTATCAAGTTGATAAACAACAACAGCGTTTTGTTCATATTACCCTGGGAGAGAACATTTTTGGGGGGCACTGAATGTATTTACATTTTGGCAATGTATTGTGTTGCTTGGTGAAAATGTGAAACTATGATTTCAAAAATTGTTAGCCTATTTTTTATTTACTTGCTCTTAACACTCCTGGAATATATATTTTGATATTTGATGTAATCTTATAACTGCATTGGTACCGTGTCACTGCTCTAATGAACTTTCCTGATATTTATCACACAGATGAGATTGCTGCTAAAGTGGAGACATTTCCTGCAACTGGAGAGCAACAAAAAGAAGACAAGAACCCTTACTCCTGTTCTAACTGTGGGAAGTGTTTCTCTAAACTATGTCACCTTAAAGCTCATCATCGCATACATACTGGAGAAAAGCCTTACTCCTGTTCTGACTGTGGGAAGGATTTCTCTCTATTAGGTAACTTTATAGCTCATCAGCGCATACATACTGGCGAGAAGCTGTACTCCTGTTCTGACTGTGGGAAGAGTTTCTCTAAACTATGTCACCTTAAAGCTCACCAGCGCATACATACTGGAGAGAAGCCTTACTCTTGTTCTGAGTGTGGGAAAGGTTTCTCTCTGTCAGGTCACCTTAAATCTCACCAGCTCATACATACTGGAGAGAAGCCTTACTCCTGTTCTGACTGTGGGAAGGATTTCTCTCTATTAGGTAACTTTATAGCTCATCAGCGCATACACACTGGAGAGAAGCCTTACTCCTGTTCTGACTGTGGGAAGAGTTTCTCTCAGTCAGGTAATCTTAAAGCTCATCAGCATATACATACTGGAGAAAAGCCTTACTCCTGTTCTGACTGTGGGGAGAGTTTCTCTGATTCCAGAACCCTTACACACCACCAGAGTAAACACACTAGAGAGAAACTATTCCTGTTCTGACTGTGGAAATAATTTCTCTCTGTTATGTAACATTAACTCTCACCAGTGTCCAGAGACTGTTGAACAGGTTAGGGTATGTGTTGTCAGGAAAAACATACACTGCTCAAAAAGTGTAAGGTAACACTTATCACACATGTCTCGATGAACCAAATATATTAATGATTAAAAAAAAATCTGAACATTGTGTAATTTGTTGAGAACAAAATTACGTGACAACGGTCAATAGAAACCAAAATCACCAACCAATTGAGGGCTAGATTCAAACACACATTTTAAATCACAGGCTGTTCCAAGTTATGTGAATTTAATAACGGCAACTCATAATGTGATTCAGTAGTGTGTATGGCCCCCATGTGATGCCCTTCTGTGGCCCTGTCCAGCTCTTCTCTTGTAATGGCCCTTCCTTGAGACTGTACTGGGAGACACAGCAACACCTTCTTGCCACAGCATGTATGGGTGCGCCAAACTGGAGGAGCTGGACTAGTTGTGCCAACTGAATGGGCTGCAGGTACTGCCTCATGCTACCAGTAGTGATAAGGACATTAGCAAAACACAAAACTAGAGAAGAATCAGTCAGGAAGGATAAGGAGAGAGCAATTGTCTGTGGCAACCACCTGCAAAACCATTCCCTTATGGGGGGTTGTCTTGCTGTTGCCTCTCCAGTGGACCTGTTGTCACTTTCATTTGCACCAAAGCTGGTGACATTGATTCACAATCACTTATTTTTCCTAACAGGACAAATTGATATCCCTGAAGATTGACTTGGTGTTATACTGTGATGATTACGTGTTCCCTTATTTTTTCCTGAGCAGTGTATATGCAGTTTACAGTGTAAATAATATACAATATGCAAGTTGCCGAGCCAAGTACAGCTGAAGGAAGTCGAGACGGGAGGATAATTGATGTTGCGTCATGTCAAGTATGGAGGGAAATCAACGCGACAAAGCTGTAATATATTGGCCGACAGCTCTGATGTGTTTTTAATGCCGAAACTTTGCACAACAACAATAATATTGCCTATGATTCATTATGAAGCTAATACATGATTTAATTTTTTAATTTTTATATGTAACATGTTAGTTTGTTAATAAATATTGCTTGTATATTTTGGTTGCTATTAGGGAAGACATTGTAGTGTGCATTAGCTGGTCAAGTGGACATGGAAAACAGGGCAGATTTAAGACTTTTATAGTTGTCTTTATCAAGTGTGTAGCTGGATATTATACAGTGGATATAAAAAGTCTACACACCCCTGTTAAAATGCCAGGTTCTTGTGATGCAAAAGAATGAGACAAAGATAAATCTTGTCAGAACAATTTCCAAAAATAAAAATACTTGCAATAACCTGGTTGCATAGGTGTGCACACCCTTAAATTAATACTTTGTTGAAGAACCTATTGATTTTATTACAGCACTCAGTCTTTTTGGATAGGAGTCTATTAGCATGGCACATCTTGACGTGGTAATATTTGCCCACTCTTTGCAAAAGCGCTCCAAATCTGTCAGATTGACAGGACATCTCCTGTGCACAGCTTTCTAAGGGACGCTTGAAGGTTTTGTGCCAAAATTGCCTGGTATTTGGAACTGTTCATAATTCCCTCCACCCTGACTAAGGCCTAAGATCTAAGATGAAGAAAAACAGCCCCAAAGCCTGATGCTGCCAACACCATGCTTCACTGTTGGTATGGTGTTCTTTGGGTGATGTGCAGTGTTTTTTTTTTGCGCCAAATGTACCTTTTGGAATTATGGCCAAAAACTTCAACCTTGGTTTCATCATTTTCAACATTTTCCCACATGCTTTTGGGGGACTTGATGTTTGTTTTTGCAAACTTCAGCCGAGCTTTGCTGTTTTTCTTTGTAAGAAAAGGCTTCCGTCTTGCCACCCTACCCCATAGCCCATTCATTTGAAAAATGCAGGCGATTGTCACATGCAGCACCAGCCAGTTCTTGCCAGAAATTCCGGCCGTTCCTTTAATGTTGCTGTAGGCCTCTTGGAAGCCTCCCTGACCAGTTTTCTTCTCGTCTTTTCATCAATTTTGGAGGGACGTCCAGTTCTTGGTTATGTATCTCTTGTGCCATGTTTTCTCCACTTGATGATGACTGTCTTCACTGTGTTCCATGGTATATCTAATGTTTTGGAAATTCTTTTGTACCCTTTTCCTGACTGATCTCTTGTAGCTTGTAGATGTATCTTGGGGTTTTCTTCTGACTGGGATTTTTTTTCTCTCACTTAAGTAGCCTTACAGCTCACCAGCGCATGCATACTGGAGGGAAGCTATACTTCTGTCTTGACTGTGGGAATTGTTTGTCTCAAATAGGTGGTCACCCTTATGAAATTGTATGAATGTATGCTTATGTTTAGATCACAACAGAACTTCCCTTTATCCGTACACAGGAAGTCACGTTCTGTCAAAGAACCACAGTAATTAGCCAATGGGATTATGGTATTATGTTGTGTATTCTGGATTGGATGTCTTTAAAATAGAGGTATGTCCAGAAGTTTCTTTGAGATGGAGTCTGTAACATCCGGAAACAAGAGACTATCGAGTGCTGCAATAAATTATTGAATTAATCTTTCCCTTGACGACCGGGTGCGCAATCATTTTTCAACACTATACAAGCGGCTGATTTCTTACACCCTGGTGAGAAGTCTTACTCCTGTACTGACTGTGGAACATGTTTCAATCATCTTGTTACCCTCAACACACACCAGTTGATACATACTGTAGGATAACCCTACTTCTGAATGTAGGAAGTACTCTCTGACAATATCTTAACTAACTATTGATTTAATGTTCACAGAGGAGAATACTCACATCTCGTTCTGGCTGTAGGAAGGGTTTTTCCAAATAAAATAGCCTTAAATGTGTTGGCAAGAGATTAAATGCTTTGGAGACAGTCACATACTGTACAGGAGAGACTATGAACTATGAATCACACACTCACTAACAACCTCTCTAACAAGCTCCTTAAGATCGGATGGAAGTAACTCAAATAGATGAAGTGACTTGGGGGACATTTGTGTTCAATACTTAGAAAATAAGTGGTTCAGTCCTATGAGTCGAATCCACTAGTGTTACAATGCTGACAATGAAGAAGACAGCTAGTGATGTATGACTTACAGTCTGGAGTCTTCACGGGGTTGGGGATTGTGGTTTGGGTGACATTTTGGGGAATTAGTGCTGACATAAATCTAAATAAGGTTTGGATTTGTGAGTGGAGAGCATGGTAATTGTTATGTGGGAGAGATTTGAGATTGATCAGAATATTTGTTTTAATTATACTCTTCTCTCAGATCAGAATAGGGATTTGTATGTTACTCTGTTCCATTTTTAGAATAATTTGTTAAGTAGATCTTTGTTAGGAATGGCCTGAAACCTTTTGTTTATGGTATTTTTGTAGTTTTTCCACTTTGTACATTTTTGTGTGAGTGGGGAGAGACCCTATGATGTAGTTTAGATAAGATCTGTTACATTGTCATTTGATTGATGTGCTTCTTACATGTTGGTATTGACAAATAACTATGTATTAATAATTTTAATACATCACAGGTTCTTGTGATGTAAAAGAATGAGACAAAGATAAATCATGTAAGAACTTTTTCCACCTTTAATATGACCTATAATGTGAACAATTCAATTGAAAAACAAACTGAAATCTTTGAGGGGGGAAAATAAAAACCCCACAATAACCTGAATGGAACCTTCCTTCTTCAAGATCCCTTTTACCTTAGGTACTATTCATCATTGAGTGCTCACGAAGAGACCATACTCCTGTTCCAAGTGTGATTATAGTTTCACTCAATCACATAGCTCCAAACTTTACCAGTGGAGAGATACTGGAGTGAAACCTTACTTCTGTTCTGACTGTGGGAAATGTTTTGTTACATCATCGGAACTTACATTTCATCAGAGAGTGCACGGGTGAGCAGCCTTTACTCCTGTGTATAGGAAGACTTTTGGTCCCCTCACATCACTGGTGCATATTCAGTGTAATATAACCATCAAATCGGCAACACAATTGGACCTAGCAGAGCGGCCTGGCATTGTGGAGGGGTCTAGGTTGCCCCACCCACTCAGACTGTAAGGGAGCAAAACCAGTGAGGAGACAAATCCACTAGAAACACAGTAGGCATTTAAGTAGAGTGTTTCACCGGGAATATCGTCAAACTGCAGTTACTGGGTTAATTAGTGTGCCCCATTAAGGGATGAGATCTCCATTAGTTCTTCATTATATTGTGCATGTATCGGTTTCTATATGTAAATGCCTGATGGGTGGCCAGATAACATTTTGAGGAGAGACCAAATATCTTGCCTAGATTTGCTAATGTGTGAAAGCTGGTCCTATACATTGGAAGGTGGATTCCAGTTTGCACTTAGATCATAGTGTTGGAAATAGTCTGTCCTCCACATCCCAAGTTTGCCTGCTCCACAGCTGTGTGTTTTAATTAGGGCCGGGTTTTTATTGACGATTGCTTTGGTAAAACTGTGATAAACTGTTACTGAATGGCTTAATGACAATAAATGGAATTACTTTATGATGTAGAGACACATTCCTCATAATATTGATGTAATCCACTTCAATGAACCATAATATTCCTGGTATTTATTTGAACACATAATGCTCCATGTCAAACTTGACGTTACAGCTTCTGGTCATTTTACGCTGTAAGTTGGATGCCAGGGATCAGCTGTTTATTTCATTGTTTATAATTTCTTGTGAACCTGAAAAGTCTTTCAAAGTGATTGTGAATCATGATGTCAAGAGCAAGAGCTGGTCTGAATCAAGAAATGAACACGAGCAGCATGTATTACATGTATTACATACCTGAGGATAAATAGAGTATAAAGCGATAGACAGGGCATTATACAGGCTGGTGGGGGCTCCATGTCAACAGGACATTTTACAGGCTGGTGGGGGCTTCATGTTAACAGGACATTTTACAGGCTGGTGGGGGCTTCATGTTAACAGGACATTGTACAGGCTGGTGGGGGCTCCATGTCAACAGGGCATTTTACAGGCTGGTGGGGGCTTCATGTTAACAGGACATTTTACAGGCTGGTGGGGGCTTCATGTTAACAGGGTATTATACAGGCTGGTGGGGCTACATGTCAACAGGGCATTTTACAGGCTGGTGGAGGCTCCATGTCAACAGGGCATTTTACAGGCTGGTGGGGCTCCATGTCAACAGTGCATTGTACAGGCTGGTGGGGCTACATGTCAAAAGGGTATTATACAGGCTGGTGGGGCTACATGTCAACAGGGCGTTTTACAGGCTGGTGGGGCTCCATGTCAACAGTGCATTGTACAGGCTGGTGGGGGCTCCGTAATGGGGTTTGTTTACCTGGCATTCAATGGGACCCCTTGTACGTCTACAAACATCTCTGACAGGTGAACGCTGTGTGGATCCTTTCTGACGAGTTACACCCGTTCATGTCCTGCGTTCATTCTGATGGGTTTGGCCTCTTCCAACAGGACAATGTTCAACCACACAAGTCTAGACACACCAAATGATGGTTAGAGGAACACTCATCTGAGTTTGGGGTCATTCCAACCTCAGTCACCAGGTCTCAACGTTATCGAACACATCTAGGAAGCCATGCGACGCTCTGGAGTCCATGCCGGCGTCGTATTTCTGCAGTTCTACGCTCCTGTGGGAGGCCAACCAAGTATTTGACTGCTGTACCAGTTTTACTGGCACTTCAGTTTTATTAACTACTGTCATAAACATGACCTCAGACCATGCCTGTCTGCTATGTTAGGCAACAAGAAACTCAGAGGTGAGGAAGGAATTGACTGGCAGGGAGGACAGTGAGGTTAATGAGATATCCGCTGTAGAGTGCCACATTCCACTTAAATTCCACGGAGCAGGAGGAGACACAGAGGAGCAGGAGGAGTGCAGAAAGAGACACAGAGGAGCAGCAGGAGTGTCCGTGTACTTTGCCTTATTTCATGAAGAGTACCAATTATTCTGGAATTGACGGTAATCAGTCAATGAGAGATTTTAATGTGTGTGAAGGTACTATATATGTTTTTACTAGAGGGACACCTAGGTACTTTATGAAATGAATGAATATGAAATTCCACTCATGAATATGCTAATTGTTACAGTGATAGGTTGCAGATAGCTGGTTGCCAGTGCCGTCCCTGCCTCCTGTTACATTTTCTCCTTGGATCACCTTGCTGTAACCTGCCAAATGTTTGGCCCGCAAGATTGCCTAGTGGTTTGGGAATCTAGCTTGTGTCCGAAAGGTCCTTGGTTCTAATCCCCCCACCGCCCTGGTGAAAGACGTTGTTCTGTCCCAGAGCAAGACTGTTAGGTGTAATGGCCCTTCCTCTCCAACATTCCCCCCTGTTGTTGCTGTAAATAAGAACTGGTTCTTCTTCAACTCGCCTGGGAAAATAACTGTAAAATAAAATCAGTACCTTAATGTCACAGGCAGGGGGCAGTGTTGCTTCACACAGAGGGCTGTATGCTTTCCATCACCGACTGGACCTCATAGTAAAACACGCAGGGAGAATATGCCTTAGCAGTTAAATGATATATTGTTTCTGTGAAATGGAGAGAGTAAATCAAGAGTTCAGTGCCAGACATTTGTGATTTGTTTCAGGCTTTATTCCCCTCATTATATTATGTGATTTCCTCAGTTGGTTGGAAGTTTTTCAGAAAATAGTTGGCCAGGCGATGTTTCTTATCTATTTCTGTGTGTGTTCAGGTCTGTGGCACTGAGCCCAATCCGGTCAAGTTCTGCTGGAATCAGCACATGCACACTTCTCCTGACCTGGCCAAGGCGGCTCACTTTACTGAAAGAAATGACGTCTTCTCTTATTACATCAGCCACCATTGAAAAAGGCTCAATTTTTATGGGTAGGTAAAGATTCTCTTGACTTTATGCTGCTGTGACACTATAAAACATGAAAAAACTATTCCCGGAATAAATAGCTATTTTTCCCCTAATCCTTTTTTCCTACAGCAGATCAAACTGAGGAATATGTAAATCTCTAAAAGGGTGGCGATGTGTTTGTCAGTTCTTTGGTGGTCCTATAACAGCTTTATAATGTAGCTGATATTTAACACCAATATATTAGCATGACTGAGTAGATTCTTATAGTTCACTCCTTCAAAGTAAAGGCCTGGTGTATATTACCATGATTGAGTAGATTCTAACAGTTTACTCCTTCAAAGTAAAGGCCTGGTGTATATTACCATGATTGAGTAGATTCTAACAGTTTACTCCTTCAAAGTAAAGGCCGGGTGTATATTACCATGAATGAGTAGATTCTAACAGTTCACTCCTTCAAAGTAAAAGCCTGGTGTCTGAGCTGCAGACCCTTCCATACTTTAAATTCTCCAGAACCGCTCATCTAAATTGTATTTTCATGCTTGATTGTTGTTCTTTCCAATCCAATGTGGTTCTCAGACTGTTCAATAATAAAAGATTGATTCCACCAGTGATTCTGACGATGTTTCTGTACAGGAATTAACTGTGTTTAAACAGGGAGACCAATTCTGTACAAGAATCAACTGTGTTTAAACAGGTAAATCAAAGCATTTTTTAAATGTGCTTGTTGGTCTTTTGCCCAATGATATCCAACATAATAAAATACACATGCAGGGGTGATGTGCTTAGGTACTGGAGAAGGACCTTCATTTGATCACCCTCTTGCAGACATATTTACCTACAGAGCAGAAATGAGAAAACATACTTTATTTTAGGTTTAAAAAAACTACTTAAAAAACGTTTGTGACTTAAGTGCCTGTTGCTGCACCAGCAAACATATATGAATGTGATTACAGTGGATTGTGGTAAAGGAGGTCACCTTCCTATCTCCACCTTCCTATGATCCTGCCTTTCTATGGAGTCCATCCTAGAAAGTCCTAAAAAAATCTGTTTGATTGACTACACTGTGACCATAAAACATCCATGATTGTGGCATATGAAATGTATTGTGGGTGTATAGTAATGATTGTATTACTAGTTATGCCACAATAAAGAGATTATATGAACTATGAATGTATTGTGGCTCAATGGAAATTAAGATTCCGTTTATAATCAGCATGGCAGGGCTGCCCACCACTCTGTTGTGAGGGATAGTGATAGTATTGGGGTGCTACCCACCCCCTGTTGTGAGGGATAGTGATAGTATTGGGGTGCTACCCACCCCCTGTTGTGAGGGATAGTGATAGTATTGGGGTGCTGCCCACCACCCTGTTGTGAGGGATAGTGATAGTATTGGGGTGTTGGCCACCCCCTGTTGTGAGGGATAGTGATAGTATTGGGGTGCTGCCCACCACCCTGTTGTGAGGGATAGTGATAGTATTGGGGTGTTGGCCACCCCACTGATGTAACCTACAGTAGCAGATCCTCGTCACTGTCAGTAAGATTGACACAAGCACACAGAGGGATCCCAACTCCCAGGCGGTAGGAGAAGGAGCAGCGATCAAAGCTTGACTAGGGACAAAGGAGGTGCATGTCACGTTTAGGCTGTGTCAAATGTTCGCCTCAACAATGACAGTGGACAGAGATGACATTGATCATTAGGGCAGCTAGGTAACCAGCGTTGCTAAAAGACGTTTTCATGGCGTGCTTCATTTAAATTGGGCAAGGTTGCCTGCCATATCAGCAGAACAGCCTGCCCACCCCAAACCCTTGGTTGTCTTCCATTTTATTCCGACTGAGGGTCTTTTACTGTTGAAATCATGTATTTTCTCCTCAGGAGATTTTGTACTGTATTGTCCAAGCTAACCCTTGACCCTAACGTTTATTCTAACCTCAGTTGTTATCTCTAACCAACAACTAATATTTCAGATAGAAATGTTTTTTTTTCCATAAAGGGGACTGGCCAGATTTCCCCACAAGGTCAAATGTTCCTTGTTCAACAACATTTTCAAGAACGTTAGTGAAAGCTGTACACAAACACACACGCATACAAACACACACACATACACACATTACATTCAGGGGCATCATCCCCTGCTTGTCCGTAAGATCTGTTCATGTATTCCTGACCCCTAGACAACATTGATCAACTGCCAGGAAGATGGAGCTGCTGGTATGCAAATGCCTTAATATCCCCATTGATTCCCTCAGGTCATGTAGACAGCCAGGCAGAGTCCCAACTGGGCCCCTGTCCACTAAATAGTGCTCTACATTTAACCAGAGCCCATAGGGAATGTAAACGGGAAAAGGGTGGTGTTTGAAACGCGGGACCAGCCTACCATTCATCACTTTCGGAGGCAGCTACGGCCCCTCTGCCCCCTGGGTAGACCATCGTAAAAGAATGCGAGAGTGCAGAAAATGTGTGGGAAAACAATGTCTGTGTTTTTTCCAGAGGCCCAAACCCCTCCATGGGTCGTTTGTACTGTTGGTCTGTCAGCTGTGCATGAACACTGGGGAAGCTGCGATAACATGGGTGTGAGTGGCTGGTCGGTTCCCAGGGCAACCATTCCTGCTGAGAGGGAATGTGAATCTCTATGACACACTGACAGATGGGACACGCGGTTCTAAATATATGTATTGTAGCAGTATTTTTACACATTTAGTTAATGTAGTGCAGGAAAAGGGGGGGAAAGGGTGTGATTTAGGGTGCGACCGGGGTCTAATGGGGCTCTTCACTTTCCATTCTGAATATCAACAATGAAAAGCTTCCTCTAGGTGGAGTGTGAATCTGTCACCAGACATCCATCGCTGTGTTTGGACATTGTAAAGGGAAATGTTAAACTCATCACTCTAATTCCCATGACAGGAACATTACCAAGGTTCTAAATCTGTTTACAGATCCCCCAAAAATCTTTTCTGGCCAGTACATCAACATCCTGTATGTCTCAATCCTTATCCTGGGGCCTCAGAGAGGTACATGGTTTACAACGGACCGTGACAGTCAGACATCTGATTCAGATCAATTCCTGATGATGAGCTTGACCCAGGATTGAGAAACACTGAAGGAGTGGATGTACTGTATTAGTTGAGCTCAACCAAAACACACTGTATGTGCAAAGTGCTCTGGGGATAATGATCAATGGTGTCTTGTTCAGATGATAGATTGTGTAAATGTATGAGGTTATGGGTCTAAAAGAAGACTCCTGTGTGTGTGTGTTTGTGTGTGTGTGTGTGTGTCCGCGTGCGTGTGGGACTCCACTCCACAACTTGTGATTTCACAGCTCCTCGTTACGACTGAGTGCTAGAGAAACGATTGTGATCAATAACTGTTCAGAGCAGTTTGGTCCCAGTGCCACTTCTGCACTGCACTTGATCAATGGCACAGAGACGGAGAGGTACAGAAAGAGAGAGAAGTGGGAACCCAGAGACAGAAGGAACCAAGAGACAGAAGGAACCAAGAGACAGAAGGAACCCAGAGACAGAAGGAACCCAGGGACAGAAGGAACCCAGAGACAGAAGGAACCCAGAGACAGAAGGAACCAAGAGACAGAAGGAACCCAGAGACAGAAGAAAAGAAAGGATGAGAGGGAGAGAGAAAACAAAAATTCAAGCTATTACTCCCAAATAAAAAAATCTGTGAATTTAGGAGATTTCCAAATAACCTAAAGCCAGTTTACTTTTTAACTTCCTGACCAATTCAAAAATAGAGCTTTTTGGTCTAATCTCCACTCGCCATTTCAGTCCAATGGCATGTGTCCCAAATAACCCACAGGTCCCTGGTCAAAAGTAGTACCCTACTGAGAGAATGGGGTATACTTTAGGATGAATCCCATAGATTGTTACTCTCCTCTGCTTTTGATTTGATGCCAGAGATTTCCGTAAATCAATCTGATCTGCCTCCATGGGTCTTGCTCTGACTCCTGCTGTGATTCTCAAACCCACTTACTGTCATGACCCAAATATTACCACAGGCCCTGGTGAAATATATCAGCCCAAATATTACCACTGACCCTGGTGAAATATATTAGCTCAAATATTACCACAGGCCCTGGTGAAATATGTCAGCCCAAATATTACCACAGGCCCTGGTGAAATATATCAGCCCAAATATTACCACTGGCAGAAGAAGGACTGAGTGGGCTGGGAGTGAAGAAAAACGCTTTAGTTTGATTTTCAAAGAAAATATTGGAGGATGGTAGGAATGACTGAAGGAAGTCCTGTTTTAGAGATTTATATCTGATTAAGATATTAAGTTGTGAGAGAATTATGTTATTGGGATGAACGAAATGCTCTGAGTCCTTTTCTTTTGTCGGTGTATAAATCATCAGACAACAAAGCAAAATAAATGTTAGCACTTTGCTTAAGCTTGTAAGCTACTAGTCCTGTATGAAAGTTACTAGATGTTAGATCGGGTTTTGAAATGGAGAATACACCCTATGGATTTCTAATTAGAACTATTAATATAAACTTAAACTTACAATGACAAGAGTTTTTATGTTAATATTACATATTTTATGTATTAATCATTTGATTTTCCACTGTTTTATAAGCCAGATTGCAAAACATTTATTGTCAATGTGTGGCTGAACATTTTCTGTTGGACTAGCATTGTTTTGGCTCCCTCAGGTGGATATTTGTGTCCCCAGAGGCTTGAGAGTGACGTCAAAGGTCAACAGTTTCAAATGGGTGATGCCAGTAAGTCAGTGAGCAATGAGACTTGATTTTCCACTGTTTTATAAGCCAGATTGCAAAACATTTATTGTCAATGTGTGGCTGAACATTTTCTGTTGGACTAGCATTGTTTTGGCTCCCTCAGGTGGATATTTGTGTCCCCAGAGGCTTGAGAGTGACGTCAAAGGTCAACAGTTTCAAATGGGTGATGCCAGTAAGTCAGTGAGCAATGAGACGGCACTTGTTCAATTTTCTTGAGCACACAGTTGTAAATATACAGGTTCAGTGTCACTCCACTCACAAACAAAGCAAAACAAGGATTTCTTGACCTGTGACCGTTTGTTGAATTTTTTTTTTTTTTTTTTGGGTGGACACCCGGTTTCCAAGGAGGCCGGGGTATTCAGTTCAAGTAACTGCAGACAGACCGCTGTATTTTACTGTCTTTGTGAGTACAGGTCTTTGTTCTTCCTGTCTTGCACTGAGATCACTGCCACTAGATGGTGCTGTTGATCCACACACACACACCCAGGAACCTTCACGGTGACCAAGAAAAACCTCTGCCATGGTTTGTCTGTGTATCTTTCTGCAGGACCGTGACTCAAAGTGTTTCTCCAGATCTGCACCGAAAAATGTCTCTGTTGCACTGTTGGCATACTTGGGACGGAGTATCCCACTACAAATCTTAAAATACTAGAGATATCACTCTAGAAAAGATACAGTATAAATATACACACTACAATTGAAGTTCAAGTTTCAATTTTTATTGGTCAAATGCACCGAACAACTACGTAATGAGAATTAAGAAGAAAAATATATAGACAAAAATATAAAATACAGTAATATTAAAACGGTACCTAGCAGCAGTTTAAAAAGAGTTCTGTAAACTAGCAGTTATCTGGGTAGTAGTATTGAACATTAGAGATATGGCAAGTATGGCAGTAATATACATAACAATGTAATTTGGTAGATTTATGAAATATTAT
Source organism: Esox lucius (assembly GCF_011004845.1). NCBI lineage: Eukaryota > Metazoa > Chordata > Actinopteri > Esociformes > Esocidae > Esox > Esox lucius. Next base: position 41,841,538 of record NC_047588.1, read on the forward strand.
AGAATATTATAGATACATGAGTGTGATAAGCTTATGAATGGTGGCATAGCACATAACAACTACGTAGTGAGAATGAATAAGAAAAAAATATACATTGCAAAAATATAGCAAAACAATATGCATTAATATACATAGCCCTGTACACTAGCAGCAGTTTAAGAAGAGTACTGTAAACTACCAGCAATATTGGTAATAGTGTTGTATATTATCGATATGGCAAGTATGGCAGTAATATACATAAAAAGGTAAAACATTTTTAACTAGCAGCAATTCTAGAAAGAGTAGGATGGGAAGTATGAACAGTGTGGTAGAAGTATTGAGTATTATAGATACATATGAGTGTAATGTGCTTATGAATGGCATGTGCAAAGGAATATCCTAAAGCCCATTAAATGTACCTGAAAGGAAATCAGAGCATCTGGAATGTTCATGTGTGATCAGTGTGATCCGGTCGCGTCGACCAGACGGCAGCAGTGTGATCAGTGTGATTCGGTCGCGTCGACCAGACGGCAGCAGTGTGAACAGACCATAGCCTGGGTGGCTGTGATCTTTGATGATGTTCCGTGCTTTCCTTAGGTATCGTGTGTGGTAGATGCCTTGCATGGAGGGGGGGGGTGGCTTGAGGTGTCCGGATCACAAAGAAGAACATTTGCGAGACGCAGATGAAATGAAAGGATGTTTGAGGAGTGCTTGATGTCATCTGTCAATCATGGTGGAGGCAATGTGATGGTCTGGGTGTGCTTTGATTGTGGTAAAGTGGGACATTTGTACAGGTTATAAGGGATCTTGAAGAAGTAAGGCTCCATCACTCCATTTTGCAACGCCATGCCATACCCTGTGGATGGTGTTTGATTGTAGACAATGACCCACAGTTCAAAACTATGCAAGAACTATTTAAAGAAGCAGTCAACTGGTATTCTGTCTATAATGGAGTGACAGCACAGTCACCGGACCTCAACCCTATTGAGCTGTTGTGGGAGGAGCTTTACCGTGTGGTAAGTGAGAAGTACCCATCAAGCCAATCTAACTTGTGGGAGGTGCTTCAGGTGCTTCCGATTACCTCAACAAATTGACAACTAGAATGCCAAAGGTCTGCAAGGCTGTAATTGCTGCAAATGGAGGATTCTTTGATGGGAGCAACATTTGAAGGACACAATTATTTCTAACCTCGCTACTGATTGTATTTCATTTTGCTATATGTCCTATTCAAACAAATTTCATGTATGTTTTCATGGAAACAAGGCCATTTCTAAGTGACCCCGAACATTTGAACGGTAGTGTATGTTCTATTGTGCATCATCACAGCTGCATCCCAACCGGACCTCGTCACAGAAGGTGTATGAAGGCCTCTGCAGAGCAGCTCGGGGGAGAAGCTGAAAGAGAAAAAGGAGATGAAGGAGATTTCTTAAGACATGCTGAACTCTACCTGAACAGTACGACCGCCCACGCCTATTCTACCCTGGGGGGCTGTTTGCCAACTGTTTTCCTTCTCCTGCCACCTCTGTTCTCGTTAATAGAACGCCCTCCGGGGCCCTTTGCCCTGCGTCCGTTTCCTGTCCCTATCCCCGTTACGGACAGGACTCGCTCACACGCGCAAACACACATGAACAGGTTCTGGGGTGGCTGATTAGTACGGCTTCGCGTCTTAACACCGTTTCTTTTTCTCTGTCTCTTATTCCGCAGAGAGATGGGAAAACTCACAGCCTGCAACATCACTGGCAGTCTTCTGTAACATGTTCTCTGGCGCATCGACACCAGACACCCTCCCGAGGGACAGGCTGTCCACCGCCTCACCAGAACACCCTGCCGATCTCACCACAGCTGTGGCTATGTCTAAGCACCCAGCGACCAGGTGTGGTTACGGTGCTCAGGAAGCCTCCTGCTCAGCCGAGCATCGTTTGTTAACATAATGAAACAGAGGGTTTACGGTCTTGTTAATTGCGTTCATCCATCTTGGCTGTGAGTAAAGGTCTGCGATACACCCTATTTCACCCAGGGTGCACTTTACGTGTGTGTCGGTCATTTGCTTCTTATATATGGTTATTATTTCTCCAGATTAATATAAAACAAGCTTTGACGAGAATGTTTGTGTTTGCGAATATGATGGCGGGCCTCTGATGGGGGATATCAAACATTCGGGGGAACAAAATATGAGTGAAAAATAAGTTTTCATCCAAAGTACCTACATGTCTTGGAAATATATGCCTTTCTTTTGTCCATCCAGTAAGCCCAGGCCCCTCCCTGCCTCCTGCCCATAGGTCCAGGAGAGAGACAGCTGGGTTCTCCCCTCAATGTTTCGGCCTCCTCATGAGATGGTCTCCCCTGACTTCTCCACAGATTGCGGTGCAGACGGAGGTCATTACCATATTGATGTCCTTCCCTCCATTTACCCTTTTATTACTCAGATGGAACGTGGAATCAGGACGGTTAACTGAGAGGCTGTTATGATAATGAGAGGTAGCACAAGAAGTCCTCTTCTTCACTCACCCCCTCCTTCTGCTGGCCCCGCTCCCTCCCTCTCTCTCTACACCCCCTAAACTCCTTCCTCCTCTCTTTTCACTGAATGACGTGTTTAGTTATCATACAGGATCTATCTAGCTCTAATCTGACTGTTATCATACAGGATCTATCTAGCTCTAATCTGACTGTTATCATAAAGGTTCTTTCTCCAATCTGACTGTTATCATGAAGGCTATATCTCTAATCTGGCAGTTATTATCAAGATTCTATCGTCCATCATACTGTAATCATCAAAATTTGATCTCCAATCTGACTCTTATCATAAAGGTTCTATCTCCAATCTGACTCTTATCATAAAGGTTAAAGATGTAATCTGACTGTCATCACACATGTTCTATCTCTAATCTGACTCATCACTGGAGTATGTTTGTCGACCTCAAAATATAATGACTGTCACATTAATGTCAACCGTGAGTAAGTAGATTTATTCTACAACTTGGAATCTGGAAATGTAATGAAATGCCATGAATGCAGGCGGACAAATAAAGGATATAATGACATGATTTCCCTGTGTATAAATCTGTGCATTTTAGAGTGCATTTCCTCACAAAAACGTGCCAGTACTGTTACAATAAAAAATCACAAAATATTTGGCAGATGTCCCCTTTGTTTCCTCATGTTTGTTGAATGCCTGCCTATGTTGATGGTATCATGTTCTGCATTCCATTGACCTCTACACCCCTTCTCTAGAATCTTGGCGGGTGTTCTAGAATCCTGAGACTGTTTCTTGTTCCAGAACATGAGGCTGCTGACATTTCAGCCCCCAACTCACTTCTCCTACTGCAGATGGAGATGCACGTAATGTTGTGGACCCTCTGTCTTTCTCAATTCCTGCATTTCTCTCTTTTTTCCCCGGCACCAACTTCCAGGGCATAATGGGCTCTGTCATGATGATACATCATAATGTGCCACCAGGACCGGGCAGGGAAGAGCAGAGGGGATGGATGAGTCATTTGGAAACTGGAGATGATTAGGGCCATGATGTTATGAGGGCCAGGTTGGAAATGTAGCTAGGACACCAGGGTTGACTCCAGAGTTGACCCCAGGGTTGATACCGGGGGCTGACCCCAGGGTTGACCCCAGGGTTGACCCCAGGGTTGACCCCAGGGCTGACCCCAGGGCTGACCCCAGGGTTGACCCCAGGGTTGACTGGATAAGGTCTCCTCAGTACATCTCATTCATTATCATCTGTAAGGCTGCATGATCACAGTTCTTGCTTTCCTTTTGTAACAAGCTGCACTGTAACATGGCTTTTAAATCCCAGTAGACTCCATCAAGGGAGCCCTGCAGTGCTTTCTTTAATCTGTATATGTGAATAAGCACACTCCGAGGACATTTAGCAGTTTGTGGTTTCACGGTTTTCACACCACATTTTAACGACTAAGTCATTATTAGCTGTGGTTAGAACTCTGTGTTCTCTCACACGGTAAATTGAGAGTGACAAAAAAGGATTTAATTAAACCTCTCGCTACATTTGCCCGGATGCTACATACAAATCCAAAAAGGCTTTGAGCGGAAAAACACTGGTCCGGTTTAATAACTAAATCAAACGGGTTCCATATTGGCCGGTGGGGGAAACGGTGCCAGCCTCCCTGCTCAGTGTCATCAGGTTCCTGTTCCCACACAGCAGGTCTTCAAACCACACTGGACTGCAGTGCGTCTCGGTCGTAGTCGTCAGGTTCCTGTTCCCACACAGCAGGTCTTCAAACCACACTGGACTGCAGTGCGTCTCGGTCGTAGTCATCAGGTTCCTGTTCCCACACAGCAGGTCTTTAAACCACACTGGACTGCAGTGCGTCTCGGTCGTAGTCATCAGGTTCCTGTTCCCACACAGCAGGTCTTCAAACCACACTGGACTGCAGTGCGTCTCGGTCGTAGTCGTCAGGTTCCTGTTCCCACACAGCAGGTCTTCAAACCACACTGGACTGCAGTGCGTCTCGGTCGTAGTCATCAGGTTCCTGTTCCCACACAGCAGGTCTTTAAACCACACTGGACTGCAGTGCGTCTCGGTCGTAGTCATCAGGTTCCTGTTCCCACACAGCAGGTCTTCAAACCACACTGGACTGCAGTGCGTCTCGGTCGTAGTCATCAGGTTCCTGTTCCCACACAGCAGGTCTTTAAACCACACTGGACTGCAGTGCGTCTCGGTCGTAGTCATCAGGTTCCTGTTCCCACACAGCAGGTCTTCAAACCACACTGGACTGCAGTGCGTCTCGGTCGTAGTCATCAGGTTCCTGTTCCCACACAGCAGGTCTTTAAACCACACTGGACTGCAGTGCGTCTCGGTCGTAGTCATCAGGTTCCTGTTCCCACACAGCAGGTCTTTAAACCACACTGGACTTCAGTGCGTCTCGGTCGTAGTCATCAGGTTCTTGTTCCCACACAGCAGGTCTTTAAACCACACTGGACTGCAGTGCGTCTCGGTCGTAGTCATCAGGTTCCTGTTCCCACACAACATATAAATGCATTTAATCTAATTCACAAATGATGGTAAGAAGGAGATCAAATGAACATGACAGGGTGAATTAGGGCGAGAGATGGAGGAAGTGCATCTCCCTTGGAATCATTCCTCTTAATGGATTTTCTATCCTTTTTGTGGGTTTGACTGACTAGTTGATGAATTCTGGTTTTATTCCGATAAAACAACAAAGTTGGTGTATCAACCCTGAAGCAGGGAGAGGAGCAACCCAGGAACATCAACCCTGGAGCAGGGAGGGGAGCAACCGTGGAGCAGAGAGAGGAGCAACCCAGGAACATCAACCGTGGAGCATAATTTTTATCCCACCATGTCTTATACTGAACACCCAGCTCCTTTTTCTCTCCTCTACCTCTCTTCCTTCTCTCCTAACCTCTCCTCCACCTCCACTCCTTTTCTCCTAACCTCTACTCCACCTGACTTCCACCTCTCCTAACCTCACCTCCTTCTCTCCTAACCTCTCCAACACCTCTCTTCCATCTCACTTCCACCTCACCTCCTTCTCTCCTAACCTCTCCTCCACCTCTCCGCCATCTCTCCCCACTTCTGTTCCACCTTTCTCCACATCTCCTCCACCTCCCCTCCTTCTTTCTTAACCTCTCCTTGACCTCATCTCCATTCCTCCCTCCCCCTGAGGGCTGTCCCACCACTTCCACCTCTGCAGTGTTGAAACACAACCACCATTCCAACTGCCCATAACCATCACAGATGAGCCTCCTGACATCTCCTAACAAAAAGATTGGCTGTATAAACAGGCTTTCTGTATGCCAGGGAGCACTGTGCTCTAAAACAAATGGCCCCATCCACAGCGGCTTGGAATGTTCTTTCTCTGACTACATTATCAGTCTGAAACCTAGTTTTTCTCCATGATTCTATTCGACTGATGATGATGATGACAAAGAGTCTGTTGTTCCCCTCTTTGACACACACACACACACACACACAAACACATGTTCCTTCTGATTGTTGTGTGTAGAAATGATCATTACTACCATTATTTACAAACAACCTCTCACCCACACTGGCAGGCACTGGGAAAAACACATTCACACACACACACACACACACACAGAAACAGTATATAAAGAAGTAATGTTTTGATTTTGGATAACATCTCATTACAGCATTTAATTTTTTCTCCTGCGGATCATTAAAACGTGAAGCCAAGGAAAGAAGACTGGTCATTAAAGAGAACAGAAGGACCTCAATGCCATCCGTGTTTCCTGCCGGCGAGGTGGACTGCTATTAAGGGACTTGTGTCCTAAAGAGCACCCTTTGGCCTACCCAGACCCATTGGACCCTGATCATGACTAGTGCACTAGAAAATGAAGTGCACTGATTTGTTCTCAAGTTGATCAAACCTGCATTGCGATATTTCCACACTGCCAGACTGGTCATGGGTAATGCATAAAACCCTACAAATACTACCACACTGGTCTTGGGTAATGCATAAAACCCTACAAATACTACCACACTGGTCTTGGGTAATGTATACAGTAAAACCTTACAACTACTACAATGCTGGATCTTGGGTGATGCATAAAACACTATAACTACTACCACACTGGTCTTGGATAATGTATAATACCTATAACTACTACCACACTGGTCATGGGTAATGTATAAACTTACAATTGCTTCCAGACTGGTCTCGTTGATGTATTAAACCCTACTGCTACTATGAGACTAGTGTAGTTGCTGCATTTAAACCTACGTATTTTAAGATGATGTACATTTCCAATATAGTACAACAGGGAACCATTAAGACCTTCTGGGCTTTCTGAGGGAGCAAAAGGTTCTATAATTCTAAAGATCTTCTGATCCAATCTGTACCATTTGGGTTGAAAAGGATTAATACCAAAGAAACAGTGCCGTTTTTATATGGAAAAAATGAGTGGGGCACAAACCATTTCTAAATAATGGATACATTCCAGTAAAGCTACAAAACTCCCTCATGCTACTGATGTGTTTATTTAACACATCAACAAACTGTGTGTCTCCACAAAACACTTTTAAAGACAGAGCGGCTTGCTTCTATCAGGTGTTGTAGTGCACATACTGGAGAGAGAGAGAGACCTTCTTGTGTAATTGCTCTCTTTCTCTGTCACACACATGTAAAATTACCACTGTCATATTTACAAACCTAAATTAGGAATGCAACCAAGCTCAGAACCAATGTGCCTACATGGCCATACGCGAACAGCAATGAGCTCAACACCACTGAAGGCCACAACGAAGCGGAAAGACACATTTTTAGGGATACAGATCCATTCTATGACAACAACCTTAATAGATAAGCATGGACAAACTGACACTCATCAGCATCTACAGTGGGGAGAACAAGTATTTGATACACTGCCGATTTTGCAGGTTTTCCAATTTACAAAGCATGTAGGGGTCTGTAATTTTTATCATAGGTACACTTCAACTGTGAGAGACAAAATTAAATAATTAATTAGCATTTTATTGCATGACTTAAGTATTTGATCACCTACCAACCAGTAAGAATTCAGGTTCTCACAGACCTGTTCGTTTTTCTTTAAGAAGCCCTCCTGTTCTCCACTCATTACCTATATTAACTGCACCTGTTTGAACGCGTTACATGTATAAAAGACACCTGTCCACACCCTCAATCAAACAGACTCCAACCTCTCCACAATGGCCAAGACTAGAGAGCTGTGTAAGGACATCAGGGATAAAATTGTAGACCTGCACAAGGCTGGGAGGGCTACAGGACAATAGGCAAGCAGCTTGGTGAGAAGGCAACAACTGTTGGCGCAATTATTAGAAAATGGAAGAAGTTCAAGATGACGGTCAATCTCCCTCTGTCTTTTGGTCTAAACTCCACTCGCCGTGTTTGGAGGAAGAAGAAGAATGAGTACAACCCCAAGAACACCATCCCAACCGTGAAGCATGGAGGTGGAAACATCATGCTTTGGGGATGCTATTCTGCAAAGGGGACAGGACGACTGCACCGTATTGAGGGGAGGATGGATGGGGCCATGTATCGCGAGATCTTGGCCAACAACCTCCTTCCCTCAGTAAGAGCATTGAAGATGGGTCGTGGCTGGGTCTTCCAGCTTGACAACGACCCAAAAGACACAGCCAGGGCAACTAAGAAGTGGCTCCGTAAGAAGCATCTCAAGGTCCTGGAGTGGCCTAGCCAGTCTCCAGACCTGAACCCAATAGAAAATCTTTGGAGGGAGCTGAAAGTCCGTATTGCCCAGCGACAGCCCTGAAACCTAAAGGATCTGGAGAAGGTCTGTATGGAGCAGTGGGCCAAAATCCCTGCTGCAGTGTGTGCAAACCTGGTCAAGAACTACAGGAAACGTATGATCTCTGTAATTGCAAACAAAGGTTTCTGTACCAAATATTAAGTTCTGCTTTTCTTATGTATCAAATACTTATGCCATGCAATAAAATGCAAATTAATTACTTAAAAATCATACAATGTGATTTTCTGGATTTTTGTTTTAGATTCCGTCACTCACAGTTGAAGTGTACCTATGATAAAAATGTCAGACTTCCACATGCTTTGTAAGTGGGAAAACCTGCAAAATCGGCAGTGTATCAACTACTTGTTCATCCCACTGTATATCAATCGATCCAGCACAAAAATATGACCAATGCATGGACGAGCACCACAAGGGTAGGATGATAAAATATGCTTTCACTCACCAAGGCTGAGGGCTCACTTGAAGAGAAAGGTGGCTCTGCGGTTCTTCCTCGGGGCAAACTTTTCAATGACTTTGGGAATGAAGTCATTTAGCTGCTGAATCAGTTGGCTTTTGATGGAAAACATGGTTGTCAATGCGTTGTCGCGGCTGTCCCATGGTATTGAGAGGGAAGGTTTAGATCATCTTCAAGATGGAAACGTTCCTCTTTGACTCGGATGCCGTCATAGGTTTTTTCATGATCATTTTCAGCAGAGTGACAGTCTCAGCAAAAGCCTCCTCTAGGTTGTTCTCATGGATGGATCTTAACAGAGACAGAGCCGTCTTACCAGTGTGAAGCTCAGTGTGGCTGTACAGAGTGGTCAGCTCAAAGTTTTCCTCGTTTCCTAGAGGCCATAGTTTCACCGCACAGTCAAGCTCAGATGTAGGGAATGACAGGAATAATTGTGGGAAGAGTGAGCTGTCAACCAGCTTGGCAGCGATCAGGTGGTCAATTGTGAAAACCTCTGCTCCACCTGGGAGATGACTGTGTCACATGCCTCCTTCATCACCGGCGCTGTGTTGGTTACTTGTTGGCCTGGCTCCTCTGTTCCATTGTGAACAGTGTCAGCCCATTCATCAGTTTGCTTTCCGCATATTCTGGACATTATCCTTGAAACGGGGGAGCGTACTACTAATCCCAGATGCATCAATGCTCCGTTTTTGCAGAGTGTTGTATAAAACATCAACTTCTGGTATAAAATCCACTCATTACAGCCGCACCATCATTAGTCTGAACAATCAACTTTTCTCCCCAGCTTCAGTGGTTCCAGCACACCCTTGATGTTATAAGAGAGGTCGAGTCTAGTTTTATCTTTGACTTCCACAAACTCCAAAAACCTCTGTCACTGTATTGTCAGGCAACATGTATCGCAACACAACCACCATTTGTGATTTATCAGTTGTCTCATCTGCCTGTATGGTAAGAAATTATGTCTCGTCCACTTGCTTGGCTATCTCCTCCCTGTACACTTCATACATACAGTCTAACAGTTCATTTTGTACAGTGCTGGATGTCCCTTTGAAGATGGGCTGAGCGTCATAGTGCCTCTGAAGTCTCGAATCGCCCTCACACACAGTCTCGAAAATGCATCTGAATATTCCAGGATTCACAGAGTCCACTGACTCGTCTTGCCCCCGCAGTGCGGTTTCACATTTCCCACACAGTTTAATACATGTTATGATCCGACTGAGAACGTACCTGTTTTCCTCCACCTGTTTGTTATGCTGCTCAATGGAGCGCCTGTATGCACTGTCAACTTGGGATGTGACATTTACCCTTCCAAGTAAGCCCAATTTCACAACATTGTCCAGATGACTCCCGCTGCTCTCATGTTTTACAATCCTCTCAGAAAGATGTTTGCAAGTACCATCTCCACCAAATAGCAGACATGGAAAACAGAAGTGCCTTCTTTTGTATTCTAACCGTTAGCCACTTTTTCTTCAAAAACCACTCAATGTTATACCTGTGGTTACTTTTACCAGCAGTTTGAGTGATGACAATATCCCGTGGCTGATGGGCACCAAGTCACTTTACTTCAAGTTTTTCCTCCAAATTAAGGGTTTCAAACCGGTGCTTTAGTATGAAATCCACTTTATTCATTTTCTCAAGTTATCTGGCATTTGTGAAGCTAACAAGCTAACTAAGACAATCTACCCTCCTCGCTCTTCTTGCCAACTAATGTTGGTGCCAGACAGACAGACAGCCCATCAGGTCTAAAATACGAAATGACGCTGTAGTGGGGCTATCGGCTGTCAGCCCCAATTAGCATCAAATTTGTGTGATCTACATTGATCACACTAACATTCTGAGCATGCGTGTTAATATTTTGACACGTACAATGTACATTGCATTGTGAGAGAGGGGCTAGCCCCACATTCACGCTTAGCCTATGGCCTACTACTGCGAACTCGAATCGGCAGAACGCAGTCTGAAGCAGCAAGGCAGGGACCAATGAACATTAAATAAAATCTTAACACAAATTATATGGATTTTAGGAAGATGCTATATTCATAGATAATAAATGATAGGAAGTAATCTTCAAGAAATAAAAATAACATAATTTTGTTGCAGTTCTTTCTGTTGACAACAGGTGGGGCTGTTGAGCATATGTGTGTTATGTGTGTGTTTTACATTGTTGTCCAGTATGTGCATGTGTGTGTTATGTGTGTGTTTTACATGGTTGTCCAGTATGGGCATGTGATTATGTGTGTGTTTTACATGGTTGTCCAGTATGGGATGGGTGTGTTATGTGTGTGTTTTACATGGTTGTCCAGCATGGGCATGTGATTATGTGTGTGTTTTACATGGTTGTCCATTATGGGCATGTGATTATGTGTGTGTTTTACATGGTTGTCCAGTATGGGCATGTGATTATGTGTGTGTTTTACATGGTTGTCCAGTATGGGATGGGTGTGTTATGTGTGTGTTTTACATGGTTGCCCAGCATGGGCATGTGAATTATGTGTGTGTTTTACATGGTTGTCCAGTATGGGATGGGTGTGTTATGTGTGTGTTTTACATGGTTGCCCAGCATGGGCATGTGAATTATGTGTGTGTTTTACATGGTTGTCCAGTATGGGCATGTGATTATGTGTGTGTTTTACATGGTTGTCCAGTATGGGCATGTGATTATGTGTGTGTTTTACATGGTTGTCCAGTATGGGATGGGTGTGTTATGTGTGTGTTTTACATGGTTGCCCAGCATGGGCATGTGAATTATGTGTGTGTTTTACATGGTTGTCCAGTATGGGATGGGTGTGTTATGTGTGTGTTTTACATGGTTGCCCAGCATGGGCATGTGAATTATGTGTGTGTTTTACATGGTTGTCCAGTATGGGCATGTGATTATGTGTGTGTTTTACAGATGGGAAACACTTCCCATGACAAACAAACAGAGAGTTTAGCTTTGGAGATATGAAGAATTTAATATCCATTTTCCTTATAATTCAAATGCATTGATTCTGTGTGTTATACCTTAGTGGAAACAGAGCTGTTTCTAGTTAAACTGTGATGACATCATGATTATGACGGTGACAAGTAGATTGGGTTTTAATTGAATCAACTTCCTTCTCGACTTCCTTTCAAATAATATTAAATACTTTTTTGTAAACATTTTGCATTTAACTTAATAACGACTGAATTCGGGTCTCTTCGTCAGGTCTAATGGATCGTTGTTAATTCAATAATTGAAGTTATTATTGTAACAGCGGGGGAGGGGAGGGGTATTCAATAAGAACGTAACATATTCAATTGTTGTTTAGAGAACGATTTGTATTAACTCTGGTTTAAATCTTTGCTATGGCCCATTTAATCGGAAATCCTGTGATGTTTGCTAATCCTCTGTCTTGGTAGAGAGATTCTCCTAAATGCTAAATGTTGAGGAAATCATTTTAATATGGATGAAGATTACTCTTTGAATTGACTTGAATGTAACTCTAAGTTAACTGTAAGGTAAGGTAATGTTACTGTAATGTAACTGTAACTGTAAGGTAATATAACTGTAATGTAACTGTAATGTAACTAAGATAATAGACCCCCGCCCCCTGCTGACCCTAACTTGACCCTGCATCCCAAATGACACCTCGTTCCCTACACATAACACTACCATTGATCAGAGCCCTATTGGTCAAAAGTAGTGCACTAATCAGGGAATAGGGTGTCATCTGCGGAACAAAGCCTGGACCGGGCTACCATTTCAACAGGAGTGCCCGTGGTGTCTGGGTAACTCCCAGGCTGGAGATGAGAGCCTCCGTCACTCAAACGCCCTGACAGGGTCACGAATGGCAGCCTAATCCCTGTGTGGTTCCCTACCCCCGGAGAGGATGGGCCCTGGTCAGACGTGATGCAGTACTCAGGGAGCAGGGTGGCATTTGTTGCACAGGCCGAAAGAATCCCCCCAGTTCAACTGAATAATTACTTTACTGGAACAAGCGCAACGTACACCCCAGGGACCTCCGAACTGTCACACTTCACTGTCACACACACACGATGCCCAACAGGCCCAAAAAACTGAACCAAATACCTTAGGTGTCACCCCTCTGCTTTTCTCCCCTCCTCTCTTTTCCTCTTCTTCTCTCCCCTCCTCTCTTTTCCTCTTCTTCTCTCCCCTCCCCTCTCTCCCCTCCCCTCTCTCCCCTCCTCCCTCTCTCTCTCTGCTTTTCTCTCTATACCACCTCTCTCTTTTCTGCTTCTTCACTCCCCTCCCTCTTCTTCACTCCCTTTCTCCCTCCCTCCCTCCCTCCCTCCCTCCCTCTTCTCTTGCATGCTCTAGGAGCTTGCGGTCAGAGAAAACAAAAGCTGAGGCTTCAACTGGAAATGGTTCACATCTCCAAACAATATGATGACACACACACACAGACACAAACACACACACACGCACACAGACACACACACACACACACGCACACAGACACACTGACAGACCCAGTAGACCTGTCATGCCTCTGTTTAACTGTTTCCAGCCCCTCTGAGATCCTGTCCAGTTCCATGTCAGGGTACCGCTGAGTCAGCCTTGGTGAATGTTCACACTCACCATTTCCACAGCCTCCATTCATCCACTTTATATGTTTGATGTTTAACTTTTTCTGTTGTTGAAGTCCAACCAGAAAGTACAGCCAGAAAGTACAAATTAACAAGTGTAAAGTCCAACCAGGAAGTACAAAGTAACCAACGTAACGTCCAACCAGGAAGTACAAAGTAACCAATGTAATGTCCAACCAGAAAGTACAAAGTAACCAACGTAATGTCCAACCAGGAAGTACAAAGTAACCAACGTAATGTCCAACCAGAGAGTACAAATTAACAAGTGTTAAGTCCAACCAGAAAGTACAAAGTAACCAACGTAATGTCCAACCAGGAAGTACAAATTAACAAGTGTAAAGTCCAACCAGGAAGTACAAAGTAACCAACGTAACGTCCAACCAGGAAGTACAAAGTAACCAACGTAATGTCCAACCAGAGAGTACAAATTAACAAGTGTTAAGTCCAAGCAGAAAGTACAAAGTAACCAACGTAATGTCCAACCAGAAAGTACAAATTAACAAGTGTAAAGTCCAACCAGGAAGTACAAAGTAACCAACGTAACGTCCAACCAGGAAGTACAAAGTAACCAACGTAATGTCCAACCAGAGAGTACAAATTAACAAGTGTTAAGTCCAACCAGAAAGTACAAAGTAACCAACGTAATGTCCAACCAGAAAGTACAAATTAACAAGTGTAAAGTCCAACCAGGAAGTACAAAGTAACCAACGTAACGTCCAACCAGGAAGTACAAAGTAACCAACGTAATGTCCAACCAGAGAGTACAAATTAACAAGTGTTAAGTCCAACCAGAAAGTACAAAGTAACCAACGTAATGTCCAACCAGAAAGTACAAATTAACAAGTGTAAAGTCCAACCAGGAAGTACAAAGTGAATTGCTTACAATTGCTTTCACACAGTACATTTAGGGATCATGTCATGGAAGGATGTGAAGTGTGTGTGTATGTGTGTGTGTGTGTATGCGACAAAGCAGCATTCTATCTGTGAGTTCTGTTTCTGCAGATTGCACACATTCACATGTAGGCCTTGTTAGCAAAGCGATGTTGTTAGTCTGTTAGCATATCAGTGTATACATAAACCAACTCTTACGAAGCACACGGCAGCTGTATCTGCAGAATTCTAAAGGCCAGATTAAAAACCGGATCAGGAGACGAGCTGTGTAAGTGTGTTGGAGGGGTGGTGTATGTAAATGTGTGTATGTAAGGGTATGTTTTGGTCAATAAGACACAGACACCAGCTCTGATAATCCTCCCTTCTGATGTCTGATGGTGAAAATGTCTTTGGAGCTGACAAAAGGAGAAGGGTTGGCAGAAGACGGATCTTGAAGTCCGTTTAGGTTTTGAAATCCATCTTTGTTCCCAAATAGTTTGATATTCTGGCGTTAAGCCTTAGCCTAGTAAACCTTTTCCTCAGTGAGCAAAATAATTTGAAAAAGGTATTTCCAACATCTTGTGGTGATAGATTAAGCTCTAACTGTGACACCTTCTGAAAACCCACTGTATATGCAGGTTTCTAACTAGCTTCTTGTCTATCTACCATCTCAGCATGTACAGGTTCCCTGTCATGACATTTAACTTCAATCTGACCCGGTTACCCAAAAAATGTACCCTGATTTTCTTTATTAATTTAGTACTAAGCCTTACTACATTACAAAGAGAATCATTAAACACTTGAGTGATCAAGCTTTTTACATTGTAATTAAATAAGCTACATTTTACACCTGAATTAGCTTTAAACTACTTCTCAGATGATTTCAATATAATTTGCAGATTAGCCCATTCCAATATTCTGTGGGTGAGAAACAGATTAAAACCCTGGTTCAGTCTTTGACTGTTAGAAATGACACACAAAATATGCAGACAAATCATTGTCTAACCCAGATTAGAAAACACCCATAAGACTTCAAAGGAAATAATCGGATCTACTGTAAAAGGAACCCAGTTCAGGAAACCAATTATATCCCCAAATACAAATGATTTAGCCTTGCATTGCAAAGCCATATTTTACACGGTGGCCACATTACTGACAGAAATGCTGTCATCTATGCAATTAATCACCACTTTAACTCAGCTGGCTGTTATTTAAAAAAACATATATGCTTAGTCTTTAGACTGAAATGCTTATATTATATTATAATATTTTCACATAATTAACTGAAAATAATTGTCTTGTTTTTCCCCACAGCAGTTCACAGTCAAAGTCCTTGATGCCTTGCTAACTATGGAAATGAGTGAATCCACAGCGGCTGATGATCATGACCCAGGCCTGCTGAAGTACCTCTCTGCATATCACAGGATCTACTGTATGCATTACCCATATGTTAAGTCACATGATCTACTGTTTGCATTACCCATATGTTAAATCACAGGATCTACTGTATGCATTACCCATATGTTAAGTCACAGGATCTACTGTTTGCTTCACCCATATGTTAAATCACAGGATCTACTGTTTGCATTACCCATATGTTAAATCACAGGATCTAATATTTGCATTACCCATATGTTAAGTCACATGATCTACTGTTTGCATTACCCATATGTTAAATCACAGGATCTACTGTATGCATTACCCATATGTTAAGTCACAGGATCTACTGTTTGCTTCACCCATATGTTAAATCACAGGATCTACTGTTTGCATTACCCATATGTTAAATCACAGGATCTAATATTTGCATTACCCATATGTTAAATCACAGGATCTACTGTTTGCATTACCCATATGTTAAATCACAGAATCTAATGTTTGCATTACCCATATGTTAAATCACAGGATCTACTGTTTGCATTACCCATATGTTAAATCACAGGATCTAATGTTTGCTTCACCCATATGTTAAATCACAGGATCTAATATTTGCATTACCCATATGTTAAATCACAGGATCTACTGTTTGCATTACCCATATGTTAAATCACAGGATCTACTGTTTGCATTACCCATATGTTAAATCACAGGATCTACTGTTTGCATTACCCATATGTTAAATCACAGGATCTACTGTTGGCATTACCCATATGTTAAGTACAAAGCTGTCCTGTGGAAACTTACAGCATTTAAAACAAAATATGTCACGTACAGTGGGGAGCACAAGTATTTGATACAGTGCCGGTTTTGCAGGTTTTCCTGCTAACAAAGCATGTAGAGGTTTGTAATTTTTATCATTGGTACACTTCAATAAAATGCTAATTAATTACTTAAAAATCATACACTGTGATTTTCTGGATTTTTGTTAGATTCTGTCTCTCACAGTAGAAGTGTACCTATGACAAAAATTACAGACCTCTACATGCTTTGTAAGTGGGAAAACCTGCAAAATCAGCACTGTATCAAATACTTGTTCCCCCCACTGTATGTTGTAATGTACTAGATATGTCAAAAGTAGTTTCTTAACTAGGTAAACAGCCTTTAATTTGTATGGCCCAGAGACTAGGAATAAGCTTCAAAATGAGCTCAGCCTTGAATGCCTTTTGTCTTGAAACAACATTAAAGTTGTAAGTTTCACTTGAAGATAAATGTGGCTTCTTTTGATGTGTATTTCTGTGCTTTGTTGTTGCAGTGTTGTTGTTTGTGTTGTTTGTGTGCAGAATGTATATGGGGCAGATATGCAGAAGAGACCATGTTCTCAGTGTTTTCTCTGACTACATAAAGGAGAGCACATGTGGTAGGGTTTTCTTTCCTCTGAATCCTCTCTGTCCCCAACATCCCTCCCTCACCCTCTCTGTCCCTTTATCTTTTCCTTTCCCTCTCTCTCTCTCTCTCTATCTCTCTTTCTCACACATTCTATCTCTCCTTCTATCTCTCCTTCGCTGTCTCTCTCCCTCTAGCTCTCTCTCTCTCTCTCTCCCTCTCTCTCTCTCTCTCTCTCTCTCTCTCTCTCTCTCCCTCTTGCATGCTGGGAGGTTGGGGTGTGAGGAGTTTTGGAGGTGGCTGTGTGGTGAGAGGGCCTGGTTTCTTTTTTGTTTAAGTTTCTTTTGAATAATTTTTTTTCAAAATTGTAAGGTGCCTTAATTTTTCTTCCTACCAGATAAGCGGGTAGCTCTTGGAGGGGAAGGGGGAAGTTTGTTTGGGTCTTGACTGCATGGCAGCCGCAATGGCGAAGTCGCTTAGGCACGGTATCAGGTGTGTGCCGGTGGATGGAGTTAGAGTTGATGAGGTGTTGCTGGCCGTTGGCGAACAGGTAGGTGCTGAACATATTCACTAGAATGAACAAAGCAGTTGTTGTGTTTATGAAGAAAGCAGCCTTGGTTGGTACACTGATTGCTAGTGGGCTTTTTGTTAGAAATGAGTTGTTGTCGGGGGGAGGGTTTATATACCTGGGTGAAGGTAGTCGGGGGGAGGGTTAGTATATACCTGGGTGAAGGTAGTCGGGGGGAGGGTTAGTATATACCTGGGTGAAGGTAGTCGGGGGGAGGGTTAGTATATACCTGGGTGAAGGTAGTCGGGGGAGGGTTAGTATATACCTGGGTGAAGGTAGTCGGGGGGAGGGTTAGTATATACCTGGGTGAAGGTAGTCGGGGGGAGGGTTAGTATATACCTGGGTGAAGGTAGTCGGGGGGAGGGTTAGTATATACCTGGGTGAAGGTAGTCGGGGGAGGGTTAGTATATACCTGGGTGAAGGTAGTCGGGGGGAGGGTTAGTATATACCTGGGTGAAGGTAGTCGGGGGGAGGGTTAGTATATACCTGGGTGAAGGTAGTCGGGGGGAGGGTTAGTATATACCTGGGTGAAGGTAGTCGGGGGGAGGGTTAGTATATACCTGGGTGAAGGTAGTCGGGGGGAGGGTTAGTATATACCTGGGTGAAGGTAGTCGGGGGGAGGGTTAGTATATACTTGGGTGAAGGTAGTCAGGGGGAGGGTTAGTATATACCTGGGTGAAGGTAGTCAGGGGGAGGGTTAGTATATACCTGGGTGAAGGTAGTCGGGGGGAGGGTTAGTATATACTTGGGTGAAGGTAGTCAGGGGGAGGGTTAGTATATACCTGGGTGAAGGTAGTCGGGGGGAGGGTTAGTATATACTTGGGTGAAGGTAGTCAGGGGGAGGGTTAGTATATACCTGGGTGAAGGTAGTCAGGGGGAGGGTTAGTATATACCTGGATGAAGGTAGTCAGGGGGGGGGTTAGTATATACCTGGGTGAAGGTAGTCGGTGGGAGGGTTAGTATATACCTGGGTGAAGGTAGTCAGGGGGAGGGTTAGTATATACCTGGGTGAAGGTAGTCAGGGGGAGGGTTAGTATAAACCTGGGTGAAGGTAGTTGGTGGGAGTGTTAGTATAAACCTGGGTGAAGGTAGTCAGGGGGAGGGTTAGTGCCTCTGGCCTGGATCGTATTTATATGTTCAGGCACCAGAGCAATAGGCTGGTGTCGGCCTTCATACTCCCAGTTGGGTTTTCTGACCATCATTTTACCAGGTCTCAGCTCTCTGTTACACCAGGGCTCCGGCATGTAGATCCAGTTGGGGGCAGCAGAAGGATGATTATGAGTCTCTTAGTCTGTGGTGGGATGTTGGGAAGGCACAGATTCTGCTTTTTTGTCAACAATTTACAGCTTTTTCAATTTACAGAGTGTTAGGGAAGCTTGAACAGAACTTTAGTGAGGCAGAGCCTGAGTTGCTGGGGCAAAACAGGTTGGGGCTGGTTTCAAACCTGCCTGAATTGCATAGGGATCTGGGTGCATTTCTTCAGTTGAAGCAAAGGGGGCACTTGTTAGAGCTAGGTCTTCTATGTTGAATGAGATGGAGGCTCCCAGCTCCTCCTTCTTTGGCTTGGAAACACAGAGTGGAGAAAGGAAGTGTATGCACTGTTTACGTATGGCTGATGGGCGGGGTCTTCTGTTGTGGGGGAGATGCAGGACCGAGCTGTGGATTTCTATTCTGATTTACGTAGGGCTGAAATGTGTGATCCTGCTTGTTCCCAAGAATTGCTTCCGGACCTTCCCACACTGTCACAGTCACAGAGGAGTGACATGGATGTTCCTCTGACATTGGGTGAACTGGGGGCAGCTGTCACCCAGATGAACTCTGGCCGTGCTCCAGGACTGGATGGATTGGCAATATAATTTTATAAGACATTCTGGGGTCTAATTGGTCGATATTTGTGTTGTGTTTTACATGAGTGTGTCAGGGTTGGGGAGATGCCACTGAGCTGCCGTAGGGCAGTTTTGACTTTCCTCCTGAAGAAAGGGGACTTGAGCGACCTGAAGATCTGGCGACCTGTAGCCTTGCTTTGTGCGGACTACAAGGTCCTTGCTAAGGTCCTCGCCAACCGGCTTAAACTTCCTGTGTGCCAGGTCGCACTATCACAGACATCAGGGATGTGTTGGATTTGTCAGGGTCTTCGAAGATGGCCTTTGGGCTGGTTTCTTTGGACCAGGAAAAGGCGTTTGACAGGGTGGATCATATATATTTCTTTAGGGAGTTGTCTGCTTTTGGGTGTGGGGAGCGTTTTGTCCTGGGTTAAAATGTTGTATGCTGAGGCTTCTTGTCTGGTGAAGGTGGGAGGGGGCTCAGTAGGCCTGTCCAGGTGGGGAGGGGCATACGTCAGGGTTGTCCTCTATCTGGGCAGTTATACACCCTTGCTATTGGGTCTGTTATGCAGGAGACTGCGGGGGGTGGCCTTGCCAGGTATGGGGTTGAGGGAAGGTTTGGTGGTGTCTGCCTACGCTGATGATGTCTCAGTCCTGTTGAAGGATGACCAGGATGTCCTGGCGTTGGAGTCATGTTTAAGGGTGTATGAGGGGACATCATCTACCAAGTTGAACTGGGGCAAGAGTGGGGCATTGCTGTGTGCATGGGGGGACAGGGTACCTCCTGGGCTTCCTGGGGATTTGGAATTGGATAAGGAGGGGCTTAAGATTTTAGGGGTGTATCTGGGATCAGAGTGTTGGGTCACAAAGAACTGGGAGGGGGGGTCTCAGGCGGTGGTGTCTAGGCTGACGAGGTGGAGGTGGCTCCTCTCCCAGGTGTCATACTGAGGACGGTGCTGATCATCAACCTGGTGGCGTCCTCCCTGTTCTTAACCCCCCTGCCGGGCAGCTGGCGGACTTACAGCGTCGCTGGTGGACTTCTTCTGGTCTGGACTTTTGTTTTTACCGGTCCGGGAGGGCGGTCAGGGCCTGGTGGACCTTGAGAGCAGGGTGGCAGCCTTTCGACTTAAAGCGGCACAGAGACTGTTATATCAAACAGGTGTCAGTTGGAGGGGACCGGCTTGTGCTTTGCTGAGGTGGAGGCTGGAAGACCCCGCAAGAGCTGGCACGGCAGTCTGGGATTACGTCACACCGGCTGCTAGAGAGGTTCATGGGTGAGGTTCATGGGTGAGGTACAGGATGCGCTGCCGGGACCGGTGAGGGGAGTCTTCGAGTGGGCACAAGGGGAGGGGCCACCACCATTTCCACCACTACAGGTGACGGCAGAGACGGGGGACTGGCTGGGGGGTCGGGGGGACATATTGTCTTTTGGTTCTCCTGAACTGGGTGATTTTGCAGAGATGGGGAGCAAGGGTTTGTACTCCCTCTGTGTGAAGGTCAGGCACATTAGGGAGTTGGAGGGTGTTAGGAGTCACCAATGGCAGGAGGTTCTGGGCTCTGATGGCATGGCTGGGTATAGGTGGAGGGTGTTAGGGGCCACCAATGGCAGGGGGTTCTGGGCTCTGATGGCCTGGCTGGGTGTAGGTGGAGGGTGTTAGGGGCCACCAATGGCAGGGGGTTCTGGGCTCTGATGGCATGGCTGGGTGTAGGTGGAGGGTGCTCTATAAACTCCCAGCTCCCAAACGGTCTGGTGACCTCCAGTGAAGGGTTTTACATGGGGCCCTGGCCACCAATAGCTGGTTGACTCCAGTTGACCCTGGGATTGGGGAAGGCTGTCCTTTTTGTATGATGGCTGAGACTCTCCAACATGTCTTCTCTGTATGTTCTAGATTGATGCTGTTGATGTCATTGTTGGAATCTGTGTGTGTGAGGTTGGGGAAGTGTTTTTGTTTAGAGATGTTTGTGATGGGACCTCGGTATTCAAGGGAGGAGAAGAGCAAATGTGTTTTGTTGAATTTTTGCCCAAGCTAAGTTGTCTGTTGACAAGGAGGAACCAGGTCGGGGGGTCAGGGGGTCAGGGGTTATGGACCCGGTGTTGTTATTTAGTCTCTGCGCGCCTTAGGGTCGAGTTTGAATTTTACAAACGTATTGACAGTGTTGAACTATTTGAGGAGGTTTGGGGACTTGGGGGGCTGTCTGTGTGGTTGGACAAGGGGGCTTTGAGGTCCAATTGTGATTGGGGTTTGAGGTATGTATTTGTGGGAGGTGTAGCAGCACACCATGTGTTTTTATGGGGGTTGGGTTGTGTGTGTGCTGGGGGTGGGTGGGGATTTCTTAATGTAATGTAGTCTTATTAAAGAAGGATAAAAAATCCCCAAAAAATCTCTCACTCTCTCCCTCTCTCTCTCCCTCTCTCTCTCCCTCTCTCTCTCCCTCTCTCTCCCTCTCTCTCTCCCTCTATCTCTCCATCTTCTTCCTTCCTAATTTCATTCCAATTTAAAGGGCTTTATTGGCATGGGAAACAGAAGTGTCATTTACATTGCTGAAGCAAGTGGGAAAAATAAATGTATAACAAATAACTACCAATTTTAACTAAAATTTTTACTATTAAATACTGAGTAAACATTACACAGCAGGCATTTTGAGTGTTACATTAAACACCAAGTAAACATTACACAGCAGGCATTTTGAGTGTTATATTAAATAAATACTGAACATTACACAAAAGGCTTTTTGATTGTTATATTATATGCAGTGCTGTTAAATGATTGAAATAATAAATAGCTGTTAATCACAATAATCTTCTGGAGTGAATGGCGATTAGTTGCAATTCTAGAATAGGTTTGAATTGTCAATGTATGCATTAATGTATATTAAACAATTGTCGGTTTAAAAATCAGTGCATTAAGTTCAAAATACTATATTTTATTTTTATAAATTATTGTCACTGTTGAGGGTAGGAAGGACAAAGCGTAGAGCAGGGCATTACGTTTTTATCTGGTAAACAAAACAAAAGAAGCAGAACAACCAAGAACTCAAATGCTTGTAGCATACATAAAGATCCACTCAAAGTGGAGACAAGACAGAACTTCAATAGGATCCCAAATTAGAGGCAATACAGGGCAGCTGCCTCTAATTGGGGACAACCAAAACCACAGTGAAGAGATGTCTAGACCCATTCCATCTGTCTGGCCCAGACTATCACCCTGACCAACATAGAGATGTCTAGACTTATCCCATCTGTCAGGCCCAAACTATCACCCTGACCAGCATAGAGATGTCTAGACGCATCCCATTTGTCTGGCCCAGACTATCACCCTGACCAACATAGAGATGTCTAGACGCATCCCATCTGTCTGGCCCAGACTATCACCCTGACCAACATAGAGATGCCTAGATCCATCCCATCTGTCAGGCCCAGACTATCGCCCTGACCAACATAGAGATGGCTAGGGGCATCCCATCTGTCAGGCCCAGACTATTTATGATTTTATCAATTTTATGGATTATATGAATCCATAAAATCAGAGTGTCACTGTCGTTTGATTTCACCCAGACTGGAGCTCATCCAGACTGCATACAGTAGCTTTCCTGATGGTGGGTTAGCATAACCAAATACTGGTGTCTTTATTAAATGATTCCCAAATCAAACCAAATGCATTAGGTAGGCTCGTTGAATAATAGGCAGAGGAGGAGCTTAGGCAAGTTCTCTACAGAGAGTTTAACATTAAATCGGGGGTGATCTGTAGTTTATGCACAGAACGGGAGATTGTTTATTCCACTGTTTTGGTAGAAATGCGACTGTAGACGACACCATTAAGTAGCAAAAACATTAAGTAATGACATTTTACACAGGGGTAATGAATGAGCAGGTGACTGGAACAGTACACATATATATACATCAGACTTCCTGATTGTGGGTAGTTAAATGCATCTGTACTACAACGTCTCCATTTTGGTCTTCTCCCCAGAGTGCTACCTAATGACCATGCCTAGCTTCTCATCGCTATCTTGTCGGGGGTGTTTGATGGATTTGGACGTGAAATTTCTTTCCCCTTGAGGGAAATTGTCTGTCTGTTGAGCTGAGGCTACTAGCCAGGAAACCATGTGGGGATTTGTTTTGGAAGGCAGGAAAAGCCTGAAGGAGTAGAGACGTCCATTTTGGGGATGACATCCATTTTCAGGACTCAGCCCAAATACACAGTATTTTTTAAAAGGCACCTGGAGCTATTTGAATTGCGTCACTTTTGACCAGACAAAACTATCAGGATGGAAATGTTGGAGCTTAACTATGTAAACCTTACGCTTAAGTATGACATTTATTGTTAATGATGGTTTTGATCTTTCCAAATGTCAAACCAGTTTCCTTAAATATAACAAAATTAAGTTAACACATGTTCAAACTATTAGAAAACAAGTAATTCAATATTTTTCTGTTCATGTTCAATAAATTTGACAGTTCAGACAATATACCTGAGTGGTCATTGGTCAGCGACATCAGCTGACACGAGGGATCGCTCCAATCACAATATCAAATTTAATACAGACTATTTAATCATCAGGTTACTCAGTTAGATGTGTGCTGGTCTTACTAGCATCTGGATGTGAACTCACCCACCATCCCTGCCTCCAGCTGTTTGGTTCTGTGTTTCCTTTTCATCAGGGGATAGGTTCTGTGGATCCTGCTCATTGATATTATGGTATTGATATTGTTATTAGTAGTATCATATACATTAACAAGTGATGGGTGGTTGCAGTTGGTTGGTGTCCCTTTGGTTGATGCTTGGCAATGTGAGTGAATTTACTTCCTGCCTCTTGGGCCTCCCCCGGATGGGGCCACAGTGTCACTGGACCCCCCTGTCTCAGTCAGTTCTCCTTCTCCACTGTAAATCCTTGTAAACCGAAGGAATGCACTCTCTACATTTTCTCGTCTCCTGCCCTGTTCAAACTTACGAGGACATGAGGTCTTGGCCCACACCTCCCGAGTATGAGACTCTAAAGACTCATTGCTGCCACTGTCCAAAGTCCTTGTGGCTGTGTTGGAGATCAATACGATACCAGACGATTCCAGCTGCCAGTCTAATGACCACCCGCCAGCCCCCCCTCCACCTGGTTGTCCCTGTCCTTGTCCATCTGGTCATGCTCCTGACCTGGTTTAGGATTTATAGCCTTTGGACATAACCCAAATGCATTTACTAATTATTACAACTTGTACTTAAAATTTTCACCTGGCACAGCCCGAAAAGGACTGGTCACCCCACTGAGCCTTGTTCCTCTCTAGGTTTCTATCTTAATTTCGGCCCCTCTTAGGGAGTTTTTCTTAGCCACTGTGCTTCAACACTGTTGTTTGCTCCTTGGGGTTTCAGGCTGGGTGTTTTGTAAAAGCGCTTTGTGACAACTACTGATGTACAAAGGGCTTTATAAATACATTTGATTGATTTACCCCAGAGGAGAACCTCACATCAATACATCTAAAGTATTGTTGTTTGTGTCTCCAAAACATGGTTTAACTAATACATAGTGTTTTCTTTCTGAACCGTTCTATTCACACACAGCTCTGGAAAAAAATACGAGCGAACTGCACTTTTTTCTTTTCTTTCGAAAAAAGTCGAAAAGGAAGGTTTTGAGCGAGGAACAGAAGGGTTAAAATTAAGAGACTGCAAATTGAACGCTTCTATTCCTGACTCAAAACTTTCTTTTTCAACTTTTTTGGAGCTGTATGCTTCACCATTCCTAAAACATTGTGGGAAGGTTTTATGCAAAATGACCACACTGTAACCAAGCTCTGGGAAACATGGAAATATGGAAAATGTCACGTGCTAGTTGGGATGTGCCCAATGTCATGATCTCGGTCCATTCACAGAACAACACCTGGGTTATTCTTCCAAATCTGTATGATGTCCTCTAGACAATAACAGGATACCGCAAGCTACGTCACACTTCAATTCAGTGAGGATGCTTCACGCTCTCCTGTCGTACGTTTTCCTCCTCCTCACCTCACACAAACACTCTGCTGAAGGAAAACAGACGTGTTACAGTTTTTATATGTTGATGTCTCACCTGGCTTACCTTAAGATAACTGCACTTACTGCAAGTATCTCTGGATAAAAGCATCCAATAAAAGACAGAGGGGAGACAGTGGGGGAGACAGAGGGGGAGACTGTGGGGGAGACAGAGGGGGAGAGCACTAGAAAAAGAAAGCGAGAGATAGAGAGAAAGGAAGACCAAGAGAGAGTGTAATATATTTAAAGAAAGATGGAGGGAGGGAGAGAGAGCATGGGGGGCGTGGGGGGCGGGTGTTGAGAGAGAAGCCTTCAGGGAGCTGATAAAAGCCTTGTTCTGGGTTGGCCGTAAACCTGCAGGCTACTGGATGGCGTTAAAACGCCCATGACAGGTCTGCTGTATGAGTGTGGGAACCACTTCCCTCACACCAGGGCACGCCTAAACTAGTACACTGCAAAGACAACAGGGAAGCATTTGGGACAGGTCACAGTTCTTGACGGAAGTTCATTAGTCATTATCCCTAAGTGTTAATTGCTGACTTTTCATAACAAGTTGCTCCTCATATGCGCACACACACACACACACACACACACAAACACACACACAAACACACACATGGATGCACTCACAAACACACACATGGATACGCTCACAAACACACACACACACAAACACAAACACACACACACACACATGGATACACTCACAAACACACACACGGATACGCTCACAAAATACACTCACAAACACACGCATGGATACGCCCACAAACACACACACACAAACACACAAACACACACACACAAACACACACACACACAAACACACACAAACACACACACACACATGGATACGTTCACAAAGACACACACGAATACACAGAGCCAGTAGACCACACAGACAAATCTATAATGAAGTTTCTCTGGTTGGACAACGGTTGACACCCCATTTCCGCCCTGTTACTGGCACAGAGCCCTATTTCTGACCAAGGCCCAGAAGTATTGGGGTTAATCACAGTATATACGGAATAGATTGGCATTTAGACCTCAGCCTGGGTCAGCCTGGCACACAGTTAATAGACGGACCTCAAATACCAGTCTGGGTTTAAGGAGGACGGAAGCTTTCTGACCGAAATCAATGGAAAGCAACTGTAATGTAACACAGTGAGAAACCTCTGTTGGATTGTGAGCAGTGATGAAACACTGTTTCAGACAGATTTAAACTCACAACATATCAGCATCAACACCCTTTCCTGTTTGATCGGTGACTTATAGGTGTCTGTTGTCTCCAGACAATAACGGGATTTCAACACTTTTCTTCTCGGTAGCTTTCTGATCAGATGGTGTGTGGAACAATTAAAAGCCTTTGTTATTAGAAGATTACGGACATTCTGCATTCCCCCGGATCTCATCCTGTCATTTTTATTGCTCTTATTTCTGCTCTTAATCTCTGGGTCTTCTTCAGTCTGAGCCTCCCAGGAATGCCTCCCTGTTTGAAGTGGAGGAACTGCAAGATTGCATTATCCTCCCATAGAGCTGATCTCTCTATCTCTCTCTTCTCCATCTAAATCCCTCTCTCTTTGCCCACTCTCCCTCCCTGTCCCTCCCCCATCTCTCAATCTCTCTCCCCCATCTCTCTCTCTCTACCAACTATCCATGAAAACAGAAATCACACACATCTTCTTGTTTTTATAAGAGCTCAAATACAGGTTGATGAAAAATAAAACTGGACAATTAGTTTATATCTTCCTCTCTCCAATAAGGGTTATAGAAATGGGAGAGAGCAGACATTACGTTTCTCTAATAGGCTCATCTGTTCCTGGTTACGTATGTTAATATGGGCCTACCGGGTCCTTTAATTCTGCTTACGGGTGTTAAAATGAGCCTGCCGGGTCCTTTAATTCTGCTTACGGGTGTTAATATGTGCCTGCCGGGTCCTTTAATTCTGCGTATGGGTGTTAATATGAGCCTGCCGGGTCCTTTATTTCTGCGTATGGACGTTAAAATGGGCCTGCCGGGTCCTTTATTTCTGCGTATGGACGTTAAAATGGGCCTGCCGGGTCCTTTATTTCTGCGTATGGACGTTAAAATGGGCCTGCCGGGTCCTTTAATTCTGCTTACGGGTGTTAATATGGGCCTGCCGGGTCCTTTATTTCTGCTTACGGGTGTTAATATGTGCCTGCCGGGTTCTTTAATTCTGCGTATGGGTGTTAATATGAGCCTGCCGGGTCCTTTATTTCTGCGTATGGACGTTAAAATGGGCCTGCCGGGTCCTTTATTTCTGCGTATGGACGTTAAAATGGGCCTGCCGGGTCCTTTATTTCTGCGTATGGACGTTAAAATGGGCCTGCCGGGTCCTTTAATTCTGCTTACGGGTGTTAATATGGGCCTGCCGGGTCCTTTAATTCTGCTTACGGGTGTTAATATGGGCCTGCCGGGTCCTTTAATTCTGCATATGGGTGTTAATATGAGCCTGCCGGGTCCTTTAATTCTGCTTACGGGTGTTAATATGGGCCTGCCGGGTCCTTTAATTCTGCATATGGGTGTTAATATGAGCCTGCCGGGTCCTTTATTTCTGCTTACGGGTGTTAATATGTGCCTGCCGGGTCCTTTAATTCTGCGTATGGGTGTTAATATGAGCCTGCCGGGTCCTTTATTTCTGCGTATGGATGTTAAAATGGGCCTGCCGGGTCCTTTATTTCTACGTATGGACGTTAAAATGGGCCTGCCGGGTCCTTTATTTCTGCGTATGGACGTTAAAATGTGCCTGCCGGGTCCTTTAATTCTGCTTACGGGTGTTAATATGGGCCTGCCGGGTCCTTTAATTCTGCTTACGGGTGTTAATATGGGCCTGCCGGGTCCTTTAATTCTGCGTATGGGTGTTAATATGAGCCTGCCGGGTCCTTTATTTCTGCGTATGGACGTTAAAATGGGCCTGCCGGGTCCTTTATTTCTGCGTATGGACGTTAAAATGGGCCTGCCGGGTCCTTTATTTCTGCGTATGGACGTTAAAATGGGCCTGCCGGGTCCTTTAATTCTGCGTATGGGTGTTAATATGTGCCTGCCGGGTCTTTTAATTCTGCATATGGATGTTAATATGTGCCTGCCGGGTCCTTTAATTCTGCTTATGGGTGTTAATATGGCCCTGCCGGGTCCTTTATTTCTGCGTATGGTGTTGATATAAGCCTGCCGGGTCCTTTATTTCTGTGTATGGACATTAAAATGGGCCTGCCGTGTCCTTTATTTCTGCGTATGGACGTTAAAATGGGCCTGCCGGGTCCTTTATTTCTGCGTATGGACGTTAAAATGGGCCTGCCGGGTCCTTTAATTCTGCTTACGGGTGTTAATATGGGCCTGCCGGGTCCTTTAATTCTGCTTACGGGTGTTAATATGGGCCTGCCGGGTCCTTTAATTCTGCGTATGGGTGTTAATATGAGCCTGCCGGGTCCTTTAATTCTGCTTACGGGTGTTAATATGGGCCTGCCGGGTCCTTTAATTCTGCATATGGGTGTTAATATGAGCCTGCCGGGTCCTTTATTTCTGCTTACGGGTGTTAATATGTGCCTGCCGGGTCCTTTAATTCTGCGTATGGGTGTTAATATGAGCCTGCCGGGTCCTTTATTTCTGCGTATGGATGTTAAAATGGGCCTGCCGGGTCCTTTATTTCTACGTATGGACGTTAAAATGGGCCTGCCGGGTCCTTTATTTCTGCGTATGGACGTTAAAATGTGCCTGCCGGGTCCTTTAATTCTGCTTACGGGTGTTAATATGGGCCTGCCGGGTCCTTTAATTCTGCTTACGGGTGTTAATATGGGCCTGCCGGGTCCTTTAATTCTGCGTATGGGTGTTAATATGAGCCTGCCGGGTCCTTTATTTCTGCGTATGGACGTTAAAATGGGCCTGCCGGGTCCTTTATTTCTGCGTATGGACGTTAAAATGGGCCTGCCGGGTCCTTTAATTCTGCGTATGGGTGTTAATATGTGCCTGCCGGGTCTTTTAATTCTGCATATGGATGTTAATATGTGCCTACCGGGTCCTTTAATTCTGCGTATGGGTGTTAATATGTGCCTGCCGGGTCCTTTAATTCTGCGTATGGGTGTTAATATGTGCCTGCCGGGTTCTTTAATTCTGCGTATGGGTGTTAATATGAGCCTGCCGGGTCCTTTATTTCTGCGTATGGACGTTAAAATGGGCCTGCCGGGTCCTTTATTTCTGCGTATGGACGTTAAAATGGGCCTGCCGGGTCCTTTATTTCTGCGTATGGACGTTAAAATGGGCCTGCCGGGTCCTTTAATTCTGCTTACGGGTGTTAATATGGGCCTGCCGGGTCCTTTATTTCTGCTTACGGGTGTTAATATGTGCCTGCCGGGTTCTTTAATTCTGCGTATGGGTGTTAATATGAGCCTGCCGGGTCCTTTATTTCTGCGTATGGACGTTAAAATGGGCCTGCCGGGTCCTTTATTTCTGCGTATGGACGTTAAAATGGGCCTGCCGGGTCCTTTATTTCTGCGTATGGACGTTAAAATGGGCCTGCCGGGTCCTTTAATTCTGCTTACGGGTGTTAATATGGGCCTGCCGGGTCCTTTAATTCTGCTTACGGGTGTTAATATGGGCCTGCCGGGTCCTTTAATTCTGCGTATGGGTGTTAATATGAGCCTGCCGGGTCCTTTAATTCTGCTTACGGGTGTTAATATGGGCCTGCCGGGTCCTTTAATTCTGCATATGGGTGTTAATATGAGCCTGCCGGGTCCTTTATTTCTGCTTACGGGTGTTAATATGTGCCTGCCGGGTCCTTTATTTCTGCGTATGGACGTTAAAATGGGCCTGCCGGGTCCTTTAATTCTGCTTACGGGTGTTAATATGGGCCTGCCGGGTCCTTTAATTCTGCTTACGGGTGTTAATATGGGCCTGCCGGGTCCTTTAATTCTGCGTATGGGTGTTAATATGAGCCTGCCGGGTCCTTTAATTCTGCTTACGGGTGTTAATATGGGCCTGCCGGGTCCTTTAATTCTGCATATGGGTGTTAATATGAGCCTGCCGGGTCCTTTATTTCTGCTTACGGGTGTTAATATGTGCCTGCCGGGTCCTTTAATTCTGCGTATGGGTGTTAATATGAGCCTGCCGGGTCCTTTATTTCTGCGTATGGATGTTAAAATGGGCCTGCCGGGTCCTTTATTTCTACGTATGGACGTTAAAATGGGCCTGCCGGGTCCTTTATTTCTGCGTATGGACGTTAAAATGTGCCTGCCGGGTCCTTTAATTCTGCTTACGGGTGTTAATATGTGCCTGCCGGGTCCTTTAATTCTGCTTACGGGTGTTAATATGTGCCTGCCGGGTCCTTTAATTCTGCGTATGGGTGTTAATATGAGCCTGCCGGGTCCTTTATTTCTGCGTATGGACGTTAAAATGGGCCTGCCGGGTCCTTTATTTCTGCGTATGGACGTTAAAATGGGCCTGCCGGGTCCTTTATTTCTGCGTATGGACGTTAAAATGGGCCTGCCGGGTCCTTTAATTCTGCGTATGGGTGTTAATATGTGCCTGCCGGGTCTTTTAATTCTGCATATGGATGTTAATATGTGCCTGCCGGGTCCTTTAATTCTGCTTATGGGTGTTAATATGGCCCTGCCGGGTCCTTTATTTCTGCGTATGGTGTTGATATAAGCCTGCCGGGTCCTTTATTTCTGTGTATGGACATTAAAATGGGCCTGCCGTGTCCTTTATTTCTGCGTATGGACGTTAAAATGGGCCTGCCGGGTCCTTTATTTCTGCGTATGGGTGTTAATATGTGCCTGCCGGGTCTTTTAATTCTGCATATGGATGTTAATATGTGCCTACCGGGTCCTTTAATTCTGCGTATGGGTGTTAATATGTGCCTGCCGGGTCCTTTAATTCTGCGTATGGGTGTTAATATGTGCCTGCCGGGTCCTTTAATTCTGCGTATGGGTGTTAATATGTGCCTGCCGGGTCCTTTAATTCTGCGAATGGGTGTTAATATGTGCCTGCCGGGTCCTTTAATTCTGCGTATGGGTGCTAATATGAGCCCCTGGAGTCCTCTAATTGGCTTGATGGGCCTGATGGTGTCTCGAGCCCTGTTCCCAATAACCAGCTCCCATCTGGCACGCTGGAACCACCACATTCTTCTCCCGGTGCTCCCCCTTCTCATCCGGCGCCAGCTGCTCTCGGTTGGGGGTGAGGAGGCTGAAGGAGGGCTGGTGGTGGCACAAAGAGGAATGACAATGTGTTCACTCACTAAGTCCCTTTGGAGAAGAACGCCTGCTAAACTGTCACATTGGCAGGGCTGGTGAGGGAAGTGGTTGTGTTGAGTATGTGGCCATTTTAGAATGATCTGATATGAATAAATGATGAATTTAACAAAAACGTGTTCAATTGTATCGCTTTTCAGCAGTCTTTTTTGTGCAATAAATTGGCTGTTTGTCTCAAGAGAATGCAAAACAAAATCCTGTTGCTAGCTTCTAAGAAAAAGTATCAGTAACCGATAGCCTGGTCTAAAATATTTTTGTGCAGTCTTGTCAACTCCTATCACAGCAGAAGCAGACCTGGCGTCCGGCCTTATTCTGAGGAGGTCTGGAGAAGATTTACTGCTGGGGTTCTGCCCCAGAATGAAACCTTTCAGCTGAAGCCGTGGCTGTAACGTGGTAGCTGGCCATGGAGGGGGCTGTGGAGGGGGTTTAGTTTGTCTAATCAAACTGACAGGACCACACAGGCAGAAAACATGGAGATCAGTTGATGGCAGGTCATAGCAAAGTCCCTGTAGATCTCTACCTCCTCAACTAACTCTGACCCACCCACCTCACAGGATGGCCTCGCCTGGCTTTGGAGCCGGTCCCATGACTTACCCACTGAGTACTGCCACGTCTTCTGTCACTCACAAGGTCTAGGTCCGCTACACACACACATCTAAACCCCTGGAGTTAACTCCATGCTGTTGGCTGTAGTCCCTGACACTACACCCGGCCGTCTCACCTCATTTCCCCTCACGGTCGGCAGTGTCTGGGCCTGTCAGTAGGACTGTACGGTGTGTGAGAATTAAACCAACCAAATGGGCTCAAACGGACCAAGCAGCTGTTAGAGGAACACCGTATCGGAGGTCCTCTTAGATGGGGGCCAGTAGAATATAGTTATAAAAACAGGCTGTTCACCATTGTTTTAGTCTGTTCTAGTAGTACAAGACTATGTACTGTTATTAATACAAGACTATGTACTGTTAATAATACAAGACTATGTACTGTTAATAATACAAGACTATGTACTGTTAATAATACAAGACTGTGTACTGTTAATAATACAAGACTGTGTACTGTTAATAATACAAGACTGTGTACTGTTATTAATACAAGACAATTGACTGTTATTAATACAAGACTATGTACTGTCAGTAATACAAGACTACGTATTGTTATTAATACAAGACTATGTACTGTCAGTAATACAAGACTATGTATTGTTATTAATACAAGACTATTTACTGTTATTAATACAATACTATGTATTGTTATTAATACAAGACTATGTATTGTTATTAATACAAGACTATGTACTGTCAGTAATACAAGACTATTTACTGTTATTAATACAAGACTATGTACTATCAGTAATACAAGACTATGTACTGTTATTTATACAAGACTATGTACTGTCAGTAATACAAGACTATGTACTGTTATTTATACAAGACTATGTACTGTCAGTAATACAAGACTATGTACTGTCAGAATGTAACATTCGGGCACCCTTTGAACGTATAATCGTCCTTGACCAGGGCCTACAGGATAGTAGACCTGTAATATGGTCCCTCTTGGGAGACACTCCTTGTGATTTTGAATTGAATGGAATTGTGATTGTGTGTGCTATGGCTTTAAAAGGCTTTCTCTCTCCCACTGACAAGGTGGTGCTGGCACAGAGTGCTTGGGCAAACCAGATGGGGTGGAGGGAGAGAGAGCAATCTTACAGATGCCTTTCACAAGCCTGTTTTTTCCTCATCTTGCAGTATGAATATGTGTGGAGAACCACCATGCATTGCTGGCCTGTTACTTGCTGCTTTCTCTTATTACTGGGAAGCATTTGTTTACATGATAAAAT
Source organism: Esox lucius (assembly GCF_011004845.1). Taxonomy (NCBI): domain Eukaryota; kingdom Metazoa; phylum Chordata; class Actinopteri; order Esociformes; family Esocidae; genus Esox; species Esox lucius. The sequence goes on from NC_047588.1 coordinate 41,874,916, forward strand.
AAAAATGTATAATGTAAATATATACAAGATCTAAAATTCTACTATCCCCTGTTTGTAAATGGCTGTGTTTTTTCAGAGTCTGGTTACACAGTCCTTCATGGTTGAGAAGTGGTGTTAACAGCCTCCATGCTGGAGACCACTCAGCCATCCTGTGAAAATATGTCCCCGAATTCCCCTTTTAAAATGATGCTAGCAAAAATGTAGCCATGTGCAAATGACTGAACGCTGTAGATTTCAAAACTGGAACTGAGTAACCTACCAGAGGCAGGGGAAGGCCGTTAATCCAGGCTCTCCCTTGTTGCCACATTGAAAGCTACCGCTAAAGCTAGATATTATGTTCAGTATTTCTGTATGTACGTCACCATGTTGACATTCTTGAGTCTAATCTAAGCTGGTTTCATTCCCCTGGTTCTGAATAACCCCAGTCATTCCCCTGGTTCTGAATAAGACCAGTGATTCCTCTGGTTCTGAATAAGACCAGTAATTCCCCTGGTTCTGAATAGACCAGTCATTCCCCTGGTTCTTAATAAGACCAGCCATTCCCCTGGTTCTGAATAAGACCAGTCATTCCCCTGGTTCTGAATAAGACCAGTCATTCCCCTGGTTCTGAATAAGACCAGTCATTCCCCTGGTTCCTGTGTTAATGTGACATAACACTAGGTAACTAGGTACCAGTAGTCTACTGTAGACCAGGTATTAGTACTGTAGGTAGTAGTACTTTAGAAGGTCTGACCAGGTATTAGTACTGTAGGTAGTAGTACTGTAGAAGGTCTGACCAGGTATTAGTACTGTAGGTAGTAGTACTTTAGAAGGTCTGACCAGGTATTAGTACTGTAGGTAGTAGTACTTTAGAAGGTCTGACCAGGTATTAGTATTGTAGGTAGTAGTACTGCAGAAGGTCTGACCAGGTATTAGAACTGTAGGGAATCTATATAACCTGTAAAATGTCTGCCTAGTAATCAAGAGCATTAAACCAGTAAATAAAAGGTTGCTGATTATAATCCCTGAGCCAACCAGGTGAAAAACCCAGTCATTCTGTCCCTGAGCAGGGCAGTTAACCCTAATGGCCTCCAGCTTGATGCTGTAAATAAGAATGTGTGGTTATTCTACTGACCTGATGAAATAATGGTAAACCAGTCGTTGAGTTGTTTGGTCTGTTTACGGGGCCTGTTAACAAGCAGCAGGTCCCTCGTCTTCATTGTCTCTGTTGTCATGCCGATATACTGTCTCACATAAACACTGAGAAAAGCTGACCACTGACACCTCCCCTTGTCTTCCTTTCCCTCACCTCCTCTCTGGAGCTTTCCCAATAACGATCACTGCTCCTCCATCTCCTCCTCTTCCCATCTTCTCTCACCCTTTCCCTCCTCTTCTATATTTTCTCCCCTTCGCTCCTCTAGCTCCCCCCGCTCCTCTCACACCTCCGCTCCTCATCTACATCTTCTCCCCTTCGCTCCTCCATCTCCCTCACTTCCCCTCTCCTCTCACACCTCCACTCCTCTATATCTTCTCCCCATCGCTCCTCCATCTCCCCCTCTTCCCATCTTCTCTCAGCCCTCCTTTACATCTCCTCCCCAGCCCTGCCAGTGTTTTATTGCTTGTTGTCCCCTGGTGGCTAACGTCTCTGCAGCCCATTCCAAGAGAGAGGAATGGTCTCATCCCGATCCGACGGCGTCTGCCAAACAAGACCACCGAGACCCAAACAGGGAACACTTCCAAGGACTGTGTCCTCCGTGATGCTTGTAACAGTCAGAGGACAGCGGCATGGGGGGTTCACTGGTGGAGAGAGAGAAAGGAACCGGTAGTCTGTGTATTCACCGAGAACCACCTCTCCTCCTGGTCAGCTGGAATAGAACCACCTCTCCTCCTGGTCAGCTGGAATAGAACCACCTCTCCTCCTGGTCAGCTGGAATAGAACCACCTTTCCTCCTGGTCAGCTGGAATAGAACCACCTCTCCTCCTGGTCAGCTGGAATAGAACCACCTCTCCTCCTGGTCAGCTGGAATAGAACCACCTCTCCTCCTGGTCAGCTGGAATAGAACCACCTCTCCTCCTGGTCAGCTGGAATAGAACCACCTCTCCTCCTGGTCAGCTGGAATAGAACCACCTCTCCTCCTGGTCAGCTGGAATAGAACCACCTCTCCTCCTGGTCAGCTGGAATAGAACCACCTCTCCTCCTGGTCAGCTGGAATAGAACCACCTCTCCTCCTGGTCAGCTGGAATGGTCCTAAAGAGGCCCAGTGTGTGTAGCAGTGAGACAGTGCCAGATGCTAATCACAACCACATCCAGGGATATTGTTTATTTGATATCATCTCCAGTCCTCCACTGCATTAATGGCAAATAAAAAAGTCATATGCCACATTACCCAGAACCCCTTGCAGCCCCTGGGGTCCTCTGCTTCCTGCAACACAACCGGGGCCCAAATTAATCTCTGTCATTAATAATTCAATCAGGGCCTTTTTGTTTAATAAACAGTTTGTCAGTGATGTATGGTGGTTGAGGGTAATTTGATTGGCTGGTGGAACAGGGCGGATATGCATATGGCTTTCTGCTCGCTCTGACTCTGATAAACAGAAATATTACAGCCGGTTAGCACAGTGGTGCACAGATTACACACACACACACACAGGAAAAACACACACACACACACAGGAAAAACACATACACACACACACACACACAGGAAAAACACACACACACACACAGGAAAAACACATACACACACACACAGGAAAAACACATACACACACACACAGGATAAAAACACACACACACACGCACACACACAGGATAAAAAACACACACACACACACACACAGGAAAAACACTCACACACACACACACTGTGCGGGGGGTTGCAATTACACTAAAATGACATCAGTCTTGATGGATATTCTGTTATACACACACACCAACACGCGCGCGCACACATACACACAGTTTCATACAAACCCAATAGCACATTAAATCATAATACAAACCCAATAACACACACACACACACACACAGTTTAATACAAACCCAATAACACACACAAACTTTAATATAAACCCAATAAGACACACACAGATTAATATAAACAAAATAACACACACACAAAGTTTAATATAAACCCAATAACACACATAGTTCAGTATAAATCCAATAACACACAAAGTTTAATATAAACCCAATAACACACATAGTTCAGTATAAATCCAATAACACACACAAGGTTTAATATAAACCCAATAAGACACACATTCAATACAAACTCAGTAACACACACAGTTTAACACAAACCCAATAACACACACAGTTTAATACAAACCCAATAACACACACAGTTTAACAAAAACCCAATAAGACACACACAGTTTAATACAAACCCAATAAAACACACAGTTTTAAAAAACCTCAATAACTCAAACACACAGTTTAATACAAACCCAACACACACACACAAACACACACACAGTTTAATACAAACCCAATAAAACACACACAGTTTAATACAAACCCAATAACACACACACACAGACACACACAATTTAATACAAACTCAATAACACACACAGTTTAATAACAACTCAATAACACACACACACACAGTTTCATACAAACTCTAACACATAACATTTTAATACAAACCCAATAACACACAAAAGGTGTAATACAAACTCAATTACACACACAGTTTAATAACAACCCAATAACACACACAGTTTAATAACAACACAATAACACACACGCACACACAGAAAGTTTAATACAAAATCAAAACCAAAAATACACCAAGTACTGGAATGTCAGACGGTTATTCTTCTCTGTCTGCTTTCCAGGTTTATTGAAGCATTTTGTTACAGCTGGGGTCAGAAGATGGCTAATTGAAATGTAAGGAATTATATTAAATCCACAGTGGACACAGACCTGGTTATATAGATCCACAGTGGACACAGACCTGTTTGTATAGATCCACAGTGGACACAGACCTGGTTATATAGATCCACAGTGGACACAGACCTGGTTGTATAGATCCACAGTGGACACAGACCTAGTTATATAGATCCATAGTTGACACAGACCTGGTTATATAGATCCACAGTGGACACAGACCTGGTTATATAGATCCATAGTGGACACAGACCTGGTTATATAGATCCACAGTGGACACAGACCTGGTTATATAGATCCACAGTGGACAAAGACCTGGTTTTATAGATCCACAGTGGACACAGACCTGGTTATATAGATCCATAGTGGACACAGACCTGGTTATATAGATCCACAGTGGACACAGACCTGGTTATATAGATCCACAGTGGACACAGACCTGGTTTTATAGATCCACAGTGGACACAGACCTGGTTATATAGATCCACAGTGGACACAGACCTGGTTATATAGATCCATAGTGGACACAGACCTGGTTATATAGATCCACAGTGGACACAGACCTGGTTATATAGATCCATAGTGGACACAGACCTGGTTATATAGATCCATAGTGGACACAGACCTGGTTATATAGATCCATAGTGGACACAGACCTGGTTATATAGATCCATAGTGGACACAGACCTGGTTATATAGATCCATAGTGGACACAGACCTGGTTATATAGATCCATAGTGGACACAGACCTGGTTACATAGATCCACAGTGGACACAGACCTGGTTATATAGATCCATAGTGGACACAGACCTGGTTATATAGATCTATAGTGGACACAGACCTGGTTATATAGATCCATAGTGGACACAGACCTGGTTATATAGATCCACAGTGAACACAGACCTGGTTATATGTATTTCTCTTCCTCTCTCTCCATCTGAGCCTCTATTCCTCTCCTCCTATCACTCCTTCACTACTCCTCTCCCTGTCTCCCATTCTCCCATCTCCTTCTTGGTAACAGTAGCTGGATTTGTCAGGGCAGCCTGCTGCCTCGACCCCCGACAACACAATCAGCTTCCAGGTGTTTCATTACATAGGGAACATATAAACAACACCGGTGTGGAGATTCTGTTCTGCAAATGTTTTGGTCTTTGCTTGTTTTGTGAGGTGTTGTGATCTACCTGCCTGTCTGTCTGCATGCCTGTCTGTCTTCATGCCTGTCTGTCTACGTACTAACTATCTGCCTACCTGCCTGTCTGACTTGTTCACCTACCTGCCTTTCTAATGTTTATCTAGTCTGTCTGTTTACATGTTTATCTATCTGACTCTCTGCCTGTCTATCTGTCTGTCTGACTCTCTGCCTGTCTATCTATCTATCTGACTCTCTGCCTGTCTATCTTTCTGTCTGACTCTCTGCCTGTCTATCTGTCTGTCTGACTCTCTGCCTGTCTATTTGTCTGTCTGACTCTCTGCCTGTCTATCTGTCTGTCTGACTCTCTGCCTGTCTATTTGTCTGTCTGACTCTCTGCCTGTCTATCTGTCTGTCTGACTCTCTGCCTGTCTATTTGTCTGTCAGACTCTCTGCCTGTCTATCTGTCTGTCTGACTCTCTGCCTGTCTATTTGTCTGTCTGACTGTCTTTGTCTGTTTAGGTGCGACAGGTGTCTAGTGGATAAGACCATTATGCCAGTAACTTTACAGGATAAAATTAGTGACAGGCAAGGGTGGAACAGACAAGGTAAAAAAATACAAAATGTTGCCCTTGAGCAAGGCTGTAAACCTTTGCCATCAATAATGACTTACAATGCCTCAAAATAAATTTAGAAATAACTCACGACTTATCCAACCCAAAATGTGAGGATTAAAAAAATGTTTTGTCAGCCAAAGAATTCCCAGAGTGCATCTCCAAGAGTGATATAGAGCAGACGGAGCCAAGGGGGACTGTAGTGTTCACATCTCAGAGTGGTCAGGTTCTGGTTCACCATGACCTGGAAGCCAGCCTGGTTCTGCTTCCCAGTGTGACCACCAGGTGGCAGTGTGGTTCTGGGAGGATCCCTCCAGAAGACCTCCGTCCTCCCCAGTACCTTACCTGGCCACAATCCTGATGCCAGCCTGCAAATTAGTCGGTCAGCCAGTCAGTCAAACAGTTAAACAGGCAGTCAGTCAACCATTCATTCAGTCAACTGGCCCAGGTCAAGATAAAACCACCAAAGTCAACCAGCAAACATGACCACCAGTCAGCCAAACAGTCGGCCAGTCAGTCAGCCGGCCAGTGAGTCATACATTTTTTCAGCCAGTCAGTCAGTCATCCATTTGTTCTGCCACTCATCCATTTGTTCAGCCAGTCAGCCGTTCAACAAGCCAGCCGTGCGTTCATTCAGTCAACCAGCCATTGGGCCAGTCAGTCAGGCTTCTTATGGGGCCCTGGTATAAAGTGGTCCACTATGTATGGAATGTGGTCTAAAGTGGTCCACTATGTAGGGAATGTGGTCTAAAGTGGTCCACTATGTAGGGAATGTGGTATAAAGTGGTCCACTATGTAGGGAATGCGGTCTAAAGTGGTCCACTATGTAGGGAGTGTGGTCTAAAGTGGTCCACTATGTAGGGAATGTGGTATAACGTGGTCCACTATGTAGGGAATGTGGTCTAAAGTGGTCCACTATGTAGGGAGTGGGGTATAACGTGGTCCACTATGTAGGGAATGCGGTATAAAGTGGTCCACTATGTTGGGAATGTGGTATAAAGTGGTCCACTATGTAGGGAATGTGGTTTAAAGTGGTCCACTATGTAGCGAATGTGGTATAAAGTGGTCCACTATGTAGGGAATGTGGTATAAAGTGGTCCACTATGTAGGGAATGTGGTATAAAGTGGTCCACTATGTAGGGAATGTGGTCTAAAGTAGTGCACTAGGTGTCTCTGTTGAGTCCTAATGAAGCAGCTGCTCATCAGAGTGGCCTACAGAGACCTGGTATCTAATGAAAGGCAATTCAACTGTTGTATTAGGTATCACCAGAGGACTTTATGAAAGGTGTGTTTGTGTGTTAGTCTACCTTGGTCCATTTAAATTGCAAAGACAACCTTTAGATTTCAGTGTCCCAAATGACACCCTATTCCCATTGCTTTACTTTGATCAGGGCTCTGTGTGGAGTGCAGGGTGCTGCTTTGGACACATCCCATGTCTTCTACCCTAGCCGAGGCAAACCGCGTTGGATGTACCAGTAGCCAGAGACAGGAAGTGCCTGGATGGCATGCAGTGTTTGAATTTAATATCAGTTATAATGGCCCTTAAAGAGAGACTATATATCAGAATATCAGTTATTATGGCCCTTAAAGAGAGATTGTATATCAGAATATAAGTTATTATGGCCCTTAAAGAGAGATTGTATATCAGAATATCAGTTATTATGGCCCTTAAAGGGACACAATATATCAGAATATCAGTTATTATGGCCCTTAAAGAGAGACTATATATCAGAATATCAGTTATTATGGCCCTTAAAGAGAGACTATATATCAGAATATCAGTTATTATGGCCCTTCAAGAGAGACTATATATATGAATATCAGTTATTATGGCCCTTAAAGAGAGATTGTATATCAGAATATCAGTCATTATGGCCCTTAAAGAGAAATTGTATATCAGAATATCAGTCATTATGGCCCTTAAAGAGAGATTGTATATCAGAATATCAGTTATTACGGCCCTTAAAAAGAGACTATATATCGGAATATCAGTTAATATGGCTCTTAAAGAGAGACTATATATCAGAATATCAGTTATTATGGCCTTTAAAGGGACAGTATATATCAGAATATCAGTTATTATGGCCTTTAAAGGGACAGTATATATCAGAATATCAGTGATTATGGCCCTTATTAAAGTTATTACAGGGAGACTGAAGACATTATGATGAGCAAGATGTTCATCTGCTTACATGTGCACCAGTTGACTTAAACATATTTACAAAGGAAATCACACTTCAAGGATTTTCTGTGAATTTAAGTTTGCAATTTTGGTTAGTTTTTTTGGACCATCCACACAGAGTGGTCTTAGTCCAATTACACTCATACCTTCAAAGTAAAAAACAAACACAAGACAGGAACCAGGGAGGTCCGTTGTAATTAGATGTGTGACTGTCAGGGTTTGATGTCTACCACCGTAACTCAGAGGATGTTGTGTCACAAGAACTTACCTCAGAAACATTCTCTGAGTAGCAGCTCATTTATGTAAAACCAACCAGACCACGCAATTCATTATAATCGAACTCTGAATCAAACTGTAGCTTAGAACGTACGTGTGGAAAATGACATTGGTTGTTGTGGCAACTGACCCCACTTGAAGATTACATGGCGTTGTGGTGTCAGGAAATGAGTTTCCAAAGAAAAAACCAACATGTAATGTCCATTAACAACTAGATACAACTGACAATGTTAATTGTCTAATATACTGTATGTCACAACCCAGCCTGAACATGGGGGGGAATACACATATTAAAGCTGGGATGTGATCTTTTCAATTAAAAAGCAATCACCTCGTCTTGGTTAAACAGCTGAGCAAAGGGTCTGGTGAAGTGAATCAACACTCAAATTCATACAAAGTGCTATGAAGGCAAGGCCAGACCATTATTGACATCTACGTCCCAGTTTAAACCATGTTTTGTGGCCAGCGTGGTTGGGGGGTTCTGGAGGCAACGTCTGGATAAGTGCATCTGCTAAATGACTGAAAGGCAAAACACAAATCCGTGTTTATTCTTCCTGAACAACATAAAATACACGCGCGCCATTTGTTTGTGACGCCGCGGAGACAAATGAACGGTTAACTAAACAAGACAGATGATGTGACGGAGGCGATGATTGTTCTGCTGCTGTCTGACTAGTCAGTGCATGTTGTTACTCCACAAGGATCTCTCTCCCTCTCCTTCTTTCCTGTCTCTCTCTCCCTCTCCTTCTTTCCTCTGTCTCTCTCTCCCTCTCCTTCTTTCCTGTCTCTCTCACCCTCTCCTTCTTTCCTCTGTCTCTCTCTCCCTCTCCTTCTTTCCTCTGTCTCTCTCTCTGTCTTTTCTCTCCTCTTTCCTTTACTCATACTTCTCTGCCTGGGATGCATGCAAACTGAGTGAGAGGAGGGGATATTGAACGTCTGTCATACCAGTCATTAAAGACAGAAACACTGGCGAACACTCCCCCTCTCCCTCCCCCTCTCCCCCTCTCTCTCCCTCCCCTTCCTTCCCCACCCTCCGGAGACACGGGAAAGCAAGACAGGTGTTTACTTGAAGAAAAGTAAAGTAAGGAAAACAGCAGAGATTTGTCTGTGACAATCCAAAATAAATGCCTGTTTTTTCTTGTTCTTCAGTTGCCATGGTTGCAGAGTTACAGCTTTTCTTGACAGATGGAAATAAGTTGCCTGTACCCCCCCCCCCCCCCCCCCCCCGACGTCCATCCAAGATAGGGGAGACCAAAACAAATGCAGCAGAATCTACCTGCTGTTCTCCCCCTCCCTCCATTCTTCTCCCTTCCATCCTCCCCCATCTCTCTCTCTAGCTTCCCCAGACGTCTGTCCAACACAGCTCCTACCTGCTGTTCTGGACGACTGAAACATCTTCAGTAGCACCTGCCAATCCACTTAACCAAACGCCTCCAACCTCACTTCCTTGAAAGGCCTTGATTGGGTCTCCCGCTGCCAATAATCATCCAATCAGAGCCAGTCCAATCCCCTCCCCACTGGGCCTGTTGGAGGCAGGGCAGGTATCATTGTTCCTGTGGTGATGGGAGTTTTTTGGCCGAGAAGTAAACACATTGTCCCGTGGCTGCCGGAACCAGCTGACCAGATTTACCAGTAGTGCTGCAACTGCTCTGTCCCACTACGCAGACTGGTCTGGGACCTGAGATGTCTGTCTGTCCATTACCTGTCTGTCTCTCTGTCTGTCTGTCCATTCTCTGTCTCTCTGTCTGTCTGTCTGTCCATTCTCTGTCTCTTTGTATGTCTGTCTGTCCATTATCTATCTGTCTGTCCATTATCTGTCTCTCTGTCTCTCTGTCTGTCTGTCTGTCCATTCTCTGTCTCTTTGTATGTCTGTCTGTCCATTATCTATCTGTCTGTCCATTATCTGTCTCTCTGTCTATCTGTCTGTCTGTCTGTCCATTCTCTGTCTCTCTGTCAGTCCATTATCTGTCTCTCTGTATGTCTGTCTGTCCATTCTCTATCTCTCTGTCAGTCTGTGAGTCCATTATCTGTCTGTCCTTTCTCTGTCTGTCTGTCTGTCCATTATCTGTCTCTCTGTCTGTTTGTCCATTATCTGTTTCTCTGTCTCTCTGTCAGTCCATGTCAGTCTGGTTCATTTGTTCTTCTCCACAGTAGAGAGCTCTATCCATAGTGGGTTACTGGGCATTCTAGCCAAAGTCCTCTCCATGCTCCCACGCTGGCCACGCCCACAGCCTGCCTCTTCCAGCTGCTTCCAGACACTTTCCAGGTCACATGGGCTGTGGAAGACATGTGAGGCGGCTTGTCAAAGACAAGAACCTTATATTGAGGGAAAGTTCAACTCTCAGTTTGGCTGACGTACACCAAATGAGAGTCATCATAGAAGACAAAAGCTTCCTTTCAGATTTGTCCGTAGCCACTAGCAACTAAGAATCATCCACGCTGGGTCCTTCAGCTGGCTGCTCTTACCCATGTTCTCACATTTGCCTTTTTGGTGGCTCGATTGGTGTAATTACCTGTTCAAGTGGAAAATTGGTGTGTAACTTCAGACATCTTGAATAGAATCCAAATTTAATCAAGGAGAGTTGTCAGTTAGATAATTACGTCCTCTAATCTACATCTGTAACAATATATGCTTATACATTATATAACCTGTGAAGTCAATGAGGAGGTTGTCATCGGCAACGATGCCCATCAGCTATGCGAAATGGCGTCATCTTCCACTCTGCCTTTCTCTGCGTCCTTCATGAGCATCAGCGTTAAACACCTTAGCAACTGCTAGTCTTCATCAGGTGCTTCATCTTCAATCTCTCCTTTTCACTGCAAACAAATAATTTGATTTCTGAAATGCTATTTTCTTCCAGTTTAGTTCATTTCCGTTCGCAATACTAAGAGCTTCCAGTGCTCTGATCCCCTTCTGTGACGATTTCATTGCTGCTCCAGAAGCACAGTAGGAGCCAATAGTACCTTCCATTTCCTATTTTCATCAGTGATTTGGATTATGAACCTGCACTCTCTAAAGGAACATATTCTGTTCCCCCCATTATCCTGAAACCATCAGCGATAAGAGAACAGAGAGACACAGTATCATTAGAACAACCAGCAAATGGAGAGAGAAGACAGGGATGGACAGGGAACTGTGGGATGGAGTGAGAGAGGTAGAAGAGAGGTGGAGAGATGGAGTGAGAGAGACAAGGGATGAGACAAGAGGGATGAGAGAGACAAGAGGGATGAGAGAGTGATAAGAGAGGGTTAGAGAGAGTGACAAGAGAGGGTTAGAGAGAGACAAGAGAGGGTTAGAGAGAGAGACAAGAGAGGGTTAGAGAGAGAGACAAAAGGGATGAGAGAGACAAGTGGGATGAGAGAGTGATAAGAGAGGGTTAGAGAGAGAGACAAAAGGGATGAGAGAGACAAGAGGGATGAGAGAGTGATAAGAGAGGGTTAGAGAGAGAGACAAAAGGGATGAGAGAGAGACAAGAGGGATGAGAGAGAGACAAGAGGGTTAGAGAGAGACAAGAGGGTTAGAGAGAGTGATTGAGAGAAGAGGAGGTTAGATGGAAGTAGGATGGAAAGAGGAAAAGAGGAAGACGAAAGAGATAAAGAGTGGGATCGAAGAAGAGAAGAATGAAGAGAGAGGAATGGAGAGAGAAAGAGAGAGAGAGAGAGAGAGAGAGAGAGAGAGAACAGGCAGCCTGGTAATGATGGAGAGGTAGCAGAGTGGACAGGCCTTCATATAAACCCATTGATTTACACCTTTTCACTTGGCTTGTAATATTTCATCTTGGGTACATTTGCAATCTCCTCCAGACCCGGTCCATTACCAGTAGGCTTGGAGCACAGCATGGGTCATGATGAGACGTAATGAGACAGACATGTGTGAGTAGTGGAGAGGAGAGTGCCAGGCAGAAGGGATATTAGAAAAAAAGAGGTGGAGGTTTGGGCCGTGGGAGGGAGGGAGGTGCAGGCGGGGGCTCAGGTCCTCAATATGCCATTACGGAACTCTAAAAGGATTTGGTACGAAATGGGAAGACCAAAACCCCTCACCAGGGTGCTGTAAAACACCTCTCTGTCTCTAAATTATCCCGGTGTCCTTTATTACACGTACAGAAGTAAAACCAATTCAGCCTGGCCTCTCTCTGCTTCTCCTTTCTGTCCTCCTCCATCCTCTTTTGTTCCAGGGCCATCCACCGCAAAAGTGAAGAGTGCCTCTCTGCATTTGCCAATCATCATCAGCCCCAGAAAACTGCCTCCGTCTGTTAGAACTGCTCTGATTGGACTCTGTGTTTCTTCGGTACCATTAGAACTGCCCTGATTGGACTCTGTGTGTCTTCGGTACCATTAGAACTTCCCTGATTGGACTCTGTGTGTCTTCGGTAACATTAGAACTTCCCTGATTGGACCCCGTGTGCCTTTGGTAACATCAGCTGGTTTGGCATTATGGTGCTGGTGGGCTGAATTGGTTCTGCCACTAGTTGGGTCAGTGATATGGCATGTCTGCATGGTGCCGAAACACTAGTACCACAGGTCTTGCTTCTTTCCCTGGGAGGAGTAACAGGGACCAGTGATAGTACCAGGGGCCTGGGTGGAGGGTTTATTCTGTTTGTACTGGGAGGAGTAACAGGGACCAGTGATAGTACCAGGGGCCTGGGTGGGGGGGTTGTTCTGTATGTACTGAGAGGAGTAACATGGACCAGTACAGAACAACACATTTCTCTGTGTTTATTGCCTTCTGCTTAAAAATGTGATGGGGCCCTACGTAGCAGAGAGGCCCATACTCCCTGGGAGGTGTGGTGGACTCATTAATGGGAGTCTGGAGGGGGGATTTGGGGCCCATGGGGTCCCAATGGCTAACGGGTCCTAAAGGTTTGGTCTGGAGGTCCACTGTTTTCGATCTCCAAGGACAGACTGGATAGAAGAAAAACATTAAACTCCAGAAACAGACTTGTTATCATAGTATTCCACAGCACTCAACCCTAAGACAACCCAAGTACAAAGACAAAGTCTTTTTCGAGAAAGTATTCTCTGTGGAACCAAAAAAAGGGGTTCTACTACAGACAGAGACAGAGTATAAGAGAAAAAATAAAGAGTGTAAGGAGTGTAGGAGAATAAGGAGTGTAGGAGAATAAGGAGTGTAGGAGAATAAGTAGTGTAGGAGAATAAGGAGTGTAGGAGAATAAGGAGTGTAGGAGAATAAGGAGTGTAGGAGAATAAGTAGTGTAGGAGAATAAGGAGTGTAGGAGAATAAGGAGTGTAGGAGAATAAGTAGTGTAGGAGAATAAGGAGTGTAGGAGAATAAGGGGTGTAGGAGAATAAGGAGTGTAGGAGAATAAGGAGTGTAGGAGAATAAGGAGTGTAGGAGAATAAGGAGTGTAGGAGAATAAGGGGTGTAGGAGAATAAGGAGTGTAGGAGAATAAGGAGTGTAGGAGAATAAGGAGTGTAGGAGAATAAGGGGTGTAGGAGAATAAGGGGTGTAGGAGAATAAGGGGTGTAGGAGAATAAGGAGTGTAGGAGAATACAGCACAGTGTAAAAGGCACTACTGTAAGTTCCATTAGACATAACATTATCACAGGCCTTTGTTAATTCTACCTGGAATTTAGTTTTTACCTAAACTTTAATCAACACATTGTTGTTTCCAGTGAAGGCCTGGAGAACGGATATCACAGTTGGTAATCATTTTAAACACATCTTTAACCAACATGCGTTTAGGAACATCATGAATTATTCCAAGCCAGGTACCCCTCATAAGGAAATGGGCTGTATCCATTATGCACTAATCAATACGGCTGAATATTGATCAGGATAATTAGATAGTTCAATCAATGGGGCTGGCTGGGCTCGGCAATGACTTGATTAAATTGCCCTGCAAATTGTGGACACGCAGACTGTCTGTCTTTATGGAGGCTAGTCGAGTGACTGAAATGGCATCCTGTCGCTATTTCAGATGTAGGAAATAGGGTGCCATTTTGGATGTCTAAAGTAACCTAATATACAACCTGAACAGAGTTCCAGCATGCGGTTTTAATGGGGAAACAGCATCTAGGTTGAAATAATTGTATCCCTTAAATGACTGCATCCCTTAAATGACTGTATCCCTAAAATGACTGCATCCCTTAAATGACTGTATCCCTTAAATGACTGCATCCCTTAAATGACTGTATCCCTTAAATGACTGCATCCCTTAAATGACTGCATCCCTTAAAAAACAGATGTTGCGTTTCAGGGTCTTTATAGAGGGTGTTTCAAATGTAACACCCTTGCGAGAATATACTGCAGCTACAGACGAACGTCTGAGACAGGAAATAGATGCTGGTTTGTAACCAGCAGCCATCAACCATCTCCTAGTGCCTAAATGGAGTACTACGGAACGTGTAGACAAGTAACATGGAACGTATTTAATTACCAACTTTTCGTATTTAATTACCAAAGAAGCAGGACAAATGATAGTGTCTGTTCTGAATGGAGGATGGAGAGGAGAGATTGGGGAGGCTGAGGAGATAGGAGGAAAGAAGAGGAGAGGAAAGAAGAAGATAGGAGAGAAAGGGCAGTTTGGGGACGTTGCTGAGGACAGAGGATGTGGCTGAGGAGAAAAGAGTGGATAAGATGAGAGAAGAGGAGAGGCTGGAGCAGAGGAATACATATGAGTGCAGAAGATGGAAGAAAAAGGAGCGGAGAGGGCAGAGGACGAGGGAAGAGAACAGGAGAGAAGAAGATTGTGTAGCGGTCGGTGGTATGGGAGCAGAAGGAAGCACGGAGTCCTTTAGTTAGCTAGTTGTTAAATCCATTTATCGCACAATATGAAGTGTTTTATTTCTAACAGCCTCTCAGCTGTGAATACAAGCTGAATTTCACAGCCGTGTCTGGTACAGTGCGGAGACAGAGTCATCTGGGCCTGATGCAGTGACTCAAGGCCTTTAATGAGAGAGGAACCCTGCATCCAAAATGGCACCCTATTTCATGTAGTGCACTAATTTTGACCAAGGCCTCTGGTCAAACGGAGTGCACATTATAGGGAATAGTGTGTGATCTGGGTGCACAGACAGGAACTCTGCAGGGAGAGCGGTCATTCCACCTCCGTGACCTTAAAATAAACCGTTTATTTAGGTAACAATGAATCAATATCCACTCACAAAACAGAAGGAACCATGTGCCGTCCAAACTCCAGACTGCCACCCTGTTCATGACAGAGGCTGATCCTGAATCGTGTTCCTTTGCTCTGACCTCTTCTGCTAAAAAACAACAATCAAATGTAACGAATATTTTGGTCAATTCAGGTTTTTTCTTTTTCCCAGCACTTACATCTGAGGAACCGGGTTCTAGCAAATGTCAAGTAGAAAACTATTTCCCCAGGGTTAACAAAAACATTTGGCAGCCACAAAACATTTGCACGATTCCTCTGTATCACAGTTTAATTTGAAAAACATGAGAGGGAACCTAATGAAATCTAGTTACCATCTAAAAGGTGAATTCAAGATTCTCACAGTAAATGGACAAGCATCCTGGTATGTCCTTTAACTTCAGGAGACATTATTGTTTGTCTTCAGTTTAATGTGGTTATTTGATTCACTTTGGTGTGGGCTACCACCACACCTCTCTCCCCCTCCCCCTTTTTCCTCATATCCCCAATCCCCCCCTTAATCTCTCCCTCCCCCATCGCCCCTCCCTCCCCCATCAACCCCCTCCATCTCTCTCCCACCCACATCTCCCTGTCTCCCCCACTCTCCCTAATCATCTCCCCTCTCCACCTCTCCCCCCCCCCACGTGCCGTCTCCATATACCTCTCTCACCCTCTCCCTCCCTCGTCTCTCCCTCCCCCTTTCTCCCTTCACCAGTTTGCCACAACAAGCAGGAGGATTTTCACAGGAACTTAAGCATGAATGTTTAATTATCTTCATCTGTTGTTGAAATGTGTTCCAATCTGATGGATGCCAACCGTACTCATGAGTCTGGTGTGTGTGTGTGTGTGTGTGTGTGTGTTGTGTTTGTCCACTCCGTAACATCCACATCTCCATGGCTACCATCCCAACCAACGCTGCATAGTTGCCATGTCAACTAACACTATCACTTTCAGATTTCTTCATAGATCTAAATGGTAAGTACGCCATCTTATGTGTACTGGTGTTACAACCCCGTTTCCCAAAAAGTTGGGAGGATGCATAAAAGTAGCATGGGCCAAGATGAGGAAGTGGTCCTTTATGTGCTGGTAGTAGTAGCAGGGGCCAAGATGAGGAAGTGAGGAAGTGGGCCCAGGTGTTGTGGGGTGGTCCTTTATGCACAGGGAGGAGTAGCAGGGGCCAGGTGTTTTGGGGTGGTCTTTATGCACAGGGAGGAGTAGCAGGGGCCAGGTGTTTTGGGGTGGTCTTTATGCACAGGGAGGAGTAGCAGGGGCCAGGTGTTGTGGGGTGGTCCTTTATGCACAGGGAGGAGTAGCAGGGGCCAGGTGTTTTGGGGTGGTCTTTATGCACAGGGAGGAGTAGCAGGGGCCATGTGTTTTGGGGTGGTCTTTATGCACAGGGAGGAGTAGCAGGGGCCAGGTGTTGTTGGGTGGTCCTTTATGCAAAGGGAGGAGTAGCAGGGGCGAGGTGTTGTGGGGTGGTCCTCTATGCACAGGGAGGAGTAGCAGGGGCCAGGTGTTGTTGGGTGGTCCTTTATGCAAAGGGAGGAGTAGCAGGGGCCAGGTGTTGTGGGGTGGTCCTCTATGCACAGGGAGGAGTAGCAGGGGCCAGGTGTTGTGGGGTGGTCTTTATGCACAGAGAGGAGTAGCAGGGGCCAGGTGTTGTGGGGTGGTCTTTATGCACAGGGAGGAGTAGCAGGGGCCAGGTGTTGTGGGGTGGTGATGTAGGAAGGTGATGTAGGGAGGGCAGGTGGGAGGGGAGGTGATGCAGGGAGGGCAGGTGGGAGGGAAGGGGTGGCGGGAGGTGAAGTGGTGAAATCAGGTGATGTGGGGAGGTGAGAGTGGAGGTGATTTAAGGAGGGGAGGTGGTTGTGGAGGGGAGGTCGGATTGGAGGTGGCAAGGGAGGTGATATAGTGACACTGAAATTGACATTCACATGAGCCATTTCCCTCTCCTTCTCTCCTCCTCTTCTCCTCTGTCACACAAATCCAACATCTTATGAAGGATCATCCTCTGACAGCCAGTCTGCTTGGTGGGGATCTTGTTTCTCTTCATGACAAGGCAATTTGTTTGTTGGGTTAAAACCTTAAACCCCTTCTGCCATCAATCCTTTCCCTTGATGCATCTGAAATGGCTACCTTGTAGGCCCTGGTCAAAGTTATGTGCTATGTAGGGGCCCTGGTCAAAGTTATGTGCTATGTAGGGGCCCTGGTCAGAGTTATGTGCTATGTAGGGGCCCTGGTCAGAGTTATGTGCTATGTAGGGGCCCTGATCAAAGTTATGTGCAATGTAGGGGCCCTGGTCAGAGTTATGTGCTATGTAGGGGCCCTGGTCAAAGTTATGTGCTATGTAGGGGCCCTGGTCAAAGTTATGTGCTATGTAGGGGCCCTGGTCAAAGTTATGTGCTATGTAGGGGCCCTGGTCAAAGTTATGTGCTATGTAGGGGCCCTGGTCAAAGTTATGTGCTATGTAGGGGCCCAGGTCAGAGTTATGTGCTATGTAGGGGCCCTGGTCAAAGTTATGTGCTATGTAGGGGCCCTGGTCAAAGTTAAGTGCTATGTAGGGGCCCTGGTCAAAGTTAAGTGCTATGTAGGGGCCCTGGTCAAAATTATGTGCTATGTAGGGGCCCTGGTCAAAGTTATGTGCTATGTAGGGGCCCTGGTCAAAGTTATGTGCTATGTAGGGGCCCTGGTCAAAGTTAAGTGCTATGTAGGGGCCCTGGTCAAAGTTAAGTGCTATGTAGGGGCCCTGGTCAAAATTATGTGCTATGTAGGGGCCCTGGTCAAAGTTATGTGCTATGTAGGGGCCCTGGTCAAAGTTATGTGCTATGTAGGGGCCCTGGTCAGAGTTATGTGCTATGTAGGGGCCCTGGTCAGAGTTATGTGCTATGTAGGGGCCCTGGTCAGAGTTATGTGCTATGTAGGGGCCCTGGTCAAAGTTATGTGCTATGTAGGGGCCCTGGTCAAAGTTATGTGCTATGTAGGGGCCCTGGTCAGAGTTATGTGCTATGTAGGGGCCCTGGTCAAAGTTATGTGCTATGTAGGGGCCCTGGTCAAAGTTATGTGCTATGTAGGGGCCCTGGTCAAAGTTATGTGCTATGTAGGGGCCCTGGTCAAAGTTATGTGCTATGTAGGGGCCCAGGTCAGAGTTATGTGCTATGTAGGGGCCCTGGTCAAAGTTATGTGCTATGTAGGGGCCCTGGTCAAAGTTAAGTGCTATGTAGGGGCCCTGGTCAAAGTTAAGTGCTATGTAGGGGCCCTGGTCAAAATTATGTGCTATGTAGGGGCCCTGGTCAAAGTTATGTGCTATGTAGGGGCCCTGGTCAAAGTTATGTGCTATGTAGGGGCCCTGGTCAAAGTTAAGTGCTATGTAGGGGCCCTGGTCAAAGTTAAGTGCTATGTAGGGGCCCTGGTCAAAATTATGTGCTATGTAGGGGCCCTGGTCAAAGTTATGTGCTATGTAGGGGCCCTGGTCAAAGTTATGTGCTATGTAGGGGCCCTGGTCAGAGTTATGTGCTATGTAGGGGCCCTGGTCAGAGTTATGTGCTATGTAGGGGCCCTGGTCAGAGTTATGTGCTATGTAGGGGCCCTGGTCAAAGTTATGTGCTATGTAGGGGCCCTGGTCAAAGTTATGTGCTATGTAGGGGCCCTGGTCAGAGTTATGTGCTATGTAGGGGCCCTGGTCAGAGTTATGTGCTATGTAGGGGCCCTGGTCAAAGTTATGTGCTATGTAGGGGCCCTGGTCAAAATTATGTGCTATGTAGGGGCCCTGGTCAAAGTAGTATACTACTATTTAGGGCCTGGTCAAAATAGCATACTACTATATAATGCCTGGTCAAAATAGTATACTACTATACATGGCCTGGTCAGTAGTATACTAATTAGTGAAATTGTATCAGTAGTACATCAGTACTTTATTAATATTGATAATGTATCAGTAGTATATTAATAGTGATATTGTATCAGTAGTATGTTAATATGGATAGTGTATCAGTGGTGTATCAGCGGTATATTAATATTGAAAGTGTGTCAGTAGTATATCAGTTGTATTTTATATTGTAGTGTGTCAGTAGTAGTGTGGTCCTGGCAGGACAACAGACAGTGGGAAGGTAGTGTGTCAGTAGTAGTGTGGTCCTGGCAGGACAACAGACAGATGGAAGGTAGTGTGTCAGTAGTAGTGTGGTCCTGGCAGGACAACAGACAGATGGAAGGTAGTGTGTCAGTAGTAGTGTGGTCCTGGCAGGACAACAGACAGTGGGAAGGTAGTGTGTCAGTAGTAGTGTGGTCCTGGCAGGACAACAGACAGATGGACGGTAGTGTGTCAGTAGTAGTGTGTCATGGCTCAGCCTGTGGCTCTACAGGCAATTACCAAGCCCACTCAGGGGCTCTTCACTTCCCTGACCCTGTAACCGCCCCACTGGCCCCCTATCCCCTATATAGGGCACTAGTTTTGACCAGAGGAGACCCATAGTAGGGCACCATATAGGTGATAGTGTGGCATTTGGGATGACCTGCTCTCCTCTTAACACCGCGGCTGGTTCAAGTGGGTGTTATTGTGGTGCCATGGTAACCTCATACATCCATTCGTTCCCACCGAGATGAAAGATCCTGGAGCACCACAGAATATTCCAACATGATTCCATGGTGAAAGACGGATCGAAGTGCCCTGCTGAATGCTATGACGGGGAGATTTGTAATATTTCAAGTATGCACAGATGATGAGAGTATTGCCATTATTAGGCTCATACTGCTCCTTTAAAATCTAGGATGATTGACATGTCAGAGTGACAGACAGATCAGATAGACAGACAGACAGACAGACAGAGATAGATGGAGTGCATTTGTGATATGTAGAAGAAATTCTGCTGTGCTACTAAAAGTGTGCGTCTAATTGCTACAGATATAAGACATGGGAGCTCTCTTCTATCAGAGCTTGGCTAAGTAGCAGGAACAGCTCTCCTCTTTCACCCTTTAGATGACATTAAAGCTCATCTGAAACGGCTGCAACTTTCTGCCCTCTAAAACTCACTCTAGCTTAGCAGCTTAGCAACTCAGCTCATTTCCAACTTATCACTTTGCTCTCCTCCTCTCCTCCTCTCCTCAACTCCCTCCCTTTCTCCCCAAGCTCTGCTGGGAGAGAGAGATGCTGGCAAAAAATAAAAAAAACAAATTACCGCTGGAATTGTCAGAGGTCTGGTTCCTGAGCAGCATCCTAAACCCTATCTCTGACCAGGCTCTCAGGACATCCCATAGAGACCTGATATCCCAAGTTAGTGCACAGTCCTCTATAGGTAACAGTGTGCAGTTTGGGACTCAGAAGAGGAGAGATACTTCAGGATACTTACCTCTCCAGTCTACAGGAGAGAGAGAAAGGGGGGAGACAGGGGAAGAAAGAAGAAAGAAAGGCTGAGAATGAAGGAGAGGAAGAAAGTGGGAAGACTGAGATAAACAAAGATAAAGAGATGTGAGGGTAATCTGACAGCAGATGAGAGAGCTGCTACATGAGAAGGGACGGGTCAGCTCTGGGACACACACTTCGCTCTAAAGACAAAAGAAAAGACATTCCTTCTTCAAAGGCTGAAGAAGAAAAAAAAAGAAACTCCGGCACATTGAGTCTCTCTTTTTCTCCAGTTTCTCTCCTTCTTTACAACAGATAAAAACCTTCCCGGAAAAATGTATTTCTTTGTCTCTCTATTTCCATTCTCATGCTGAACTCGCTGACAACCAGGGTGGAGAAGATTTAATGAGAAGAAGAATCTCAGTAGAGAGCGCATCGCTGGTGTCAGTCAGTGTCAGGTCAGACAGGAAACGCCAAGTACCGTTTTACCATTTATAAAAGAACGTATCATAAGATAATCAGTGCACTGGAGATCACATCAGGCTCCGCCCCTTCGAGGCAGCTCACCAGAGCATCAAGTTGAGATCCTATTTAAAGCCAATGCCGCAGGCCAGCAATGCTGTGCCAATCCCCCTGCAGGACAGGAAGGAGACCCGGAACCAAACGCGTGATGGCTGGGGTGATCGGACCCCGTCTGAACCCGCCCTGGGCTCAACACATGACACTTCCATGCTTCCAAAATGTAGTGCACGATTCTGGACAGGAACCTGTGGGGAAGATAAGTGCACTCAGAAGGACAGAGGGTCCCATTGGTGCCCCACGTTTTCTGTTGAAACACCAGGCACGTCCAAGGTTATCCTCAACTCGACTTCAAAGGCGTTGAAGAGACTGGACCCCATAAGACAGCCCTGACCAAGACGAACACACTCCTCCTCATCCTCAGCCAGACCCCTGTGGATACTCCATACAGACCTATAGAACCCATTACTTTAGGGCTTGTAGTTCCCTGATCAAAAGTAGAGCACTAGATTGGAAACAGGGTGTAACGTGGGACATAAATGGTGAGTGCCGACGGACTGTATTCATTACTCATAGTGATGGAATGAAGAGGAAGAGCGGAATATTTGTTTTCAGAACATTCTGAGGTTCTGAGGGGTTCTGAAGGGTTCTCAGGCGTTCTGAGGTGTTTGTCGTGATTATACGGTCATGAGAAAGAGATGGTAGATGTTCTCCCCGTTACAAACACAACCAGACACATGGACTATACAAGACATTCTGTCGAGATGTTATTGAATGATTGAACATTTTATTTACTTATTATGTACATTTTATTTAAATGACATGATGTTCTGCAAAACTATAAAGAAAACCCTAGAAAACCCTGCCTGATTTAATAAGAAAACATTGCCCTGAATATCTGATTGGAAGAAAAAATTACAATGAACGCCTGATTTACAGGAGAAAAAATTTACCTGAATGCCTGTTTTATAGGAGAAAACATGACCCTCAAAGCCTGATTTAAAGGATAAAATACTACAGTGTTCCTGATTTATAGGAGAAAATACTACAGTGTTTCTGATTTAAAGCAGTCTTTTGTTCTTGGTGCTCTGAAGTATTCCACCTCTGCAGGCTATATGGTTTGAAGAAAAGACAAGTCTCAATTTCTTTCCTATTTACTATGTAGGGCCGTTGTTGAATGGTTCACTACAGAGGAACTGGCTGTCTTTTGGGACACAGCCCAAGTTGTTCCAGAAGGAAAAGGTCAAAACGTGGGCAGTGGCTAACATTACAACAAGAGAGGAAGCAAAAGAGACACAGAGAAAGAGAGGCAATAGAGTGAGAAGGAAATAAAGTAAAATAGATTTTCTCCAACTGTGTAAGAAGTCGTGTGACCCTGTTGACCATGGCCATCTGTTCATGCTCTTATGAAGGGTTCCGGTACCTTCCCTCCTTCATCCATTACAGGTTAAAATGTTCACTTAGCCCTCACAGAAAAGTCTGTAGCGTTGGTGCCGTGCTACATTTTTATTGATGCTTGCAAAAATAGACATTTATCCAGTTTCTTACTGTGGATGTGTGGCTATTTCACAGATTTAAGAATACAAGGTGGATATACTTAGATGTGAACAGCAGGGAAGGGCAATACCAAATTAGGACCTAAATGACCAGGGGAAGGGAGTGTATTCCAGGAACTTCCCTCATCTGAAGAACACAGCCAGTCACTGGTGAACACCTAAGTACTCATTAGCAATGTTTACACCTCTGCTGTTTTGACCTTTAAACCTTCAAAGTACCTGTTTGGTTTGTGATCTCTAGCCAACTCCTTATCATTCATTTTCAAGGGACAAGGCAGGTTGAAGTAGCCGGTAGACAAAAAGATCTTCCACCTGGCCTCAAGGTCCCTAGAATGCAGGTCCTGTGTTTGGGCATTGCTGCACTAAGAAGCTGTGCCCTCATACTCCATGTTCCATGGACCTGTGGGGCCCAAAGGGCATCACGTAGTATTCACTACATATCTATTACAGACAGAAAAGTGGCTTAAACAAGCTATTTTTCAACCATAAGCGAGAAGCAAACGTCATTATGAAAAGAAAAACCCAATTTCAATGTAAGCTTCCTTGTAATCATCCATCTTGAATTCAGTGGACAGTTTGTCATCCAGCCATATACCTGGGTATTTGGAGGATGACAGTTTTCAGTGAATAAGCCATCTGACGTGACAATGCTAACATGCTGTCCCGAATAACATTCTGCGTTCTGTTCCCTACATAGCACACTACCGTTGAACTGGGCCCAAAATACAAAGGGTGCCCTGGTCAAAACTAGCACACTCTAAACAGAATAGGGTGCTATTTGGGATGTTGGCCTGAATTTGAATAAACAAACCAGTGAGAGTCAGCGGCCACTGACACGATAAAGAGTTCTGCAGGGGGAGGAGCTTTGTGGCCTAAGAGATAATAAGGAGTTCTGCAGGGGGAGGAGCTTTGTGGCCTAAGAGATAATAAGGAGTTCTGTAGGGGGAGGAGCTTTTTGGCCTGAGAAACAATTAGAAGTGCTGCAGGGGGAGGAGCTTTGTGCCCTAAGAGAAAATAAGGAGTTCTGGAAAGCGGGAGGAGATTGTTGGGCTCTTTACTAAAACCATGTGAAACCAACACTGACACAATGAAATTAAAAAAAAATATAGATATATGTCAGGTCCCTGTACGACCGAAGCAGGAGCTTGGTCCGCATTGCCGGCAGTAAGTCAGACTTGTTCCCAGTGCATGTTGGACTCCGGCAGGGCTGCCCTTTGTCGCCGGTTATGTTAGTAATTTTTATGGACAGAATTTCTAGGTGCAGCCAGGGGCTGGAGGGTGTCAGGTTTGGGGACCACACGATTTCGTCTCTGCTCTTTGCGGATGATGTTGTCGTGTTGGCCCCTTCAAGCCAGGACCTTCAGCATGCGCTGGGACGGTTTTCAGCCGAGTGTGAAGCGGTGGGGATGAAAATCAGTACCTCCAAATCCGAGGCCATGGTCCTCTGTCGGAAAAGGGTGGCTTGCCCACTTCAGGTTGGTGGAGAGTGCCTGCCTCAAGTGGAGGAGTTTAAGTATCTAGGGGTCTTGTTCACGAGTGAGGGAAGGATGGAACGGGAGATTGACAGACGGATCGGTGCAGCTTCTGCAGTAATGCGGTCGATGTATCGGTCTTCGCAGGGCGAAGCTCTCGATTTACCGGTCAATCTACTTTCCTACTCTCACCTATGGTCATGAGCTTTGGGTCATGACCGAAAGGACAAGATCCCGGATACAGGCGGCCGAAATGAGTTTTCTCCGCAGGGTGGCTGGGTGATCCCTTAGAGATAGGGTGAGAAGCTTGGTCACCCGGGAGGAGCTCAGAGTAGAGCCGCTGCTCCTCCACATCGAGAGGGGTCAGCTGAGGTGGCTTGGGCATCTGTTTCGGATGCCTCCGGAACGCCTTCCTGGGAAGGTGTTCCGGTCCCGTCCCACCGGGAGGAGACCCCGGGGAAGACCTAGGACACGCTGGAGGGACTATGTCTCCCGGCTGGCCTGGGAACGCCTCTGTGTCCCCCCAGAAGAGCTAGAGGAAGTGTCTGGGGAGAGGGAAGTCTGGGCATCCCTGCTTAGACTGCTGCCCCCGCGACCCGGCCCCGGATAAGCGGAAGATGATGGATGGATGGATGGATATATCTGATTTGATTTAATCTTGGCCCACACATGCATAGTATGAAGTAGCACAACCATTATCTCCAATGACATGTTTCTGCACACGGGCCATCTTTCCTGTATTTGTTCTTCCTGTAATATGTATTGAACATGCAGTTCCATCTAGAACTCCCTCCTGTTTCACGTAAAGACGCTGTATAGCCAACAAACTATTGCGGCGCGAACATGCCCCCGCCTGCTAGATCAGCGCTGTACCAACACCCCACAGGAGAACGCCGGCTGGTTCTGGAACCTCCCGGCGGCAGCCAGCAGGGCCTGGCCCACCGTGGCACATCTGCCTCCCCCCGGGATCTCGTCTGTGGAGGCGTGGAAGGGCTTCAGCTGGGGGAGACGCCTCCGAACCAGACGTGTTGGGAGGCGTATCAGGAGCTGGAAAGGTGGAAGCGACAAGAACCGAGGGGGCGAACCCAAGCTGCGCTGCCCCAGTTACACAGGATCCCTGGAAGGAGGAATACGGGTGGAAAGGCTGCCAAGACTGCTGGAGCCCGTTCCTCCCAAACCTCCGCCCTGGAGGCGACGCAAACTCCCCATCTCAGCGGTTTGTTTTCTGCTATTGATTACTCCCTCACCTCCTCCCTCAACATTTCTCTTTTCTTTAATAAAACGTCCTTCAGGCCCCTCAACACTCTGTGTCTGTTCCCTGTATCTCTCTCCCACACTGTCAACAATATAAGGTCCACGTAGTTGAACAATTTGAAAAAAAAAATCTTACACATTTGGAAACATGGATATTTCTTCTAAATTCCATCGATATTCATTGATAGTGGTAACCCTATTTAATAAATCAGAAAAAACATTATTACACCCCTGCCTTTACCATCCCATCAAATGGCTAAAATACGAATCCGCTGAACCAAAACTGATGCAAATTATTAGAAAATCATTAGAGAGTAACTTGGGAGGGTACAGCGATCCACAATCCTTAGAAATTTGGTCTAAACCATATGGTGTGTGGTAACATATCACGCCAGGATAAAAAGACCTATCCGAGGTTGATGCCCATGAGTCTGAGAAAGGTTACAAAGCCATTTCCAAGCAATTCTAAGTACTTTATTCCACTGTCTGATAGATCATCTCAAAATCGAGAAAATTCCAGACCGCTTGTTATCTACACAAGAGCTGAACGAAAGATGCTCACAGAAGTCTCTAAGAAGCCCAGGATAACATCAACATATCTACAGGCCTCTCTTGCCACAAATCAATGTCGAAGTGCATGAGTCAACTATTAGAAAGAGACAAATTTGTCCTTCATGGGAGGTCAGGAAGAAAGAAGCCTCTGTTGGAACAATGTGATCTGGACAGATGAGTGGAATGTGAAGATGATTGGCCACAATGCCAGATGCCAAGTTTGGTGAAAGCTAAACACCGCCTTTGAACAGAAAGCAAAAAAAAATATTTCCTTAGTTTTTTTATGAATGAATAAACGTACAATCTTTCAGCTAATCCTTCTGGAGGGCACTGTATAGAGACATGATGCTATATATTGACTATATATGGTATATGGATAAAATATGAATAACAAAACTATACTTGTGGCACTTGGTGTTTTTAAAGAAAAATAGAACATTTTGGAGGAAGGCCTAGCTAGTTGTCAATGCTTTTATAATTGTGCATCTTTTTAAATTGTTGCTGTATTTATTTGGTTATTTATTGGCGCTGGATGGTGTGGCTGCTGTATTTTGATTTCCCTATGTTTGTGTTGTGTGTTTTAAATTAGTTTTTTGTTTGTTTATTTGTTGATGCCCGTCTTGGCCAGGACACTCCTGTAAAAGAGCTTTTTAATCTCAGTGAGTCCTTTACTGGTTAAATAAAGGTTAATAAAATATATATATATATATATGTTTATATATATATATATATATATATATATATATATACACCACACAGCACAATACCTACATACAATAAGAGGATCATAGATGCACATTACTTTCTCTTCCATTTTATGTACAGTACATGCAATATTTCCAAAATGTTATTTCAAAATATCCCCCTCCCATTAGTATAGAATTCAACATTCCCCAAAATACACACACCCTTAATTCAAAGCCACCGCCTCTTCCTTCATCTTCCACCTTTATTTGAAGAATAAATAATCATGCAAATGTGTGTCTACACTCGGTGGAGAGAAGAGAGAGAAGGAGAGAATGGAGGGGATCACGGCACAGCAAGTAACCGTCAGAGACCAGCCGCTGGGTTCATTTGCACTTTTAATGATTGTTATGATTCTGTGAGAAATAGAAATAGCTTTTCCTTTTATCTCAGCTTCCTGCAGTAACTCCAGTAACAAACCCTTCCTAGACTAACGTGCGTGCGGGTCACTAATTAGTTACTGTGACACAGAGAGAGAAAACGTCCATCCATGAGCATCCTCCATTTTATGTACATTACCACTGAACAATCGGGAGGCAAGTAGTATAAGGAAGCATCCTGGTTGAGTTATTAATGGAGAGGACACTGAATGGACAGATGAGGTGTGTGGAAATAATAATATTATATAACGGATGACTATGACCCACTACTGAATTGGAGACTGTAAAATATACCGCCATCCAAAAGCAACCTTCTCCCATCTCTTCTACTTATACCTTTTGCTATTCTTTCTACTTTAATTTTGTCAATTGTTACAGTTTTTAAAATCTATTTTTTTCTTTCAAATTAAATAGGTTTTCTAATCATTGGCACCTGGTAATGAATAACTTCAAAGCAATGTGAAAATGTGTCTTAGCATGTTATAAAACGCTCCAAAACGCTCCAATCAGCTGATGTTATGTTGGACTATTATTCCTCTCTGCACTACATTTTTCCACTGTGTCATTAATCCTTGCTTGAATGGGGCCCTTTACAACAACAACAAAAATATGCAAATATCAAATCCGAATATGGATTTAGGGACAGTCTGGGTTTTTTTCACGGAAAATGCTGGGCAGACGTAATCCAGATATAGACGAAAGGCATTTTTTTGGGGCCAAAATGTGACAACCAATTTTCACAGTTTCGAAATACAGTATATATACAGTATATATACAAACATATATAAAAGGATTTGGGGGGATCAACGACAAGCAAAGAACGCAGGAAAATAAGGGCCCATCAGCCAAGTTTTTCTTGCAGACGTTAGCCTGGAGATCATATAGAGTCCAAATCCTCTTTCTATAAACCCCATAATAATCTGACGAAGCAGGTTAGATAAAGAAACACCTGAGTGGAGTTCCAACTTCCAGGTTTCAGAAAAACTGAAGCCAGGTTTAAGATTACCGTATCCCTGACAACCAGTTGAAAGCGATCCTCTACTTCGGTCACTGCTCTGGCGCTCCTTCAGCGCGCAGACAGCAAAGGTCAGTATATGCACTTTTTGTATTTATTCTTTTCAGTTTTTGTGCTTTATTTGACAGGAGAGTGGAAAGAGGAGAGCTCCTGCTGAAGGAGCAGTGATGCGGATTCGAACCGGCGCTTCAGTAGCACATGCGCACCAGAGGCACCAACATAGACCGTGTGACCAACCGAGGACACTAACATGTCAATAATCCACAAAATAACTCTGCCTCTTGAGCAGTTTCTTTCCCAGCACTGTGGTCCACAGCAACGGGCCACCTGTCCCTCAGAGACTATTAAGCCTACGCTTCACCACATAACGCCACCTCCAAACCGTCAACTGCTAATTAAACAGCTGCGGTAGGTTTCACCCGATACTCCACTCAACTCCCTTCATCTAGACAGCATGTATGTTCTAGATAGATCTGTAAGCATGCAGATGTGTAAAACAACTGTCAATTAATCTGCAGGATTGATTCTTACACCTCATATGGTATCCACTTATTGTATAAAAATGTATGTCGGCTTAAGTTCACTTTGCATATATTCACCTTATGATATCTCTTGTGGAATCATCTTTATCTCAGGACAAAATAAATAAATAATGCAGGTCTATTAAAAGTAAATCCCAAATGCTTTTCTATATGCTGTTGTTCAACATCTTAACGAAACCCTACTCTATTCTGACCTCGGCTAACATCTCTAGGTCACTATGGCTCCTGTACATGTAGATGATTACTTCTGGAGAACACAGTTCTAACCGTGAGCCGTAATATGGAAAACCATTAAAAAAAAAAGGAAGTGGCAAGTAGGGAAGTCAAATTAAAGCTGATGTTACCATGGTAACGCAGCTTTCCTTCCTGATGCGGATGTGTATAACAAGCGGGTGGAAGTTGGTCCCGGAGCTGAAAAGTGAGAGGGAGAGAAGGGAGAGAGCAAAGTGAGAGGGAGAGAAAGGGAGAGTGAAAAGTGAATGGGAGAAAAGGGGAGAGTGAAAGTGTGTGAGAGAGGAAGGGAAAAGTGGAAAGAGGACAGATGAAGAGGGATGGAAGAATAGATTTGCCAGGTTTTAATGGGTGTGGATATTGACTGTTGTTACAGTGGTCTCAGATGGTTCAAGATACCCGTCAGGCTGGAGAGGAGAGCAGGAGATGAGACAAGAGGAGAGAGAGAAGAGAAAGGCAGGGAAGAGAGAGAATGAGAGGAGAAGAGGAGAAAAAAGGAGAGTATGAAAAAGGAGAGAAGAGAGGGAATGAAATGAGGAAAGTGGAAGGGAGGAAAGCTACATGGGATGTGTCCTGATTGGGTGAACATGTGATGCTGGAAGTGGTGTTGGAGGGCCAGTAGGGGGCACTGTTCCCTCTGACTCTACTCTCTAAAGGTCAACAGCCCAGGGCAGTGGAAGGGGCATTTCGTAGACTGTTGTCTTTCATTACTAAAGATACCAGAGAACTTACGAGTATGTGTAGATCTCTTGGATACATTTCCAATTTTTCTGTCATACCATCATCATCATGATGCCACCATCATCATCATACAATCATCATACCATCATCATCATCATCTCCATACCATTATCATACCATCATATTATCATCATCATATCCATACCTTCATCATACCATCATATTATCATCATCATCATCTCCATACCATCATCATACCATCATATCATCATCATCATCTCCATACCATCATCATACCATCATATCATCATCATCATCATCTCCATACCATCATCATACCATCATATTATCATCATCATCTCCCTACCATCATCATCACCTCCATACCATCATATTATCATCATCATCTCCATACCATCATCATACCATCATATCATCATCATCACCTCCATACCATCATATTATCATCATCATCTCCATACCATCATCATACCATCATATCATCGTCATCATCTCCATATCATCATCATCTCCAGACCATCATCATCACCTCCATACCATCATATTATCATCATCATCATCTCCATACCATCATCATCATCTCCATACCATCATCATCACCTCAATACTATCATCATACCATCATCATGCTGCCATCATCATATCATCATCACCACCACAATACTATCATCATACCATCATCATGCTGCCATTATCATATCATCATCACCACCTCAATACTATCATCATACCATCATCATGCTGCCATCATCATATCATCATCACCATAGCATCTTCATCATACCTTCCCCAACATCCTTATACGGTCATCCTCATCTTCATCATACCTTTATCATACCAGAAAGAATTGGACACTGACAAGTTTTGTTATTTTGGGTGTTCACCACAATATATTCAAGTTACAGTTAAATATGGGCTTAAAGTGCAGTCTCTCAGCTTCAATTTGAGGGTATTCACATCCAAATTGGAGGAAGGGTTTAGGAATTACAGCTCTTTAATATGTAGACCCCCATTTTTTTCAAGGGACCAATAGTTATTGGATAATTGAAGCAAAAGCTGTTTCATGGACAGTTGTGGTCGATTCCATTGTCATTTCTTCCATTAAGCAGGTAAAAGGTCTGTAGTGGATTCCAGGTGTGGTATTCACATTTGGAAGTTGTTGCTGGGAACCCACAACATGCGGTCAAAGGAGCTCTCAGTGCAAGTGAAACAGGCCATCCTCCTTAATCCATCAGAGATAGCAGGAACATTAGGAGTGGCCAAATCAACAGTTTGGTACATTTTGAGAAAAGAACACACTGGTGAACTCTGCAACACAAATGGGCCTGTATGTCCACGGAAGACAACAGAGGTGGATGATCATAGGATCCTTTCCACAGTAAGAAACACAACATCCAGCCAAGTGAAGAACACTCTCCAGGAAGTAGGCATATCATTATCAAAGTCTACCATGAAGAGAAGACTTCACAAGAGCAAATACAGAGGGTTCACCACAAGCTGCAAACCATTCATAAGCCTCAAGAATAGAACATCTAAAAACACCAGCCCAGTTCTGGAACAGCATTCTTTGGACAGATGAAACTAAGATCAACCTGTACCAGAATTATGGGAAGAACAAAGTATGGAGAAGGCTTGGAATGGCTCATGATCCGAAGCATACCTCATCAACTGTAAAAAACTGTGAAGACAGTGTGATGGCATGGGAATGCATGGCTTCCAATGGCACAGGGTCACTAGTGTTTATTGATGATGTGACAGAAGACAGAAGCAACCGGATGAATTCTGAAGTGTATAGGGATAAAATTTTTGCTCAGATTCAGCCAAGTTGATTGGACGGTGCATCACTTTACAGATCGACAATGACCCGAAACATAGTGTGAAAACAAACCAGGAGTTTTTTAAGGCAAAGGAGTGGAATATTTTGAAATGGACAAGTCAATCACCAGATCTCAATCCAATTTCACTTGCTGAAGACAAAACTTAAGGCAGAGAGACCCACGAACAAACAAAAATTGAAGACAGCTGCAGTTAAGGCCTGGCAAAGCCAAATATTTCCAGGCCTAACTGTATCATCATCATATCATCATGGTCATATCATCATCATTATCATATGATCATCATACCACCATCATCATCATCATATCATCATCATACTATCATCATACCATCAACATCATACCATCAACATCATACCTTCATTATCATCATCATATGATCCATATCATCATACCATCATCATACCACCATCATCACCACCATCATCATATTATCATCACCATCGTAGTCATAACATCATCATCACCACCATCATCATCATATCATCATCATCGTCATACCATCATCATCATAATTATATCAACATCATCACCATCATCATCATCATCTTCGTATCATCATTATCTTATCATCGTCTTCATCATACCATCATCATCACACCCAGCTTCCAGTTCATTGCTCTACTCTCCCCGGTAACAAAAGAACAATAATAATTCAACTCTTGGTAATAAATATATCCAATAAATTATGTATGAAGGTGTTGTGGAAAAGAGTGTCTGCTAAATCACTGAAATGTCATCTAATCTTGTTCTCAAAAATGAATTTCAGATTATATTTTCTTCGGCATAAAAACATGCAGATCTTCGAGAAATGTTCCCCTGAGAAAACAGCCTTACTTCTCAGTGATTGTGATGGGTATGGGGTTTCCATGACAGCCAGGAGGTCAAGCTATGAGTCACAATAGTCAGGGTTATACAATTAGTAAATTACCATACCATTATATGTGATGTTTAGTCCACGGAATATCATCAAGTCTGGAAAATCTTAATTTCACAACCAGTGTATGTGATAGTGACCTCTGTACGAGAGAACAGATCTGAGTGATTGCTCTTAATTTCTGAGGCTTGGGCGTGCGTGCAAGTTTTTTCTTCTTCCTGAGAGAGAATAAATTGCCTCATGCATTAAATCGTAATGTGTTGTGCAGCAGAGAGCACAGTGACCAGTGGAGTCAATAGTTGAGGGCCAAATGGCCCCCTTGTTCTCTTAATAGCACACTATTTTCACCCAGCGGCCATGGGGTGAAATTGGAGTCGTCATTTAATTTTCTCCCCCAAGCAATTCACTTCCTGGTCTAATCCCATGCAGTCAAACAGATATTCAGGTTGTATGCATGGGGGCGTGTCCCAAAGGGCACACTAAGCCCTTTCTAGTGCACTGCTTTTGAACAGGGCCGTATGGGCTCAAGTAAGAAACCCATTTGTAGTAGTGGAAGTAGTGCATTTGCACCTTTTGTTTAGGTGCAGAAAAACACATAAATCACCTACGCAGCCTTTTCCACTGCAAGCTGTTCTATATCCTCCTAAGACAAAAAAGTAATAATATTGTCCCATACACCCACCCCAAGACAAAAAAAACACCCCCACCCACGTAATATAATTGAAAGGCCCAGCATATTTTCTCAAAGGGACAACAGTGGTATTAGAGAAACACAGCAAAAATGTACATCTACAAGAGAAGGCAAAAATGAAACGCCGAATCTCAGGAGACTAGAGAGTAGCGCCAGACACTGGAAAGAACCGGCCACCAGTGACCATTCTTTCACAGTTCTTCACAGTCGACGGCTAAACAGCAATCTGTTCTGTCCCCCTGAAAATAGTACAAATGACTTCCTCGTTTTTTCTCCTCGCACTGAAAGCTGCCAGTCTCTTCTGGCACAGTGAGAACTATTAGTTAAAGGTGGGATTTCAGCAGATTTATTTGTCATTTCTATCCGGTGACTGTAACTGTATAATTTAAACCTGTTGGCATTGGTGTCTGGATGGTGAGAAACCTCACAGCAGTGTTAACAGGTGTCTATTTCTGTACAAGGAGACAAAATAAAATGCTCTAATTAAAAACAATTAACAGTATCACGGAACAGTCACACTCATATTGTCTTTCCTTTGTGAAACTGGAGGAAGATGTCGAGTAGGAGGGAATAATGTGAATTATTTTTCATGGCTTGGAATCTGGTTACTAGGGACTGGGATAGATGTATTCTTCCCAACAACTACCATGTTTCACGGAAAGGAATGAATGAAATACTAGATTCTAGAAATTGTGTGTATTTTAGTATTAATGTGTTGCAGAAGGGACATTGCTCTCAAACAAATATATCAAGGAATAGTTTATATAGTTTCTTTTTTTATGTTAAGGTTCATATAATATAATACAAAAGTATGAATAAACCTCCTAAATTCACTAATGTTTTCCTAAAATCTATTTGGGGAAAAACTGAAAAGTAAGATACATTTATTTCTATGTCTGATGATGTTTGGGAAATATACAATTGAACATTTTGCTGTGATAGCTTCTTTTCCCAATAGTTTCTTGTTGGGGTTGATCATTTATAATCCAATACATGCTGCTCCATATCACTCTCAGACCTAGGAAAAAGGGTTTAGGGTAAAAGCACCCTCCCAAATATAGAAAAAATAGAAAAAGATGTGACAACCTTGACAAACCTAGAAACCCTCAGTAGTTAATAAATGGGTAGGACGGTGTGATGTGTGGATGGTGGGGGGATCTGGGTGAACACAGTGCCCCCTATAGGTCATCTAGAGTTTCCAATCTACAGGAAAATGTCTCGTAAGTGATAAGGCAGTGGTCTCCAGGCAACAATTTATGCACAGTTAATTTAGATGTCGCCTCGCTAAGAGGAATTAGAGATGAGCTCTGCGTGACATCATCACAAAAATATTTTGGGGAAATGTTACTCATCTTCCATGACGCCCACTCAGCACTACAGGCAAACCACAGTACGCTACGCTCTCCGGCTGTCCACATCTACGTTGTCCCAAATGGAGACGTAGTGCAAATACCGAGTACTACCCGCTCTGGCCTTGAGTAGCTCACTAAATAGGGAACAGAGAGCCATTTGGGGCGAAGCCACTGTGTAATCCTGTGAAACAAAACACATTGTTATCCAAACCTCTCTGACAAATTATATTTTCCACTCCTCTCTCTTCTGTTTCTGTGACCTTTCCCTCGCTCACGTAAATGTGGTGATGATTATTTGAGAACGGTGCCTTCCAGCGAGGGCTAGAGCTGTGTTTTAGAAATAAGACGTCACACAGTGAGGGTTCCACACAGTACACTAAAACTCTATACCCTCACGCACGCAAAATCTAATTTTGAGTCTTGATAGAAAATAGGAGTTATTGATTTAAAACCTCTTATAAATTAATATATTTTTTAAAGATTTAAGGCAACTGCAAAATACCACAGTTCTAACACATAAAATCCAACAGATGCAGGTCAAAGAAACATGATATACAGCTTTCCAATCGCTTCAAACTTTACACACCTCTCATAGTTTAATATCACGGTCTGGTTACACCTTATTTTGAGAGTCCCAATTTCCAAATAGGCAACTGCTTGCTAAGGTTATGGTTTAGTTCAGAAGAAGGTTTAGGGTAAGGATTAAGGTTATGGTTTAGTTCAGAAGAAGGTTTAGGGTAAGGATTAAGGTTATGGTTTAGTTTAGAAGAAGGTTTAGGGTAAGGATTAAGGTTATGGTTTAGTTTAGAAGAAGGTTTAGGGTAAGGATTAAGGTTATGGTTTAGTTCAGAAGAAGGTTTAGGGAAAGGATTAAGGTTATGGTTTAGTTTAGAAGAAGGTTTAGGGTAAGGATTAAGGTTATGGTTTAGTTCAGAAGAAGGTTTAGGGTAAGGATTAAGGTTATGGTTTAGTTTAGAAGAAGGTTTAGGGTAAGGATTAAGGTTATGGTTTAGTTAAGAAGAAGGTTTAGGGTAAGGATTAAGGTTATGGTTTAGTTAAGAAGAAGGTTTAGGGTAAGGATTAAGGTTATGGTTTAGTTTAGAAGAAGGTTTAGGGTAAGGATTAAGGTTATGGTTTAGTTTAGAAGAAGGTTTAGGGTAAGGATTAAGGTTATGGTTTAGTTTAGAAGAAGGTTTAGGGTAAGGATTAAGGTTAGTAGATGGTAAGTTCAAATGTTGCAGATATTTAGTAGATAACCTGTAGAGGGTCTACAGACACAATTTTGGGAGTACCAAAATAAAGTGTTACCCAAACTTTAGGTGGAATAGAAGAGGTTATGGGGAGAAGAAATCCTAATATTGGCAAATCATTTTCATAACAAAAACCTTTCAATAGTGAGCCCTCCAAGCCCACCGCTGGAGGCCGAATCATCAAATGCAACAAACTGGAAGAGACATGTTACTCACGGCTGGGCCTCGGTCCTGTTCTTCTGAATCTCTGAGTAATCCATACAGCCGATTCTCCCTGGGTTACCTGATGTAACAAGTAACACTGAGGATGCAGAGATCTGAGGAGAGACAGGGCTTATTGACACAAGTCCAATTTTAGACTCTGCAGAATGGAAGTGTGGCTGTGCCAGAAACAAACTGATCGAAGGCGCAGCTCGTAGACGTGGCAGCACGCACCTGCCAGCCCAACGGCACGTTAAATTCACACCACCATACAACAACCACTGCCAAAACGTCAGGTGCCAAATGTTGTGTGTACGTTGGAGAAACACCGTCAACAGGGCGGGCCTTTTTTTCCCTAATTCTTGTTGCACGTTATAACCAACACATTCAACTCTTTGGAAGGGTTTTTTGTCTATTTTTATTGTGCTGAATGCGGCCCGCGAAACCATTATTGTAGGGTCATTACGGCCTCTGGACTGAGACACTTCTGGTTGCACACGCAACTGAATAACACATTCCTGTTAAATAACGAGCTCACTCTGCAGCCTGAAATTTTGATTGGTTAGCGCCAGTGGAGAAATTATTATTCCCGTAGATAACCCCGGCAAATGTGTCACATGCTCCATTCTACGGCTCCCCTTTGAACGTTGGTCACATCGCCTTATTTGAATGTTGGATGAGGGTCATTCACGTCAACTGCTTGTGTTCCGTGGGGAGATGCTGGCCTCGTGGAGGTGCACAGTGTTGAATTTCCACAGGGACACAACAGTATCTATCTATCTATCTATCTATCTATATATATCTATATATATCTATATATATCTATATCTATATATATATATATATATATATATTTTCAAATCATTAAATCATGAAACCGCAAAATGAGGAGAAAATATCCTGTTCAAGTGGAGAGAGCACACGTCCCAAACAGTGCCCTCTGCATAACCAGGGCGATGCAGGGAGTAGAGTGGCATTTGGAAGGCTGCCAGTCTATCCGTGATGATCAGTGGCTCCTGCTGTGTCTCGGCTGGCTCCTCTCAGCCCTGGACTTGTTCGGCAGACACATCGATTTGTTTCCCGCCCCTCTCTCTCTTCTCCTCCGCCCTCACACCCACCTCCTCGCTCTCATCTTCAACGCTCCCTCCTCTGCTTTACTTGTTCCTCTTCTCCCCTTCTCCGCCTCCTCTTGCAGAACAGCAGTGAGGTTTCCCCAATGCACTGTGCACAAAAAGGACGGAGACGAACAAAGAGCCGACACGCAGAGGTTAGGCATGCACCGTTGAGGTAGAGTGGGGCACCGTACCGACCACAGCAAGAGCACCTCTTTACACAGATAATGAGGTACGGTTGTCTGCACAACCTCTCAGAGAACACTGACTGTTGATGTTATCCAGGAAGTAAGTATTCAGTCAAAGTCACTGACATCTGTGACACTGGGCAAGATCCAGCCATATAAACACTAAGAATGGGCTCTAAATCTATCCGAGTGTTGCAGCTGGAGCCCAGTCTATTATCACATTCGTGACTAATTCAAATATTTTGTCCTTCAGGATTTTGCTCTGACTCAGGCGTGGCAGGAAGTACCTCCGACATGTAAATGGATCTGCTGTTAGCATCTGGATCAGCTATTACACTCTGAACACCAACGGGACCTGAACTATACTGGAATTATTCAGCTAAAACAAACATACCAACTAAGCAACGTGTAGCTATACAAAGAGGAAGAAGTAATCCACATTTCCCAAAGTACGGCCTAACATTGAAAACCAACCGAAAATGGAAATTGAATCGCCCCTTAAAGGGATACTTTGATGTTGTTTATTTACCCCGATCCCAGAGTCAGATAAATTTGTTTATAAAATGTTCAAGTGGAGTTTAAAGGAAGTTGCTGATTAGCGCAGTTGCTAACTAGTGTTAGCACAATGGATGGAAGTTTAATGTAGCCTATCTGGTAGCACTATATGCCAGCACTTATCATATACTATCAGTCCTTGAGCTGACATTAATTAGCAATGGCTTGTAAAACTACCACCAAGTTCATTCCTACCAAACAATAAAAAAAAGTAATGTATTAATTAATATTCACAAATGTGTTTTTCAAATACTATTTCTAAGAATCTGGGGTTAAACAGATTTGAGAATTTGATTTAACATGTTATAAATCAAAACATACTTATATTTTGGAATTAAATATTTTGTGAATGTGTGTAAGTACATGGGATGTGATAACAGTAATGGAGACCCTGCATGTCCAGAACAGAAATAACACTGGATCTCCTCTTACTTGCAAAGGGAAAAGTCAGAACTTGCGATGAGGAGGAATCAGAAGTGTTTCTCTGTAGTAGTGAACAACACAACGCTGTCAGCTAGTACAGAAACCCTAACATCACTGCCATTCTGATGAGTCACTTGTCTTAACTCGGAATGAAGGACGGTTAAGTGGAGACGAATGATGGTTGGAGGAGAGGCCTCCATCTAATCAGTGGGAGGTTAGGAAAGAGAACAGGTGAAGGGACGATTCACTGGTCAGCGTGACGGATCAGGGTGGGTTCACTCCTTTCAACACGTGGCTTCGTTTTCCCAGATACCACCTGTCCTCCAATTGGTCAGTTCTTACCCTAGTTGGAACACAGAACCAAGTCTTGAGTGTGTCAAGAATGTCAGACAATGTGTACTTTGTGGAATAGACGGTTAAGATGGACACAAGTAACGTATAAGAATTCAACAAATCATTTTATGTCAGTTAAGAAGAAATCTAAAAAGGATAATGAAATGTAGCTCAAAGGGGTTAGTGACTCTGCTTATGTGGAGTCTGATTAACTTTTTCATGATTAATGCAGTTAGGAGGAAGTTGCTTTAGGTATCAACAATGGTATCCACAACTAAATCCTGGGAAATAGATCAAGGGCCTCATTCTCTGCGAAATAGATCAAGGTTCTTGTTGCCAAAATCCTGAACTATCCTTTTACTATGTATTTTTGCAATGGAATTTTACAAGAACCCTGAGCATGTTAAATGTCTGTCCTTGTGCTACCGCGATATGTATTGCAAAAACAGATAGGAATGGCCTTTCAAGAGCTTCATGAACAAAATCATGAATTATCCCTTTAATGAAACATTTTTAATCTGGAAAATTTCAGCTGACAGTCACATTGTCTTTTGTTTATGATCTATTTTAACATCCCAAGACTTAAGGTAGTCCTCTGTGACTCCATGCACTTTTCACCTTTACTAAATTCTAACTTTTTTCCTTCCAGTTGTTCAGTTATTCACAATACAACGTTTATAAATGTGTATTTTAATTCAGTTATAATTGTAACAAAGTAAGATTAACTAATGAAATTGCATTCTTGCAGAAATTGTCTTTTCTCCAGGGCCTCATTAGTAGTGATATAATTCTATGACCCAGAAAAGAACTTCAGTATATAAATCAAAGATAGCTAATCTGCATACAATTTGGTTTTTATAACAAATAGCTAGCGATATATCTGAATACAATTTGGTTTTTAGTTACATAAGTAGCAATGCACTTTTGATCTCTCTTTTTGCTCTTGACGCGGTAACCTACTTTTGGTATGAACTGGTCAAAAACCACGGCAGGATTCGCGATCTTGGGAAGCAGGAAAATGGATGGACTCAAGCTTGAATGAGCCTAGAAATCATCATGTTAATAATGCCACGTGGTCATAGATTTAATTAATTTAATGTTATTTGTTTCATGACATTCACTTAGTGCACCATATATACGTGAACGCTTATTTTCATCTGTATTTTGGTAACTTGAAACGGCTACTATAACTGAAAGCAGGACGATGTGGCGTGACGGAGTCTTCTACTTGAAATAGGGCACTGTCCCTTTTACGATGTGACAGCAAGAAGTTGTAGTTTGTTGGAACAGGTCAGGGGCAGAAAGAAATTGGGAACTATAGCTAGAGTTAGCTAAGAAAGTATACGAACGATAACCTTTTACACACATCTATATATATTGTCGGTGCTGCCGTGGGAATCGAACACGAAAACGGAATAGTGATCATCCACGAGAAAGAGGAGGAGGAATTTGCCGCAAGGAAAACTTGAGGAAAAGTGATGCCCAAGCCAGTATCCATCTTTTGAAAGAAACGTCTGCTAGCCCAAGTTGATTAGCAACTTAGCTGGCTGGCTAGCAACTTTGTTTTGAAGTGAAGTTGTTATTAAATAGGTAGCAAGCTGGGCAGCTGGATTAGTTACAGCACTTCAGTTTGAATGCACGTTTGCTCATTTACTCACTTCTTGCTCACTTGTAAGTTAACTTGAGCTTGCAGGCTAGTAGGTTAGCAGTGCTAGGTCGTTTTGGGGTAGCCTTAGCGTGCTACAGTCCTGGTACATGGATGCTAGCCAATAAAGTAAAATATTAAATCAGTTAGTATACCTGCCTGGGTCGTGTGTGGCGAACTTGAAGTAAAACATGAAATATCGTTTTGCGGGGATCTGAGAATGTGGAACCGCTAGTTAACTGACGACGTGAAGTAGGTAAAGACAAAATTCCATGCATGGCTCAGTTTTATCAAACGTGTCCGACAAACTTTTAACAGTTGATGCTGTGGAGAAAGTGACACGGAACGTAAAAACCAAGCAGCTTCTGGCAAGGATTTTGTTCCTCCTCAACATTCCTCAGGCCTTTACTACTCTTGGATGAAGACCCAGCATCATCATGAAAGTGACTGTGACATTCGGGCGGACTGGTGTCGTGGTGCCATGTAAGGATGGATGGACTGTTCGTGATCTCATCCAACAAGCCACACAGAGATACAGGAAATTATTGGAACAGGTAAATATGTCAATCTTTATTGAAATTCTGATAATTAAGGCCTGCCGTTTCAGGCTACTCGGTTTTACCACTGATGGTTTAATATGATTGAGATTCCGACTAAATGGAAACTCACGGATGGGATGTTGAGAGGCAGGACGTATTCCGTCTCTTCGTGGCTTTGACGTAATCAGGTGCCGCTGGGTCTATTCCACTGGGGGGGTTGGAGGTTCATAGCGATTTATTATGCAGGCTATAATCAAACATTATATTAGGGTTCGGGTTTTTATTTGTAGGAAGTTGATATATTCCAGTTTTATTCTCAAAGTCTTGGGAAATTAGCCAAAGCCAGGGAGATCTAAGTTGCAATAATTGCACGATGAAAAATTTAAGTCCTGGACTTGATATCCTGAGCTTACAGACTGGGGCACATAGGCTATGTGACATGAGCTTTTGCACAAATGGCACCCTAGTCCCAGTATAGTGGACTACTTTTGACGTGGACAGTACTTTCTTCAGAAGTAGTGCATAATATAGGAAATGGGGTGCCATTTGTGACACCGGCACATCTGTGACTTGTTCCATTACTTTTTTAGTGATAAATGCAAATGACACTTTATGATTCCTTGTGATTTGTCTGGTCTCTGGAGCGCTGAACTCCCGGCCCTCATCAGAGCCGTGCTTCAGTCAGTGCTCCGGATCATATTGGCCCCATTATTTAAAGAGCACAGACGACAGATAGTCACCCCTCTCAGTCAGAGATAACCCCCCCCAATCTGTCTATTTTCTTCCGTCTTTAGCACCCTCCCTCTCACTTTCATCCTCTCATCCCTGTGGGACAGATAAAAAAAAGCAGGGTGTTCTTGACTTATTTATAAAGCAGCCTTTATCCCTAATAAATGCTATCAGTCTCATCACTCATTCCTGCAGGACTGGCTGAGATGAGATTTTGTAGATGGCCAACTGCTAGGCTCCGCCCGGCTTTGCAATATTGTGTTGTTATTACCACACTGGCTTCTAAGCTGGCGAGCTATTTCACTGATTTAAGGTGTGGGGGTGTGTGTGTGTGTGTGTGTGTGTGTGTGTGTGTCAGTGCAGTAGTGCTGCTTAGATGGCGATCCACTTGGCAATAGAAAGGACATTCTCCTCTCCATCCATCTCTTCTATCAGCATAACAGAAACCTGGCCCTAACCCAGTCCCCAAAACCACACTATTTGTGTGTGTGTGTTTCGGAGAGAGAGACAGACGACAACAGAGTGGGAGGATTGAAAGTCAACACTGCCCTTTTATCCAGGCTTGATTGATATGTGACTCTGTTGGGAGATAAATTATAGCCATTACATAGCAGCATAACAGCATTTCAACTTAGCATAATTGTTACTTAGCATAACTTAAATTGTAACTTAGCATCACTGCAATTGCACTTTGGCATTACCTTGGTTTGACTTAGCACCACTGGAATTGCATTTTGGCATTACCTTGGTTTGACTTCGCACCACTGGAATTGTACCTTAGATAGTTGGGGAAGGTCCCAGAGTGGCCCAGTGGTTTAGTCACTTCCTCAGTTTGGTCGCTGTGGCCAGATGTTCGAACCCTGGTTGGGGCATATCAACAATGACGGGGGTCAAGCATGGGACACGCAACATTTGGCCTGGCACTGACCCTGGTGCCTGGGTGGATGTTAGACAGGGCTGCTTTGCCTTGTGTTTCTTTGAATGTGAGCTTAATCATGGTTGTTGGCAGGGGTTTGCAATCTCCTCGGTTTGCGGGAAATGGTAAAAGACCTTGTGGTTAAGTGAGCAGTGTGAGAGTCTGTACTGCTTGGTGAGAAGTGCTTGATGGAAACCCATATTGATCTTCAACCATCCTGTACCAGCTTTGGACTTGTGGTCTGAGTAGAGGCCATCATCCTGAATGGAACGACACAGAAAATGAGAGTGGGAAATGTGTAAAAAAAAAAGGTGAATCAATAGAGTTATGCTGCAAAGTGTTTATTGAATGTCTTCCAAGGCATGGCGTACGTCATACTTAATGTCCTGTATGAATTACTGGAGTATTCCGTGCAGAACGTCCTCATCTGTTACACTTTTAAAGAGTGTGTGTCACAACTGTGTACTTGGCATTCTTCTGTGGTCAGCAGCGTATTGTCCTGTTGTCATCTCCCCAAACGCCGACCCTAATCCTGCATGATGTGGCCCTGCCAAGCTTCTGAACGTCTGACCCTAATCCTGCATGATGTGGCCCTGCCAAGCTTCTGAACGTCTGACCCTAAACCTGCATGATGTGGCCCTGCCAAGCTTCTGAACGTCTGACCCTAAACCTAACCCTGCATGATGTGGCCCTGCCAAGCTTCTGAAAGTCTGACCCTAAACCTAACCCTGCATGATGTGGCCCTGCCAAGCTTCTGAACGTCTGACCCTAATCCTGCATGATGTGGCCCTGCCAAGCTTCTGAACGTCTGACCCTAACCCTGCATGATGTGGCCCTGCCAAGCATCTGAACGTCTGACCCTAAACCTGCATGATGTGGCCCTGCCAAGCTTCTGAACGTCTGACCCCAACCCTGAACCTGACCCTTGCATGTTGTGATCCCCTGATGGGTGTAATGGTCCGTCTACTCACATATTGATCCGTTTCAAATTAAATGTCTTGTCAGGCTGAACGGCTGCTGCAGTTGGCCTAGTGAAGTGGTCTGGTTGTATCCACGGTAGAGACCTATCCCCTACGTTTGGCTCCGCTTTTGACCTCCGCCAGTATAGTCGAAGATGTAGCGTGCCGTTTGGGATGTGCTTGATCCCTCTTCTCTGAGTCTCGGTAGCGTTGGTTTATTTCTCTGCAGGGATCAGCGTGCGGCGTGGCACAAACAGGCCGTCTGTTTCCCCTTTCTGAATCCCAGTCGGCACGGGAAGCGTCAAGGTGCTGTTTTGTAGATGTTTTACATTTCACGCTAAATCTTCTATCGACTGACTGCATCACTGCGCTGTTGAAGGGAATGCGTCTGAGATTGGCTGTAGCTTTAATTCAATAGATTTGTTTTGCCGTAAGCTGTCTGTCTGTCTGTCGTTCCTTCTGTCTGGCTTGTTTACTATTAGAGATGATACTCTAGACATGTTAAAGGGGCATTTCGCCTTTAGGTGGTTTGTATCTTGTTTGAGAGGTTTCTAGGTCAGTGAGATTAGTTTCACGCACAATTGGCCAGAAGGTGCAGGAATGTAGTGTTTATTTTTATTTTTTCTTCCATACATTGTGATTTTGTTAGAATGCTGTTCATTGATACTAGTTTAGCATTCAACACTGTTGTTCCCTCAAAACCCTATAACTAACCTTAAATGAACCTAACCTTAGTTGTCTCTTAGTTGAGTACTTGTTTTTGACACCACCCTGTGCAACAGCGTCTAAAGAAATGTGTCAAGGCTCCCTCTACAACAGTGTCTCCCAACCCTTTTTCAGTTACTGTACCCCCAAAATGTTTTTGCACTGCTTTCAGTACCCCTGAAGTACCCCCTCATGTTAATTTCACTAGTAAGTCTATGGTGTCATGAGTGTTTTCAAGTACCCCCTGTGGAGAGGCCAAGTACCCCCAGGGGTCCTAGTAGCCCTGGTTGGGAACCACTGCTCTACAAAACCCCGGTTGCACTAGGGGAAGCATCCTGACCTGGGCTGCGAATGAATCCAGATGCTCCAGCGACCGGCTCAAATGCACACATTGATACCTTAGCCTTCCTAGTTAAATATAACCCTTTCCCTGATAGCTGTAGCTTCCATTTCAGCGTTCATAATAGCTGCTAGTGCAAACCATTCTGAAGCCAGAGTCCGGTTCTTAGGAATGAAATGGAAAGCGCTCTGTTTGTGCCCAGAGTGAAATAGCGGACGTCGCAGTGTATATGGGTGTATCTCAGGTACTGTGAAGGAAGTG
The DNA here is from genome assembly GCF_011004845.1 of Esox lucius. Lineage (NCBI taxonomy): Eukaryota > Metazoa > Chordata > Actinopteri > Esociformes > Esocidae > Esox > Esox lucius. The sequence continues at coordinate 41,919,318 of NC_047588.1, forward strand.
TCATTACAAGAGCAGGACTTTTTATGAGGGATGTGACACAGAGCGGCAAGCTTCCTCCACAGACAACTGTGAACGAATGTGCATGCTAAGAAACATCTGTTTACTAAATATGCCTTTTTCCAGTGTTTCCCTGTTATTGTAATAAGAGGTGCAAAATTGTGATGCGCCGCATATTTTATGAAAACTGTCAAGCAAGCGAGTGAAGTCAGAGAAACGTAACTGTCTGTGTCTGTACGTGCACGTGAAAGCTGTTGCTAGATGGATGGGGGGGATTTCCTGCCCAATTAGGCTATTATTAATGGCAGTGTGTGGGCTAAAATGGGCTTGGACTGCGTTTGGCTGTTGTCGTGTTTTTGTGGAGTCCACACATGATTGTGCAGTATACAGTCATTGAAGCTTGGAGACGCTGTGTGGAACTGTCAGTAAGTGGCTGTCACATTGATAGAAAGCAAATCTAAGAAGCTAGCTAGCTAACTGTCACAACTTGAAAGCTACCGTAGATTTGTGTCATGCAGGTGACATTAGAGATTCGGAGGCAATAATAAGACCTCAGCTTTTTGTATTTAGATTTAAAAAAAAATTGTTAGAGTTGAAACACTAAATGCATGATATTAATGCATTATTATTTATAGGAACATTGTATTAGGAAAATGTTGAATTGGTGTTTAAAGAAACTAAACATTGTGTGACTTGTGCACTTCCGCTGTACAATCAATGGTACTGCTGAACATGTAAACATTTGAGATCAATTTCTTTTTATTTCGTACCGAGTTGGTACTTAGCTCTTGCCCATCGTCTTTATGGAACAATGCCTGAGGGAAAGGCTTATCAAGGACCCTGCCACACATTGTTTGTTGCTGAACGTTAACATAACGTTAGCACAACATAACCAATGGTCTACTTGTACAAGTGATATTTGTTTATATTAAAGCAGCGCATGAGGTTAAAGTATTAGGATAATCTTTATCAAAGCCAATTCAGTATGTCTCTACTATAGAAACTTTAAGGAAAACGCATCTCCAGTCAACCTATGTATTTTAGTAGTGATACTATCTATGTACTTCAATTAAAACAGCCTGCTGTCAGTGTCTCTCCTTTTTAGTTTAGTTTAGCCGGCTAAGAAGAGAGAATGTCTCTTACTGACTGAATGACTAAGTGAATGACTACCCCTTTGTTTAATAGTGTAGTGGTTAGAGAAGCGGACCTGCAAACTATAGGTCCTGAGTTCGTATCTCTGCATGGCGAAGTATGCATTATGAATAATTCTGTAAAACCTCCTGTGACTACATTACAGTAAGCCTGAAATGAAACAGTATACGGTTATATTGTGAACATTTCTGGTTGAAGTACGCATCCGTGCATAGGTTTTTGGATCAGGATAGACAAACGCATTTGCTGGTTACAACATAGGCTACAGTAGTTACATTACAATGAGCCTTAACTAACACTGTATACGGTTATATTGCGAATGTTTCTGGCATGGAAAAGTTCATCTTCAGTCTCGCAAGCAATTGCTCAATTCTTATGATTATTCCTAGGACGTTAGTAGATACCAGTAAGCCTATTTCTGGCTAATATACTATTCAAATGGCCAGTGGTAAAAGCTTACAGTTCATAGACGCTATTTGTGGTGGAGGTAAACAATAAGAAACGTTAGTCAGTTTAACATAATGCTCAGTAGTGTTTAGTAAGGGTGCTCCGATTGATCGGTCGCCGATCCCAATTGGCCAATAATTGCTTTGGGATGTTTGATCGGCGGTCTCTATAAAGACCGATCCAGAAAAGCCGATCAGATGACGCAAAACTCGAGACAATTTTTTACGCGCAGCTAAAAATGGCTTCACTGGTCTGGCAATTCTACAAGGTGTGTGAAAACGACAATACATTTGCAATCTGCAATGTGTGTACCAAGCAAATCCCACGAGGCGGAAAGAAAGCAAAACATTTTAACACCACCAACCTCATCAGATATTTGAAGGTTAGTCACGTAAAGGAATATGAGGAGTTTTCAAAATTAGCTAGCGCTAAGAGAGCGCGAGACAGTGGAGACAGTTCAACTCACGCGCCACTCACTCAGCTGTCGGTATCAGAAAGACAGCAGCCCTACAGCAGGGACAGTAAGAAGCAAAAAGAAATAACAGACAAAATAATGGAATTCATTTGCCTAGATCACCAGCCACTGTCTATCGTGGAAGACGAAGGGTTTCGGCGACTCATGTCCTATTTAGATTCACGTTACACTATGCCAGGGCGTAAATATTTCACTGACGTGTGCCTGCCGCAGTCTTACCAAACAGTGTTTATACATGTCGACAGCCTTATGAAGGACAACATAACATCAATTGGTTTCACTAGTGATATTTGGAGTGCGAGTGCATGTCCCATGTCCATGTTGAGCCTCACAGCGCAGTTTATTAATCAAAACTACACTCTCAAGAGATGCTGCATTCGGCGACATGTTTCGAGCGTGGGGAATGCCGAATAAAAAGTGCATGTTATTTTAAGGGATAACGCAAAGAACATGGAAAAAGGCAGAGATGCTTATCTTTATAAAGAAAAATCTGCCATTGATGTTAAAGAAGTAAGCTTTGGGAGATCTAATAATCTATATCTCCCCTCTCACTTTCTCTACCTCACTCTCCCACTCTTTACCTCTATAAATGGCCACCAAAAAAAAAGCAAAGAGAGTTATAGATAGATACAGATATGGAAGTTGTTACTTATTTGTATTTTTTGTTGCTGTGCACCTGTGGTCCTTTATGTCTATTAGAAAAACGAATGGCTGACTGACTCAAAATAATAGTTTGGCTATAGCCTTTTTTGTTGCAGTTTTTAGTTTAAAGTCTAAAGCTAAATTTAAAGACGTTTAGATGTCTGTCTTTTTAACTTTATTTTATATTCTAAAGGGAAGTTGTATTTGTCAAGCCCTAAGCTGTTCCAAATCACCAAGCACAGGCTGCTAAGTTAATATGCTGAACATGTTGCTTGCAAATAAATACACAGTTGTCAATTCATGATAAGTTGTCTTCTCTTAATTGTAATACTTAATGTACATTGTTGTTAAATATAGCTTAATAAATAATGCTACATGATAAATAGAAGGCTTCAAATAGACCCTGTAATCGGTATCGGGTGATACAGCTTCCAGTAATCAGGGATCGGTCCCAAAAATCCTGATCGGAGCGCCCCTAGTGTTTAGTGATTTGTGAAATGGTTATGGTTAAAGACCGTGCCTCTCACGTGGAAGGATCAAATTCGAATCTATTGTGAACAACGACATTTATTTCCACGATTCTCTCATCGTTTCACTTGATGAACAAGTTAGTTATCGTCACCTTTCTTGATAGTTATTGTGTCAATGTCATTCACGAATGAAAGACAAAAATACGTTCTTATGCCATGAAATGAAATAGCTTTGGCAGACTTGCTAGCAATTGCTCAATTCCTATGACTGTTCCTGTAAGTTAGTAGATACTGGTAAAGCTTATTACTGGCTAATACACTGTTAAAATGGCCAGTGACAAAAGCTAACAGTTCATAGACGCTATTTGTGGTGGAGGTAAACTTAGTAAGAAATGTTAGTCAGTTTAACTGTATCAATATCATTCTCAAATGGCCAATTTACTATTAATAGAGGATTTGTTCATAGACCTGAGGCTATACTGACACACTGTCAAACGTCAAGCTCTGTGGTGTAGTGGTTAGCCACACAGCCTTTCACATGGGCGACCCGGGTTCGAATCTCAAGAGAGCAATACTTTCTATTGCGGTCTGGCTGAACTAGACTTGCCTGGTTTCTTGTTTTTAAACACTTTTTAATTCTTGTATGTATGTTTTCTTCTTTCACATCTGATTAGTTGAAGAGGTCCACTCCATCGACGGCCCATGGGCTTACTGCACAGTCCAACCAGCCATCTATGGAGACGATTGATAGGGTTAACTTTAAAACCCACGTTATATGTTTTAATTTTTTTATTTAGATAAAATGTATATGGTACAGTATGTACCAGAATTGATTGGTGTTCCCTGTAGATAATCATTTCACAAAGTTCTATTTATTCACGTTATTGAGTGGAGAAGTATATAACCACTGATCTTGCGCTAACTCAACTTGCACCAGCTTAACTCTCCCTGAGTGAGACACTTTAACCCTAACACTTACTTCAGGCGATTTATGAACTTTGCCGGCAAAGTCTTCACATATGTGTTGTTATTCCCCTTTGTTCTTTGCCTGTCTCCTGCCTGCATCTCTCTTGTGGCAGTTACACTGCTGTAAAATCCCATGTCACACTTATATCAGAACAAGAAAATAGGACTTGTCTCTGGATTTGCTTTTTTGTGTCATTTAGCAGGCGCTCTTATTCTGAAACACTTCCTCGAAGACTTCAAACAATGTGTGTGATAAATTGTAATGAAATTGTCTGAATTAGTTATCTCTAGTGTGGATAGAGCCAAAGCATCCGGAACCATGACAGACCCCTCAAATCCTTCCAGCCTTACCGCTTTTAACACAAGTGATACTTCTCCCAGTATGTGAGGAAAACATCATTCTGCTCAAAAACGCAAAGTAACGGCGGATTAGTGCAACTAAATCTAGGCTGTTGCCTGTTTCGCTTTAATCCCGAAACACATTAAACACGTAATTACACCGTGGCAGGAAAATTTAACAGATTAACATGACAACAAATGAATGGCAGAGCCGCCGGGGAGAATTGAATGGGCGCGGATGAGATGTGGTAATTAAGGGGCGAGAGAGTGACTAGTCTACTCTGTGCTTCTCTACGTGCTGTCACACCACATGCTATTAGGACCCCTGTCAGATTCTGACAAAAGCAGCTACTCTTCCGGGAGTTTAGGAGGTAGCATCTTAACGGGACGCCCAGCCAACAAGGCTATGTATCACTGTATGTGTCCCATTTGTCAATCATGTTTGTTAATCCCAAAATAAAGTGTTGAGTAACGGGTCAAATTCTCATATAAATCCCGGCTCCATAGAAGAGAAACATAACTGAGCTACACCCACCTTTAAGATGTGTCCCCTTCAGCCTCTGAGATGGACGCCTGGGATGTGTCCCCTTCAGGCTCTGAGATGGACGCCTGGGAGGTGTCCCCTTCAGGCTCTGAGATGGACGCCTGGGAGGTGTCCCCTTCAGGCTCTGAGATGGACGCCTGGGAGGTGTCCCCTTCAGGCTCTGAGATGGACGCCTGGGAGGTGTTTCTTATTGTTGTTACGTGTCTCATATCCAGTTGGACCTAATTTATGTAATAGTTTGAGAGAGTAAATGAGATTTGAGAGAGTAAATGAGAGTTGTCTTTTGCATAATTTAACAATGTTACAGTTTACATTTCCATGTACTGAAAGATGAGGTGACTTATGGTAGAAATTAGCATGACATTTTCTGTTGTTTGTAGTCAACATGCAAAATGTATACTCCCTCAAAACTTGGGACATCTGTGGCATTTGGACTTGTTAAAACCTTTAGATTGGCCTTTTATTGTCCCCATCACAAGGTTTGTCTGTGGATTGTTCTCACGTTTTTTTCGTCTTCTTCATATGTCACACCTGTCAGGTGGATGGGTTACCTTGGCAAAGGGAGAAATGCTCTCTTACAGGGAAATAAACACAATTTTGCTTTGTGTGTGTATGGAAACTGTCTGGGATCTATTTTATTGTACCTTATAAAACATGTGATGAACACTTTACATGCTGCGTTTAAAATGTTGTTTAGTTTAGGCTTCCCTCTACCAGTCTACAAATGACTGGTATTAAGGAGGAAGCACATTCTTCTACTAGTGCTTTATTCTTCTACTAGTGCTTTATTCTTCTACTAGTGCTTTATTCTTCTACTAGTGCTTTATTCTTCTACTAGTGCTTTATTCTTGTACCACTGTTTTGTTATTGTACCAATGCTTTATTCTTGTACAAATGTTTTTTTGTTTTTTTTTACCAGTGCTTTATTCTTGTACCAATGCTTTATTTTTGTTACCAATGCTTTATTTTGGGGGGTTCAGACTGTTAATCCATTGGATAGTTTTGCTATAACAGTCTACAGTTGCTGCAGCGTATAGATTTCCAAAAGTAAACTGAGGCCGTTGAATTTGAATGGAAGCTAATGGTTGTATTTCTTAAATTGTGCCAATGAGGCTTGGAAATACATTGTTTTAGTAGGCAAATATTTAGCAGGAAGAAATGTACTATCATCATTATCATGTCAAATGTACTCAAGACAGATGGCAGTGTTTGCGTTTGTGGGGCTTGCCAAGCAAGAGTCCCCACTATTAATGTAGGTCATAATTCATATAACTGCTTTGAATGGTACTCCTCTTACACTGTTTGGGATGAAAAGGTTTTTGGAACATTTGGCTTTGTACCAGTGCTTTTATTGCAAATATTCCCACCTCGAGCCAGTGATGGACTGAAACCTGTGGGGTGCATCAGCCACGGCTCCCAGTCGCTGTGCTAGTAGTACAATGGAGCATGAAGCTGGGGCCCAGCGGCCGTGTAGCCACTGGAGCCTAACGTGGAGGAGGCGAGAAGAGGCAGGGAGGACGGACGTCACTCAGGAAGTCATCAGCCTGCTGAAAAGGGCCACTTAATTACTAAGACAAATGGAAGGAGGGACGAGGGGGCGGGGGGGGTGCTTGTCGGCGGAGGGGTGGTTGTCGGCGGAGGGCTGCCTTGCTGTTTTTTCATTAGAGCCGGGAATGCCAGATGCCTGAGCGCTGTGCTGAGCAGAGCAGGCTGCTGCCAAAGGAGCTGATAGCATCGAAATTCATGGCCCAGTGCCAGAAAACAAATAATTAGCACAGAGGAGGAAGCAGCCAGTGTTAGAAAGCGAGTTACCATGGAGAGAAATAACAACCAGCCATGTGGAAAGTTACTGTCAATACAAACCTACAGACTTTATGGCTGAGGGTTTATGGGTATATGGACGCACACAATCATTCCATCTTGCAAAATTTTGTTAATGAGGAGGCCTCTGAGACTGGTTAGCCTGGACAGTACTTAATTCCATATATGTTCTGACTACAGTGCCCTGTAGATCTAGAGATCGGTTTTGAAGTGTTCCTTTTGTATTTCCCAAAATGGCGCAATCTACCTGGATGGTTCAGCAGGACTTTGCTCAAAGATAAACACATACTTACAATTGAATAACAGGGTGGCCTTGCCAGCGTTGTTGACTTTTCTCTACACCATAAATCAAACATTGGGCCTGTTGGAGAGAATACACAGACATATTCTCCGTCGTTATTGTGGAATTTTGCAACACCTCTCCCTAACATGAAAACACCACCTCTCCCTGCAGATCTGAATCGCCTAGTTTCTTTGTTCCAGGATCCCCTCACCCTGGTGATTCGTTGAGTATCCTCCAGGATCTCCTCACCCTGGTGATCTCTCTCTCCTTGTGCAGCTTTGTTAGATTGCCTTCTATCGGTTCCCTGCTAGACTGCCAGTGCACCGTCATGTTTCAGCTACCAAACCTCCCCCCTCATGTTTCAGCTACCAAACCTCCCCCCTCATGTTTCAGCTACCAAACCTCCCCCCTCATGTTTCAGCTACCAAACCTCCCCCCTCATGTTTCAGCTACCAAACCTCCCCCCTCATGTTTCAGCTACCAAACCTCCCCCCTCATGTTCCAGCTACCAAACCTCCCCCCTCATGTTTCAGCTACCAAACCTCCCCCCTCATGTTCCAGCTACCAAACCCCTCCCCCCTCATGTTTCAGCTACCAAACCTCCCCCCTCATGTTTCAGCTACCAACCCCCCCCCCCTCATGTTTCAGCTACCAAACCTCCCCCCTCTTGTATCTGATACTAAGCTTATTCTTGTTAAGTTGCACATTATCAAACTGAATCTGTTAATACACACAACACTGACTGAATGCTGAAGTACATTGTTTGGCTGGGGAGAGTCCAGCACTTCTGCACCATGACCCATTAAAAATACAGGCAATGGAAAACCAGTCAGATTATATAAACTGTGTTGAAACATTCTACACATCGCATCTCCTGATCCAATCATTGTTATTTAGACACCAAAGCAATCTACTTGTACAGACCAGAGCCACCCTGGCACAAGGCTGGTCCCCTGTTCCCCATCTTCAGCGGTTCCCCATCTTCAGCGGTTCCTCATCTTCACTTCTCTGTTTCCCAAACAACCCGTAACTGAAGGCCACTAGTCAGCCCTGACCACTGAAGGCCACTAGTCAGCCCTGACCACTGAAGGCCACTAGTCAGCCCTGACCACTGAAGGCCACTAGTCAGCCCTGACCACTGAAGGCCACTCAGGTACACAGTTTATCACCTTTGACTATAACAGTTCGAATGATCAGTACTGAGACATACATCTCTAATTTGCCTATAATTACAAATTAGCATTGTGCGTACAGTCCATTCCTGAAGTTACTTAATTGAGAAGTTCTGACATCATGTTTCAGCCACTTTGCTTTTCTCAGTGGAACTCCGAAAAACATTTGAACTGTCTTTGTTCTTGCACTTTCTCCCCTCTCTCTCTGTTTTCCTTTCCCTCTCTCCCTCTCTCTCCCTCCCTCTGCCCCCCTCCCCATCCTTATCCCTCCATAGCAGTGTACACTATATCGGGAACTCATTTTGAACTCGGCCCTACAGGACTAGTTTCCAGTGTACATTGTTAGGCCAGGGAGTGTGAACTGTAAAATAGAGTGCTTCAGGCAGTTGGCTAAAAGATCAAACTTCAACTCTTAAACTCTTTTGTGATGGCTTAACTCAACACACTTTCTGACACTTGATTTATGCCCTGGGATTCCTTGCTGTGGGTAGGAGAAATCTGCAGCCTCTTCTTGGAAAGCTAGATCTGTCTCCAAGCCTTTTCAAACAGAGCTAATTGGCTACATTCCTTCTTCCAGTACCGATGAGAACATAGACCAGAGTTACTCTTCCGATCATAAGGACTTGTGATCCCTGATGTATGCAGCTTGACGTCATCTGTTGATGCTGATTTATTATTATTTGCTCTAGTTGGACATGGCATGAAATCACGGTGAAATGATGCAGCGGCCAGGCCTGATGAAGTTGTGGTGTTTCGGGGGTCAGATCTGGTAGGTTATAGTTTTGCGGGGTTCAGATCTGGTAGGTTATAGTGTTGCAGGGGTCAGAACTGGTAAGGTTGTGGTATTGGGGGGGCCAGCTCTGGTAAGGTTATGGTGTCTCAGGGCTCAGATCAGGTAAGTTTGTTGTAATGCAGAGGTCAGATCTGGTAAGCTTGTTATGTTGGGGATCAGATCTGGTAAGGTTGTGGTGATGTGGGGGTCAGATCTGGTAAGGTTGTGGTGATGCCGGGGTCAGATCTGGTAAGGTTGTGGTGTCGCGGGGGTCAGATCTGGTAAGGTTGTGGTGTCGCGGGGGTCAGATCTGGTAAGGTTGTGGTGTCGCGGGGGTCAGATCTGGTAAGGTTGTGGTGTCGCGGGGGTCAGATCTGGTAAGGTTGTGGTGACGCGGGGGTCAGATCTGGTAAGGTTGTGGTGACGCAGGGGTCAGATATGGTAAAGTTGTGGTGACACGGGGTCAGATCTGGTAAGCTTGTTGTGTTGGGGGGTCAGATCTGGTAAGCTTGTTGTGTTGGGGGTCAGATCTGGTAAGCTTGTTATGTTGGGGGTCAGATCTGGTAAGCTTGTTATGTTGGGGGTCAGATCTGGTAAGGTTGTGGTGATGCCGGGTTCAGATCTGGTAAGGTTGTGGTGATGCAGGGGCTCAACACAAACTTTTTTTCTTTCACTTGCTCGCCTCTTCTGTCGTGCTTCTTCTCATTATTTGATTCTTTCTTGCCCTTTGATTCTCTCATTCATTTGATATAGTTTTTTTTCTCTTTCTCTAGCGGTCTTATTCTTTTTCTCAATAAACAAATTGTAATTTAAGAGAATAATTGGCATGGAAAACATTTGCTGCAATTACAAAAGTGTAAAATAAATGTAAAGAAAACAATAACAAAAGTTTGAAGACATTTTTGATGTTATACACTAAACACAAATATAACGTCTGTATAGTCTTTCTTTTTGATATTCCCTCCCTCTCCTTCTTTGATTCTCCTTGCTTTCATTCCCTCTCCACATTTTGCATTGGTCATGCTCATTATAATAGAAAATGGGAGAAAAATATGAGGTTATTAAATTCATCCAGGAAACAAAATGGAGGTTTTAATATCGGACTAGACATGAATGGGATTGTATTTCAGAGAGCCAGACGGAGTATGCGTGTGTTTGTTTGTGTGTGTGTGTGTGTGTGTTATTACATTATTAGCATCAGGATGGTCATTATCGTCATTACTGTTCATGAGACCTGTAATGCTGTTATTCTAGGTAATAGACCCCTGACGGCCTCTACACTGTTCAGGCTGCAGGTTATTATGGTTTGAAACACACAAACACAGTCAGATGGTAACAGTCTCTTAGTTCTCATTGATTAACATAATAGTGTTACTGGACCCTGTGGATTGATGTCTGTGATGCAGGTTCTCCCAGACAGACTGTGTGTGTGTGTGTGTGTGTGTGTGTGTGTGTGTGTGTGTGTGTGTGTGTGTGTGGGGGGGGGGGGGGGGGGGGGGGGGTGTTGTATAGTAAAACCAGAAAAAATTTGCCTCATTGGGACCTTTTGCCAGTCCCCGTGAGGCAAAAGTCAATTTCTGGCTCAGGGTTTAGGGTCAAACTTACAATTGATTTTATAGTTAGAATTGGGGTTTCTTTAAGGTCCAGGCATTGTTTGTTAAGGTTAGGCATTACATCTAGGTAAAGTTTAGGCAATCATTTTACTTTATTGAGGTTAAGGTTAGGGTTAAGATTAGGGCAAGGGAAAATGCAATTTCTATTTTCTGGTCCCCATGAGGGTAGCTGTACAAACGCGTGTGTGTGGGCGGGGGGACAGATGCCTGTAAGTCCTTGGTCCGCGGTGACAGATGTCTGTGAGTTTTTGGGCCGCGGTGACAGATGCCTGGGAGTCCTTGGGCTGTGGTGACATGCCTGGGAGTCCTTGGGCCGCGGTGACATGCCTGGGAGTCCTTGGGCCGCGGTGACATGCCTGGGAGTCCTTGGGCCGCGGTGACATGCCTGGGAGTCCTTGGGCCGCGGTGACATGCCTGGGAGTCCTTGGGCCGCGGTGACATGCCTGGGAGTCCTTGGGCCGCGGTGACATGCCTGGGAGTCCTTGGGCCGCGGTGACATGCCTGGGAGTCCTTGGGCCGCGGTGACATGCCTGGGAGTCCTTGGGCCGCGGTGACATGCCTGGGAGTCCTTGGGCCGCGGTGACATGCCTGGGAGTCCTTGGGCCGCGGTGACATGCCTGGGAGTCCTTGGGCCGCGGTGACATGCCTGGGAGTCCTTGGGCCGCGGTGACATGCCTGGGAGTCCTTGGGCCGTGGCGACAGATGCCTGGGAGTCCTTGGGCCGCGGCGACAGATGCCTTGGAGTCCTTGGGCCGCGGCGACAGATGCCTTGGAGTCCTTGGGCCGCGGCGACAGATGCCTTGGAGTCCTTGATGTCTGCAGAGATGCACATAGCATTTGTCTCATTTTGCTTCAGGTTTTAGCGCAGTGGTTCCCAGCTCTGATCCTCCAGGACCCTCTGCAGCACACGCTGTTGTAGCCCTGGACACACCCAATTCAATCCAAAATTATAAACTCAATTTTCCATATGATATCAAGACCCACAACTCTATACAGTAGAACCATAGTAAATACAATTTTCAAAATAGTATCTAAGCTGACATTTCTATACAGTAGAATCATAGTAAGCACAGTATTTTCTAAGGCAGTGACTCTATACAGTGTATCTTGTTTGACAAGTCAGTGTCAGTGTATTTTCATACCTAGAGGCTGGGCTCTTGTCAACGGCACCGTTTAGAAGGCAGAGAGGGATTTGTGACACAGAGGTTCTTCCAACAGCATCCCATTACAGCAACCACACCATTTTGTCTGCTGGTGCCAAGACATTGTCTGGACATGGGCCATATTATTAAATGACTGTGTGCTGCAAACAAAACAAAACGTTTTTAAATTGTATCTACCTCTGCCAGACAGTTTGAATGATGGCAATTTGGTGTAGGAGGTGCACGTGCCGACAAAATGACAACATTTATGGAGTAAAATGCAATGGATTATTTATTTTTCTAAGCGTACGCTGCGACTTCGATGGAGAATGCTCTCCGACTATCGTGTTTACTGTAGGGAATAAACGGTCGTTTCTGGTCGGGGAAAGTTTCTTTGGACTATTGATGAAGTGTAGTTGCAGTTGGGCCGTGTTATTCTCACGGGGCTGTTTTAATCAGGGATTGGAGCTGCATGAGAGGCCCGGTCAGCCTCCCAAGTCTCTCTGAACCTGCCACTGAACCTGAGTTCTGGATCCTGGTTCTGGATGAGTTTGATTGGATGAGAGGTAGGATGGTTCTGGGCTCAGTCTGCGTTAACGGGGTGGGTGACCGTAAGACTCTTAAAACACAGATTGCAAAGTTTACATATTTACATGGAACGTTTGGAAACAGAATTGCGGTTTGGGTTTGCATTGTAAGTCTGTTAATGTGGGGGGGGGGTTCAGGCAGAGAATCCTTAAACACGGATCACGTTGCCTTTGTCAAGCAGACTTCTGAAGTGTTGTTTCTTCTTCAACCGTCTACTGTTTCACAACCTAAAATTATTCTGCAAACATTGTCATTTCAAAACATAGCCTTCACATGCTATTGTTACAAAACGTGACATGCTAGATGCACTTTAATGTGGCTTTGTTTATGATGTGGTATTGTGCGTCTGTTGACAATAGAGACAACATGCATTCTGTTTGTGCACCATAACAAAAATGACGATGTTTGATTTGTCATGTCCATGTTGCATAATGAAATGCGGATGTTTGATTGGTTTTTCTTCCTCTCTGTAGGAGGGGGACTTTCTGGTTCGGACTCACCATGTGGAGTACTGTGATGGGGGCATCCTAGACCCTGATGACACCCTGAGCGACCTGCTGGAGGACAGAGACAAGGTGAGAAAACCAGTGTCCCAAATATCACCCTGTTCCCTGTATAGTCCACTACTTTTGACAGGGGGAATTGCACCCTGCTTTTTGACCAAAACAAGGTGGGAATAGCGCCTCAGTGCTTTTCTGGTGACTGAACCACCAAAGGACAGGTCATACCTGTAGTATTAGTTTGGTAGATAGATGAGGTTTGGATGAAGGAGGATTGATGGATGGTTGACACTTGATGGATGGATGATGTTTGGACTCAGATATTATTAGTGAACGATAACAGACAGCTAGCTCTATATGAAAGCTAACACACCTTCAGCTAGCTCTAAATGAAAACTAACACACCTTCAGCTAGCTCTATATGAATGATAACGAACATTCAGCTAGCTCTAGATGAAAGATAACGGACAGACGGCTAACAATAGATGAACGAGAACGGACAGACAGCTAGCTTTAGATGAACGAGAACGAACATTCAGCTAGATTAACGATAACAGACAGCTAGCTCTAGATGAACGATAACGGACAGACAGCTAGCTCTAGATCAGAGGTGTCAAACCGGTTCCACGGAGGGCCGAGTGTCTGCAGGTTTTTGCTCTCTCCTTGTACTTGATTGGTTAATTAGGTCACTGATTGGTTAGTTTCTACCCTCACCTGGTTGTGTAGGTATGAACTAGGAACCAATTTATAGGAAAAACCAAAAACCTGCAGACACTCGGCCCTTTGTGGAACCGGTTTGACACCTGTGCTCTAGATGAACGATAACGGACAGACAGCTAGCTCTAGATGAACGATAACGGACAGACAGCTAGCTCTAGATGAACGATAACGGACAGACAGCTAGCTATAGATGAACGATAACGGACAGACAGCTAGCTATAGATGAACGATAACGGACAGACAGCTAGCTTTAGATGAACGAGAACAAACATTCAGCTAGATTAACGATAACAGACAGCTAGCTCTAGATGAACGATAACGGACAGACAGCTAGCTCTAGATGAACAATACCAGACGTGACGGACAGTAGTTTTGGAACAGGATGAACTAGCCCAGCTGCGGTGTGAAATGTGACCACCCAGCCAGCCTGCACAGTACTTTGGCTGGTCTCCCTTGGTGCAGTGATGTTGTCCTTTATCCAGGCTTAAAATGCATGCAGGCAGGGAGCCATTAGTAGCCTGTAAGGCCATCCCCAACTGGATAACAAAAGGCCATTCTCCTCTTAATTGAATCGCTCAGGCATTAGGGACGTGTCCCGAATAGGACCCGTCTCCAGATGTAGTGCACTACTTTTTGATCTGGGCCTATTGGACTACAGCCCAAAGTACTGCACTGTGTAGGGAGTAGGATTCCATTGGAGACACACAAAAGGCTCCTATCAGATCCAGGTCTTTTGATTTCTGCAGACTAATTAATATGGAAGTGGTGGGGGGGCATGGTCGGGCTGGGTTCTTTACAGAAAAAGTTATTTGCTGCCTGGTAATACTGCAGTACAAGCAGAACCCACAAAAGAAATAAATGTTATTTCTCCCGTCAAGAAGTATTTAAAAAATGTTTTTCTCATGTTACTTATACGCCTGGTTGGAGTTACAGCGTCTTCTAAGCTACACTGTGTCCTCATGGGTGTTCAGAATGGGTACACTCCGGTTTTGTGACGGTCTCTGGCTTTAGCATTGATTGGCTGTGCTAATGTAAACACCTGTCAGGCAGGTTCCAGTCGGAATCGAACTCACAGTAATTGACTTGGCAAGGACTACTTGTGCCCTATGGAATATCTGGTTAGATTTAATCATGGGGTCATGAAGTTTCCTTCCCAAGACCCTCTAAAGGGATAAGGTTTAGGGATGTCTCTAACTAGCAAGGTTTAGGGATGTCTCTAACTAGCAAGGTTTAGGGATGTCTCTAACTAGCAAGGTTTAGGGATGTCTCTAACTAGCAAGGTTTAGGGATGTCTCTAACTAGTAGCGTTCACCAGACTGTCTGGCTTGTGGTGTTGAACACACATTGAACTGCTTGGTTCTGAAGCAAGGTTTGGGATTTTTTTCGTTTACCAATTTGTGCTTTTCTGTTTGCTCTGTTTTCTGGTTACTGAACTAAACTTGTAATCACAGAAGTACCTGATCAGCACACAGTCTTCCTAGCCCACCCCGATCACCCAATGGACGGAAATTAATGAACGTGAAATAACCAAGTGGAATGAAACCCAGTGGACGGAAATGGGTGTCTTACCATTGTTTGACATCGCTAGTGTAGTTAGGTCTGTACTGTATTCACCCCTGTAGTTAGGTCTGTACTGTGTTCACCCCTGTAGTTAGGTCTGTACTGTGTTCACCCCTGTAGTTAGGTCTGTACTGTGTTCACCCCTGTAGTTAGGTCTGTACTGTGTTCACCCCTGTAGTTAGGTCTGTACTCTGTTCACCCCTGTAGTTAGGTCTGTACTCTGTTCACCCCTGTAGTTAGGTCTGTACTCTATTCACCCCTGTAGTTAGGTCTGTACTGTATTCACCCCTGTAGTTAGGTCTGTACTGTATTCACCCCTGTAGTTAGGTCTGTACTGTGTTCACCCCTGTAGTTAGGTCTGTACTGTATTCACCCCTGTAGTTAGGTCTGTACTGTGTTCACCCCTGTAGTTAGGTCTGTACTGTATTCACCCCCGTAGTTAGGTCTGTACTGTATTCACCCCTGTAGTTAGGTCTGTACTGTATTCACCCCTGTAGTTAGGTCTGTACTGTGTTCACCCCTGTAGTTAGGTCTGTACTGTGTTCACCCCTGTAGTTAGGTCTGTACTGTGTTCACCCCTGTAGTTAGGTCTGTACTGTATTGAGCCCCGTAGTTAGGTCTGTACTGTATTGAGCCCCGTAGTTAGGTCTGTACTGTATTGAGCCCCGTAGTTAGGTCTGTACTGTATTGAGCCCCGTAGTTAGGTCTGTACTGTATTGAGCCCCGTAGTTAGGTCTGTACTGTATTGAGCCCTGTAGTTAGGTCTGTACTTCCACTGCTATGCCGATGACACCCAAATCTACCTCAGCACCAAATCCCCCCACAATCCTCCCCTCTCCCACATCAACTCCTGTCAGTCAGCTATTAAAACCTGGATGCAACACAACTTCCTCAAACTCAACAGTGATAAAACAGAATTCCTCCTCATAGGCTCCAAATCCACACTCAGCAAAACCAATAACCCCACTCTCACCATCGACGGCACCATTGTCTCCCCATCTCCCCAGGCCCGCAACCTTGGTGTTATCTTTGATTCTACCCTCTCCCTTGAGCCTCACATCCGTCAAGTCATTAAAACCTTCTTTCACCTCCGCAACATCGCCAAAATCAGACCCTCTCTCACACCCCCCGCTGCTGAAAGACTCATTCATGCCTTCATCTCCTCCCGACTGGACTACTGCAACTCACTTCTCCTCAGCATCAGCTCTACCAACATCAACCGACTCCAACTGGTCCAAAACGCAGCAGCCCGACTCATCACCCGCTCCAAATCCTGGCACCACATCACTCCAGTCCTAAAACAACTCCCCTGGCTTCCTATCTCCCACCGGATCACCTACAAAATCCTGGTCCTCACCTACAAAGCCCTCCACAATCTGGCCCCCTCATACCTCACTGACCTCCTCTCCCCGTACCAACCCTCACAGTCCCTCAGATCCTCCTCAGCTGGTCTCCTCTCCATCCATAAATCCCACCTCTGCAGTTTTGGGGACAGAACCTTCTCCAGGGCGGCTCCCAGGCTCTGGAACTCCCTCCTCCAAGAGATCCGCACCTCTGAGTCCCTCACCATCTTCCAGTCCCACCTCAAGACGCATCTCTTCACCTCTGCCTATCTGTAGCCCCCCTCCCTTCTCACCTGTGTCTAATCTTGTTTTGTTTTGTTTGTTTTGTTTTGTTCTGTTTTTATCTATCTGCATTGTAAAGTGACTGAGTCCAAGAAAAGTGCTATAAAAATAAAATGTATTATTATTATTATTGTACTGTATTGAGCCCCGTAGTTAGGTCTGTACTGTATTGAGCCCCGTAGTTAGGTCTGTACTGTATTGAGCCCCGTAGTTAGGTCTGTACTGTATTGAGCCCCGTAGTTAGGTCTGTACTGTATTGAGCCCCGTAGTTAGGTCTGTACTGTATTGAGCCCTGTAGTTAGGTCTGTACTGTATTGAGCCCCGTAGTTAGGTCTGTACTGTATTGAGCCCTGTAGTTAGGTCTGTACTGTATTGAGCCCCGTAGTTAGGTCTGTACTGTATTGAGCCCCGTAGTTAGGTCTGTACTGTATTGAGCCCTGTAGTTAGGTCTGTACTGTATTGAGCCCCGTAGTTAGGTCTGTACTGTATTGAGCCCCGTAGTTAGGTCTGTACTGTATTGAGCCCCGTAGTTAGGTCTGTACTGTATTTCGCTCAGCCCTTTGCCTCCTTTCTAGTTACCATCTTGTTGGAGGGCATTATATTCTTCATATTCACCGGAGACATTTAAGATGAGTTTGCTCCACTTTTTCAAAGCCTTATTATAACCCCTCAATGCATAACATTGTATCCCAAATGGCACACTTTGCCTCGGGTAGTGTGCTAGTTTCCACCAAAGCCCTGTGGGATAGGGTGTCATTGGGAACACTGTATTCCTAATGTGCTAATACTATGCTTACAGTTAATATCCTGAGATACGCCTGCAGTCAAATATTACAAAACACTTTCTCAGCATGAACTCAATAGGAAATTAAATAGAAATATTCATTTGATTCTTGGAGGATTATATTAAAGAGCTGAAATGGAAAGTAGCTCTGCCCATCCCGGCCTGCCTACCTGTTTGAAACAGGCTTGGTAGTTTTTGGTTTCTCCTGAAACCCTGAGGAAGACTGCTTGTTCTTACGATGCTGGTTAATGAATTAGGCCTAATGAAGGTTTTGCATCGGAGCTGTAGAGGGGGAGTCGTCCTCATCTGTGACCATAGCATTCCATTTTAACCAAGTAAGAGACATTTTAGTCTACGTCCATTAGTTACAGCTGCTGGGCAAAAAGATCCAATAAGCAGAATTCTGGATCATGCTTACGGTAGCCTTACTACTTTATACTAGCTTAAAATGTATATTAACAAACGGGCTGCTTTTGCATCAGTAGCTCTAGTATGGGAAGAGCTTTGTATTACTAGCAGGAAATACCTGAGCAGTCAGTGGAATGATACTGCCTACAACAGAATCACTGACTGGGAGTGGTGGAAGGAGCTGGGATCATGTTGGTTCGATCACTGACTGGGAGTGGTGGAAGGAGCTGGGATCATGTTGGTTCGATCACTGACTGGGAGTGGTGGAAGGAGCTGGGATCATGTTGGTTCGATCACTGACTGGGAGTGGTGGAAGGAGCTGGGATCATGTTGGTTCGATCACTGACTGGGAGTGGTGGAAGGAGCTGGGATCATGTTGGTTCGATCACTGACTGGGAGTGGTGGAAGGAGCTGGGATCATGTTGGTTCGATCACTGACTGGGAGTGGTGGAAGGAGTTGGGATCATGTTGGTTCGATCACTGACTGGGAGTGGTGGAAGGAGCTGGGATCATGTTGGTTCGATCACTGACTGGGAGTGGTGGAAGGAGTTGGGATCATGTTGGTTCGATCACTGACTGGGAGTGGTGGAAGGAGCTGGGATCATGTTGGTTCGATCACTGACTGGGAGTGGTGGAAGGAGCTGGGATCATGTTGGTTCGATCACTGACTGGGAGTGGTGGAAGGAGCTGGGATCATGTTGGTTCGATCACTGACTGGAAGTGGTGGAAGGAGCTGGGATCATGTTGGTTCGATCACTGACTGGGAGTGGTGGAAGGAGCTGGGATCATGTTGGTTCGATCACTGACTGGGAGTGGTGGAAGGAGCTGGGATCATGTTGGTTCGATCACTGACTGGGAGTGGTGGAAGGAGCTGGGATCATGTTGGTTCGATCACTGACTGGGAGTGGTGGAAGGAGCTGGGATCATGTTGGTTCGATCACTGACTGGGAGTGGTGGAAGGAGCTGGGATCATGTTGGTTCGATCACTGACTGGGAGTGGTGGAAGGAGCTGGGATCATGTTGGTTCGATCACTGACTGGGAGTGGTAGAAGGAGTTGGGATCATGTTGGTTCGATTACGTTAGAAATCTCTTCTGTGGTAGTTGAATGTTGTGCATGGGACCACCGCCGAGGGATAGATTTGACTCTGGTTTATACCTGTGCCTCCTCACTACCCTGATTAGTATTGACATGTCCCTCCTATATTCCTCCTTAATAGCTCCCTATTCCTCCTTAACAGCTCCCTATTCCTCCTTAATGACTCCCTATGCTCCATGTTGGACTCCAGTTCCTGTAGTCTGTAGTGTACTGTGTAGGGGAGGTGGGGAATTAATGTTATTGTTTTTGGAAAAAATCATGCCCATTTTTAATCTGATTTCAAATACACATTTAAAAAAAGTTGGGACAGGGGCATGTTTACCACTGTGTTGCATCACCTCTTCCTTTTTAACAATACTCTGTAAGCCTTTGGGAACTGAGGTGACCAATTACTGTAGTTTTGAAAGTGAAATGTTTTCCCATTCTTTCTTGATACAGGTTGTCAGCTGCTCAACTGTTCAGGTGTCCTTTGTTAAATTTTTCGTCTCATAATGTGCCATATGTTTTCAATGGGGGACAGGTTTAGACTGCAGGCAGGCCAGTTTAGTACACACACTCTTTTACTACGGAGCCATTCTGTTGTAATACATGCAGAATGTGGTTTGTCATTATATTGCTGAAATATCCAAGGCCTTCCCTGAAAAAGACGTCATCTGGATGGCAGCATATGTTGCTCCAAGCATTAATGGTGCTTTCACAGATGTGCAAGTCACCCAAGCCACGTGCACTAATGCACCCCCATACCATCACGGATGCTGGCTTTGAACTGTGCACTGATAACAAGCTGTATGGTCCATGATTCCCAAAAATATTTTCACATTTTGATTTGTCAGACCACAGGACAGTTTTCCACTTTGCCTCAATCCATCTTTAATGAACTTGGGCTCAGAGAAGGCGGCGTTTCTGAATCTTGTTTCTGCATGGTAGAGTTGTAACTTGCATTTGTGGATGCAGCGACGTATTAAACAGACAATGGTTTTCAGAAGTGTTCCTGACCCCATGCAGTGATTTCCACTACAGAATCATGTCTATTTTGTTATCTCTGCATCCTGGTTGCTCATGCTACTCTTGAATGCCATTTAGAAATTGCCATTTGTACCTGAACAACTATTATCCCACTTGTAACATACACTATACCTAATACTTGTAAACCTTCTGCCGTCCTCTATTTGCCTTATTGCACGTTTAGTATTACCATTTGCACTGCATCTGCCTTCCTTGCACATCTGCACATTCCATTATTTGCACTTCTGGTTAGATGTTAACAGTATTTCATTGTACTGTACTTGTACTGTTCAATGACAATAAAGTTGAATCTAATCTAATCTGTTTTGAATGCAGTGCTACCTGAGGGCCCGAAGATCAGGGCCATTCAATATTGGTTTTTATCTTTATCCCTTGCATACAGAGATTTCTCTGAATCTTTGAATGATATTATGTACTGTAGCTGATGAGATCCCCAAACTATTTGCAATTTTACGTTGAGAAACGTTATTCTTCAATTGTTGCACTATTTGCCTGCGCAGTCTTTCAGAGTGGTGAACCCAATCATGTTACTGACCTGTTACCAAATTAACCTAATTAGTTGGGAGATGTTCCACCAGGTAAATTTTTTTGCATTACACAACTTTTCCTGTCTTTTGTTGACTCTACCCCAGCTTTTCTGAAATGTGTTGCTGGCATCAAATTCAAAGTGGGCATGTATTTCTTGAGAAACAATCAAATGTCTCGGTTTCAACGTTTGATATGTTGTCTTTGTGCTATTTTCTATAGAATATAGGGTTCAAACTATTTGCACATCATTGCATTCTGGTTTTATTTATATTTTACGCAGTGTCCCAGCTTTTTTGGAAACTGTTGTATATAGGGCACGAGGGCCCCTGTGTTCAGAAGAAGTGTACTATGTAGGGGAGGAGGGTTACTAAGTATGTAGGGCACGAGGGCCCCTGTGTACGGAAGAGGTGAACTATGTAGGGGAGGGGGGTGAACTATGTAGGGCACGAGGGCCCCTGTGTACAGAAGAAGTGTACTATGTAGGGGAGGAGGGTTACTAAGTATTTAGGGGACAAGGGCCCCTGTGTACAGAAGAAGTGTACTATGTAGGGGAGGAGGGTTACTAAGTATGTAGGGCACGAGGGCCCCTGTGTACGGAAGAGGTGAACTATGTAGGGGAGGGGGGTGAACTATGTAGGGCACGAGGGCCCCTGTGTACAGAAGAAGTGTACTATGTAGGGGAGGAGGGTTACTAAGTATTTAGGGGACGAGGGCCCCTGTGTACAGAAGAAGTGTACTATGTAGGGGAGGGGGGTGAACTATGTAGGGCACGAGGGCCCCTGTGTACAGAAGAAGTGTACTATGTAGGGTAGGAGGGTTACTAAGTATTTAGGGGACAAGGGCCCCTGTGTACAGAAGAAGTGAACTATGTAGGGTAGGAGGGTTACTAAGTATTTAGGGGACGAGGGCCCCTGTGTACAGAAGAAGTGTACTATGTAGGGGATACAGATTTGATCAAGCTCTTCTTCAATATCAAGTCATTCTGTTTGAAGCCACTACAGTTAATATCCTAAATAACACTGTCAGTAGGGTTTTTGAGATTATTTGTTAGAAAGTAAGAATTTGACTCGAAAGACATTTGACATTTCTGTGCGCGTGTCTGTGCGTGTGCGTATCTGTGTGTTAGTTGTGCAAGTGTGTTTCCCTTTCTATACCACATGCAATTAGGAATGAAATAATTGATGGATTGATTTTCCTTTCTGTTTTCCATCTGGTGTGTTTGCAGTACATCGCCCACCCCCCCTTCAGTGACTGATATTTAAGAAACAGCCCAACGTATGTTTTAAAGGTCGCTGCGTAGAAGATGGAGAGAAAATAGTGCTGGCTGTTTGAGTAATATTGATGTGTGTTCAGAAGGTTAATCAAACCCTGCTGTTATTCATCATGAAACACACAAACAGATGCACAGACAGACAGACAGAGACACGCACTCACGCACACACACACACACACACACACGCTTACGCGCGTCTCTACACTACAATAGTTTGATTTAGTTTAACCAGACCAGGCTTAACAACAGATTTGTGTCTGATTCTTTACGGACTCTGGTTCTTTACTAGCTCTGGTTCTGTCAGTCCATATATCTCTGTTTCAAGGAAAAAAAATAATTATTATTCATTATTGTGAAGCAACTAGAAACATCTCACTGAAACAGTTCTACTGTCACCAGGAAAAGCACTTTGACTGAGGGCGCCATGTGACTTACTGGGTAAACCACATTGCCACTGAATTCATACTCTTTCCAGGTCAAGGGTCAGGCCAAGGCCCCCAGATGATACAGTCTCATTGCCAGTGTGAATCACCAGTTGTATTTACATGTTAATGTTACTTAAAGGAAATTCATGACAATTGATGTAATCCACACACACTAACACACACTAACACACACACTTACACAGAATCACCCACACATTGACACTTACAAACACCGAAACTAACACAGAATCACACACACACACTAACACAGAACAACCCACCCACACACACACACGCACACTAACACAGAACAACCCACTCACTGACACTTACACACACCGAAACTAACACAGAATCACACGCACACACACAGAACGACCCACTCACTGACACTAAATCGATAACACTACACAGCCTGTGGGTCCATGGCAATGCGCATGCACACACACACACACACACACACACACACACACTCTGTCTCACCTTTTGACCTTTCTAATCTCTAACTTGAATTCCAACATGCTTATGGTCTCCATCTCACACGTGTGTGTGTGTGTGTGTGTGTGTGTGTGTGTGGGTGTCTTGTTCTAGCCGTCTGGGTTCATTACTATTATAATGTTGATTCAGGTTTTGTAGGTGTTTCCCCTCACAGTTTACAGATGCTCTGATGAATGTTATACTGCTGCTGGATTAGTGCGTTTAATCCCTTTCAGATTAAGGAAAACACAACTCACCCAATGAAAGGCGTTGGCTGGAGTCTGTTATGTTTCTGTCCTTTCATATCCTGGTACCAGGCCTCAAATTTTGCAAGACCACCTGGCCTTAAAGCGTTTCATATTTTGCCAGGGCATCAAGGCCATAAAGCAAAATAGCCAATAAAAAACCTTTTGTTAAGAAATTATTGTAGTGATTTAAGAAAGCTTATGTGTCCTCCTCATGCTTTATAAACTAAGGACAAATAATTCATAATTACAGACATCAACCTTACTTGAAAGGTTCTACCCTTGTGTGTTATTAGAAGTATGTTTTTTTTTTAACCAATCTTAGCTAGTTCATTTTCAATCCCTTGTCAAGAAAGCCCCAAATCACCTTCAATTTAAATATCTTTGTCAATTAAATCAAGATATCTTAAGCTAGGGTGGTCATTATCAGTCTTATTTAATACAGATAGCTAGCTGTATTAAAAATGAAAGCAACATTTAAACAGTTGGAATTAGGCGAGTGTCAAGGAGGTGTTTAACATTTTTATTTTTGGAGTAATTTAACATAAGCTTTTTTTTTTTTTATAAATGAAAGTAGGGGGGCCATATTATTATTAGTATAGCTAGGTCTAGGTTCAAATTCAGAAGAGAGAGAATGATTAATGTTAACTAGCTTGCTAGCCAGCTGCACAGAAATACACAGAAACTCTAAAATAGAACACCAGTAAAAGCACTATATTGTAACTATAGCTTCTATAATACTATTTGTTTACCTTGCTTTTGTGTTGTTTTTTTAACGACACACTGTTCCCTTATGCAGACATATCGATAACTGATGGTCACAGGTGGGCATTGGCCAATAACAATTGAGATATCGGAGTTCCTGACAGCGACTGGTGTTTCGGAACACAGCCATTGGATAGAGAAGTGTCAATTTCACTGTCGGCGAACCAGAAGAAATATTATTTTCCTGGCCCAATAAGGGCACAACAGCAAGTGTGGCAGCACTAATTTAGAGAATGAGGGCGTTATGGCCACTCAAGGAGGCATTGGCAAACCTGACT
Organism: Esox lucius; assembly: GCF_011004845.1. Classification (NCBI taxonomy): domain Eukaryota; kingdom Metazoa; phylum Chordata; class Actinopteri; order Esociformes; family Esocidae; genus Esox; species Esox lucius. The sequence goes on from NC_047588.1 coordinate 41,943,452, forward strand.
ACTCCTAGACGTCACTGCCCTCAGTCCTGGTTGTATTGGTTGTATTATTTTGTCAGTGTTAAGTTATAAGATCAATTATTTATCTTTTTGAACAGCGAGTGATCAGAAAGATTTAATGTGTTGATGATTGAAAATTAGCTGTAACTGATCTCCTCCCAACACAGCTAGAAAGGATTGGCAACTTCATAGGTATTTCCTAGGTGCTTGGCTTTATCATCTTATTGCCCTCTTTGAAGCTTTAGCCATTTTTAAAATGCATTTAATTGGTGGCTGTTGCCAGATATTAGGCCGCAATTTGTTTAGAAAATAGGACTACCCTATAAGTTTGTTTCCCTTTGAGCCCAGTTTTCTTTGGTTCCACCTGCTGTGACTGATTAGTTTAACAAAAAATAAATAACACATCTACTTGTGTATGTGATGGTGATGGATTTGACTAATGACTTGAGGCTCTTCTTATATCAAGTAATTCTATTTGAAGCCACTACAGTTAATATACTAAATAACACTGTTAGTAGTGTTTTTGAGTAGTTTCTTTGCAGAAGAAAAAATGACTGAAAAGCCATCAGACGTTGTTTCTGTGTTATTGTGTGCTGCATTGTACTGCACAGCTGGGACTTCAGAAGGAGTGATGTGGAACTGGGCTCTGTCAGAAGGTGGGTAGGACTTCAGAAGGAGTGATGTGGAACTGGGCTCTGTCAGAAGGTGGGTAGGACTTCAGAAGGAGTGATGTGGAACTGGGCTCTGTCAGAAGGTGGGTAGGACTTCAGAAGGAGTGCTGTGGAACTGGGCTCTGTCAGAAGGTGGGTAGGACTTCAGAAGGAGTGATGTGGAACTGGGCTCTGTCAGAAGGTGGGTAGGACTTCAGAAGGAGTGATGTGGAACTGGGCTCTGTCAGAAGGTGGGTAGGACTTCAGAAGGAGTGATGTGGAACTGGGCTCTGTCAGAAGGTGGGTAGGACTTCAGAAGGAGTGCTGTGGAACTGGGCTCTGTCAGAAGGTGGGTAGGACTTCAGAAGGAGTGCTGTGGAACTGGGCTCTGTCAGAAGGTGGGTAGGACTTCAGAAGGAGTGATGTGGAACTGGGCTCTGTCAGAAGGTGGGTAGGACTTCAGAAGGAGTGATGTGGAACTGGGCTCTGTCAGAAGGTGGGTAGGACTTCAGAAGGAGTGATGTAGTACTGTGCTCTGACTTGCTTTGAGGGGAGGTGGAGGGGAGTGCGTGTGTGTGTACTTATAGCACTAATAGCTGTAGCACTGTAGCTGTTTCCTAAATAGAACCATATCAAATATATTGATTTTGATCAGGGCCCAGAGAGCTCTGGTTAAAAATAGTGCACTCTGTAATGAATAGGGTGCCATTTGGGATGAAGTTTCAGGCATTTGGATGGATTAAGATGCCTACTGTTGTTTCATTGGATTAACATGCCTACTGTTGTTTCATTGGATTAACATGCCTACTGTTGTTTCATTGGATTAACATGCCTACTGTTGTTTCATTGGATTAACATGCCTACTGTTGTTTCATTGGATTAACATGCCTACTGTTGTTTCATTGGATTAACATGCCTACCAGTGTTTCATTGGGGACTGAGATTACACCACTCAGCGTTACTCTCAATCCAATACTTCCAGCTGGCAGGGAGACAGTTGATAAAAGAAATATAATATACATCCTTCTGATCGCTTTCTTCCCATTTCTCTACCACCAAGTTTACTGTCTTGTGCTTTTTCAATATTTTGCACATTGTGTCTCAATGTCTGGCTTCAATGTCTGGCTGCCCCAAAAAGAAACTAATGCGATAATGGTTGACTTTAATCTCAAATTAAACATAATGTCTAATTGTTTGAGTAAAGTCAGTGACTGAGCTCCGTCATGTTGTAATCAAGATGAATCAGAAGCCATTCCCTGCATGTCACGGGAGACATCATCCACACATGGGGTTCTCAACGTCTTTCTGTTCTCATCGCTGATTGGTGAAGACATCATCCACACTAGACAGGTGGGGGTCTCAACGTCTTTCTGTTCTCAACACTGATTGGTGAAGACATCATCCACACTAGACAGGTGGGGGTCTCAACGTCTTTCTGTTCTCAACACTGATTGGTGAAGACATCATCCACACTAGACAGGTGGGGGTCTCAACGTCTTTCTGTTCTCAACACTGATTGGTGAAGACATCATCCACACTAGACAGGTGGGGGTCTCAACGTCTTTCTGTTCTCATCACTGATTGGTGAAGACACATTGTTGCTTCCCTCCTCTCTGCCAGGTAGGTCAAGTGCACCCAACTGGAGATGGTGCTGAGATCCACATCAGACCTGATTAGTGATTATAACATTACACCTCTCTCCTCATCCAAACGCCATTAACCCCCAGCAGGGCTCAACAGCCACTGGTTCACCTTGTGGTTGCCTCATGAATATTCAGTGTGGAATGATAAATGAGATGAGTAGGGTTTGAAGCTGTAAGAGGGATGTGTTTTCGTTAATCAACCCTGCTGGAGTGAACTCAGCCCATACAATGGGCCCTGCTGGAGTGAACTCAGCCTATAGAATGGGCCCTGTTGGAGTGAACACAGCCAATAGAATGGGCCCTGTTGGAGTGAACACAGCCAATAGAATGGGCCCAGCCGGAGTGAACTGCTGGAGTGAACTCAGCCAATAGAATGGGCCCTGTTCACTGTCAATCCCATTCAGTTAGCCTACCTGCCCCCCCCATTACATCCTACTGAATTACCTGACCCCCCCCACTACATCCTACTGAATTACCTGACCCCCCCCACTACATCCTACTGAATTACCTGACCCCCCCCACTACATCCTACTGAATTACCTGACCCCCCCCACTACATCCTACTGAATTACCTGACCCCCCCCACTACATCCTACTGAATTACCTGACCCCCCCCACTACATCCTACTGGATGACCTAACCCCCCCACTACATCCTACTGAATTACCTGACCTCCCCCACTACATCCTACTGGATGACCTAACCCCCCCACTACATCCTACTGGATGACCTAACCCCCCCACTACATCCTACTGAATCACCTGACCCCCCCCACTTCATCCTACTGGATGACCTAACCCCCCCACTACATCCTACTGAATTACCTGACCCCCCCCCACTACATCCTACTGGATGACCTAACCCCCCCACTACATCCTACTGAATTACCTGACCCCCCCCACTACATCCTACTGGATGACCTAACCCCCCCACTTCATCCTACTGAATCACCTGACCCCCCCCACTACATCCTACTGAATCACCTGACCCCCCCCACTACATCCTACTGAATCACCTGACCCCCCCCCCCCCACTACATCCTACTGAATCACCTGACCCCCCCCCCCACTACATCCTACTGAATCACCTGACCCCCCCCCCCCCACTACATCCTACTGATTCACCTGACCCTAGCAGTCCATCCAGCCAGTCAGTCAGCTAACCAGCCAACCAGCCAGCCAGCCAGTCAGTGATATTAGTTCCGTCCTCCACCAGACTCTTGTCTGTGCGTTGGCCTGTAGTGATAAGGGTCACACGGTCAGGGGGAGTAGCTGTGTTTTCCAGTCAATAAACCTCTAAGCCTCTTCGAGTGTGAGCTGCTGCCGCCGGTCTGTGTCTGGCTAACGGACAGGCCTCTCAGTCTGGCCTGTAAATCTGACGATTCCACGGACGCGGCCATTTGTGACCGTCCCTGGAAAAAAAAGTGCGCCTGTTAAAAGAATCATGAGCCTTCCCTCTGGTGGGTGATCGCCTGGTCTCTTTATTGTAATTTACAGCCCTTCTGAGAGGATCCGGGGAGATATTGACCAGCCTGGCTCCCTGGCCTGTCTCCTTGTTGCCTGCCGGTTGTTGCCTTTTCGTGTTTCCTAAATGGCACCCCGTTACCTTTGTTGAGCCCTTGTTTAAACCAGAGCCCGGGGGTCACATGGGGAATAGGACGCTGTTTGGGACCTGTCCCGCTGCGGCTGTGGGGTCTAATTAATCACCGGCTCAAGCAGAACAGACACCCAGAACGAGGCCCTAGTGAAGGCTTCCAGGAGCGTCTATTGACCTGCTGTAATGGAACTCGTATGATGTGGTCACGGATGGACAGTCGGAGCGATGCAGGAGTACAGACGGAGGGCAGAAGGAAAACGCTCCGTAGCCCCGTGTTGTTGAGCTGTGCCAGGAATCTCCTTGGTTTCTCTTACTTATTCCGGTGTTTGGCTGGGTACCTATGTGTTTTGAGTCTATGAACATGTAAATAACGTTCAGGGATCCAATCGCGTGTCTCGGTAGCCAGTTCCCAGGGATGGTAGTCAGCCAATCAGATCTCCCGCTTCCTGCAGCCAGGACGTTCTCTGTGGTCTGTAGGTGAGGATGGAGACGTTGTCGGGCTGCGGAGGAGGTGTCCGGTCGATCTGGCTGCTGGCGCTCGTGCCGGTGACAGGTCGGTGGTGCCGGCCATGCGTAGAGGCGGTGACGGGGGTTCTGTCTGAGCAGTCCTGGTGGCTTACTTGGTAGCTTGGTGCCGGATCAGTTTATGCCGTCTTGCCTGGGATCAAGATGCTGTCAGGCCAACAACAACACAGCCGGTCTGAACAGGGACGGGCCATCTGGTCAACAACAACACAGCAGGTCTGAACAGGGACGGGCCATCTGGTCAACAACAACACAGCCGGTCCGAACAGAGACGGGCCATCTGGTCAACAACAACACAGCCGGTCTGAACAGGGACGGGCCATCTGGTCAACAACAACACAGCCGGTCTGAACAGGGACGGGCCATCTGGTCAACAACAACACAGCCGGTCTGAACAGGGACGGGCCATCTGGTCAACAACAACACAGCCGGTCTGAACAGGGACGGGCCATCTGGTCAACAACAACACAGCCGGTCCGAACAGGGACGGGCCATCTGGTCAACAACAACACAGCCGGTCCGAACAGGGACGGGCCATCTGGTCAACAACAACACAGCCGGTCTGAACAGGGACGGGCCATCTGGTCAACAACAACACAGCCGGTCTGAACAGGGACGGGCCATCTGGTCAACAACAACACAGCCGGTCTGAACAGGGACGGGCCATCTGGTCAACAACAACACAGCCGGTCCGAACAGGGACGGCCATCTGGTCAACAACAACACAGCCGGTCCGAACAGAGACGGGCCATCTGGTCAACAACAACACAGCCGGTCTGAACAGGGACGGCCATCTGGTCAACAACAACACAGCCGGTCTGAACAGAGACAGGCCATCTGGTCAACAACAACACAGCCGGTCTGAACAGAGACGGGCCATCTGGTCAACAACAACACAGCCGGTCCGAACAGAGACGGGCCATCTGGTCAACAACAACACAGCCGGTCTGAACAGGGACGGCCATCTGGTCAACAACAACACAGCCGGTCCGAACAGAGACGGGCCATCTGGTCAACAACAACACAGCCGGTCTGAACAGGGACGGGCCATCTGGTCAACAACAACACAGCCGGTCCGAACAGGGACGGGCCATCTGGTCAACAACAACACAGCCGGTCCGAACAGAGACGGGCCATCTGGTCAACAACAACACAGCCGGTCTGAACAGGGACGGCCATCTGGTCAACAACAACACAGCCGGTCCGAACAGAGACGGGCCATCTGGTCAACAACAACACAGCCGGTCTGAACAGGGACGGCCATCTGGTCAACAACAACACAGCCGGTCCGAACAGAGACGGGCCATCTGGTCAACAACAACACAGCCGGTCTGAACAGGGACGGCCATCTGGTCAACAACAACACAGCCGGTCCGAACAGAGACAGGCCATCTGGTCAACAACAACACAGCCGGTCTGAACAGGGACGGGCCATCTGGTCAACAACAACACAGCCGGTCCGAACAGAGACGGGCCATCTGGTCAACAACAACACAGCCGGTCTGAACAGGGACGGCCATCTGGTCAACAACAACACAGCCGGTCTGATTGGTCCCTGATTCAGACCCAGGGCAAGAGGTGATTGGTCCCAGATTCCGACCCAAGACAGGAGGTGATTGGTCCCTGATTCAGACCCAGGGCAAGAGGTGATTGGTCCCTGATTCAGACCCAGGGCAAGAGGTGATTGGTCCCTGATTCAGACCCAAGACAGGAGGTGATTGGTCCCTGATTCAGACCCAGGGCAAGAGGTGATTGGTCCCTGATTCAGACCCAGGGTCCCCCTCCTGTTAAGCCCAGCCCATCTTAGAAATAGAGTCCATGGAACATATTAGTTCCATCTTGTGATTGTGCATAGATGGAGATATTATATTTTGTCTGCCTACTGTGAATGAGGACTTTCCTCTCACTGTCCATACATCAACAGGAAATATGACTGTATAACCAAAGTAATCCCTTGCATCCCAAATCTCCCTTGTTTAATGTAGTGCACTAGATATGGTGCCGTGTGGGAACCAAAGTTCTCCGCTTGGCCTCTGCTGCTTCATTTTGTCACACTTGGACCTCTGTCATGTTTCTGTCTCAGGTGGACAACTAAACCATTAGAAAACTACACTTAGTAACCAATTTGGAAAGCAATTAAGGGATCTAATAGAACAGGTTAATTTATTCAGGGAGATAACTCCACTCTGTCACACGCCCTTCCCATATGTGCCAGCTCATTACCACGCCATGTTGATCATTTCACAATAATAGTCCAGCTTCATACAGCTGCTCGTTAGATGAAATATTCTTCCCCCCTCTCTCTCTCCCCCCCCCCACTCACTCTGCCACCCCCCCCCCCCCCCCCCAGAAGGACCTCACATATCTTTGTCCTCAGTGTAAAGTACACCATAAATAATGCATTGGTTGAGTTAATTAGTGTTAATATAAATTACCCTATTAAGAGCTTATGAAAATGTTTCGTTTAACTGTGTGTGTGTGTGTGTGTGTGTGTGTGTGTGTGTGTTGTGTAAAATAGCTCATTTAAATTATTTGGCACTAAGAACAGATGTGTTTTAATGTTCCAGCTTTTTGAGTCAGATGGATTTCTGTCCTTCGTCCTTTGTGACTGAACTGATGATAATGATGTTTTTTGTTGGTTTTTTTGTGTGCCAGAGCTGGGTTTGGAATTTCTTTAGAAAGTCGCTCATCTTTCCTCAACATTTTACATTTATGCGGAGAATGGCGCGGCTTGTCTCGTTACAGATAGAAAGTACTTTGAACTTTTTAAATGGAGTTTAATACTGTTTATCTTGTTTTGTGGGCTGGATTGCAGATGAAGATGTGCTGTGTGGAATAATAAAACGCTGAATACAGCAATTGATCAACAGAAAACCACCTCAGAATGGAAGCCAACACGCACCTCATCGACAGCTGCTCTTAGCACTGTGTTCTGGTGCTGGGCTCATGATTTCTTTTATTTTTTTAGCAGCTTACCTTCTGCTTATTTCTCAAATGGCTTTCTGAGTCTGCCCCTTTCTTTTCTGATGGCCTACTCTGAGTGGAGGTATGTGTCTGTTCTCTGTGTGTGTATGTGTGTGTGTAGAGGGATTATTGATTTCCCTTTTTTTATGCTGTGTGTCTCTGATACCTGGGGGGTCGTGGTCCATATTGGGGGTTCAGATGTGACGTTCTGTCTCTGATACCTGGGGGGTCGTGGTCCATATTGGGGGTTCAGAGGTGACGTTCTGTCTCTGATACCTGGGGGGTCGTGGTCCATATTGGGGGTTCAGAGGTGACGTTCTGTCTCTGATACCTGGGGGGTCGTGGTCCATATTGGGGGTTCAGAGGTGACGTTCTGTCTCTGATACCTGGGGGGTCGTGGTCCATATTGGGGGTTCAGATGTGACGTTCTGTCTCTGATACCTGGGGGGTCGTGGTCCATATTGGGGGTTCAGAGGTGACGTTCTGTCTCTGATACCTGGGGGGTCGTGGTCCATATTGGGGGTTCAGATGTGACGTTCTGTCACTGTGACAGTCAGCAGACTCCCCCGCACTGAAGGATGTTTCACCCCCCCACCCCCATAATTGCCAACTCCTTTTTCATTCCTCCTCTGAACAAGGAAATAATGCATCTGAAATAGCCTATATTTAATATTAAGCCTCACTTGGAGCCTTCAGCACTTTGTCTGGAGTATTTTCTCCTCATCTCCAGGCTTAGTCCAGACCATCACACTGCAGGGCGCCCTGCTCCCATGTTGGGGCCCTACCAGGGACCAGAGACCCGCTCACACAATGGGCCCCGCCATAATGAACATGGTGGCTTTGGGGCAGCCTAGCTGTCAGAGTTTGGAACAAAAGACCCTGCCAATTCGGGGGGAAAGGAAGACAATAATCAACCTTGTATATCCATAAGTAATTACCCAGAATGCCACATAATCCTCCCTGACAGACCACCAGGACGTCAACGCTACGGGTTGTAATGGGGCTTTTACTGCCGTTAAGGGAGATGTGCTGGCTGGTTGATGGCCGCAATTAAGATTATTTTTAGTAGCTGGTGCTGGTTTTTCTAGATAGTAAAGACAAAGTAAACAACAGCTATAGTTAGTTATGGTCTGCCTGATGAGCGAAAGGCTTTTCTCTGCTCCTGTGATGGAGATTAACGGCCATAATGGATCAGGGTTCTTGTGACCTCCTGGCTTGGTTTCTATGGATTCCCTCTGATCGGTACCAGACATTCAAGGTTTGGTTCAGAGCCAGAAGGCACATGGGGAAAGGGATATTCTGATTCATTAGCGCTGAATCTCTGATTGGTTTGTGTCTGTGTTAATTGTAGCATTGTCCAGATCGAATGGGGATATATTCTTATTTGTGTTCAGTGACAAAAAGTACTTTTTTTTATCCTTACCAGCTTGGGATTCGATCTGGCAACCCTTTGGAGTAAATGCAGTGGAGGGCAGGCAGCATTCAAGGTGGAGTAAATGCAGTGGAGGGCAGGCAGCATGCAAGGTGGAGTAAATGCAGTGGAGTAAATGCAGTGGAGGGCAGGCAGCATTCAAGGTGGAGTAAATGCAGTGGAGGGCAGGCAGCATTCAAGGTGGAGTAAATGCAGTGGAGTAAATGCAGTGGAGGGCAGGCAGCATTCAAGGTGAAGTAAATGCAGTGGAGGGCAGGCAGCATTCAAGGTGGAGTAAATGCAGTGGAGGGCAGGCAGCATTCAAGGTGGAGTAAATGCAGTGGAGGGCAGGCAGCATTCAAGGTGGAGTAAATGCAGTGGAGGGCAGGCAGCATTCAAGGTGGAGTAAATGCAGTGGAGGGCAGGCAGCATTCAAGGTGGAGTAAATGCAGTGGAGGGCAGGCAGCATTCAAGGTGGAGTAAATGCAGTGGAGGGCAGGCAGCATTCAAGGTGGAGTAAATGCAGTGGAGGGCAGGCAGCATTCAAGGTGGAGTAAATGCAGTGGAGGGCAGGCAGCATTCTCCTGTTGGCTCATTAGTCCTGTCCTACGGATGTAGAGTTGTATGAAAGAAGACACTGTACCAGATACAGGCATCCTGTCTGAGGTTCTTTGAAGGTCCTCTAGACCAACAAACATTGGTTTGTTGGTCTAGATTAACCGTTTCATGTCCATGATCAGCTGTTATTTTTTGAAGGTGTTTTTTTTCTTCCTTGCACCCCTCTATCAGGGCTCTTTTTGCACAACACCCCTGATTTTAACTTCACCTTGCCGACTTTAGTGTCTAGCTGGAATCTGCCGGAAGTCATTCAGAAGTCATTAATTAATCCAGACCAGATTAATTAATTCAGACCAGACTGATGGAGTGGATTTCCTTCTGTGGAGGTTGGCCAGTCGATGTCAGGAACATGGATCCATGGGTCCATGAGTACAGATTTAACCTGCTCCATCATTACTTTTCAAAACCTCTGCCACCTACTAAGAGAGCTCCACCTTGTCTATCTCAAAATCTGCTTCTAAGTGCTTTGGTGGTATTTTGCGTTCTGAATTTACTGACCACTGTCGAATAGATTAAAACTGTGTTAGTTGACATAATGTGTTGCTTTCTAGCTAGATAGCAATTGGTTATTTCTATGTATTTTTCTGGTCAATGTCGGTCTATAGGAAGACACTATAGAAACCATTTTTGTTGACCTCATAATGCTCTGGTGAAGATAATAATTTCATTGTAGTGCATTTTTGTTGATCTCGGGTTAATGTCCTCATCCTGGATGTTACCTCAGGTCAATTTCCTCTTCCTGGACATAACCTTTGGGTTAATGTCCTCCTCCTGGACATAACCTTTGGGTTAATGTCCTCCTCCTGGACATAACCTTGGGTTAATGTCCTCCTCCTGGACATAACCTTGGGTTAATGTCCTCCTCCTGGACATAACCTTGAGTTAATGTCCTCCTCCTGGACATAACATTGGGTTAATGTCCTCCTCCTGGACATAACCTTGGGTTAATGTCCTCTTCCTGTTTATTTTTATTTCCTATTATTATTCCTGTTATTTTGTCAGTGTTTGAAAATGTAAAACAAAAAAGGACAAATACAGCTTTTTTTTTTTTAAGATTTGACTGTCAATTATCCTAAGGGTTTTCAGTTGTTGCTGCTTCTCTGTTATCCAGTGTTGCTGTGCTGGAGATTCAAACGCCTGCTGCCGTTTTAACATACGTTCCAGACACAGGTGTCGGAACCATTCCAGCGAGGCCTGACTGTCTTGTTCTCCCACCTCGATTCTACTTGATTAATTGAATAATTAAGGCCTCTAATTTGGAAGGGACTAACTACCCTCACCTGGTTGTCTAGGTCTTAATGGAAAGGAAATGCTCCAAACCTTCAGATGAAGGTTTGGAGCATGGAGTGGCTTTCCTCCCCTCAGAGGACTGTACTGTAACTGTCCGTGTGTATAAATGGTCTTCTCTGAAGCCGTCAGAGCTTGTGAGTGACCGAGCGGCTATTAACATAAGTATGTTTCCCGCCTCTGTCTAATGTAAAGTCATGTGGTGTGTTACCATGGTGATTAATGGCAGAACATTAGGGCTGAACGATATGGACGAAGAAAGCATGTTGCGATTTTTCTTGCTAGTCGTTGCAATTGTGATTTCACTTGCGACATGATAAACTGCGATTTGCTTGCCATTTTGATGTGCTTTTAACCACATTCAGCTTTTTATTTGACTATTTGAACAATCAACTCAAAACTCACAGTAGTGCTCAGTCTCTGGTTGAATTAACTAATATCGGTTAAATAAAACAATTTTAATCTATAGGCTTTTTTCCAAGGAATTGTCCTATTTACATAATTTAAAATCAAGCAATAAAATATTCACAGAGGGTCTTATATTAAATATACCGTACATACCAATATATAACCAGCATAGAATTTTCACAGAGGGTGTTATATTAAACATACCGTACGTTACAATATATAACCATAATGTTTTCCATTTGCTGGCTTAAAACATGAATGGTGACACAACCTTTATGCTTGAACTCAATACTCTCCCTGAGGTTGAGCTTGTTGCAGCTGTGCAGAGATTACTCAGTCTGGAAGTTTCCACCGAATCCGCAGTGTCTTCTTCGCTGTTGATGAGTGATCAGTTCTTTCAGCCCCACCCATTTGGGCACTCCGGTATGAGTGATCAGCTCTGATAGGTTAAGTTCTTTCAGCCCCACCCATTTGGGCACTCCGGTATGAGTGATCAGCTCTGGTAGGTTAAGTTCTTTTTCCGACTGAGTGAGAAATGGCCAACTAACTTTTTGCCCAACTGTGTAGCCTAGATGATCAGGTAATCGTCCTCTACATCATTTTCCGAAAAAAATAAATAATACAATTTATCATGATCAAGATATGTATTTAAACAAAACAAACAGTTAATATTTAACACAAAACCCATCAATACAAACACATGACTACTAAACAGGCTTGAAATCAGTCGATCCCATATTCGTCATAGTAGTTTGGTTTGTTTTCACTGAGCTAGATAATGTCATTATTCCGGGCACTAGGCATGGATGTGAACACTAGGCAACGTGATTCACCTAAACCTGGAATTATCGGTAGAAAAGCATTTTTCTATGTCCAAACCGGGTCTTGTCCAGTCACTCAGGGCATCAGCCTGGACCCCATTGGAGTTACACACTCCTCACCCAGGCCCCAGGTGCCAAACGCTTCTCTTAAGCAAAGAGCAGTCAAAAGATGAAGTGTGACGCGCGATGATACCAAGGCCATGTGTAGTTTGGGTGACCTGCGTTAGACCTGTGACTGGACATTTGCATTGTAAACGTATATTGTCGGGCAGACGTGGCGTGAGAACACTGGTTGATGTTTTGACTGGTATGATCGTCCTGTTCGCTTGGCTCCTCACAACGCAGGGTGCGAGATTCACGTCCTAATAAATTCTAGACAGATATGAATGTGATTATAGCGACGATGGTTCAGCAGTAAGAAGTGTTATTTTGGTTTTGCGTAATGTAAAAATCTCCGGTGTTCAAAGCCATATCGAGTCGTGCAGCCCTGATTATCAGCCACCTCAGGGAAACAGATCTCCGCTATGCTCTGGGCCCGAACTCCAGCGGAGTCACATGACAGTCTGACCACCATGTGTGTACAACCAGTCTCTGCATTGTGTGTGTGTGGCTGAAAGTGTTCCAGGGAGTGGCTGTAAACAGGCTTTAAATGAACACATCCTGCCCATCGGTCTGTCACTCTGTTGGTGAGTCTGTGTGACTCCCTCTACATCCATGGCAGGACGCCTCTGGTCCCAGTGGCAGCCTTTTCCCCTCACAGGCCCTGGCTGTGAGCTCTGGTCTAAAGTAGTACACTAAGAAGTGGTTAGGGTACCATTTGAAACTCCCCCTTTGACTTCAACAGCAGGACGTGTCTGTGTGAAGGACAGGAGGGATTGGAAAGGCCTGTGGTAGATGGGATTGTGATGTGCCGTTACTTTGATTGCTTGGACGCTTTCAGCCCTGGTGCATCTATACGAGGGAGGAGACCCAAGACAATTAAAAAAGAAGACAACAAAAGCACCTACCATTAAATAGTGGGTTTTATTGTGTGATTTGTTAATGTAAGATGCTGTTTGCTGTGTGATTTGTTGTGGGGAAGGTAGTTAAAGACCCACTCCCAGACCGGTGATGTGTGGTGATGCAGAAGGCTGTCTGAGTCTGATCTGCATGATCTATGACTGGAGTCCCTCCCCCAGGAAATGAGGAAAACACCATCCACTAAGCAGCAGCCACAACATGCCTCCACCCACTGATATTAGTTAGTGCTGTAGGTGTTAATTATAGGCCAGTAACGTTAACGGATGGGCATGTGTTTAGCTAACAGGTACCTTCTAGTTATCCAGAGGTCTGTGTGATCTTCTACTGATACCTTCACCACAGTTCATCAACTACTAGACCCACAGATTACACCCTACAAGGTGGCTCTGGTGGAACGTAGTGGATCAGGTAGGAGTTAGGGTGCAGGGTTGGCGGCGTTGGTGGCGCGCCCTCAGGTTTGAACCCGGTTCCTCTGTGTGGTTGGTCGTCACTTTCACCCCACGTCTGTCTCCTGCTAATGGACAGAATGATATTCTGGTCACGCCTCCACGCGGCCCAACATCCCTGACCCTGGGGGGGGTGCTGAATGAAATGTTGACGCCCTGGCTCTTTATGGTCTTTCGGACACTATTAAGGAGAGGAGCAACACCTGGGACCCACTCGTTAAGCATCCAGGGACCCCCATCACTCAGTTAGGAGCAGCGGCTGTTATTGTTCTGTTCAGTCTCCTGGCCGCCCCTCACTTCATCATGCTAATTAATTGTCTTAATGAATGTCTTGTCTTGATGAGATTGTGTTGGTATCATGTGGGTGGTGATGTTAACCCAACTGTCCCACATGCTTGAATTATTGTTCGTCTCCCTGTCACATCCTGTGTGCATGTGGGTGCGTTTGTTCTACACCACCTCTTTCTGCTTCTCATTAATCAGACACGACAGAGTTCAGAAGATGAAATGGATGTTTTAAAAAAATTCCAATAAAAGAAACATCTTTATTATTTCTGAGCTTCTCTTAGATCTGGCTGTGCAGGCAACCTGCCTCTACAGCATGCTGAGTGAAGGGTTAGAGGTCATCTGTGTCCTCTAACCCACTACATCATGCTGAGTGAAGGGTTAGAGGTCATCTGTGTCCTCTAACCTACTACATCATACTGAGTGAAGGGTTAAAGGTTGTCTGTGTCCTCTAACCCATTACATCATGCTGAGTGAAGGGTTAAAGGTCGTCTGTGTCCTCTAACCCACTACAGCATGCTGAGTGAAGGGTTAAAGGTCGTCTGTGTCCTCTATCCCACTACAGCATGCTGAGTGAAGGGTTAAAGGTCATCTGTGTCCTCTAACCCACTACAGCATGCTGAGTGAAGGGTTAAAGGTCGTCTGTGTCCTCTAACCCACTACAGCATGCTGAGTGAAGGATTAAAGGTCATCTGTGTCCTCTAACCCACTACAGCATGCTGAGTGAAGGGTTAAAGGTCGTCTGTGTCCTCTAACCCACTACAGCATGCTGAGTGAAGGATTAAAGGTCGTCCGTGTCCTCTGACTGGAGTGACAGGAGACATCTGGATCTAACGGGAGAGAGACCTGTTCTGGGGATGCTTTGAAATGGCAGCCTGTTCCCTACAAGCTGCACTGCTTATAGACACTACACATAATTTCCCCGGTCAAGTCGAGTGCACTGCAAGGGGAATAGGGTGCTATTGAAGACTCATTCTTTGTGTGAATAGCTGTGTGAAGTGTGGCCGCGAGGCCTGTTTGTCTGAATGGGTATTATTACCTCAGCTGTCCGCTAGCTGTAGACCTGCCAGATTTGCATACATTGACGCAGTAATTTCACAGTCAGGGCATTAAAGAATGAACCTGTTCGCTTGTTTGAGCGATGAAAACAGGGTTTTCTAATTGCATAACCTCCAAGCTCGGCATGGCTCTCTTGCCTCTGAACCAGCCACCGATAATCTGTAATTCACCTTTAGGGGGAGACCTGCTAAGGAGAAAGGGCAGGGCCCTGAGGGAAGTGGAGGTGCATTATTAAGTGGAGGAAGAGGAGGAGTAAGAATGTAAAGGTGGTGGAAGAGGAGTTAATGGAGGAGGTTTAGAATGGCTTATATTATCAGTGTAGAGCAGGGACTGATGAGGTCTTCTACTCTTCCTCCTGTCTGAAGTCCCAGTCTTCTAATCTTCCTCCTGTTTGGGCCCAGTTTGGACATTTTCACTTAGGGGTGTACTCACTTTCCTTGCCAGGGGTATAGACATTAATGCCTGTGTGTTGAGTTACTTTGAGGGGACAGCAAATTTACACTGTTCTACAGGCTGTACACTCACTACTTTACATTGTAGCAAAGTGTCATTCCTTAAGTGTTGTCACATGAAAAGATGTATTCAAATATTTACAAAAATGTGAGGGGTGTACTAACTTTTTTGACATACTGTATATATATTGAAACCAATATTTGACATACAGTTTGGTCCGCTTCGTTTTGGTTTTTGCCGTGTTAAGGACATCTCCATAGTCGCCCCTGCCCTTCCTTCCTGATGCTGCAGTCCTTTGGGACTAGAGGCTCTCTGTTAGGCATCGCTTCCACCACAGCCTGGCTCCAACCTTCAACACATCTCTTACAAAACCTGGGGGATTCAACACACACGCTAATTATTGTTCAACCGTAGCCTCACAGTGGCGGTGGGAATTCAAAACCAGTGACATTTAAGATGCAACCAAGTTGAAAAGACAAACAGCTGACGGTCCTGCTGAACAGTGCCACAGAGAAACAGACTGGGGAGTCAGACTGGCATCCCGCTCTTCAGTTCCCCTGGTTACTGTAACCAGCACAAGACAGGGACGCACACCCAGCCAAGGTGCTGAATAATGTGGAGAGGGATTGGTGTTTCAGTCTGCCGGGGATCAGATTGGTGTTTCAGTCTGCCGGGGATCTGATTGGTGTTTCATTCTGCGGGGGATCTGATTGGTGTTTCAGTCTGCCGGGGATCTGATTGGTGTTTCAGTCTGCCGGGGATCTGATTGGTGTTTCATTCTGCCGGGGATCTGATTGGTGTTTCATTCTGCCGGGGATCTGATTGGTGTTTCAGTCTGCCGGGGATCTGATTGGTGTTTCATTCTGCCGGGGATCTGATTGGTGTTTGAGGCTGCCGGGGACCTGTGAGGTGTGTGGTGGCTACTGGGGGGATATGTGATTGGTATTCCTGTCTGCCTGGGGTCTGTGATTGGTGTGTGAGGATGCCGTGGACCTGTGATTGGTGTTTGAGGCTGCCGTAGGGAGAATCTTTACTCGGCCTCTACAGGGCACATATGGGTGGAATGTGGTAGTCAGGGGGTCGGATCGTCCTGCCAACGAACCACAACAGCTCAGCCATACGTGGCTGACCGGGCCATGTGAATGATTGGGCTACGTGAAATGTCTGCGTGTGAAAATGTCACCGGATGCATTCGGGCCCTAGAGACATTTTGGAACATAATCACTGAAGCCGGTGACCTGTTCTGAGACGGGCCGAGGCCCTCGTGACGGACGTTTGGGTCGGCTCTCCGTGTCTGCCCGCCGCGGCAGTGTGCTGACGCCACCGGGGGGTTGTTACCCCGGCAGGAACGCAGCCGGTTCACTTCCCGTTAGAACGGAGCCGAGTGAGAGAGGTGGCAGACGGGTTTGGGGGGAGACGGAGAGCGAGATGGAAGGCAGGGTTAGCAGGGCATCTGCTAATGAGTGTGAAGGAGACACATGGTAATTACTCTGCCTGCCCGGGCCTCCTCGGGTCTGTTGTGATTCTTAACCACTCGTGGCAGCTCTGCTGGTTTATTGAGATTCATGTTCCCCACGTCGGTCTGGATGGCTTCAGAGCTGGGAGAACGTGTTCGGTAATCAAGGGACGAAGCCCGTCGTTTCAGTATCGGTAACACTGTCATATCCTGAGTTAATTTAATTACTTTGTTTATTAATTCAGATATTTTGTAATTTTTTTTGGGGGGGTCCTTAAGCTGTGAAGGTCTTTTTGAGTCTTGCGATGGCTAAGAGCAATAAAGAGATGAGCAGTATAGCAGGCTACACATTGTTCTGTGTGGCATTTATCCAGGCCAGATGATTCAGACCCTTTTCCCTCAGCTGACCAATCAAAACCACTAGTTCACCTTATGATTGGACAAGGGAGGTGGCCTGTCTGTGTACATGGAGCAGCAGGATGGGGTTCTACTACTTGAAATGTCATAGAACCCCTACTACATGTTTCTCCTTAAGGAGGAGGTTCTAATTCAGGTTGTTTCTCCTTTAGGAGGAGGTTTCTTCTGCAGGTTCTTTATCCTTCTGTGAGTTAAAGTAAAACCAGGAGGACTGAGAGAGTTTTTCTTCCCCCAGATGAAGTTTAGGGGGATATTAAGTCTTTTTAATAATACATTTAAGCTGCGATATGAAAGGATATTGAAATAGATTTGCCATTTAGGCAGTTTCCAGGCAACCCGGTCATAGAGAGACAGGAACAGAACCGTGTGATGTGGCCTACATGCTCATTACTCTGTGTCCCTAATGGAACCCTACTGCCTTGTGGTTCCCTCCTACTGACCGGAGTGCCACAGCTCAAGGGGTTCGTTGTAGTGTGATGCAATAGTGAATAGGGTGGCATTTAGTACACAAGCCCCAGTGCAATATTAATGCAGAAGGTTCCTAGCAACATTCTCTCAAACAGCTGTAGGGCTAAATATCTCATCTTCCCTCAAGTCTCCATCTATAATTTATGGGCCTGTATTCCCTAATGAGTTGATTAAAAGCACTTTTAAAGCAGTGCAGCTAATAAGCGGGGTTCTAAGTATCTGGGTCAATACGGATATTCCCTAAATCACTTATGTGTCATGAAGATGGTGGTCCCCTGGGCGGTCTGATGGTTGGTAGGTAGACCTTAGAAGGAGACCACCCTGGCTCTTGGAGTTTTCTCCACATGGTTCTTTGGGACGAGTGAAACATGGGGGGCTCCTTCGTTAGTGGCTGGGGGTTCTTAATCAGACACCATCTCAGCTGTTTTAATGGTAGTGGG
Organism: Esox lucius; assembly: GCF_011004845.1. Lineage (NCBI taxonomy): Eukaryota > Metazoa > Chordata > Actinopteri > Esociformes > Esocidae > Esox > Esox lucius. The sequence goes on from NC_047588.1 coordinate 41,961,416, forward strand.
AAAAACACTCGGGCTGACCAAAAGACATTGGGAGGATGGAGCCCCAAAAGACATTGGGGGGGATGGAGCCCCAAAAGACATTGGGGGGGATGGAGCCCCAAAAGACATTGGGGGAGATGGAGCCCCAAAAGACATTGGGAGGATGGAGCCCCAAAAGACATTGGGGGAGATGGAGCCCCAAAAGACATTGGGGGAGATGGAGCCCCAAAAGATATTTGGGGGAGATGGAGCCCCAAAAGACATTGGGGGGGGTGGAGCCCCAAAAGACATTGGGGGGGGTGGAGCCCCAAAAGACATTGGGGGGGGGGGGGGGGTGGAGCCCCAAAAGACATTGGGGGGGATGTGGCCCTAAAAGACATTGGGGGGATGGGGCCCTAAAATACATTGGGGGGATGGGGCCCTAAAATACATTGGGGGGCTGGGGCCCCAAAAGACATTGGGGGGCTGGAGCCCCAAGGTTTGTAAACCATGTGGGTGTTGTGGGAGATGATTGGTCGGTAGACTAAGCCAATTAAACTAATGCCTATTGCCGCAGGAATTTTTTGCAGCTTTCTTATTGGTTAATGAGGTGTTAGAAGTGTTCCACAAGACTTTCTGTGAGTTTGGGCAAAAGTGTCGGGACGCCAGATTGTTTGGAGCTTGGCCAGGGCATGTCCCCCCTCAGGGTCATCTGGCCCCAGCCCACGCCACCCAGGAACACCGCTTGGCAGGGTGTGGCGAGACACCTCCGTGCCCCAGTGCCGCGGGATTTCACAGTCACTTAAACCGCTTAGTAAAGGCCACTCAGTCAGCGCGTCCTCCACTCAGCTGTCACCCACCCAGCCTGGGTCCCGGAGGGCCCATGGCTCTGGTCGCTGGTAGTGCAGTAAACGGAATAGGGAGCCAAATGCTACGTCCGTCCGCTTGATGTAGTACCTACCCAGGCTTGATGTAGTACCTACCCAGGCTTGATGTAGCACCTACCCAGGCTTGATGTAGCACCTACCCAGGCTTGATGTAGCACCTACCCAGGCTTGATGTAGTACCTACCCAGGCTGACACTCCCCGGCACGCCAGGCTGTGATTTGACGAGGCCTCCCCCGGACACAGATGTTGTAGTTGTTTTAAACGAGCGCGCTAAGCACCGGCCACGCGTTCTTCCAGGCACATCTAACCGGTCACCACGGGCAGGCAGCCCTGTACGGCCGCCGCCATTACGCTCAATTTCGTTGTGATGTTTCCATTGATTTAACCGACCTCCACTGGACTCTAGCCTCTACCTACGCCCAGATGAAGGGATTGATTGCTGGAACGCTGTGTGTGGCTGTGTGTTTAAAATGAGAACGGATCACAGCATTTCACACTCAGTGGCCAGTTTATGGGATATGTCTGTCTAGCACCGGGTTGGGCCCCCTCCTTGGCTCCAGAACTGGCTGAATTCTCCATGGATTCTGCAAGGTGTTGTGTTAGGGTCCGGGATAGTTAACCCCTGACCCCCAGAACACTTTCAAAGTCACTTAGATCACTGGTTTTGCCCCGTTCTGTCGTTCCATTGAAGTGATGAAGACGTGAATGGCGTTCTGTCGTTCCATTGAAGAGATGAAGACACACTCAGCAATCCCTACGGCCGAAGTGTTTCACCATCACAGGAGCAACACAAGCTAATTCCGATCTGAGCGCAAGTGTGTGAGTGCAGATGTGTGAGTGCGAGTGCGTGAGTGCAGATGTGTGAGTGCGAGTGCGTGAGTGCAGATGTGTGAGTGCGAGTGCGTGAGTGCAGATGTGTGAGTGCGAGTGCGTGAGTGCAGATGTGTGAGTGCGAGTGCGTGAGTGCAGATGTGTGAGTGCGAGTGCGTGAGTGCAGATGTGTGAGTGCGAGTCTTTGTATGAACAGTTAGATCCCCAACCTGTGCACCACTATTGACGGACTGGCATTCAGCAGACCTGCTGAACATCCGTGACAAGGTCTAATCCTATTGATATGAAAATAATCCAGCGGGATTGACTCCTGACACCCCTCTGAAAACGACTAATCATTTAAATCTGGTGGGCAAATCCTGCTTGAAAAGACGGCTTGTCTTTTGTGTGTACGATGACTAGACTAAGCTAAGGCCAGTGGAATTAATTCTGCCAGGAGGACTATCGCCGTCCGCAGGGCTGTAAACAGAATAACCCAGAGAGGAGGAGAACCGGAGACTGTAGGGAGGAGGGGGAGGAGAGACAGGAAGGGTGGAAGGTAGGGAATGAACGGTGAGGAAAAGTGAGGAGAGATGCACACCTACGGGGTCTCGTTGGAGACTCCACAGGAGAGTAGTGGAAGTAGAGGTGGAGTAGGTCAAAGAGGAATTAACCTCTATAATGAAGAGTGGTTGTGGTTGTGTGAGGTGGTGTTGAGGTGTAGCTGCCTTTCTGTTATGTTGTGAGTAGTGTTCGGTTGTGGAGGTGGTGTTGAGGTGTAGCTGCCTTTCTGTTATGTTGTGAGTAGTGTTCGGTTGTGGAGGTGGTGTTGAGTCGTAGCTGCCTTTCCATAATGTTGTGAGCAGTGTTAAGTTGTGGAGGTAGTGTTGTGCTGTAGTGTGAAGCTGTGGAAGTGCAACCCTCTAAGTGGTCCACCACTCCCAGTGAGTGGGGACTGATGGCGTTCAGTTGAAACACTGCTGTTTATTTGTGTCTGGGTTGTGAGTTGGGACTGATGGCTTTGACCCCGGCTGACCTCTATCACATCCAATAAGGAGTGGTTCCTGAGGGTGTTTACCTGCTAGGCCCTGCCGTCAGGACACGGAGGTGTAATAGACCGCGGCAGAGCCCTGAGGGATTGTTGATGGTGGGGTCTAGAAGGGTACTTCACAGAGACACTGTGTTCCTAGGCTGCCGAGTGGTGATGCGTTGTTCCAAATACTGACACTAAGCCTTTCTTTAAAGGCCTGGATAATTCTCGATTGTGTGTGGTTGTATACTTGAGCTGCAGCAACTGAACGACAACTATTGTGAAACATTTTTGGTTATCGCTTACTTAGGTCTATGTAGGATGCAGAAAAACAAGTGAATGAATAAAGATGAAGAGAAGGTGGCAGATGAATAGGAACGGGGTGCATTGGCCCCTGACAGAAGACGGGGGGGCCGCTATGGCCGAGGTTGAAGAGGGCTATGTAGGCCACGCTACGGGCCGAGGTTGAAGAGGGCTATGTAGGGCACGCTACGTTAACACTTTCCGATCATTATATATTTATAAAAAATAACACACACCTGTCAGAACAAAGCCTAACCACTTAATTAGCTTGAGCTACACGTAGCAGCAGTTCAAGCAGCGCTGTGTGTCTGAGTGATGAAGGGTGCAGGGAACAGGACACCAATAGCAATCAACTTTACTCACTCTGTTCTTGTGATCTAAGTTATTGCCTCTTATATTTCATCTCTCCTGATTACAAAGTAGCTGTCTTTGCCCTCTGCCTCTATTCCGATTATGTCATTACAATGCCAACAACACGTCAGAAGCTACAGTACGGTATATGGTAATACTGTTCACCGTTTGGTGGTTTACCATCTCAGCAGAACAGCTGGGACGTGGATGGATCATATTACCACCAATCACAATCGCAACACCTCTAATCACAATCGCATCTCCACCAATCACAATCGCATCTCCACCAATCACAATCGCATCTCCACCAATCACAATCGCATCTCCATCAATCACAATCGCATCTCCACCAATCACAATCGCATCTCCACCAATCACAATCGCATCTCCACCAATCACAATCGCATCTCCACCAATCACAGTCACATCTCCACCAATCACAATTGCATCTTCAGCAATCAAAATCCCATCACCAATCACAGTCACATCACCACCAATCACGTACCTGCTTTTTGATTCAGGTGTTCTGCAGGTTGTCTGACTGTCTTCGGTCTTGTAAAGTAGCGACTGGTTTGCAAGGTGGGTGGAGTTTCCAGATGGATGGCCATGTGATCAAGCTCTTAATAGAAAACATGACGCCGTCTGATCTTTAGCTCAATCACCAGCTTCCCGAGAGCCGAGGAAGAAAAGATGGAATGAAGAAAGGAGTAAAGAATGGATGAAAGGGCAATCAGGAGAAATGTGTGAAAAGCTTCCCTGGAAGACACCGGAATAACATCAGGACTAATAAGGGCTCGGTTGAGTTCTAGCAGCGCTGTTGAACAGGGCATTGAATGGTGTGTTGAATAGGGCCTTCACATTCCGCTCTGCCATAGACAGGCTCTGCCATGGGGCCCTCTGTAACACGCGTGTTTTAACACTGGGGACCTGGTTCACGGACATCGATTAAGCCTGAAGAAAAGAAACTCCTTTGAGCTTGATTTTTTTAATCCTGGAGTAGGCTTGATTTGTGTCTGCAAGACCCCAAAATAGACCAACATCAGGCCCCCAATGAAAGACCAACATCAGGCCCCCAATTAAAGACCAACATCAGGCCCCCAATTAAAGACCACCACCAGGCCCCCAGAGAAGGACCACCACCAGGCCCCCAGAGAAGGACCACCACCAGGCCCCCAGAGAAGGACCACCACCAGGCCCCCAGAGAATAGGACCCTCCCTCTGCCCCGCCCTGTGCATTTGTGTAACAGTGTGTCTGTCTGGGTTTAATGTGTGAGTGTGTGAGTGTGTGAGTGTGTGAGTGTGTGAGCGTGTGAGTTTGTGTGCCTCTGTGCTGGCAAGTCATCAGGGTGATTTATAAGTTTGGCCCCTCCCATTGTGGTTATAAATAATAACACATTGAATGTATTATACACATTAAAACCCCAAATGGTGATCTGGGCGTCCAGCGAGCCTGGAAGTCTTGGTTGACTTCTGGTCCTTCTTCATCTGAACTCGGCCCGGCCTTAAGCATTACACGAACCCCTGTGTTTTATGAAGAACCAACACTGATTCTTCTGCTAGAACTCCCATGAATTCCATTGAGGGAATGTTTTGCGGAACTACATTTCAGTATTTTTTTGTAATAGTCCCCTGACTAATGTCCCGACCAGTAGCCGTCTGTGTTCACTGTAAAGAGAACCTTAACACTGGGAAAGTGTCACTGAAAGAGCCCTAACATTTCTGCTATTTGTATAATAATTTGACTAATCAACCAAATAATTGCGGAAAGAAAATGTCCCTTTAAAATCCCCATACTGTTATTTTGTTTTTACTGAACACATCAAGCGTGTTGCCCCCCCCCCTTCCCCAGGAATGATGGGACGAAGGGGTCTGCACACGAAGCCCCAAAACTGACCCAACAAGAAACGTGCAAATAATATTCTGAAATCAAGCCGCTAACAAAGTTCTGGTATATTCAATGTCTTTTTTGACTTCACGGATTACGGAAAATGTTCCACTTAGAATATTCTCAGACGTTTGCAGCCCTATTTATGGAACGTGTCCGTACAGGGACTATATGTGGCTTGTGACACCAGACCAGATTGTTTTGTCTCAGGAACACTCCATCTGGTCATCGGCTTCCATATGTTGATCATCTGGTCCCACAGACAGTCTTTCTGCCTCAGGGTGTTCATTAACAACTGTCTTACAACAGGATATTGAAAAGTTTCATGTTTTGATGCTGAAGCTTCTAGTAACTTCAGTTACTCTGTCATCTTTTCTCCCTCAGCTTTGAGAGTTTCTTATGCTGCAGTGGTCGAGTTGAAGGTTGGTAAGGGTCAATGTGTGTTCAAACAATTCTGTTACCATCCTCCAAATAAGACAGGCCAGATCTGTCACACTGCAGGCATTAGGACATTACTGATCTGTCTCACTGCAGGTATTAGGAGAAGACTGATCTGTCTCACTGCAGGCATTAGGACATTACTGATCTGTCTCACTGCAGGTATTTGGAGAAGACTGATCTGTCTCACTGCAGGCATTAGGACAGGACAGATCTGTCTCACTGCAGGCATTAGGACAGGACTGATCTGTCCCAGAGTCTTGAGGTCTTGACATCCATATTCTCAAGATTCAGTCTGAGGAGATGACAGGACACCACTGACACACAATCATTGATTAACTGGCTATGGATCAATGATGCCACTCAACAGGTCAGAGCCATCATCCTCTCCCTAGACTGTAGTGTGTGTGTGTCTATATTTATGTTTGTGTCTGTAGATACACGTACTCCCAAACGGCCAGCCAAAACCGCATCATTCATGACCTCACTACCACCAATGCTTTTACTTGCAGAGATTTGTAACTAATCCATAATTGTCTTTGTTGGTATGGTTGAGGATAGTGCTGCTTCACTCTAATGTAAATGACATGATTTGTCAAAATGTATTTTAAATCTATGGAGATGGATAGTGTGTTGTCTGGGTCAGGAAAGGCGTGTTTCAGGGCAGGTTGTTTCAGGACTGGGAGAGAGAGGGGAACGACAAACAGCACTGAGCATCTGCCAAGACACACACACATCCCCACAAACACCCCCACAGAACCCCCCCCCCCCCACACACACACACACACGCAACCCCCCCCCCCCACACACACATGCACCCCCCCCCACACACACACGCAACCCCCCCCCCCACACACATGCACCCCCCCCACACACACACACACGCAACCCCCCCCACACACGCACACATCTCCCCCCCACACACATCCCCCCCACACTCACACACATCTCCCCCCCCACACACATCCCCCCCCCACACTCACACACATCCCCCCCCACACACACATCCTCCCCCCCACACACATCCTCCCCCCACACCACCACCCCCACCTCGCGCACACAAACACCCCTCCCCCACACCCCTCCCCACACACACCTCACACCCCTACCCACACCCCCCCCCCCCCCCCCCACACACACACACACACCCCCACACCCCAATCCCCCCCCCACACATGTGTGTATGTGTTAAGACAGACATCACTGGACTTCCATGTTTTGCCAAGATGCAGTTGACCTTGGCAGGAGCTAGGTGGGGCTGTTAATCTACTCACAGTCAGAGGTGTGTGCACGCACGCACTCATCAGTCTGTGTGTGTTTGTTCGTCTGTGTGTGTGTCTTGTGTGTCTCAAGAGATACCTTGTGCCTGTCTCTAAAGAACAGACTACTCTTTCTCTCTTTCTTCAATTTCACTTTTGTCTCGAGAGCTCCTTGTCTCATGTCACGTGTTCCTTGTCATGACAGATGGACAGAGACCCACGGTGAGGGGTGGGGGGGAGGAGGTAGAGCGGGTAAAAGAATAGTGGAGACGAACTGGGAGAAATCTGAGAGGAGCTCAGAGTAATGGCAGAATTCTGTCCTGTTTAGGGAGTCCTGGTTCCCTGGTTGTTATCGTTGCTTCAACCCAGAACTGTGAGCGTCTCGAACATGACAAACATGAATCAGGCAGTTTTTCATTCTGACAAACATGATTAGAGGGGTTTTGCCCTCCTGACTACGTAATATCAGTAGTACATGGGTTTTATACCTTGCTTTTCCATGACCCTCAAGTCTGAATGTATTCAGGATATTGGCAGTGATCATCCCTGTTGGAATCCGTGCTCTCAATATGATTGGACGGTTCGGTTGGCCATTGACATTGTAGTAAACCCTTCCAAACACACACACACACACACACAGAGAGAGAGATAGAGAGAGAGAGAGAGAGAGTGGAACAGGGAGAGAGAGAGAGACAGAGCGAGATAATGAGAGACCGAGAGAAGGAGTGGGAGAGTGGGAGAGAGATGTATTCTTCTCATTTCGCCTCTCCTCTCCCTCAGATGTCTGGTGGCCCTAAACGTCTTTTACCAACCTTACTTTCTAAATGGTCCAGAGAGGTTTCCACACAATATGATGCGTTGTGCTCAGTTCCATTCAGAGAGTCTTTCCCTGTTGAGTTGGAGGAATACACAGAGATACGGGACCCAATCATTCAGGGAAATATTGCCTACGACATGATGCTGCGCCTTCTCCATTCTCCTCTTCCCTGACAGAACAGGCTTTATTCTCAGTTGAACAGGCAAACGTGTTTGAGATGTTCTCCTCTCCACTGACTCCTCTCCACTGTATGAGATGGCCCCAGGCTGAGGGTCTGCACGGCAGGCTGGAGGTCCTAGCCTGGTGTCTTCTGGATTTGCCCTCCCTCTTCAGGTTGACAATCAGGCCCTTTTTTCATTTGCCTACCAAGGCAGTGTTCATTGCGGAGCTGTGGTGTGAGACACGGTGCTTTCAGTAATGATACTGCTGTAGTAATGATACTGCTGTAGTAATGATACTGCTGTAGTAATGATACTGCTGCGGTAATGATACTGCTGTGGTAATGATACTGCTGCGGTAAGGATACTGCTGCAGTAATGATACTGCTGCAGTAATGATACTGCTGTAGTAATGATACGGCTTTCAGTAATGATACGGCTTTCAGTAATGATACTGCTTTCAGTAATGATACTGCTGTAGTAATGATACGGCTTTCAGTAATGATACTGCTGTAGTAATGATACTGCTGCGGTAATGATACTGCTGCGGTAATGATACTGCTGCGGTAAGGATACTGCTGCGGTAATGATACTGCTGCTGTAATGATACTGCTTTCAGTAATGATACTGCTACGGTAAGGATACTGCTGCGGTAAGGATACTGCTGCGGTAAGGATACTGCTGCGGTAAGGATACTGCTGTGGTAATGATACTGCTGCGGTTAGGATACTGCTGCGGTAATGATACTGCTGCGGTAATGATACTGCTGCGGTAAGGATACTGCTGCGGTAAGGATACTGCTGCGGTAATGATACTGCTGCGGTAAGGATACTGCTGCGGTAATGATACTGGTGTCCTTGACCGGGTTCAGTTGACGGGGGAAAGCTCTAAGCACCCTGACTCTTGTCTTATTTAGGTTAACATCCTCTGGAGGGACGACTCAACACACGTCCTAAATGGCCCCCTTTTCCCCATATGGTGCACTACTTTTGAGCAGGCTCCTGTAGGGCAATAGGGTGCCCTTCCCTGATCGTTTCTAATGATGCCGGTGTATAGGTCAGACAGGATGTCAAACAGGAAGTGCATTTGGCTGATTAACATTCTATTGATTTGTAGACTGTAATCAATCATCACTGATCGGTTTGATTAGCAGCTACAGGATAATGACACGCGTTGTGTTGTTTTTTGCGTTGTGATGTGTTGCACAGAACAGCACACCACAAAACATTACACCACACCCAACACATTGAAATACACAACACCCAACACAATGAAATACACAACACCCTACACAATGAAATACACAACACACTACACAGTGAAATACACCCAACACAGGGAAATACCCAACACCTAACACAGTGAAATACCCAACACAATGAAATACACAACACCCAACACATTGAAATACACAACACCCAACACAATGAAATACACAACACCCTACACAGTGAAATACACCCAACACCCAACACAGTGAAACACACCCAACACAGTGAAATACACCCAACACAGTGAAATACACAACACCCAACACAGTGAAATACACAACACCCAACACAGTGAAATACACCCAGCACCCAACACAGTGAAATACACCCAACACCCTACACAGTGAAATACACAACACCCAACACAGTGAAATACACAACACCCAACACAGTGAAATACACAACACCCAACACAGTGAAATACACAACACCCAACACAGTGAAATACACAACACCCAACACAGTGAAATACACCCAACACAATTCTCTATAACACAAGACATTATAATATAATACACTACATCAAAACACAACAGTGTGACATCCTTCACTCTCCTCTCTTTTTATTGCTCCCCCCTTCTCTTTCTCTATCTTCCTCTTCTTCCCTTCAATATATTTCCCTCCCTCTATTTCTATTTCTCTACCTCCTCCCACACAGCGTAATAGCATTGATGTCTTTGTTGTGGGTGTTGCTGAGCTGCGCTGAGTGATTGCTTTAATTTCTGTCGTTTACGACTCCACGAGAAGTAGAATTGTAGACGTATTTTCCAAATGTTTTTATGATCCTTATTGGCCGTGGTCTGAATTAGAGCTTTACATAGTGGTCTGAATTAGAGCGTTACATAGTGGTCTGAATTAGAGCTTTACACAGTGGTCTGAATTAGAGCGTTACATAGTGGTCTGAATTAGAGCTTTACACAGTGGTCTGAATTAGCGCGTTACATAGTGGTCTGAATTAGAGCTTTACATAGTGGTCTGAATTAGAGCGTTTCATAGTGGTCTGAATTAGCGCGTTACAAATAGTGGTCTGAATTAGCGCGTTACAAATAGTGGTCTGAATTAGCGCGTTACATAGTGGTCTGAATTAGCACGTTACATAGTGGTCTGAATTAGCGCGTTACATAGTGGTCTGAATTAGCGCTGAATTAGTGAACATTCTGACCTCAAAGTTGATGTGTTAGAAGCAGGAAAAATGGGCAAGCGTAAGGATCTGAGCAAATTTGACAAGGGCCAAATTGTGACGGCTAGACGACTAGGTCAGAGCCTCTCCAAAACTGCAGCCCTTGTGGGGTGTTCCTAGTCTGTAGGGGTCAGTAACTATCAGAAATGGTCCAAGGAAGGAAAAGTGATGAACCAGGGTCATGGGCAGCCAAGGCTCATTGATACACATGGGTAACGAAGGCTGGGTTAGGGTTAGGGTTAGGGTTAGGGTTCAGGTCTGGAGACTGGCTAGGCCATTCCAGGACCTTGAGATGCTTCTTACGGAGCCACTCCTTAGTTGCCCTGGCTGTGTGTTTCGGGTAGTTGTTATGCTGGAAGACCCAGCCATGACCCCTCTTCAATGCTCTTACTGAGGGAAGGAGGTTGTTGGCCAATATCTCGCGATACATGGCCCCATCCATCCTCCCCTCAATACGGTGCAGTCGTCCTGTCCCTTTTGCAGAAAAGCATCCCCAAAGAAGGATGTTTCCACCTCCATGCTTCACGGTTGGGATGGTGTTCTTGGGGTTGTACTCATCCTTCTTCTTCTTCCAAACACGGCGAGTGGAGTTTAGACCAAAAAGCAAAATGTTTGTCTCATCAGACCACATGACCTTCTCCCATTCCTCCTCTGGATCATCCAGATGGTCATTGGCAAACTTCAGACGGGCCTGGACATGCGCTGACTTGAGCAGGGGGACATTGCGTGCACTGCAGGATTTTAATCCATGACGGCGTAGTGTGTTACTAATGGTTTTCTTTGAGATTGTGGTCCCAGCTCTCTTCATGTCATTGACCAGGTCCTGCTGTGTAGTTCTGGGCTGATCCCTCACCTTCCTCATGATCATTGATGCCCCACGAGGTGAGATCTTGCATGCAGCCCCAGACTGAGGGAGATGGACCGTCATCTTGAACTTCTTCCATTTTCTAATAATTGCGCCAACAGTTGTTGCCTTCTCACCAAGCTGCTTGCCTATTATCTTGTAGCCCATCCCAGCCTTGTGCAGGTCTACAATCTTATCCCGGATGTCCTTACACAGCTCTCTGGTCTTGGCCATTGTGGAGAGGTTGGAGTCTGTTTGATTGAGTGTGTGGACAGGTGTCTTTTATACAGGTAACGAGTTCAAACAGGTGCAGTTAATTCAGGTAATGAGTGGAGAACAGGAGGGCTTCTTAAAGAAAAACTGACAGAGAGAGCCGGAATTCTTACTGGTTGGTAGGTGATCAAATACTTATGTCATGCAATAAAATGCAAATTAATTGTTAAAAAATCATACAATGTCATTTTCTAGGATTTCTGAAAAATTACAGACCTCTACATGCTTTGTAAGTAGGAAAACCTGCAAAATCCGGTAGTGTATCAATTGCTTGTTCTCCCCACTGTATGTCCTGATGATGTGGTGAATGTCTTGATGACGTGGTGAATGTACGTCCTGATAACGTGATGAATGTCCAGATGACATGGTGAATGTACGTCCTGATAACGTGGTGAATGTCTTGATGTTGTGGTGAATGACCTGATGACATGGTGAATGACCTGATGACATGGTGAATGTACGTCCTGATAACGTGGTGAATGTCTTGATGTTGTGGTGAATGACCTGATGACATGGTGAATGACCTGATGACATGGTGAATGTACGTCCTGATAACGTGGTGAATGTCTTGATGTTGTGGTGAATGACCTGATGACGTGGTGAATGTCCTGATGACGTGGTGAATGTCCTGATGACGTGGTGAATTTCCTGATGACGTGGTGAATGTCCTGATGACATGGTGAATGTCCTGATGACATGGTGAATGTACGTCCTGATGACATGGTGAATGTCCTGATGACATGGGGAATGTCCTGATGACATGGTAAATGTCCTGATGACATGGTGAATGTACATCCTGATGACATGGTGAATGTCCTGATGACATGGTGAATGTACGTCCTGATGACATGGTGAATGTCCTGATGACATGGTGAATGTACGTCCTGATGACGTGGTGAATGTCCTGATGACGTGGTGAATGTCCTGATGACATGGTGAATGTACGTCCTGATGACATGGTGAATGTCCTGATGACATGGTGAATGTCCTGATGACATGGTGAATGTACGTCCTGATGACATGATGTATAATCACGTCCTCCATGTCAATCTGCATGTGTCTTGGCCTCTGATTGATCTATAGTGATACGAGTATGGAATGATCAATCACATTTCCCTGATTGAAGGATGGAGGGACACTTCATCAACCGTCTTCCAGTCCTGCATTATTTTGTGTGTCAGCATTGTCCAACTAGAAGGCCTGTGGTGAAAAATTAAAACAAAAGAATGGCCAAGTTGATTATAAAGTTAATCGAAGGCTGTTGTGTAGGTGTTGATTAATTGCATAAGTAATTTGTTGAAATGCAGATTGAATCCATAACAATGATTCTACAACGCTGTGCTCATAAATGTCTCCAATGTGATGATGTTGAAGGAGGAATGATCTCTTTAAGATTGTCTGTCTGTTTGTCTTTGATTCAACGTCCACATCTTGATAAGCTCTGCTGCAATTACAAGTCTTCCTATGAAGCCTCTCTCTCTCTGTCACCCACAGGAAATGAAATCCTGGCCGTTCAATAGAGGGAAAACTGGGAGGTGGATTGAGTCTTCAGGATAGTTCATAAACACACACGTAGGGGGGCAGAGGAAAGGATGGGGAGGAGGAGAAGGAGGAGGAGTGGGAGGAATAGATGCAGGGAGGTGTAGGAAGTATGAAGGATGGAGAGAAGAGCAGAAAGTGTGAGCAGGAGATGTGTTCAGTGATTTGGGTTGCAGCTTTCATCCTTTCAGGTGGAGCTTGTCAGCTTTAGAGTACAACTCTCAGTGTCTCCATGTGTGTCTATTCATATCAATGTGTCTCAGAGAAAGTTAGGGTCTGACTGTTTATTCATATCCGTGTGAGTCTAAAAAAGTAATTGTCTGCTTCCGTGCTGTTTTTCTAACTTAAATAATACATTTTAATGGAGCCTTTTGTAAGATTTGTAATATGTATTTTACAGCTATTTGTTGATTAAAAACCATTTGTTATTTGCATCAATAACCTGATGGGTAATTTACAGGGGGAGGAGCCCTGCCCAGGTACAGAACCACATAGATTCCACCTTGGTAGTTGCTAGTTAGCTGCTATTCCTCTTGTAGACGCTAGAGGCTGAACTTACAAATGTCTCCTTTAAAGATACTGTAATCAAACATGTCAGAGGAATAGTTTGTCATGCTGTTGTGTGACAGCGTGTCCATGCTGCCAGGCTACATCCATTTCACCTCAGTGTTTTCCCAGGGGTCAAGGGGTCATGGCTCCATTAGCACTAACGGAGCTCCATTTTGGTTGCTCCATTTCATTACATATTCATTTTCCCCTCAGATGTCCTGGGAGACCTGCTTCTGAGGCCTCTAATATATCATGAAAGCACACACACACACACACAGTAATGTAATGAGAATATGAATTCCTCAGACTGGCGGTCAGTCTGTTATGACTGTGAGGAACTCTGTCTGAGCTGGTCAGCATAAATTTTTTTCTGTCATTCTTGCTTTCTGCTTTTCTCCTCTCTTTTCATCTCCCAGTGTAATGTCACCTGTCTCACCCACTCCTCCCAGTGTAATGTCACCTGTCTCACCCACTCCTCCCAGTCTGTCACCTGTCTCACCCTCTCCTCCCAGTCTAATGTCACCTGTCTCACCCACTCCTCCCAGTGTAATGCCAGTCTGTCTCACCCTCTCCTTCGCTGTTTTGAGAAAATTAAGTATTTAAATGTTGTTACGTGATGGTGGTTAATTGTTTGTGTTTAACCCTTAGAGTATGAGACTGTTACCCGGTGGTGCTCAGAAGCTGTGGTAAAAGGAACAGTTCTCTGTTTTCAGGGCGCCGGAGCTGGTCTTAACCGGGCGATGGGGGTGTGGTACAGAGAGAGCGCGGTTGAGTCCAACCCAGTCAGTGTGCGTCATTCTGCATCCTAATCTGATGGGTCGCCGTTCACCCAAGGGATGATTGTGTTGTGTGTAGAGAGAGAACAGTGGGGGGTTTATATCCAGTCCCTTGGCTGACAGACAGACAGACAGACAGATTGACAGACAGACAGATGGACAGACAGACAGAGGCTTTCTGCAGGACCCACCATTCTGGTTACAATAAATGAGATATCAGGCAGAGAACATTGGGTCTGGAACACACTCACACGGACACCGCACACACACACACAAAAGCACATATACACACACAAAAACACATATGCACGCACACACCATGAGAGTGAGACAAACACGCTCTCACAGACACACACACATACACATACACACACACACGTATACACACACAAATGCAGACTCGAACACCCCTCCATGGCAGCCAGTGCAGATTAATGACATTTGTTGCTCCCCACGCACACCCCCCTCTATCACCCCCACCCCCCCCCCTCTTCTCAGGTGGCAGGAAGGAAGTGGTCTCCTGCTCGCCTAAATAAATCAGCAGCCTTTCACATTGATCATGCCCCAGCCAGAGGGAGAGGAGGGGAACCACACGGCCATCATCAAAAACAGAGAGAGGCAAAAAGGACGAGTGAGAGCGAGAATGGAGACTGTGAAGAACAACAGCTGGTACAGAGCTGATGGATCAGGCTGATATTGTAATAGTCTGGGTGGAGGCTACGTAGATACTGATATGGTAGCGGTCTGGGTGGAGGCTGGACATAGATGTTGGTATGGTAATAGTATGGGTGGAGGCTAGAAATATGTTAAAATAGTAGTGGCCTGGGTGGAGACTGGACATAAATGTTGATATGGTAGTGGTCTTGGGTGGTGGCTGGACGTAGATGTTGATATGGTAGTGGTCTGGGTGGAGGCTGGACGTAGATGTTGATATGGTTGTGGTCTGGGTGGAGGCTGGATGTAGATGTTAATATGGTAGTGGTCAGGGTGGAGGCTGGACATTTGTGGTATGATTGGGGTCTGGGTGGAGGTTAGACATATGTTGATATACACTCACCTAAAGGATTATTAGGAACACCATACTTATACTGTGTTTGACCCCCTTTCACCTTCAGAACTGCCTTAATTCTACAGCATCTTGCAGTTGATGGAGATTTGTGGGATGCACATCCAGGGCTCGAAGCTCCCGTTCCACCACATCCCAAAGATGCTCTATTGGGTTGAGATCTGGTGACTGTGGGGGCCATTTCAGTACAGTGAACTCGTTGTCATGTTCAAGAAACCAATTTGGAATGATTCGAGCTTTGTGACATGGTGCATTATCCTGTGGAAGTAGCCATCCGAGGATGGGTACATGGTGGTCATAAAGGGATGGACATGGTCAGAAACAATGCTCAGGTAGGCCGTGGCATTTAAACGATGCCCAATTGGCACTAAGGGGCCTAAAGTGTGCCAAGAAAACATCCCCCACACCATTACACCACCACCACCAGCCTGCACAGTGGTAACAAGGCATGATGGATCCATGTTCTCATTCTGTTTACGCCAAATTCTGACTCTACCATCTGAATGTCTCAACAGAAATCGAGACTCATCAGACAAGGCAAAATTCTTCCAGTCTTCAACTGTCCAATTTTGGTGAGCTCGTGCAAATTGTAGCCTCTTTTTCCTATTTGTAGTGAAGATGAGTGATACCCGGTGGGGTCTTCTGCTGTTGTAGCCCATCTGCCTCAAGGTTGTGCGTGTTGTGGCTTCACAAATGCTTTGCTGCATACCTCGGTTGTAACGAGTGTTTATTTCAGTCAAAGTTGCTCTTCTATCAGCTTGAATCAGTCGGCCCATTCTCCTCTGACCTCTAGCATCAACAAGGCATTTTCGCCCACAGGACTGCCTCATACTGGATGTTTTTCCCTTTTCACACCATTCTTTGTAAACCCTAGAAATGGTTGTGCGTGAAAATCCCAGTAACTGAGCAGATTGTGAAATACTCAGACCGGCCCGCCTGGCACCACCAACCATGCCACGCTCAAAATTGCTTAAATCACCTTTCTTTCCCATTCTGACATTCAGTTTGGAGTTTAGGAGATTGTCTTGGCCAGGACCACACCCCTAAATGCATTGAAGCAACTGCCATGTGATTGGTTGATTAGATAATTGCATTAATGAGAAATTGAACAGGTGTTCCTAATAATCCTTTAGGTGAGTGTAGTAGTGGTCTGGGTGGAGACTGGACATAGATGTTGTTGTGGTTGTGGTCTGGGTGGTGGCTGGACATAGATGTTGCTATGGTTGTGGTCTGGGTGGAGACTGGACATAGATGTTGCTATGGTTGTGGTCTGGGTGGAGACTGGACATAGATGTTGCTATGGTTGTGGTCTGGGTGGAGACTGGACATGGATGTTGTTGTGGTTGTGGTCTGGGTGGAGACTGGACATAGATGTTGATATAGTAGTGGTCTGGGTGGAGGCTGGACATAGATGTTGATATAGTAGTGGTCAGGGTGGAGGCTGGACATAGATGTTGATATAGTAGTGGTCAGGGTGGAGGCTGGACGTAGATGTTGATATAATAGTGGTCTGGGTGGAGGCTGGACATAGATGTTGATATAGTAGTGGTCAGGGTGGAGGCTGGACATAGATGTTGATATAGTAGTGGTCAGGGTGGAGGCTGGACGTAGATGTTGATATAGTAGTGGTCTGGGTGGAGGCTGATTGTCTAATATAGATTTATTGAACACCACTTCTTTCATTAGTAGTGACTGTATCCTCCATCTCTCTTTGTATCTCTCCCCTTTTCAAATTTTTTCGTGTGCGCGCGCGTGTGCGCGTCTGTGCGCGTCTGTGCGTGTCTGTGTGTGCGTGTGTGTGCGTGTGTGTGCGTGTGTGTGCGTGTGTGTGTGTGTGCGTGTGTGTGTAAGCTTGCGCTTGACTACACGTGTTTAGGAAACCTCTGGCTTTGCTGGTACAGTCGTCTGTTTTTCTCTGGGGAGTTGTGGACCGCTCTGTTGTCGTCCTATTCAGGTTGGCCCCACCTAGGGTCTAGAGGCCCCTAGAACACTGCTGTTATAGTAGGAACAAACAAGCACACACACAGCAGCTCCCGTGGAGGCCCCCAGAACAGCACTGTTGTGGAGCTGATTGCCGAGTCAGTTGTCTGGTTAACAGGCAGCCGAGGGGAGCGTGGGTGTCTATATAACCAGGGCCGTCCAGACCTCTGCCTAAGCACACCGCACTGAAGCACAGGCAGTGGAATGGAAACCTGTTGACTGTAACACACCCACAGCTTCACCATGCTGGGCTCCTTGGACATCCTTTACAGCGTCCTGATCCAGAAGGTAAAGGCAGGGCGAGACAGGAAGAAAATAAACGAGAGAGGGATAGAGTTGAACAGAGAAGCCGGTGGATGGAAGCCATGATGTTGGGGTCACCAGTGGGGGTGTGGTTACTCTGATGCCTGGCGATGTGGATGTGTTCCTGAATCGTGGGTCAAAGGGCGTCAGGCGTCGTGGGATGTAGTGAATTAGGACACTGATTGGCGCTGACAAACGTATCGAGCCAGTAGAGTTGTTGGTGAGGGATTTGCGTTTAAGCTTCCTTTGTTTCATTAATTGATTGATTCATTGATAAGTTAGATCTTTCTCTACTGATCCGTCTCGGCTGTTCTCTGATTTCTTGGGAGCGGTGTGTTTTCAAAAGCCAGGCCGACGGACATCATCTGAAGGACTCCAGGTTGTCAGAGAACATGGTTATTTCATTAGCCTGGTTGTCTGGGGTTGTTGGAGCCGTGCTTTCCCTGTGTAGGGTGGTGTTTGGGTTCTTGTACTACACGTCTGAATTCTTCATGTTGGTTCACGTACTACGCTCCCTGCTACATCAGCAGCACCTCCATTCACCTCTGTGACGCTCAAAAGGCCTCTGGCATCTTCAGCTGTTGTCTGACTTTTGACGTAAAGCGTGAACCGAAAGATGTGCTCTCCTGTCCCTCTCCAATTCAATTCAGATGGGTTTTATTGGCATTAAAGTTATAATTCAACAATATTGCCAAAGCATTTTACAATGTAATGATAATCATAAAACAATGAAATAATAAAAATAAATATATATAAATAAAAAAGGTTCATCCAATTGTTAACACATTTCTATATGTATACTTTTAAAAACAATAAAATAATTTGTCTCTCCATCCCTCCACCCCTGTCTCTCCATCCCTCTTTCTCTCTCTCTCTTTCTCTCTCCATCCCTCTATTTCTCTCTCCCTCCATCTTTGTCTTTCTCATTTCTCTTTCTTTCCATCTCTCTCTCTCTGGTTTTAGCTCATGGCTGTGTATGAAGAGCAGGAGGCCCAGCAGAGAGGGACTGTGAGTCCTGGAGGAGCAGAAGGAATAGGGAGGCCCAGCCCCAACCAAGACCCTTATGAGTCTGAACTCTCCGTCTTCCAGCCAATCAGAGGAGGAGAGATAGAAGTCAACTCCTCCACTCTCAAGTCCAGTACGTATGACCTTATATAAATTACCCAGAACAACTTGCAGTAGTGGCATTTTATGGAATTATTTTTACTGGCCCTCAGTGGTAATTAAGCCACCATGGCCTTGCAAACGGCAGACTGTTATTGCCGCACGGGAAGTTGTTATGGTCAAACTGAATGGGTTCCAGTGGGTGTCAATCAACATTGTCACCGTGGGAATGGACCAATCACAGTCTCATTCTACATGTCAGAGCTACCAACCAAACAAGCTGTACACAACCTCTTAAAAATATTTTTTGGGGTTTTAAGACGGTCAATAAGATCGTGAATATTGTTTTATTCCCCTTGTAAATAATGATTTAACAAATGTTGACAGAGTTGAATCGGTTCTGCAAGTTGGTTCTGGGATGTCCTCAGATCAGGCTTGGAAGGGTTAAATGGATCCAGTTCCCACCAGAGACCCAGTCGTCCGTGATCTGTTTCTGTTCATTGCGAAGGGCCCTCATGGACATGGGAAACATTAGTTCTGTCTAACAGATGGATGTAGTCCAGGACGGCAGAGCTGGACCTGTGACGTCACCCACCAGAGACCCAGGAGGCCACGCGGAGGTCTGGCTGTGGTCCAGATAGCGCCCGGTTCTCTCACCAGAGCCTCTAAGTCAGTGAACTGTGCAGGCAATAGGGCACCATTTGGGACTCCCGTATAGCGTGTCCCCTGGATTGTGTGTGTGTGTGTGTGTGTGTGTGTGTGTCCGTCCTACTGGCGTGTTAGTAATGGAGCTTGTCTGTGTGAGGTAGAACATGTACTCACTGACAACCTTCCTGAGAGAGTTTCAACAGTGCAGGTGTGTGTGTGTGTGTTTGTGTGTCTTGTGATGGCTCTGTCTCCTGATGTTAAACATACTTTGTAACGTTTGCGTTCAGTAGACGGGCTCCCTGGCTCTCCTGTTTAAGGTTGAGGGGTTGTGTCTTCGCTCAGTATTGGTTGTCTTTGCGTCAACCTCTCTGCCATCTATGGTCCCTACAACACCTGTGAGATAAGGGATGTGGGAATGGGGGGTAAAGGGGTTCTCTTTTGAGGGTAATCATCTAACCGTTACATCCAGAAGGACATCAGGAACTTTAAAGCATTTAAAGCAAAGGGACACCAACCAACTAAAACCACCAAGAAAGAGAGCCGAGTATCGCCCACAGAGTTCTCTCCCATTGGACGAGGACGGCAAGTGGAAACGAGTAAGCCAATGTGGCTTTGGAGAGAGGACATTCCTGTGGAGATGAGAGCCTGCCTGAGACTCCACCCCCTCAGTGTCATTGGAGAGATGACATTCCAGTGGAGATGAGAGCCTGTATGTGACTCCGCCCCCTGAGTATCATTGGAGAGAGGACATTCCAGTGGAGATGAGCCCACTAGGCGAAGTCGGCAAGGGTGGCTTGTGAATCCAGCCCCTTTTCATTCACCTTCGCATCCCTGGGCCAGACTACACTTAATCATAGACCTTCCTGAAGAGATCGGTCTTTAGTAGACTCTTAAAGGTTGACACTGAATCTGTCTCTCTCACCTTAATTGGCAGATCATTCCACAGAAGTGGAGCTCTTTTGGACAAAGGCCTGCCTCCAGGTGTTTAAGAAATTCTAGGTACATTAGAGGGCCTGCATTGGTATGTATGGCTGGACCAATTCAATGAGATAAGTAGGAGCCAGTCCAAGTAATGTTGTGTAAGTTAACAGTAAAACCTAACTGGCAGACAGTGTAGAGAGGCTAATACTGGAGTAATGCGATCAACATTTTTCATTCTAGTTAAATTTCTAGATCAGGGTTGGCCAACCCTGTTCCTGGAGAGCCACAGTCCTGTAGGTTTTCTCTCCAACTCTTATTCAGCACACCTGATTCTAATTAGTAGTTGGATGAAAAGCAGACTCAGGTTAGTCACAAATGAGGCTGAAGAGAAAACCTACATGACCGTGGCTCTCCGGGAACAGGGTTGGCCAGCCCAAATTGAAATGTATTCGTTCTGTTAAGTTCAAGTTCATCGTTTATTGATCAGAATAACACAGTGTCATCCTGAATAACAGTGTCATCCTGAATAACACAGTGTCATCCTGAATAACACAGTGTCATCCTGAATAACACAGTGTCATCCTGAATAACACAGCGTCATCCTGAATAACACTGCGTCATCCTGAATAACACTGCGTCATCCTGAATAACACTGCGTCATCCTGAATAACACTGCGTCATCCTGAATAACACTGCCTCATCCTGCGTAATGAAAGTCTTGTCACATGGTACCCAACATCTACGTAGTAAGAATTAAGAAATATATCTAGCAAAAATATAGCTAGTTGTCAGGGTAACCAGAGGGAAGACCATAGTAATAGAATCATCTTAAAAGTAATTTCTTTTTGCATTTAGACCATACCTGGTGAGATTCACTGTGAGACCTGACAACAAATCTCTTTATTTCCTGGGTCCTAAAATAAACATTTTATTTTTTGTTTAAAAGGTGTTTAAAAGAAAAAAAAAAGATGTTTTCACTTCCCGTATGTCTGATACACACGCTTCCACGGTTGTTATTTTTGGGGCTTTTTCCTTTTTCATCGAAATGTGCAACTCTGTGTTGTCTGCATAGCAGTGGAAATTGACATTGTGATTCCAGAAGACGTCACCAGGAGGCAGCTTATATAGTGAAAACAATAGTGGTCCCAAAACTTAGCCTTGAAGAACACCCAGGCCATCCCCACATACAAGCTGGCACCCCCAAACCCAATTCATTACCTCTCTACTCCCCAAAACCACAGCTTTTACCCCTCTACTCCCCAAAACCCCAGCTTTTACCCCTCCACTCCCCAAAACCCCTCAGCCCCTATAGTTAAGTACATTGCCTCTCAGGCTTCCTCCAGTACCAGTATCCAGAATGGTTGTCTATTCTAATGTTTTGTAGCCTGGGTGAATTTACCCCAAACCTCGCAGCACCCCTGTTAAATTATCACCCAGTTCTGAGCCCATGCCAATTTCCCTGGCTCCACTTGGCCATGACTAAGCACAGGAAGAGAAGACCTCATATTTTGTCTGTCCTCTTCCCTGGCCTCTGATCCTCTGCTCAGTAACCGGTTGCGTTGGGGAGTCCCTGGGATGTGACCGGGTCCCTGCCACAGGCCTAATGCTATTTAATGCTTTGGTGACTTGTTATATTGGGTCAATTAGTTCACAAAGCAGAACGTCACACCACGTCTTCACCAGCCGGCCCTGAGAAGGAATTGCAGACTGTTGGGTGGATTGGATTCACTTTGATTTAATGTTATTTTAATAAAGGGGTAGTCTAAACGATTCACCCTAAACTGACCAAAACCATACCCCCTAAACTGAAGAGTTCAGGCTGAAGAATCGAACCTGTGGACAGGCTAGTGAGTAGAACCTGTCATCTTGTATGTTGGACAGGCTGGCTAGTAGAACCTGTCATCTTCTCTGTTAGACTGGCTGGAGAAAAGAACCTGTCATCTTCTCTGTTGGACAGGCTGGAGAGTAGAGCCTGTTGTTATGTTGGACAGGCTGGAGAGTAGAGCCTGTTGTTATGTTGGACAGGCTGGAGAGTAGAGCCTGTCGTTATGTTGGACAGGCTGGAGAGTAGAACCTGTCATTATGTTGGACAGGCTGGAGAGTAGACCCACTGGACCCTGTCATTGTTTAACGCTTTTACTGCTGGGACTCTCTCACTGCAAAACCCTTTTACTGCTGGGACCCTCTCACTGCAAAACCATTTTACTGCTGGGACCCTCTCACTGCATAACCATTTTACTGCTGGGACCTTCTCATTGTTTAACCCTTCTGTACATGTTGCCTCTTTAAATACCTTACCTATCTTATTTACTACATCAATAGGCATTGTATAAATATATATTTAAAGAAAGAGTGTCTTTATCATGTAATTTGCATTCTATAGCCACTTCAAGTTTCAGTCCATAGTTATTGGTTTTAGTACTCGGTGACTTCAGATAGACTTTAGTGGCATCCAAAACAACGTCAGCCCATAACTAATGCACTTATTTTGACCAGGGCCGTATGGCTTTGTGTTGGACACGGTACTCTGTCTAACCTGAATGACCTCGACAGGTCTTTGATTTGGTCTGGCCCTCTCAAGGTAATGTGTCCCGAGGGGGTGACGAATCACAGCCAGGTAGTAAATTACCTCTGACACTCTCAACCTCCTTCTATTAAGCTGCTGCACAGGACCCTCTCTGCCCTCTGAACCTTGACCCCTGGCCCCTTATAAAGTGGTTCCTTAGACACGCCAGTCTTGGATAAACATGGCCGGTAAATGAGAACAGGTTTTTTGAGGGGGGGTGATGTAATGCCGCCGCCGGATATGTGCTGGGTTTGATGTAACTGGCAGTTGGTTGGGTGAACGTTCCCCTAATGTTAGTCAGACTGACATGAAACGCTGAACTGTCCAAGAACGCCTGGAGGACCATGGGACTGTGATGTGGATGTGGAATGCCTGATGTCAATGTGCATGAG
Organism: Esox lucius; assembly: GCF_011004845.1. Taxonomy (NCBI): domain Eukaryota; kingdom Metazoa; phylum Chordata; class Actinopteri; order Esociformes; family Esocidae; genus Esox; species Esox lucius. The sequence continues at coordinate 41,984,725 of NC_047588.1, forward strand.
AATGTCCTGCATGATGTCTAGTGTGTAACATGTACCGTGTGTTTTAGTTTGGATCCGGCGTGTGTTCCCTGAGGAACGTGGGGAGGGAGAGAGCGGGGGGAGCAGGAAGGAAAGACAAAAGAGGGGAGGGAGGTGTGGTGATTGTGATGAGGAGAGGGTGAGCGTCGAAAGGAGTGGAGATGAAGATTAGGGGACCGAGGGCTTGAGATGAAGAGAATTCAGGTAGTGTCTTTTGGCACCACGACTTCAGTGAACCTTGACCCTTGTATTACCTGTCTCCAATCCTCCTCTGTGAACCTTGACCCCTGTGTTACCTGTCTCCAATCCTCCTCTGAGGCCACCATCTGCCCAGCGTACCCCTAAAATTTGTATAGTCAGCACCCTATTCCCTAAATAGTCAGCACCCTATTCCCTAAATAGTCAGCACCCTATTTCCTATATAGTCAGCACCCTATTCCCTATATAGTCAGCACCCTATTCCCTGTATAGTCAGCACCCTATTCCCTGTATAGTCAGCACCCTGTTCCCTGTATAGTCAGCACCCTATTCCCTGTATAGTCAGCACCCTATTCCCTATATAGTCAGCACCCTATTCCCTGTATAGTCAGCACCCTATTCCCTGTATAGTCAGCACCCTGTTCCCTGTATAGTCAGCACCCTGTTCCCTGTATAGTCAGCACCCTGTTCCCTGTATAGTCAGCACCCTATTCCCTGTATAGTCAGCACCCTATTCCCTGTATAGTCAGCACCCTATTCCCTGTATAGTCAGCACCCTATTCCCTGTATAGTCAGCACCCTATTCCCTGTATAGTCAGCACCCTGTTCCCTGTATAGTCAGCACCCTATTCCCTAAATAGTCAGCACCCTTTTGGCTCGAGCCTGATCAGAACTAGTGCCTTACACCGCGTAGTGAGTCGAGTGCAGTTTGGTGCAGCGTCAGGAGTCGATGTCAGCATATTTCAAGTTCACATCAACGACTGCTTTTGAAAGAACCATAGAATGGTGGAAACTGTGGCGGTTGGAGCGGCGGTTGGAGCGGCAGGGGGATGGGGTACGGCTGTCTCGCTGCCTGCAGTCGGAGCATAACAGGTCTGTTAGACCGTGGTCCGAGGACAGGAACTGTGTTCTGCATCACTGTCAGCAGCGTGTCTCTCTGGTTCCCTACGGTCTCCCTGTTCTGTTTTTAGTGCACTACTTTTGACCAGGCTAGTGTGTATTAGTAGGGCACTCTCCCGTCCCCTCCCCTCCTTTTCCATCCTGTCCTCTCCTGGCTCAGGATTTCTAATATAGTAGCTTTGACTTTCTATCCTAGTTGCACAACAGTTGACCCCCTCTTCTCTCCCCAAACCCCTTCCCCTCCCTCCCCAAACCCCCCCCCCCCCCACAACCCCCCCCCCGTTCCCTCTCCCTCTCCCTCCCCAACGTCCCCCCCCACCCACAAACCCTTCTCTACTTCTACTCCTGTCTTTTTCCCTACTTTTCTTTTTGCTCCTTCATTGTGTCATCCTGAAAGAGGGATTGATTTTAAGTTCGATTTAATCCATTTCCCACCCGGTCTTAAGTGCACCAGGGGTGCTTTTTGGGAGAAAAAGGGAATCAATATTTGACCCTACAAATAACATTTGACATCTACATTTGGTGTAGGCTTGGTAACTCTCTTAGTAGCTGACATCTGTCATGGATTGATCCCACATGTGCCTTGAAGTCATATTTTTCCTATAAATATGAATGCTATTAATATTAATGTGTTAAGTAATGTTTTGTAACCACTGCTTTTATCTTCTGATAGGTATTTCTACCAGCTGTCCAAACATAACTTCAATTTCCTCGATCAGATTGTTTCAATTAACATAATATAGTTTTAATTGAAACAATATTTACATGTGGATATTAATTTTGTTGTTGTAAATATTTTAGTTTTGTTTGACTCTGGAGGGAGAGTGGGAGACAGAGATTGATATTCTGGGTGAGGGGGTCTTGGCTGTCGTAGGTCTGATATGTTTATTATACATGATAATATATTCAGGCATTTTATTCATAGGAAACGGTGGGACAAGATAAGAGAGAGATTGTTTCTGAACGGGTGGCGGTCCAGATTCTAACCCACACTGCGGCAGTACCGGTCCAGGGGCTCGTATCATACGTTTAAGAACAACAACCCGGGAATCACTCAGACCCAAGAAGGAACCAGTGATCAGGCAGCTCAATAGTCAGACATCTCTCTCTGCCCCCCATCCCTGTCTTCCCCTCCATGCTGCCCAGTGGTCCCCAGACATTACTAATCACGGATCAGTTGGAATGATGGATGGCGTGCAGTTTGAAAAGCTCATGAAAAAGCAATGATTTCACTCACATTTTTGAATGTGTGATTATGGTTTCCGGAGCGTTTTGACGTCTTGATTTGGAGCCTGGAGGTTTAATCAGATTGATGAGGCTATTCATTCTCCTGGTCTGGCAGGACTACTCGACAAAGTTACCGAAATAGCCGCGTCCTCGTGAGCCTGAGCACGCTCAGCTCTGGGTTTTGTAGTTCGCCGAAACCGCAAGTGATTGCTTCGCGCGGTGACAACTCTTAAAGCACGCCGTGGGAACGGTGACCCCCCGGTCGATCGTATTCTTAGTCGCTGTTCACGCGGCCTCATCCACGCCGATATTAATAGACATGAATCCGTCTCTCCGTGTCACCGTGGTGACGTTGTCGCCACCCGGGCGTCTGTGATCAAGGTTGGTTGTGTTTGTTTAGCTGGAGTGTGACAGGGTGACTGACGGGGCCTTTGAAACCGAGCCGGGTGAGGCCGCAGAGCACACGTGCTGCTTTGGCCTTGGATGACTCCATCTGTTTTTACACACGCGGCCCTGTCTCTCTGTCTCTGAGTGACGAGGAAGTGGGGAGTTTATGCCCAGATTGTCGCAACGCTTAGGAAGAGAAACGCAGTCTTTTCTCTCTCTCTCTCTCGCTGCATCTTAACGTGTCCTTCCCTCCTCCTCGCTGCCGCAGAGAAGATGCCTTGTTTATAGGTTCAGACATTCTGATACATGGCCCATTCACCTGCATTCAGAGGCCGGAAACCCTGGGTTTCAGTTCTGTCTCTGTCATTATGATCAGCTGGCGGCCTCGTGTTGAGCCAAAAACCAGTTTGGACTCCTGTACAGTGAAAAATAGCCTTTAGGATACAAGGCCAGCTCTTGTGTTTTATGGAGTCATAGAGCTTTGGCTTGATACGAGACATTGCTGAGAACAGACGCTGTGGCCTGATGGTGAAGTGAGTTCTTCGATGCCTGCCTCCTGCACAAAGTAGATGGAGTGTCATTAGCATAGCTTAGTGTCTTCATGAATGCTGTTTCACCAGCTATCAGCTGTCTTGCACCAGAGAGGAACTGACATCAGCATGGGTTTGTTCTGGGTTTTTTCAAATTTCTGTTCTTGTAGGAGTTATGTGTCTGGTGGCTCTGTCTGTTCTTACACACTGACTTAATGCTGATAATTACCATGGACCTCAATATTATTATCACCTTATTTAATGCTGATGATTACCATGAACCTCAATATTATCATCACCTTATTTAATGCTGATAATTACCATGGACCTCAATATTATCATCACCATGCTTAGTGCTGATAATTACCATGGATCTCAATAGTATCATCACCATGCTTAGTGCTGATAATTACCATGGACCTCAATAGTATCATCACCATGCTTAGTGCTGATGATTACCATGGACCTCAATAGTATCATCACCATGCTTAGTGCTGATAATTACCATGGACCTCAATAGTATCATCACCATGCTTAGTGCTGATGATTACCATGGACCTCAATAGTATCATCACCATGCTTAGTGCTGATAATTACCATGGACCTCAATAGTATCATCACCATGCTTAGTGCTGATAATTACCATGGACCTCAATAGTAACATCACCATGCTTAGTGCTGATAATTACCATGGACCTCAATAGTATCATCACCATGCTTAGTGCTGATAATTACCATGGACCTCAGTAGTATCATCACCATGCTTAGTGCTGATGATTACTATGGACCTCAGTAGTATCATCACCATGCTTAGTGTATGTGAACCTTTGATCAGGGCCATTTGGGTGATTTCTGTTATCATTCTGATTTAAAAAGGAGCCAAACAGCTATGTGGTAAAGATGGCTTCATATGATCACTATCCTTAAATAAAATACTATTTTTATTTATCAGTGATATTTTCAAAATCAGTGCCAAGATTTCACAATTTCTGCCAGTGTATGCAGACTTATGATCACATCTGTGTGTGTGTGTGTGTCTGTGTATATGTGTGTGTATATATTTATATTCGTATGTGTTATTATGAGGTGTTATTGCCTTTGTTTAACAGTGTTCCTCCCTCCCTGTGTGTTCTCCTCCAGACACTCCTCTGTTGGTGAGGAGCAGCAGTGATTCTGCCCTGAGCCCCCCGTTGGAGACCCCACATCACGGCCTCCCTCAGGACCCCCCCTGCAGACCCCGTGCTCCCCCGATGGTAGGAAGTGGTCCCCCGCTGTACCGTTCTCTGCCTTGATCCACCCTCCCCGGCACACCTAACCTGCCACACCTCACTCTTAGTGGCACAGAACCTGAATCTGGATTTTCTGTTCAACTCAGCCATAGCGTTCTGAATAGGCTCTCTGGTTCATAGAGTTCTCTGGTTGATAGTTTGCCTGATGAGTTGCCAGTCGGAGGGCTGTACGCCGGTTACTTTGGGGACTTGGATCAGCTCAGGTAAATCGTGGGTGAACCGGTGGCTCATGCAGTTTTTGCCATGTGAAGCAGTGACCGGTCGGCGGAGGTTTCTGCTGAATCTGCCCAGGTGAACTTGGCAGGCATGTTAGTGGGGATAATATGAATGTGATTATCTTCTTATTCATGATTGTAAGGTTTCTATCTGGTGTTTTCCTGAATTATTCAATAGAGATTTATGGCATCTAGCTGTTATTGAATGGTTCTGGTCAATCACCTAGTAACAAACTCCAAACGAAAGGTCAGGGGTCAGAAACAGGTGAGAGTCTGTAGAGAGCTGAATGGTCTCTGGCAGACAGACACAGGCAGAGTATTGTTTTTAGAGAATTTGACTTTTACATGTAAACTGCTTAGGCAAACACAGAGCAGCATCGGAAGATTCTCTTTACGATACCTGGCCCCTCACCGTGGACCTGTCTTGGCGGATTATATCGCAGCCAGGAATGGGGACTTCTGAAGCCAGGATTCTGATGTGGTCGATATGTCGCACCAATCCTGTCTGCTCATCAAGTTCAGACTTGGATATTAATATGCATGAAACATCCAGTGACACCTTGTTAGGGTTCTGCAAGACAGAGTCTGCAGGGCCAGGATGTAACTGGACGATGAGGCTGTCAGTCTACAGGGCCAGGATGTAACTGGACGATGAGGCTGTCAGTCTACAGGGCCAAGATTTAACTGGACGATAAGGCTGTGACAGTCTACAGGGCCAGGATGTAACTGGACGATGAGGCTGTCAGTTTACAGGGCCAGGATGTAACTGGATGATGAGGCTGTCAGTTTACAGGGCCAGGATGTAACTGGATGATGAGGCTGTCAGTCTACAGGGCCAGGATGTAACTGGATGATGAGGCTGTCTGTCTACAGGGCCGGGATGTAACTGGTTGATGAGGCTGTCAGTCTACAGGGCCAGGATGTAATTGGATGATGAGGCTGTGACGGTCTACAGGGCCAGGATGTAACTGGATGATGAGGCTGTGACTGAGGGTTTTGAGTGCCTGACTGACTGTCAGTTACCAGACAGTTTAATCATTAATAAAATGTATTTTATAACATTTATTTTATACATCATCAGTTGTCACAAAGTGCTTTTACAAGACACCTATCCTGAAACCCCAAGGAGCAAACAACAACAGTGTTGAAGCTCAGTGGTTAGGAACCCCCCCCCCCCCAGTAGGGTCCAAACATGGAATGAGACCTAGAGAGGAACCAGACTCTAAGGGGTGGCCAGTCCTCTTCTGTGTGTGCTGGGTGACAGTTATAGGTGTACTTGAGCTTTTGGGCCATGTTGGTGTGTATGCTTGTTCATAAACTCTTGTGTTGTCTGTGTCCAGATTCCTTAACAGAATCCAAGTCAGCCGCGGGACAGCGCCTGGGGCAGGCCGGTGGGGGTGGGCGGTTGTTGAGTGGCTTAGCATGGAAGCATCTTGGACCACTATAAATGCATTTGTAACATATATCAGCATGCCATAACTGTTATAACTGGTTCATTCCACCACAGACCGGTTAGTTCCACCACAGACAGGTCAGTGGTTCATAAAGGTCGAGCTTGTGCCCCATTAATCCAGCCCTGGCCTTCCTGTTGCCCCCTAACCCATCAGTTCAGCTGCCCACCCCCCACCCCTGACTCGTCCACCAGTTGTGCGGTCTTCCTCTCTGTTGTTTTGGATTAGAGAACAAGAAGTGGACATTCCACAGGTATCATATGACCCCACTTTGATTGTCTTTGTCTGTGACGGGGTAATTTATCTGTTCGGGCGCGCGGGGGGAGGATGGGGGGGCTGTGGTATTCCTTTGTCTGAGTGCTTCAGATGTCAGTGGCTCCTATCCTGTCGGTTGCCTGCATCCAAAATGGCATCCATTTTCCTTTAGTGTGCTACTTCTGAACCGCTACCCATGGCACCCAGGTCGAAAGAAGAGCACTACACATTGACTATGGGGCCATTTGGGAGGCTGGCGATTACTCCTCTCTTTCATCTGGACCCAGACTGTCAGATCGAGTTCTGGAACAAAGACGGATGCCTCAGATCCCTTTCTCTGCTTTCTCCGGGGGTCAGGGGTCACACATCTGTCCCTGTGCTGACCTTCCTCCTGCTTTCACCAGCCTCTCCACCTACTTCCGTCCTGACCTCCCGTATCCCCCTAGGGCTTCTGGAAGTCTTGTTTCGCTACGTGACGAGAGCGTGACACAGAACCCAGACAGAATCTTTGTCCAACACTCTTGGGGCCGTGTCAGTGTTCCGGAACCCTATATGTACACACAGCATTCCAACAGAACAGAGGGGAGGGGCGAGAACACTACACCTCTGTTCTGCTCTGTTGTTGTTTGTGTATTCATTAACCGGCGGCATGCAGGAGTTATTATCTCCAGGCTGGCCCACACCTGCGCCTTCACACTGCCCCACGTCACCTTCATCGTCCACGCCTTCATCATGCGCACCAAATCATCCATCCCTTAGCCCAACCGCACAACCTCATAATAAAGTACTTGATGGAATATAGAAGCAGCTGGTTTTACCTGGGTTTTGTTGATGGCTTCGGTAATGTGTTACTGGGCTAACCTCGAATGTAGCTGACTGATTGAATTGAGGGACGTAGTGGACCCACGAGCGCGCACGTGAACACACAAGCATGCACACTGAGGAATGTTTCAAGACATACTTCCCCGTTTTTCTCCCCATCTCAACTTGGGCTCATTTGTGAGTATGACCATTGCTCATTACAACATTACAACCACAGCAGGCTCAGGATGGTTAAGGTCGTGGTGTGGCATTCCTCCTAGAACGGTGCTCTACCTACAATGTTCAGGAACCTTTTCCCCACATCAGATCTGTCCTACGCGTGCCATGGCCTCTACAGTCGGATAGACTTTCAGACTGACTCCCTGATTTTCTTTTTGAAGATATGTTGTGGTGTGGATTTGTGGCAGATTTCAAACCTGTGTCCCCTGGTCACATAAACGAATGCAATGTAGGGCACGTCCCTGGTCCACGATGCTCTAAATCAGAGACTGTACTGACGAGATTAGCCTTCAGTAGACTCTTCCTCATAGACCGTACTGAAGAGATTAGCCTTCAGTAGACGCTTAATCATAGACCGTACTGAAGAGATTAGCCTTCAGTAGACTCTTCCTCATAGACCGTACTGAAGAGATAAGCCTTCAGTAGACACTTCATCATAGACTGTACTGAAGAGATTAGCCTTCAGTAGACACTTCATCATAGAACGTACTGAAGAGATTAGCCTTCAGTAGACGCTTAATCATAGACCGTACTGAAGAGATTAGCCTTCAGCAGACTCTTCCTCATAGACCGTACTGAAGAGATAAGCCTTCAGTAGACACTTCATCATAGACTGTACTGAAGAGATTAGCCTTCAGTAGACACTTCATCATAGACCGTACTGAAGAGATTTGCCTTCAGTAGACTCTTCCTCATAGACCGTACTGAAGAGATTAGCCTTCAGTAGACACTTCATCATAGACTGTACTGAAGAGATTAGCCTTCAGTAGACTCTTCCTCATAGACCGTACTGAAGAGATTAGCCTTCAGTAGACACTTCATCATAGACTGTACTGAAGAGATTAGCCTTCAGTAGACACTTCATCATAGACCGTACTGAAGAGATTAGCCTTCAGTAGACACTTCATCATAGACCGTACCGAAGAGATTAGCCTTCAGTAGACACTTCATCATAGACCGTACCGAAGAGATTAGCCTTCAGTAGACACTTCATCATAGACTGTACTGAAGAGATTAGCCTTCAGTAGACACTTCATCATAGACTGTACTGAAGAGATTAGCCTTCAGTAGACACTTCATCATAGACCGTACTGAAGAGATTAGCCTTCAGTAGACACTTCATCACAGACCGTACTGAAGAGATTTGCCTTGAGTAGACACTTCATCATAGACTGTACTGAAGAGATTAGCCTTCAGTAGACGCTTCCTCATAGACCGTACTGAAGAGATTAACCTTCAGTAGACAATTCCATCATAGACCGTACTGAAGAGATTAGCCTTCAGTAGACGCTTAAGTGTTAAGACTGAGTCTGTGTCAGATAATAATCATCATTCCACAATAATGGAGCTGTTTGTTTAGAAATCCTGGGTGCAGTAAGGGGGCCTGTGTTTGTGTAGGTGTGTATGGCTGGACCAGTTGAGAGGTAAGTAGGAGCAAGTCCATGTCATGAAGGTTACCAGTAAACTGAAAAGAGAAGAACATTACAGTAGTATAAAAAATATTATATTTTCTGCATAATTTTGATAGAAACATCTATCAAAATAGCAATGCCCCTTTATGTAGCAATTATCGTACCTATTCCAGTAAAAAAATTAAGAGGAGTGCACAATTAGGTTAAAGTGAGTATTTAGTATTTGGGTGAATCCAGTCCGAAAAATATATTACAACAGTGCTTTGTCAATGTTCAAATATCAATTTATTTTGTTTTGTGACTTAGACTGTACCAATGACGTGGACTGCACCAATTGAACTGTATTTATATTTCTAAATAAAACTGTATTTATACATTTAACTGTATTTATAATTTGGACACCATTCAGAGGCCCAGGGATGACATTAGGTTATATAAGCTAAGGCCTGGAGTATTAGGACAGGTGTCTGTGTTTCCATGTAGGACTATGGCTGAATCCCAAATGGGGCTCTATTCTCTATGTAGGGCTCTACTTAAGTCCATGTGGCTGGGGCACCATGCAGGGAGTCATTGGGGAGTGTATATGGACTAAGGCCCCAGATGGAGTTCACATTCAATTCCACCATCTGAAGGCCTTTTCATCTGAAAGTCATCCCAGACCATCTCGAACTTCCTCAAACCTTCGCAAACTCGGCCTCTGATCAGAAAGCAGACTTTGAAGTGGGGAAGGAAAGGCTCCCAATCTGTCAAAGTAAATACACTTCTTAGAAGATCCACTGAGACGTTAAACAGAGAACCTCCGTAATGTCGTTTTTGAATAGTGACCCTTTCGTGGTCTTCATTCAGGATGATAGTTTCTCCTGTGTGCTGCTTGACAACCATTGGACCATGTTACCACAACACACCTCTTCAAATCCTGCTCCTGAGATATGGCTGTTATTTATCTTTATAGGGAAGCAACTAGGTTCTTAATTCATTATTACTCCCTGCTGAGCCAATTAGACCCAGGTGTTGGTTGTGCTGGGCCTTGTCTCTGTGGATCTGAAGAGGGGGGCAGGTGATCTGCTCCCTGGAGGCCCAGTTGGTAGACACATGCCTTGCCAGAGTTTTTGGTTTGAATCCCAGGGTGGTGGGTTTGAATCCCAAGGCGGTGGGTTTGAATCCCTGGGCAGTGGGTTTGAATCCCTGGGCAATGGGTTTGAATCCCTGGGCAGTGGGTTTGAATCCCAGGGCGGTGGGTTTGAATCCCAGGGCGGTGGGTTTGAATCCCACGGCGGTGGGTTTGAATCCCAGGGCGGTGGGTTTGAATCCCAGGGTGATTGGTTTTAAAACCATGAAAACTTGAGAAAATGTATGAACTTGCCGCACTACTCGCTGCTTTGTCTGTTTAGTGACTGAAATGTAAAACGTTTCTCAGATGTGATTTATCTGGTCGTGGCATCTTCCTGGGATGGTGTTGGAGGGGCCACATGGTTTTAACCACCATGGATCGTCCAGGGGATGATCTGGTCTGTCCTGCTGTCCCTGGGCCAGGGGATGATCTGGTCTGTCCTGCTGTCCCTGGGCCAGGGGATGATCTGGTCTGTCCTGCTGTCCCTGGGCCAGGGGATGATCTGGTCTGTCCTGCTGTCCCTGGGCCAGGGGATGATCTGGTCTGTCCTGCTGTCCCTGGGCCAGGGGATGATCTGGTCTGTCCTGCTGTCCCTGGGCCAGGGGATGATCTGGTCTGTCCTGCTGTCCCTGGGCCAGGGCATGATCTGGTCTGTCCTGCTGTCCCTGGGCCAGGGGATGATCTGGTCTGTCCTGCTGTCTCCGGGCCAGGGCATGATCTGGTCTGTCCTGCTGTCCCTGGGCCAGGGGATGATCTGGTCTGTCCTGCTGTCCCTGGGCCAGGGAATGATCTGGTCTGTCCTGCTGTCCCTGGGCCAGGGAATGATCTGGTCTGTCCTGCTGTCTCCGGGCCAGGGCATGATCTGGTCTGTCCTGCTGTCCCTGGGCCAGGGAATGATCTGGTCTGTCCTGCTGTCCCTGGGCCAGGGGATGATCTGGTCTGTCCTGCTGTCTCCGGGCCAGGGCATGATCTGGTCTGTCCTGCTGGAGCCTGGCCTAACAGGACCTGCATGATGAGCAGGGAAGTTGCCAACTTCAGAGAATTCAAAAATCTAAGTTACTAAAAGAGAGAGGGGGTCGTGACACCCAGTCTAAGAGACTACATCATCTGACATCTGGACCCAGAACCACCCCTCACCTGTCCTTTATACTGGACCCAGAACCACCCCTCACCTGACCTTTATATTGGACCCAGAACCACCCCTCACCTGACCTTTATACTGGACCCAGAACCACCCCTCACCTGACCTTTATACTGGACACAGAACCACCCCTCACCTGAGCTTTATATTGGACCCAGAACCACCCCTCACCTGTCCTTTATACTGGACCCAGAACCACCCCTCACCTGACCTTTATATTGGACCCAGAACCACCCCTCATCTGACCTTTATACTGGACCCAGAACCACCCCTCACCTGACCTTTATACTGGACACAGAACCACCCCTCACCTGACCTTTATATTGGACCCAGAACCACCCCTCACCTGACCTTTATATTGGACCCAGAACCACCCCATCTGCTGTCCATACACCTCATCCCTCCATCAGACAGTACATCTCATCATCCATCCTCCTCATCCCTCCATCAGACAGTACATGTCATCATCCATCCACCTCATCCCTCCAACAGACAGTACATGTCATCATCCATCCTCCTCATCCCTCCATCGGATATGGTATCAAAGCTTGACACTTTTAGTTCTCATCCTCCCTCCCCCTAGTGGTCTCTCACACTCCTTTGAAATTATACTTAAAGGATACAAGCGTTCAAATTAAAATGGTTCATGCTTAATCGAACAGCCTCTCTTTCACAAACCCCCAATTAACATCAGTTCTATAACACTGTCTCTCTCTCAGCCACCCAGTGGGGGCAATTACACTGCCTGCTTGGCTGATGAAGGCAGGCTCTAACCCCCCCCCCCACACACACACACACACACACACACACACACAGTGTTCCAAAAACTCAACAGAGAACCTTGTGAACATGTCAGGGTGCGATGTACCAGTCAGTGTCTAGGTGTGTGTGTGTGTGTGTGTGTGTGTGTGTAGTCTCCAGCCTAGGGCTATACATCCTCACATCTTTTCACTCTTCAAACCTGTCTATCCCTTCCTCCTTCTCTATTCTCACTCTGCCCCCTCCATCCCTCCCGGTCTCTCTCTTTCCTTTACCCCCCCACCCCTATATCTCTCTACACTCTTCTCACCCTCCTTAATCAGCCCCCCCCACCTCCAGTGTGGGTGTTAAACCTGCTCCCATCAGACGGGGACCTCCTCACTCCTCCAAAAGCATAACTATATACTATATAACTATATACTATATAACTATATACTATATAACTATATAACTATATACTATATACTATATAACTATATACCTATATAACTATATACTATATTACAATATACTATATTACTATATACTATATAACTATATACTATATAACTATATACTATATAGCTATATACTATATACTATATACCTATATAACTATATACTATATAACTATATACTATATTACTATATACTATATTACTATATAACTATATACTATATAACTATATACTATATACTATATAACTATATACTATATAACTATATAACTATATACTATATAACTATATAACTATATACTATATAACTATATACTATATAACTATATACTATATAACTATATAACTATATACTATATAACTATATACTATATAACTATATAACTATATACTATATAACTATATACTATATAACTATATAACTATATACTATATAACTATATACTATATAACTATTTACGTAACTTTTCCCAAAACACAGACAGAACTGCTAAGTAGTCTTGCCTGGCAGAAGTGTATCATGATTAAGCCCATCATTTGTATTTATTGTTTGTGTTTAGTATTAAATATCAACAGTGGTATACTATCAAAGTATCCCACACAGCCAATTCCTCAAACGCAAGATGTGCAGAACAGCAATATGTGCAAAATTATACATTTGATTTTGTCTGTGAAGAACAAAAAATCTCTTTACATAGGAAAATACCATCAAGAGAACGTCCTTCTAAAACCCTGTCCTCCTAAAGCAGTGTATGTAGAGGTTTTTCACTTGCTTTGGCCATTGTTTGGAAAACAGTGTTGAGTTTTCTGGTTGGAATGCTAATAGAAACGCCCTGCACTCATCCCCATGGCCTGGTTCCTGTTCCTGTGGCAGATCGGTTGTTGTGGTCACAACATGTAAATGCATAATGACCCGGTGTTACCCGGGACTCTGCGTCTGAGGACTGAGAATAATTCTATAAATTACAGCTTGCCGCATGTTCTTGAAGGCATGCCTCTCAAGTGCCACCCTATTTCTTAGCTAGTTCACTACTTATGACCATAGACCGGTTCAAAAGTAGTGTGCTACATAGGGGGTAGGTTTCCGTTTGTGAGGCTTCACACCATCTCCTTCAGTTGGAAGGAGGGCTACATCCAATAATGATGGGGCTGGTTTCCAGTGGTTACCACTCATCTTAGACACTAGACTCTCTCTCTCCCTCTCTCCCTTTCTCGCTCTCCCTTTCTACCTCCCCTTTTCTCTCACTCTCTGTCCTTTTCTGTCTCCCCCCTCTGTCTCTACATATGTATCTCCCCCCTGTCCCTTTCTGTCTCCCCCCTCTGTCTCTACAAATGTATCTCCCCCTGTCCCTTTCTGTCTCCCCCCTCTGTCTCTACATATGTATCTCCCCCCTGTCCCTTTCTGTCTCCCCCCTCTGTCTCTACAAATGTATCTCCCCCTGTCCCTTACAGTCTCCCCCCTGTCTCTGCATATGTATCTCCCCCCTCTGTCCCTTTCTGTCTCCCCCCTCTGTCTCTACATATGTATCTCCCCTCTGTCTCTGCATATGTATCTCCCCCCTCTGTCTCTGCATATGTATCTCCCCCCTCTGTCCCTTTCTGTCTCCCCTCTGTCTCTGCATATGTATCTCCCCCCTCTGTCTCTGCATATGTATCTCCCCCCTCTGTCCCTTTCTGTCTCCCCTCTGTCTCTGCATATGTATCTCCCCCCTCTGTCTCTGCATATGTATCTCCCCCCTCTGTCCCTTTCTGTCTCCCCTCTGTCTCTGCATATGCATCTCCCCCCTCTGTCTCTGCATATGTATCTCCCCCCTCTGTCCCTTTCTGTCTCCCCTCTGTCTCTGCATATGTATCTCCCCCCTCTGTCTCTGCATATGTATCTCCCCCCTCTGTCCCTTTCTGTCTCCCCTCTGTCTCTGCATATGTATCTCCCCCCTCTGTCTCTGCATATGTATCTCCCCCCTCTGTCCCTTTCTGTCTCCCCTCTGTCTCTGCATATGCATCTCCCCCCTCTGTCTCTGCATATGTATCTCCCCCCTCTGTCCCTTTCTGTCTCCCCTCTGTCTCTACATATGTATCTCCCCCCTCTGTCTCTCCTGTCATCTCTTTGTTTTTTCTGGTTCTCTCCACTCATTCACTCCCTGTATCTCTCTCTCCAGTCACGGTCCTGCCAGCCAAATAGCCCCCCCCCCACTTCAGTCACACACAGCGTGTCTCTAATAACTGCTGGGGAGTGCGTAATGAAGGGTTACAGCACTAATGAACTGAGTGCTGCCTGGACTTGAGTGGCATATACCTGGTTTCAAATGCTATTTGATGTCTTTCCATTTCAGCAGGAGGGTTGTTTTAGCGTTTCTGGAGCGTCAAATAGGCCGGGTTTCCTCGGCCCGTCAGATCAGCTGGTCCGTGGATCCAGGCCAGACCACTCAAGCCCAGATAAAGGATTCAGAATGGTGGTGAACGGTGGTTGAATCCATGTGTGGCGAAGATGCCGCCTGATTCTCCCAGTCAATCCCAAATGGCACCCTATTCCACATTCAGGCCTGATTGAAGGGAGGGCAATAAGTAGGCACTAGTGTGCAGTTTGGGGCCAACCTCAGAGTGCAGAGCTGGAGAAGCACAGAGTGAAGGGATGAAATCCTCCCCAGCTGGTCCTGGACTGAGGTAGTGGGCTGGGTGAGGGGGGCCGCTGGGTAAATTGGCGGCGCTAGGTAAATTGGGGGCGCTGGGTAAAGGGTGGCTGGAGTGATGTTCCACTTGCCCTCTTTGAAAATTAAGTGGATAACAGAGTGAATGAAGCCCTATTTTATTTCTGTTTCATCTCTATTTCACTCCTTTTCTCATCCTCCATCTCTCTCTCTCTCACAATGTCTCCATTTCTCTCTCACGATGTCTCCATCTCTCTCTCTCTCACGATGTCTCCATCTCTCTCTCTCTCTCACGATGTCTCCATCTCTCTCACGATGTCTCCATCTCTCTCTCTCTCACGATGTCTCCATCTCTCTCTCTCTCACGATGTCTCCATCTCTCTCTCTCTCTCACGATGTCTCCATCTCTCTCACGATGTCTCCATCTCTCTCACGATGTCTCCATCTCTCTCTCTCTCTCACGATGTCTCCATCTCTCTCTCTCTCTCTCTCTCTCACGATGTCTCCATCTCTCTCACGATGTCTCCATCTCTCTCACGATGTCTCCATCTCTCTCACGATGTCTCCATCTCTCTCACGATGTCTCCATCTCTCTCACGATGTCTCCATCTCTCTCACGATGTCTCCATCTCTCTCTCTGTCACGATGTCTCCATCTCTCTCTCTGTCACGATGTCTCCATCTCTCTCTCTCTCTCTCTCTCTCTCTCTGGCGATGTCTCCATCTCTCTCTCTCTGGCGATGTCTCCATCTCTCTCTCTCTCACGATGTCTCCATCTCTCTCTCTCTCACTATGTCTCCATCTCTTGCTCTCTCACGATGTCTCCATCTCTCTCTTTGACAATACAGTGGAGTATTTGATACACTGCCGATTTTGCAGGTTTTCCCACTTACAAACCATGTAGAGGTCTGTAATTTTTATCATAGGTACACTTCAACTGTGAGTGACATAAATACAGAAAATCACATTGTATGATTTTTAAGTAATTCATTAGCATTTTTTTATATTTGATACATCAGTATTTGATACATCAGAAAAGCAGAACTTAATATTTGGTACAGAAACCTTTGTTTGCAATTACAGATATCATACGTTTCCTGTAGTTCTTGACCAGGTTTGCACACACTGCAGCAGGGATTTTGGCCCACTCCTCCATACAGACCTCCTCCAGATCCTTCAGGTTTTGGGCTGTCACTGGGCAATACGGACTTTCAGGTCCCTCCAAGGATTTTCTATTGGGTTCAGGTCTGGAGACTGGCTAGGCCACTCCAGGACCTTGAGATGCTTCTTACGGAGCCACTCCTTAGTTGCCCTGGCTGTGTGTTTCGGGTAGTTGTTATGCTGGAAGACCCAGCCATGACCCCTCTTCAATGCTCTTACTGAGGGAAGGAGGTTGTTAGTCATGATCTCGCGATACATGGCCCCATCCATCCTCCCCTCAATACGGTGCAGTCGTCCTATACCCTTTGCAGAAAAGCATCCCCAAAGAATGATGTTTCCACCTCCATGCTTCATGGTTGGGATGGTGTTCTTGGGGTTGTACTCATCCTTCTTCTTCCTCCAAACACAACGAGTGGAGTTTAGACCAAAAAGCTCTATTTTTGTCTCATCAGACCACATGACCTTCTCCCATTCCTCCTCTGGATCATCCAGATGGTCATTGGCAAACTTCAGACGGGCCTGGACATGCGCTGGCTTGAGCAGGGGGACCTTGCTTGCGCTGCAGGATTTTAATCCATGATAGCCTAGTTTCTTAAAGAAAAACTAACAGGTCTGTGAGAGCCGGAATTCTTACTGGTTGGTAGGTGATCAAATACTTATGTCATGTAATAAAATGCTAATTCATTATTAAAAAATCATATAATGTGATTTTCTGGATTTTTTTGTCACTCACAGTTGAAGTGTACCTATGATAAAATTACAGATCTCTACATGCTTTGTAAGTAGGAAAACCTGCAAAGTCGGCAGTGTATCAAATATTTGTTCTCCCCACTGTATCTCCAACATCTCTGTGATGATTTCTCCATTCCTCTCTGACAATTTCTCCATTTCCCATTGACAATATCTCCATCTCTCTTTCTGAAAAAATCTCCATCTCTATAACAACATCGCCATCTTTCTCTGAAGATCTCTCTCTTAGTTTTAACAGTTTGGTCCAGTCAGGTAGCTAGGTGTTTGAAATAGGTCTGTCTATTTATCCATCTCTGAGTGTCGGCTTCGGTTATAGCAGTTCGGTAGCTCACCTAGCATTTAAGGGGTGACTCATGCATAAAAACCCAGGCGTCTGGATATTCTTATGTCTCTAGTTTTTAGCCCAAGGTGTTTGATGTCAGTATTTATCAAGCATCTGTGCCCAAGGCCCCCTAAGCCAGAAGCAGACCTGGTATCTAAGGTGTTTTGTAGACGGTTTGACACCGCTATTTATTTATCTAATGTGGTTCCAGCAGCACCTGAGGTCGTTAGCCCCCCTCGTCTCCTGAGGGCGCTGTCTGTCTCCCGGCCATGCTAATTGAGGTGGGAGTATTTACCGGTCGCTGCGGCCCTCTGGGTTTAATACAGGAAAACAACTGTTATTATTCATGTTGCCGTTTTCTCCGTGGCCCAGTGTGTCCCTGCCTGACTGGGATTGGGCCCCATGGGGTGACACGACTGTCCTCCGTCCTAAACACCTCCTATTCCTGCTTGGTGCGCTACGTTGACCAGGAGCCATGTAAGTGGATGCGCTGTGGAACAGCTGGGCATTTTGTAGGGAGTAGTGGGTCATTTGGTCCTGCTGGAGTAGTAGCTGTCTGGGTGGGGCTACCTAACCCTGATCCCAGAGACCCGCCATCCTGGACATTCTCTCTTAAACCGCAATTGTGATGAACTCGACTAGGCTTCTTGTCCAGGTCATTTTTTTTAGTCAGATTTGTTAAATCAAGGCTTGGAGGGAAACCCTACAGGATGATGAACCGTAAACAGTTGTAAAGAATTAACTTGACATCCTTTGTTTTTATTAATCATACATTGTATGTTGTGATAACTTCGGTTTTGATCCAGAGGGGAACGTGCTTGAGTTTCATTGTCCGTTCTGGACCGGTCTCTGTGTCCATTATTCTGAGCAGTCAGCGGTGTGATCGGAGCAAAGTGTCTGTTGTAATGTAACCAGAGCCCAGCCTTTGGACCACAGCAGACACGCATCGATAAGACACCCTGAAAACACACACGTTTTCTGTCCATACAGTTCCTGCTCTAATGTCTTTGTGGTTCAGCCCGCCGGCCTCTTGACATGTCATTGCTCACGGCGCTCTGTACAGGAGACATTAGTCAAATCAAGTCGGCCGCCGTGTCCCAAATGGACCCCTGTTCCCTAAGAAGTGTGCACTCCCCATACCAGGGCTCTGCAGGGAAGAGGGAGCCATATGGGATGCTGGACGTGTGTTCAGTTTGTCATTCTCCCAGCATGCATCGGTATACCAGAAAACACTTAGCAGATTAGTTATTGTCTAATTAGTAGGAACACTAACAGCGTATATGGCGGTTTGTGCAATAATTTGATTTGACTAAATGAATAGCTGACTCCAAGGTTCATTTATTATCATCTTTTATTATTTTTTTTACACACGCAGGCATATCTGTCTCCTTTTAACTGATGTTCTCACAAAGACAGAAGGGCTTTTAGGTTAAAAGGGACAAAAAAATTCTATCTGGACAAAATGTTGATTTTTTACCAGGGGGTGGGGCTGTGTATATGTATGCTGTAAAGTGCGCGTTTTAAGATTCACTCTAGCTTTACGGAGCGTGTCGTGTTTTTGGTTGTAATAAACACAAGTGGGGTAAAGACAGATGTGTGTGTTGTTTACGAGCTGGGACGTGTGTGTTGTTTAGTCCACTAACCCTGCCTTAATTAATGAAGGCTCCAGCTGCACACGTTCAGTGGTCAGCAGGATTGATTTCTGGACAACTCTCCAGTCCTACATTTGGTACCGAGGCCTTTGGACCATGCCGGAGCTGCTGAGGTGAAACCAGTCTCCCCCTCATTACTAGTGGGCAGTTCATGGTGTCATCTCCTCTTCCTCCTGCCTTCAGACACAAGCCACCAGGCGACCTATAGGGTTAATGTACCAGACAGGCGGCTTACAGAGTTGGGGGTCTAACAGTCTAGAGTAACGGGCTTGTGTGCTTTGGTCTGACAGGAGGTGTTGGTACTGTGATGGGGTCAGAGGTCAAACAGAAGTGCATTAGGGGGCTCCCTGGTCGCAGTGACCCTGAGTATACAGGCTGTCACTCTCCAAGAGCAATTTGATCCATTACCCAGTCACACACACACACACACACACACACACACGCACGCGCACACACGCTAGTTCATAGTGACATATTTTAAAATGTGTTATTATTTGCAATGGGACCCTTCCGGAGGTAAGGAGCTGGCTGTCTGTCCTCCTTCTCCTCCTGCCCTCCCCCCAGCGGAGTGGTGTTGGGGAGCCCTGAACAACAGCCTTCCCTCCCCTGATGTTTTGGTGATGGTGTCGGGGAGCCCTGAACAACAGCCTTCCCTCCCCTGATGTTTTGGTGATGGTGTCGGGGAGCCCTGAACAACATCCTTCCCTCACCTGATGTTTTGGTGATGGTGTTTGGGAGCCCTGAACAACATCCTTCCCTCACCTGATGTTTTGGTGATGGTGTCGGGGAGCCCTGAACAACATCCTTCCCTCACCTGATGTTTTGGTGATGGTGTCGGGGAGCCCTGAACAACATCCTTCCCTCACCTGATGTTTTGGTGATGGTGTCGGGGAGCCCTGAACAACATCCTTCCCTCACCTGATGTTTTGGTGATGGTGTCGGGGAGCCCTGAACAACATCCTTCCCTCACCTGATGTTTTGGTGATGGTGTCGGGGAGCCCTGAACAACATCCTTCCCTCACCTGATGTTTTGGTGATGGTGTCGGGGAGCCCTGAACAACATCCTTCCCTCACCTGGTGTTTTGGTGATGGTGTTTGGGAGCCCTGAAGAACATCCTTCCCTCACCTGGTGTTTTGGTGATGGTGTTGGGGAGCCCTGAACAACAGCCTTCCCTCACCTGATGTTTGGGTGATGGTGTTGGGGAGCCCTGAACAACATCCTTCCCTCACCTGGTGTTTTGGTGATAGTGTTGGGGAGCCCTGAACAACATCCTTCCCTCACCTGATGTTTTGGTGATGGTGTTGGGGAGCCCTGAACAACATCCTTCCCTCACCTGATGTTTTGGTGATGGTGTCGGGGAGCCCTGTCCAACACGTTGGTCCAAGATCTGGCATTGATGCTCGACTGGGTTGAGACCTGGTGACTGTGAAGCCCGTAGCATTTGATTCACGCTCATGAAACCATTCAGTGACCCCTCGTGCCCTGTGGATGGAGGTCGTTCTCATCCTGAAAGTCACACAGTAACGACCCCTCATCCTTTCTTCTGGCCATCTTGAACCCAAATCAAGGTCAACGGGGCATGCTCAGCATTTTTAGTAAATGCCACAGAACATGGTAGGATGTTAACTGTTTAATTGTATCATGCAGTAGACCTGTATGGAAACTTCTTTGATCATGTTCCTCCATTCAATTCTTCTGGGTTTTTCCTTTAATTTGTTGCCGTCAGCACAGCCTTGTTTGGCATTTTCTCTCCTCTATTTTCTCTCCCCTAACCCTTAAATGCCAATGAAAAGCAAAGCGTAAAATAACCCCACAAACCACACTCCTGGAAGGAGAATACAGATGGTCTAGATGTAGGACCTGGCCCAGGTGTTAACACAGAGGCGGACAAGATTGAGCATTCAGGGTTAAAGGTCACATTCTGTAATGGATGTTCAACTGAGTTTCTGTTGGAGAAACGTGTCATGTAGGAGATGTTTTATTCTGCCTCCAGTGTGACAGTTACCATAGATACTGATACAGCTTCATCCTTTTCTCCCCAATCCCAAGACAATGAAGATGAACTGACTCAGGATCGGACAGACCGAACCGACCCGGGATCGGACAGACCGAACCGACCCGGGATCGGGCAGACCGAACCGACCCGGGATCGGGCAGACCGAACCGACCCGGGATCGGGCAGACCGAACCGACCCGGGATCGGGCAGACCGAACCGACCCGGGATCGGGCAGACCGAACCGACCCGGGATCGGGCAGACGTTATTAAGGCAGTGCTAGTCCCTATAGGGCTCCGTTCCACAGTTCTGTTTTCTCCCGTCATTTATGCCAGTTAAGTACGCTAAGAACAGATTCTGTTTTACCTCAATGACCTGGGAGCCATTAGGTTTAACTGTCTTGCTCAGGGGCAGAATGGCAGGGGTTTGGGATTAGAACCAGCAACCTTTCACTTACTGTCCCAATGCTTTTGACCAGCTATCCTGCCCTTTGAGTGTCAGTGCTGTGACCCGTTGTCGTGTTGACCAGCCTGTTCTGTTGTCACCACAGGGGGTGGAGCATGGACAGGGGGTGGAGCATGGACATGGGGTGGAGCATGGACTGGGACTTGACCACACAGCCGAACCGACAGAGGACGTCTCCAAACTGAACTCCACCTCCCTCAGGTAACTGTGTGGGTTTGTGTCTGTGTGAGAGGTTTCAGAAGCACTCCGCTGTTTCAGAGTACTTTGCTGTGTTGACCAGGTGAGGGAACATCCTAAATAAGACCTTATGAAACGCCTTTACTGGGTGATTTCAGTGCTCTTTAGGAACTTCCACGATGTGGTGAACACATGCAAGTACGTAATACCTCAGATGAAAAGTCATGTTCGCTAACAGCAGCAGCCACCGGCTCATTGACCTCACTGATGGTGGGGTTTTGTGTGAATACTGATGTTGATATTGAGAGGCTATTCCACAATGAAGGTGTGTGTGTGTTTATGTGGTGTGTGTATACAGTACATGTCTGTTCCATTTTGCAAGTGTGTGTGTGTGTGTGTGTGTGTGTGCGCGCATAGTTCAGTGTGTTTCGCTGTGTGTGTTCGTGTTCTATTTTCTCTCCCATATCATTAAAAACTAAAAATTGTAATTCTTTATTATGCTCTGGTCTCTATTGAGCAGATCAAGGCTGCAGTGAACTTACCATATCAAATGATAAATCATTAACGAACTACAAACGCTGAGCGAAACGGGGTTAACGACATACAACAAATGTGCATTAATCAGCTGTGCTAATGAGCTAGTCAGGGAATAGCAGCAGTCCCAAATGCCATCACATTCCCTTAACTTAGGAAACCTGGTCAAGATGAGTCTGTTACATAGGGAACATGATGCCATTTAGGACACTTCCCAACAGAAGCACTGTCCTCATCGTGGTGGTAGAGGAGTTTAAACCAGTCTTGATGTGGTGGTAGAGGAGTTTAAACCAGTCTTGATGTGGTGGTAGAGGAGTCTAAACCAGTCTTGATGTGGTGGTAGAGGAGTCTAAACCAGTCTTGATGTGGTGGTAGAGGAGTCTAAACTAGTCTTGATGTGGTGGTAGAGGAGTCTAAACTAGTCTTGATGTGGTGGTAGAGGAGTCTAAACCAGTCTTGATGTGGTGGTAGAGGAGTTTAAACTAGTCTTGATGTGGTGGTAGAGGAGTTTAAACTAGTCTTGATGTGGTGGTAGAGGAGTTTAAACTAGTCTTGATGTGGTGGTAGAGGAGTCTAAACCAGTCTTGATGTGGTGGTAGAGGAGTCTAAACCAGTCTTGATGTGGTGGTAGAGGAGTTTAAACTAGTCTTGATGTGGTGGTAGAGGAGTTTAAACTAGTCTTGATGTGGTGGTAGAGGAGTCTAAACTAGTCTTGATGTGGTGGTAGAGGAGTCTAAACTAGTCTTGATGTGGTGGTAGAGGAGTTTAAACTAGTCTTGATGTGGTGGTAGAGGAGTCTAAACTAGTCTTGATGTGGTGGTAGAGGAGTCTAAACTAGTCTTGATGTGGTGGTAGAGGAGTTTAAACTAGTCTTGATGTGGTGGTAGAGGAGTTTAAACTAGTCTTGATGTGGTGGTAGAGGAGTTTAAACTAGTCTTGATGTGGTGGTAGAGGAGTCTAAACTAGTCTTGATGTGGTGGTAGAGGAGTTTAAACTAGTCTTGATGTGGTGGTAGAGGAGTTTAAACTAGTCTTGATGTGGTGGTAGAGGAGTTTAAACTAGTCTTGATGTGGTGTTAGAGGAGTCTAAACTAGTCTTGATGTGGTGGTAGAGGAGTTTAAACTAGTCTTGATGTGGTGGTAGAGGAGTTTAAACTAGTCTTGATGTGGTGGTAGAGGAGTTTAAACTAGTCTTGATGTGGTGGTAGAGGAGTTTAAACTAGTCTTGATGTGGTGGTAGAGGAGTTTGAACCAACCGTTTACTCCAGTTGTGTAGGTTGAATATATAAGTATTTATGGTTTTACATCGCACCTCACTAGACCATTTCCCTAGCAACATGCAGTAACCAGGGTGCACATGACTATGAGATTATTTTCTCTCCTGCACACTGTCTCACCGCACATACACACACACACACACACACACACACACACACACACAGACAGACAGACAGACAAACCGATGGCCAGCAAGCTCACACACGCGCCCTCTCAGCAGAATTATAGATAAATGATGTAATGGTTGGTGCGGCCGGCCTGTGGTTAAACGATGCTTGAAATTGCCAAAAATTCTGAGATGAGCGTGAGAGCATAGCTATAAATATTGTAAAAGTAAGTCATCAGTTGAGCATGTGAGCCGTTTCCAAGCATCGCCACAGCAACATCGCAATAGACCCATATATGGGCTTTTAGAACACGCCCCAAATGGAGTCCTACTTTCTAGTGCTCTGCCTTTGACCACAGACCTTAGGGATTGTATGGATCTACTTAAAATTAGTACACTACTATGTAGGGACAAGTGTGGGCCTTTGGGATGCAGACCGATTCATTGGCATAATAATAATATAGTACTGATCATTCCCATGTAGGACGTAATATCTGTGCCCTCGGTTATTGCCAGTATACAGTAATAGAAGAACATTGGCAGGTCTGGGGTCATTTACAGGTTATAGGACGGTAGACAAAGGGAGAGAGGGAGATGAAAGGAAGAAGAGGGAGGCAGGGAGGGGGAGGAAAGGAGGAAGATAGAGGGGGAGGGAAAGATGGAGGGTGAGGTAGAGAGAGAGGGAGGGAGGAAGGAAGACAGAGGGGAGGGGAAGGGAGGAAGAGGGGGAGGGTGAGATGAGGGGGAGGGTGAGGGAGAGATGAGGGGGAGAGATGAGGGGGAGGGTTAGATGAGGGGGAGGGGGAGATGAGGGGGAGAGATGAGGGTGAGATGAGGGGGAGATGAGGGGGAGGGAGAGCCCTCTAAACATGGACTAGACACCATTACATGTCCTATCCTCTCTCATTTCATGGTGCAACACACACAGACACGCACTCACACACACACAGACACGCACTCACACACAGACACGCACTCACACACAGACAGTGGGCCTGGGCCAGACAGACAGCCCTCAGGGTGACGCCTCTTTGTTCAGTCAGTGTGGAGACGGACGCCCATCATGACACTGACTTTGTCCCAGCTGGGCGCCTTCTATCCAGCCCAGTCTGTAACGGCCCAGTCTGTAACGGCCCAGTCTGTAACGGCCCAGTCTGTAACGGCCCTGTCATCCCTGGCGGTGCCCAGTCTGTAACGGCCCTGTCATCCCTGGCGGTGCCCAGTCTGTAACGGCCCTGTCATCCCTGGCGGTGCCCAGTCTGTAACGGCCCTGTCATCCCTGGCGGTGCCCAGTCTGTAACGGCCCTGTCATCCCTGGCGGTGCCCAGTCTGTAACGGCCCTGTCATCCCTGGCGGTGCCCAGTCTGTAACGGCCCTGTCATCCCTGGCGGTGCCCAGTCTGTAACAGCCCTGTCATCCCTGGCGGTGCCCAGTCTGTAACGGCCCTGTCATCCCTGGCGGTGCCCAGTCTGTAACGGCCCTGTCATCCCTGGCGGTGCACAGCCGTCATGCTGCAGTTGGCCTTTACTGGAGCCCTTCAAGGAGGCTTCCTGCTCCCCTGGTCCCTCAGGGCCAACCGTGGGGACCATCCACTCATCAGCCGCCAACGCCAGTCACATCTGTCTACTGATAACCCAGTATCACATCCATCTATCACAGCTATCTACTCAGAACCTAGTGTTACATCCATCTATCACAGCTATCTACTGAGAACCTAGTGTTACATCCATCTATCACAGCTATCTACTGAGAACCTAGTGTTACATCCATCTATCACAGCTATCTACTGATAACCTAGTGTTACATCCATCTATCACAGCTATCTACTGATAACCTAGTGTTACATCCATCTATCACAGCTGTCTACTGAGAACCTAGTGTTACATCCATCTATCACAACTGTCTACTGAGAATCTAGTGTTACATCCATCTATCACAACTGTCTACTGAGAATCTAGTGTTACATCCATCTATCACAGCTGTCTACTGAGAACCTACTGAGAACCGGTATGTAATTGTTTCTATCAATTACATACCGCCACCTTTTTGGTTTAAACATTTCAGATGGAAATCTATTGCATACATTTTTATAACCAAGCAGCATCAATTGTACACAGCAGGTGTTAGTATGCAGAACTCTGTGCATGTGTGTGTGTGTGTTTTTGTTTGTGTGTGTGTGTGTGTGTGTGGGACATATCACCTCAGACATGTTTGCTAGCAGGAGCAGTCAATGCATCGTTGACCTCATTGATGGTGGTGTGTTTTGTGTCTGTGTACATAATCAAACCTGTGTTGATGTGAATTTAATGATGTTTCCCAAATAGCACCATATTCACCGTAGTTTATTATCTTTAGTGCACTACTTTTGACCACTTTAGTGTAGTACATTTGACCAGGGAAGTGGCATCCAAATGCAGTATTCTATTGCCCTAGTGTTAGATCCAGACTGGCCTTTTACATAGTTACCCAGCTTCAGGTGTTAGATCCACACTGGCCTTTTACATAGTTACCCAGCTTCAGGTGTTAGATCCACAATGGCCTTTTCCTTAGTTACCCAGCTTCAGGTGTTAGATCCACACTGGCCTTTTACATAGTTACCCAGCTTCAGGTGTTAGATCCAGACTGGCCTTTTACATGGTTACCCAGCTTCAGGTATTAGATCCACACTGGCCTTTTACATAGTTACCCAGCTTCAGGTATTAGATCCAGACTGGCCTTTTACATGGTTACCCAGCTTCAGGTGTTAGATCCACACTGGCCTTTTCCTTAGTTACCCAGCTTCAGGTGTTAGATCCACACTGGCCTTTTACATGGTTACCCAGCTTCAGGTATTAGATCCAGACTGGCCTTTTACATGGTTACCCAGCTTCAGGTATTATATCCACACTGGCCTTTTACATAGTTACCCAGTTTCAGGTATTAGATCCACACTGGCCTTTTCTTTAGTTACCCAGCTTCAGGTATTAGATCCACACTGGCCTTTTACTTAGTTAACCAGCTTCAGGTATTAGATCCACACTGGCCTTTTCCTTAGTTACCCAGCTTCAGGTATTAGACCCACACTGGCCTTTTACATAGTTACCCAGCTTCAGGTATTAGATCCACACTGGCCTTTTCTTTAGTTACCCATCTTCAGGTATTAGATCCACACTGGCATTTTACTTAGTTACACAGCTTCAGGTATTAGATCCACACTGGCATTTTACTTACTTACCCAGCTTCAGCTATTAGATCCAGAATGGCCTTTTCCTTAGTCACCCAGCTTCAGGTATTAGATCCAGAATGGCCTTTTCTTTAATAACCCAGCTTCAGGTATTAGATCCACACTGTCCTTTTCCTTAGTTACCCATCTTTAGGTATTAGATCCACACTGGCATTTTTCTTAGTTACCCAGCTTCAGGTATTAGATCCACACTGGCATTTTACTTACTTACCCAGCTTCAGGTATTAGATCCAGAATGGCCTTTTCCTTAGTCACCCAGCTTCAGGTATTAGATCCAGAATGGCCTTTTCTTTAATAACCCAGCTTCAGGTATTGAATCCACACTGGCCTTTTACTTAGTTACCCAGCTTCAGGTATAAGATCCACACTGTCCTTTTCCTTAGTTACCCAGCTTTAGGTATTAGATCCACACTGGCCTTTTACTTACCCAGCTTCAGGTAATACATCTGGCAGTAAAAGGCACAAGTGCCTTCAGCTTCTGCACAATAATACTTAGATAAAGAACTGTCAACTGTATTGAAACTGTATTCAAATCCTCATACAGTGTTATTCAAAAGAAGTGTTAGCTATTTGCTCAAGGTCTCTTCTACACAGGAACCTTCTCGCTTTCATCCATTCAGTCATTGAGCCGAGTCACAACCAACCAGGAAGTGTTAATCTGCTCTGCTGCGGTGTGTTGTTTTTGTTTGTTTCTGCACATTGTAAAGCTCTCCTCCTCAGCTCTTTGAAGATTGAGCTTTGAAAAGGAGAGAGGGGAGAGAGTAGGAAGAGGCTTGAAAAGAGGAGTGGAGGGAGTGATTTGGTAATGCACTCTCTGTTATGATCCCTTTTCATTCTCCTTCCACGCTCTCTGGTGTTGGTAGAATGGCAGGTAGATAAGGACTCCACCTGCGCTCACAGACAGATCAGCCAGGGCCTCTTCCAGCAGACCCCCCCCCCAGCAGCTTTACATCACAACATCACAGCTCATTGGTCGACTGTTCGTTACTATAGTCTGAACTCTCCCCCCCCCCCCCCCCCCAACCCCCTTTCACCCCAAATGGCACAAATGGTTGTGAAGTGCTGCACCTGCAGGAGACAGAGATGAAGGGGAGAGGGAAGGAGACAGACGGGAGAGAGGAGACAGAAAGAAGGAGACAGTGGGGAGAAAGACAGAAGGGAGAAAGGGAGAGACTGAGGGAGAGAGATGTCCTGGCCTGTCATTACAAAACAGAAACAATAGCACCCACAATTTTAATATTTGATTATTATTTGTTTTTTCATGTTTATTCTTGTAAAATTGTCAATATTATTTGGTATGCTGTTTTTATTTATTTTGATTATGCTTTAACACTTTCATTGTATTTGTTTATGTACTGTATCACTATTGCTACCTTAACATGTTTGCTTTGGCAACAGAGGCAACCATTTATTCTTGCCAATAAAGCACCTATTAGACTGAGGTAGAGACTGAGGGGGAGACAGAGGGAATGAGGGGGAGACAGAGGGAATGAGGGGGAGACTGGGGGACTGAGGGAGAGACTGGGGGACTGAGGGAGAGACTGGGGGACTGAGGGAGAGACTGGGGGACTGAGGGACTGAGGGGGAGACAGAGGGACTGAGGGGGAGACAGAGGGACTGAGGGGGAGACAGAGGGACTGAGGGGGAGACAGAGGGACTGAGGGGGAGACCGAGGGAGAGACTGAGGGACTGAGGGACTGAGGGGGAGACCGAGGGAGAGACTGAGGGACTGAGGGAGAGACTGAGGGACTGAGGGAGAGACTGAGGGACTGAGGGAGAGACTGAGGGACTGAGGGAGAGACTGAGGGACTGAGGGAGACAGAGGGACTGAGGGAGAGACTGAGGGGGAGACAGAGGGACTGAGGGAGGGACTGAGGGGGAGACAGAGGGACTGAGGGAGGGACTGAGGGAGAGACTGAGGGACTGAGGGAGAGACTGAGGGGGAGACTGAGGGACTGAGGGGTGATTGAGGGACTGAGGGAGAGACTGAGGGACTGAGGGAGAGACTGAGGGGGAGACTGAGGGGGAGACTGAGGGACTGAGGGGTGACTGAGGGACTGAGGGAGAGACTGAGGGACTGAGGGGGAGACTGAGGGGGAGACTGAGGGGGAGACAGAGGGAGAGACAGAGGGACTGAGGGAGACAGAGGGACTGAGACAGAGGGACTGAGGGGGAGACAGAGGGACTGAGGGGGAGACAGAGGGACTGAGGGAGGGACTGAGGGACTGAGGGAGGGACTGAGGGGGAGACTGAGGGACTGAGGGGGAGACTGAGGGACTGAGGGGGAGACTGAGGGACTGAGGGAGAGACTGAGGGGGAGACAGAGGGACTGAGGGGGAGACAGAGGGACTGAGGGGGAGACAGAGGGACTGAGGGAGAATGCACTAAAGACAGGGACAGGGAGGAGAGAGACTTCCCCTTCAGGTATGGGTATTCAGTTCCCATCATGCCCCTCTCTTCTCTTTATCCCTCTATTACTTTATATCCCTCTCTCCTTGTGTCTGTATCCCTCTCTCCTTGTGTCTGTATCCCTCTCTCCTTGTGTCTGTATCCCTCTCTCTTTGTGTCTGTATCCCTCTCTCTTTGTGTCTGTATCCCTCTCTCCTTGTGTCTGTATCCCTCTCTCCTTGTGTCTGTATCCCTCTCTCCTTGTGTCTGTATCCCTCTCTCCTTGTGTCTGTATCCCTCTATTCTCTCCATCCCCCACCTCTGTTTTAGTCTGTTATCTCTGACAGTAGCTCTTATCATTCCTGAAGCCTCCTTTCTCCTCCTCTCCTCTCCTCACAGGCATAAAGCCTCTCCCCTCAAATTAGGAACACACACACCTGGCCTCTCTGGTCTCCTGGTAATGAAGAGACACACAGAGCATCGTTCAGGCAATTACAAATGCAGGCTGATTAGAAAGAGGAGGAGAGGGATTGAGACAGAGAGGAGGAGAGTTAAAAAGACAGAGAGAGGATAAAGAGAGAGAGGAGGTGAGGGATAAAGACAGAGAGAGGAGAGGTAAAAAGACAGAGAGAGGTCAGTGTAGAATGAATGAGAAAGTCACAGTGGGGTCAAGATGATAAACTCTTTAACAAAACAACATGCTGCTGCAGGTTCTGCCTCGCTGTCAGATTTTGAGCTGTCAAGAGATCTTGTCTGTCAGGGAACCAGAGATGGAGAGGAGGTGTTTTAAGGAGCCCACGGAACAGTTTAGGTGTGTGTTTGTGTAGAGGTGTGGGCTTGACATCAGGCTGCAGGGTGAAGGAAATTAACCGTAGTTCCTCGGTAGTTCCTCGGTGGTTCCTCGTTAGTTCCTTCGGTAGTTCCTCGGTAGTTCCTCGGTAGTTCCTCGGTAGTTCCTCGGTAGTTCCTCGGTGGTTCCTCGGTGGTTCCTCGGTGGTTCCTCCGTAGTTCCTCCGTAGTTCCTCCGTAGTTCCTCGATTCCGTTGAACTGACACACCAGAATATATGATTCTGCCGTGTGTCCCGGTTACGTAACGTTTGGCCCGTCAGGCCTAGAACATACAGCGTGTGTCGGTGTGTCTCTAATCACACTTAACTAACACGTCTTCGCTTGGTCACACATCAGTGGTCCAGATCTATAGAAACACATTAAATACCTACCCGTAGGGGGCGCCGGTCCTCTCAGCCCCATATACATCAGTGGTTGGGAAAACACGTCATCTGGATGGACGAACACGTGATCAGAGAAGAAGAGGGGAGGAACTGACTGAATGCTACCTGATCTGTCCTGGCCTCTGTGACCTCCCAAAGTTAGGTCACAGTGTAGAGGTCAGCTGTAGGGAGCTGTGAGGCCGGCAGAAATCCCACGGACGCGACAACAAATGTGACATGACACAAAAAGAGAAACATAAACGTTAATTAGTTTATATCCGTCAGTACAGGTGTGGAAGTTGACTGTGCCTTTCTTTGCCTGAAATGGTATTCAAGGTTTAAAACTTATTTTGTAGTTTATTTCTATTTTATAATGTTAAAGTTGATATGCCCTTACTAAGCCCTACAAAAATGGGAAGGGAACTGGTCAAATTAGCTGGCCAGAAACGTGATGATTATGGAAACAGTTTGCAAGGATAGACAACCCGGATCATGTGAACAGGCTGAGTAACAGACAACCTGACTGACAAGAATAGCAGACATGGTGGGGAGGTGACGCGATGGGGAGGGGGAGGTGACGGGATGGAGAGGGGGAGGCGACGTGAGGGAGAGGGGGAGGTGACGGGATGGAGAGGGGGAGGCGACGTGAGGGATAGGGGGAGGTGACGGGATGAAGAGGGGGAGGAGACGTGAGGGAGAGGGGGAGGAGACGTGAGGGAGAGGGGGAGGTGACGTGAGGGAGAGGGGGAGGAGACGTGAGGGAGAGGGGGAGGTGACGGGATGGAGAGGGGGAGGCGACGTGAGGGAGAGGGGGAGGTGACGGGATGGAGGGGGGGGTGACGGGATGGAGAGGGGGGGGTGACGGGATGGAGAGGGGGGGTGACGGGATGGAGAGGGGGGGTGACGGGATGGAGAGGGGGGGGTGACGGGATGGAGAGGGGGAGGCGACGTGAGGGAGAGGGGGAGGCGACGTGAGGGAGAGGGGGAGGCGACGTGAGGGAGAGGGGGAGGCGACGTGAGGGAGAGGGGGAGGCGACGTGATGGAGAGGGAGAGGCGACGTGAGGGATAGAAAAAGAGAAACATAAACGTTAATTAGTTTATATCCGTCAGTACAGGTGTGGAAGTTGACTGTGCCTTTCTTTGCCTGAAATGGTATTCAAGGTTTAAAACTTATTTTGTAGTTTATTTCTATTTTATAATGTTAAAGTTGATATGCCCTTACTAAGCCCTACAAAAATGGGAAGGGAACTGGTCAAATTAGCTGGCCAGAAACGTGATGATTATGGAAACAGTTTGCAAGGATAGACAACCCGGATCATGTGAACAGGCTGAGTAACAGACAACCTGACTGACAAGAATAGCAGACATGGTGGGGAGGTGACGCGATGGGGAGGGGGAGGTGACGGGATGGAGAGGGGGAGGCGACGTGAGGGAGAGGGGGAGGTGACGGGATGGAGAGGGGGAGGTGACGTGAGGGATAGGGGGAGGTGACGGGATGAAGAGGGGGAGGAGACGTGAGGGAGAGGGGGAGGCGACGTGAGGGAGAGGGGGAGGCGACGTGAGGGAGAGGGGGAGGAGACGTGAGGGAGAGGGGGAGGTGACGGGAGGGAGAGGGGGAGGCGACGTGAGGGAGAGGGGGAGGTGACGGGATGGAGGGGGGGGTGACGGGATGGAGAGGGGGGGGTGACGGGATGGAGAGGGGGGGTGACGGGATGGAGAGGGGGGGGGTGACGGGATGGAGAGGGGGAGGCGACGTGAGGGAGAGGGGGAGGCGACGTGAGGGAGAGGGGGAGGCGACGTGAGGGAGAGGGGGAGGCGACGTGAGGGAGAGGGGGAGGCGACGTGATGGAGAGGGAGAGGCGACGTGAGGGAGAGGGGGAGGCGAAGGGAGGGAGAGGGGGAGGGCCTAAGACCCTGAGAAAGACAAAGTTTTGACTGTAGCAGGACTGTGTGTGTGTGTGTGTGTGTGTGTGTGTGTGTGTGTGTGTGTGTGTGTGTGTGTGTGTGTGTGTGTGTGTGTGTGTGTGTGTGTGTGTGTGTGTGTGTGTGTGTGTGTGTGTGTGTGTGTGTGAGAGCAAGAAATCTGAACCAGAGGAAAGGTTGTTACTGAGTAGTAGACTAACTGTCTCAACGCCAACACATCTGCTTTGACAGCCATGACAGTGTGAGTTTACAGACTACTGATCCTCTCCTCTCTGTTCCTCTATATCCCTCTCCTTCTATATCCCTCTCCTTCTATATCCCTCTCCTTCTCTCTATATCCCTCTCCTTCTCTCTATATCCCTCTCCTTCTCTATATATCCCTCTCCTTCTCCCTATATCCCTCTCCTTTTCTCTATATCCCTCTCCTTTTCTCTATATCCCTCTCCTTTTCTCTATATCCCTCTCCTTTTCTCTATATCCCTCTCCTTCTCTCTATATTCCTCTCCTTCTCTCTATATTCCTCTCCTTCTCTCTATATCCCTCTCCTTCTCTCTCTATCCCTCTCCTTCTATATCACTCTCCTTCTATATCCCTCTCCTTCTCTCTATATCACTCTCCTTCTATATCACTCTCCTTCTACATCCCTCTCCTTCTATATCACTCTCCTTCTATATCCATCTCTTTCTCTCTATATCACTCTCCTTCTATATCCCTCTCCTTCTCTCTATATCACACTCCTTCTATATCTCACTCCTTCTATATCACTCTCCTTCTATATCCCTCTCTTTCTCTCTATATCACACTCCTTCTATATCACACTCCTATATCACACTCCTTCTATATCACTCTCCTATATCCCTCTCCTTCTCTCTATATCACACTCCTACTATATCACACTCCTATATCACACTCCTTCTATATCACTCTCCTTCTATATCACTCTCCTCTCTATATCACTCTTGTCTCTATATCACTCTCCTTGTCTCTATATCACTCTCCTCTATAACACATCTGCTTTGACATCCGTGATAGTGTGAGTTTGCAGACTACAGACCTAAGAACCTGTTCAGTTTTACTGCCTTCATAACCACTATTATTTTCTCCATGGTTTGTTGTCTTCTCTCTGTTGCTGTCTGTGTTCGCTGTCTGTCTGTGTGTGTGTGTTCAGCCTGACCAAGACAGTGGAGATCTCAGGAGAACATGGTCCTCTGGGGATCCACGTGGTTCCTTATGTGTCCTCCCTCAGTGGACGGTGAGTACATCATCCCTGCTCAGTCATCCCTTTACAATTCAGGGTCCTAAAGTGTTTGACATACTCCATCATCCCTTTACACGTCCTCCCTTTACGCGTCCTCCCTTTACGCGTCCTCCCTTTACGCGTCCTCCCTTTACGCGTCCTCCCTTTACGCGTCCTCCGTTTACGCGTCCTCCCTTTACACGTCCACCCTTTACGCGTCCACCCTTTAAGCATCTTCCCTTTACACGTCCTCCCTTTACGCGTCCACTCTTTACGCGTCCACTCTTTACGCGTCCACTTTTTACGCGTCCACTCTTTACGCGTCCACTCTTTACGCGTCCTCCCTTTACGCGTCCACTCTTTACGCGTCCACTCCATTACAAGATGGTTTTCAAATGGATCATAGATTATTATATTAGCTGTGTACAGTGTTGTAACACTTCACATAGTTGGAGAATGACGAGGCAAGTAGATGAACAGACAGGTTCTGTTTACAATGTTGTTAATGCTCCTGGTTG
This sequence comes from Esox lucius, assembly GCF_011004845.1. Classification (NCBI taxonomy): domain Eukaryota; kingdom Metazoa; phylum Chordata; class Actinopteri; order Esociformes; family Esocidae; genus Esox; species Esox lucius. Next base: position 42,018,685 of record NC_047588.1, read on the forward strand.
ACCTTTTCTCCTGAGGGCAATGACCCGACGGGGGGGGGTCGGATGGCTGCTCAGCAAATGTCACCATCAGACACACATCTGAATATTCAAATTGCCTTTTTTTCTTTTGGAATGTCATTCTAATATTAAATATGAATTTGACAGGCCTTTTGGTTGGCTTTTCTCACGGCAACCGGTCGTAAATCTTGCTGCCATGATAGGTCAACAACTAAATGATGATGATTTAAAATAACATAATAATGTTTTCATCCTTTGTGTTTATGGTCTCATTGTGGAGTCAGTGTGGTCTTTTGGAGTCAGTGTGGTCTTTTGGAGTCAGTGTGGTCTTTTGGAGTCAGTGTGGTCTTTTGAAGTCAGTGTGGTCTTTTGGAGCCAGGTCTGCCCGTGGTGTCACTGAGTCACGGTGGTCAGCTACCTCTTTATGTCTCTCTTTTTCTTTCCCTTCTTTCTCTGTTTTTCTCATTTTTTCCCAGACATATTAAATCAATTTTGGTCAAATTTTTGTTTAACCTTTGAGAAAGCATTATCTAAACATAGTGAGCTATTATTTTTGACCTATAGAAAAGTGTTTGGTTTGAAGTGAACATGTTTTAGAGAACAAGAGGCAGTAAGACGTTCAACAGATGGTCAGTTGACCGTCAGTAGATGGTCAGTAGGTTGTCATTAGATTGTCAGTAGGCCATCATTAGAATGTCAGTAGGCATTCATTAGAATATCAGTAGACCGTCATTAGATTGTCAGTAGGCCATCATTAGAATGTCAGTAGGCATTCATTAGAATATCAGTAGACCGTCATTAGATTGTCAGTAGACCGTCATTAGATTGTCAGTAGGCCATCATTAGAATGTCAGTAGGCATTCATTAGAATATCAGTAGACCGTCATTAGATTGTCAGTAGACCGTCATTAGATTGTCAGTAGGCCGTCATTAGATTGTCAGTAGGCCGTCATTAGTTTGTCAGTAGGCCGTCATTAGAATGTCAGTAGGCCGTCATTAGAATGTCAGTAGGCCGTCATTAGATTGTCAGTAGGCTGTCAGTAGTTGGGTTTTGACTAGATGTACTAAGTGTTCTATGCACCAACATTTTGCGGTAGGTTAGGAGAATTTACATACAGTTGTGATCATAAGTTTGCATGCCCTGGCAGACAGTGTGAAGTTTTGGCATTGTTTTTGAAAACATGACTGGTCATGCAAAAAAGCTCACACTGGGGGGGGCATTAAAGTATTTTTGAAACTCACGCGTGAAATGGTTATGAACTAAGGGCATGCAGACTTTGGGTCATTTCATTTTTTTCTTTGTTGCCATGATTGTGCCATTCTGTTATGATATACAGTTGAATGTGAATCCCATTAGATATAAAATACACATATTTTTGCCTGCTCACTCATGTTTACAAATGGTACATATATTACCAATTCTCCAAGGGTATGCATACTTTTGAGCACAACTGTAGCAGACTAGGAGAATTTGTTTGAGGTTTGGATTAAGTTTACCTAAAATGTAAAATATTTAAGTTCTCTTTCAAATTCTTTTTTATTTTAATAAAAAAAAAATCCTGTCACTTTGACATTAGCAGCGTTCTTTCAAGACAAAATACAGGGTCCCCGTGTGTTTGACGTACTGACATACATTGTCCTAATATGTTTGACTTACTAAAAATACACTCACCTAAAGGATTATTAGGAACACCTGTTCAATTTCTCATTAATGCAATTATCTAATCAACCAGTCACATGGCAGTTGCTTCAATGCATTTAGGGGTGTGGTCCTGGTCAAGACAATCTCCTAAACTCCAAACTGAATGTCAGAATGGGAAAGAAAGGTGATTTAAGCAATATTGAGCGTGGCATGGTTGTTGGTGCCAGACGGGCCGGTCTGAGTATTTCACAACAGCAGAAGACCCCACCGGGTACCACTCATCTCCACTACAAATAGGAAAAAGAGGCTACAATTTGCACGAGCTCACCAAAATTGGACAGTTGAAGACTGGAAGAATGTTGCCTGGTCTGATGAGTCTCGGTTTAGATGTTCAGATGGTAGAGTCAGAATTTGGCGTAAACAGAATGAGAACATGGATCCATCATGCCTTGTTACCACTGTGCAGGCTGGTGGTGGTGGTGTAATGGTGTGGGGGATGTTTTCTTGGCACAATTTAGGCCCCTTAGTGCGAATTGGGCATTGTTTAAATGCCCCGGCCTACCTGAGCATTGTTTCTGACCATGTCCATGTAATGAAGGCAGTTCTGAAGGCGAAAGGGGGTTAAACACAGTATTAGTATGGTGTTCCTAATAATCCTTTAGGTGAGTGTACATTGTCCTAATGTGTTTGATGTACTGACATACATTGTCCTAATATGTTTGATGTACTGATATTCATTGTCCTTATGTGTTTGACATACTGACATACATTGTCCTTATGTGTTTGACATACTGACATACATTTTCCTTATGTGTTTGACATACTGACATACATTGTCCTTATGTGTTTGACATACTGATATACATTGTCCTTATGTGTTTGACATACTGATATACATTGTCCTTATGTGTTTGATGTACTGTGTAGCACTACTCAGTAATATTCTTGATGAATATGTGTCTGATTCTGAAGAAGCCTAGGAGGTTCAGTGGATCTCAGAAGTATTTACCCTCCTAGACTTTTCAGCACTTTGTGTTAAAACGTGAAATCATTTAATTATGAGTTTTTGCCACTTTTGAACACCAAAAAGTATTTTGTATTCAATTGCTTTGTTTTATATTTGCAAATAATTTCAAACAATTTGTAGATTTGAGCTTTCGGTCGGCCGACCTTCATTAGAGCTCAAATAAATTGAGAACTGCATTGATTCTGAGGGTGCAGAGATCCTCTTTGTTCTGTTACTATGCTGTAACACAGTAAATGTAGAAAGGCCTGGGGGTGGTGAATTATTTCCAGAGAGTCTCACAGCTGTCTCAAGCTCGTCAGGTCCTCCACCCCATCTGAAAGACATTCAGACACTCTGATGTTGGGTCTGGTGCTATAGTGGTAACCATGGTTCTGACCCCGGCAGACTCATCCAGACATTCTGCTGTGGGGTCAGGGCAGCATTAGTCTCTGGTTGCCATGGATTGACCAATGGAACGCCTCATGATGATTTATGTAGCAAAGTATGACTTTTACTTTTAAAAAGTTATTAAAATGTGTTTCTTCAAGCGCTATCACTTCTTAGCCACCTGAAGCTAACTTAAGTAGGTTGTAGCTGGCCAGACTTACAGTAGGTTGACACACTGACATACACTTCTAGTGTTTCCTGGGTCTTATACTGGACGCCTGCCGTTAGCTATGTTGCCGGGGGCGTTAACTGACTGGAGGGGTATTGATCTGAGTGAGCCTGCCGTCACGACACTGTGTCTAATCCTTTTGGGGTTGAACCTTGGTCCTCTTACAGGGGATCTGCCAGCAGTGTTCTGAGGTAATATTCCTGAAAGAAAGACTCCATATGGTTCCCTTAGACACTCTCACCCCCCGGCCACACAAACACATGGAGTATGCCTGCCTGTCTGGTGTTGATTAACTATCCTCTACTAACTAGTAGGTCAGCCTGCCTGTCTGGTGTTGATTAACTATCCTCTACTAACTAGTAGGTCAGCCTGCCTGTCTGGTGTTGATTAACTATCCTCTACTAACTAGTAGGTCAGCCTGCCTGTCTGGTGTTGATTAACTATCCTCTACTAACTAGTAGGTCAGCCTGCCTGTCTGGTGTTGATTAACTATCCTCTACTAACTAGTAGGTCAGCCTGCCTGTCTGGTGTTGATTAACTATCCTCTACTAACTAGTAGGTCAGCCTGCCTGTCTGGTGTTGATTAACTATCCTCTATTAACTAGTAGGTCAGCCTGCCTGTCTGGTGTTGATTAACTATCCTCTACTAACTAGTAGGTCAGCCTGCCTGTCTGGTGTTGATTAACTATCCTCTACTAACTAGTAGGTCAGCCTGCCTGTCTGGTGTTGATTAACTATCCTCTACTAACTAGTAGGTCAGCCTGCCTGTCTGGTGTTGATTAACTATCCTCTACTAACTAGTAGGTCAGCCTGCCTGTCTGGTGTTGATTAACTATCCTCTATTAACTAGTAGGTCAGCCTGCCTGTCTGGTGTTGATTAACTATCCTCTACTAACTAGTAGGTCAGCCTGCCTGTCTGGTGTTGATTAACTATCCTCTACTAACTAGTAGGTCAGCCTGCCTGTCTGGTGTTGATTAACTATCCTCTACTAACTAGTAGGTCAGCCTGCCTGTCTGGTGTTGATTAACTATCCTCTACTAACTAGTAGGTCAGCCTGCCTGTCTGGTGTTGATTAACTATCCTCTATTAACTAGTAGGTCAGCTTGCCAGTCTGGTGTTGATTAACTATCCTCTACTAACTAGTAGGTCAGCCTTCTCATACATTCATATCAGTGTGTAGCAGGGCGAGCAGAGACCCCAGAAACACTCTTTTTTTATTTTGTCAGTAAAGAACGGCACGTTCTGAACAGTATCTCGCCGGAGTGACCTCTCTGTCCTGCCTGCGTGACATGATGTCTGCTGTCATAGTAACGCTGGCCTGGTGCTCAGCATCGGGATGTTTCCCCCGACTTAATGTTGGCATTCAGTAAATAGCTTTATTCCCTTCTCTCCTGTCTGTCTGGCGTCTTGGAGTCATATCTGATACGATGTCTGCTGTTCACAATAACAGGCGATTACATTCAGCTGATGGAGTATTCCCTGGCAACGTCTGACTGAATGACTGCTAAATAGCTTTATTTTGTGCCATTATGATGGCTACCGGGAGTCAAACTGACGCTCCCAACCCACAGGAAGTGGGCTGCTGTTCGGCGTGAGAACGCACAAGCAGGTGGAGAACAGCAGTGCTGACTGGGTTGAGAATCTTATAGCCAAGTCACCCTAAGGGGGTGGTTAGGCCTGTTTGGAGTGGATGGTTGACCTTCAGTATTTAACCACCAGTTACTGTGAGCTTCAATGAAGGTGGACAACTTTTTTTTCACCAGCCACAGTGATAATATTGGGCGAGGCATTGATGTGGACCCGAAAGCTTTAATTCAGTATCGGGCCAAGACAAGCCACGGTCGTCTTTGCTCAGTTTGTGGTTGAGACATGATTAATGGTCAGGATGTTCTGGGCTTCCTCCCCTCTCTGCAGACTAACTGGGTGATGAGAGAATGGCGATGTTGGACTACAGTGCTGTGTGATTTTGGCCTACAGTGTAGTGGGATGTTGGCTTACTGGCTGATAGGGCTTATAAAGCCAGCCAGTCAACACACCAGAACCATGGAACAGAACCTGTAGTTGTGGTTGTGGCAGAGTGCTGAACAATGTGAGGGCAGATGGAGAACATAGAGAGATAGAGGAGAAATAGACAGAGGAGACGCAGACCGGAGAGGAGACGCAGAGTGACTGACTGAGGAGAGACGGACTGACTGAGGAGAGACAGACTGACTGTGGAGAGACAGGTTTTTATTATCTGAGTTTTGTGTCTTTCCAGGCGATGTTTGTTGCTGGGGCATTTTCTCTTTACTTTCATCCTTTTCATTTGGCCACTTTATTTTTTGTTTTGTCCTGTCTTGCTATCACCCAAACCTTCTTGGATGGTTTTCCTGCAGTTTTTTTGCAGCTTTTGTTATGATGTTTGGTCGATAACCTGTCGAAATGATTTCTCTCTTTGCTCCATTATGTTACACTCTGTGGTCTAATACGACTGATTGTCCTCGTTTTCTCGCCCTCCCTTTCTCCTTTTCTCCCTGGCGTTCCATTTCTCCACAGGGCTCTGGGCCTGCACATTCGTGGTGTAGAGGAGAACAGTCGCTCGAAGAGAGAAGGAATCTTCCAGGACGATGAGTGCATTGTTAAAATCAATGAGACTGAGTTAATGGACAAATCCTTTACCCAGTAAGTATCCTGGCTCTTTCCTTTGTGTGGCCGCCTTGCAGTCTTTCACCGTCGCAGACTGGGTCTCAAGTTGCTCGCTACTCATGTAATAGTGCGCTGCTGACCAGCGGGGTCATTGGTGTTTTGTGGTTGAGATGGATGCAGGTTGTAAACCAGTCAGACGCTTTGGTCTACCAGGACTGGCCCGGTCAGATCTATGGTCTACCAGGACTAGCCCGGTCAGATCTATGGTTGACCAGGACTGGCCTGGTCAGATCTATGGTCTTCCAGGATTGGCCCGGTCAGATCTATGGTTGACCAGGACTGGTTCCGTCACATCTATGGTCTACCAGGACAGGCACAGGTCAGATCTATGGTCTACCAGGTCTGGTTCAGTCAGATCTATGGTCTACCAGGACTGGACCGGGTCAGATCTATGGTCTACCAGGTCTGGTTCAGTCAGATCTATGGTCTACCAGGACTGGACCGGGTCAGCCTCTGTCAGTGTTGACTGGAGTAGTTGTTGTCTGGGTTAGGATGTCTAGTTCAGGAAACATTGAGCAGAATTGGCCTTGAAGCGTTGTGTTGTAGTGGGTGAGATGTTGCTGTTACAGAGACAAGGTTATCAGACCAAGACATGCCCTCTCTTCGTTGCATTTCATGCTGCAGGAAACTAATCCCATTCTGTAGATTATTATTAATTACTAGTGTAAATTACAAACAGTAGAAGCCCTTTCAAAGCTCTAATACACTACAAGTTTGCATTTCCTGTGACATTGTGATAATCACATTAAGATAATGCAGTTGTACATATCGTTGTGGATCCTCTGTTCTACTTAACATGGACAAGCAAACCTTTCTTCCTTTAACATTTCCAATGCGTCCGTCCCTGACAACATGTACTAGAACAACGTACAATCAGGCAAAAACTAAAACATGTTCCCCTGGAGGTCCCCTGGACCAGGAACTACTGCCTGCATTTCCACTGGTGCTTTACCCCGGTACAAGGCAGACCCCAGTGATTTATGCTAATGTTGGCTCTAGACTTTCCTGTTTCTGGTAGTAAAATAATCAATAATGCCATGCTCAGTTTGTTTATAATACAGTGTTAAAACTAATTTCTTCCTTAAACTTCGGCGACCGGCTCTTTCGTCATCTACACTCGTGACACTGCAACTAGCCAGTGTATTCATTTTGTAGTTTGATAAGTATACCTTTAATAGAAGGATTTGGTTGAATTCTGAGGTAATGTTGTGTTGTTATAGGTTCTGCAGGTAATGTCTCGTTCTCAATGCTTTTCTTTTGAGTCAGCGGTATCATACCGTCTTTGGTCGTTCCAATTCTTTCTGTTGTCTTTGCTTCCCAGCACTGTTGCTTTATTTTCTTTATTTTATCATTGATCTGTTTGTTAGATCGGATGAAAATCGTTACGAAAAGCCTAAAGACCCAGCAAACCATACACGTTACTATACGAATAGCCCAACATGAGGTGTTTTCACAACACATCACGCGTCAACCCGCAAACCCCACCCTGCGTCCTAAAGTCCGGGGCTTGGCACCAAGTGAGCCATCTGGCCACAGCCTGTGTCAAAGGAAACAAACATTTCTGGACTTTAGGGGAAAACACCAGTGTTTGGTACCAGTGGAGACGAGGCATAAGTGTTCTGGTGGGAATTAGTCCACAATGCAGGGATCAGGGTGCCGCTGGGAAGTCAGGCCTTTACAAAAAGCCCTGCGTTCTGGAAATCCCCCGAGAAGCAACGTAAATAAAACAAAGCAATCAAAAACTATTTCAGAGGAGTGACACCTAGTCAATTGTCATAGTTCATGGTAATATTTTTACGGTATGACTCGGATTGATTTGTGAGTTTATAACCAAATTATAATCCTCGGTAAATGAGTTAAAGAGATTGCTGTGCCAGGTGTAATCAGACCAGGTCGTTGCTCATCTGACTAATCACCAGGAGAAATAAGGTTAATATAATTTAGTGTAATCATCTATCAGATTATAATGAAATTATACCTGTTGTTCACCTTCCAGATGACCGTATTAGTCCATATGTTATTTTCCACAAACGTTTTCTATTATCCGATGGATCCATACAGTAACTTGAGAGCTGTACCAGTAAACATAATTTGTATGCAAATCTTTAATCGACATCAATACAAGTTTAAGTTCTGCATGCGGATCTGGTGTTATCAGTGTGTTGCCCTGATTCAGGACTGTACCTTGTCAGTAGCACACAGCTTTGACATCGGTTGTACATAGCCATTACTTCTGCCCCCTGTAGTTCATAACCAATAGGTTCCTGTTTATAATATGCTGTTTTTGGTCTCAACAACAGTGATTTATTCCCCTAGGTCACAGGAAGTGTTCCGTCAGGCTATGCGGTCCCCTGTGGTACGCCTGGAAGTAGTTCCTGTCTTCAACAGGGAGAGGTACGAGAAGAGTCTGATTGGTCAGCTCTTCAACCATTCCGACAGCCCCAAAGCCCTTTCCAAGACCACCCCCAAGGAGCCACCTCCAGTCAAAGTCAAGCCCACTTTCAAGCCCACTGACTCCTCTGCCCCCCGATTGGGTGAGGACAGCAGCAACCTTGAGGGTCGACTTCTGGGCTCGACACAACCGGTGCCCGTCAGCCTATCTCCTGTCTCCAAGGTGAAGAGTGACAGCCCTCTTCCGAAGGGTCCCTCCCATCCTACCATGATGGGCTTTGCTGGCAAGAAGGGAGGGAAGAAACTGAAGATTGATCTGAAGAAAGGTGAGACAGATGTGGTGAGGTGAGGCAGGAGGGGTGAGGTGAGACAGACGTGGTGAGGTGAGGCAGGAGGGGTGAGGTGAGGCAGGAGGGGTGAGGTGAGGCAAGAGGGGTGAGGTGAGGCAGGAGAGGTGAGGTGAGACAGACGTGGTGAGGTGAGGCAGGAGGGGTGAGGTGAGACAGACGTGGTGAGGTGAGGCAGGAGGGGTGAGGTGAGGCAGGAGGGGTGAGGTGAGGCAAGAGGGGTGAGGTGAGGCAGGAGGGGTGAGGTGAGACAGACGTGGTGAGGTGAGGCAGGAGGGGTACAGAGGGACAGGGGGAAGGCCTCTCCTCTATGTGCAGGTTGTTGTCTCAAGGCGAGAAAAAGTCCTGGACTAAACTATAACAGAGACATTCGACTCAGCTGAGATGTGCTCAGAAATATTGCATGCTCTTGCAATATAAATGTTGCACGTCAGTATTGCGATTTCAACGCTAAATGGATTAATTGTGCAGCCTGAAGCCCTTGAGTCGGTGCATGGCCACCATAACTGAATTAACACAGCCTTGTTCCTAATGCTGACAATGGGCTCTAGAACAAGATTGCAGGAAGAAAGCGAGGGGCAGGGAAGATTGGAGGGGAGAGGAGAGAGAGGGGTGAGGAGGGACGAGAGGGGAGGGAGGAGCAGATTAGAAGAGATGTAAGGAATCTGTGGCTCACTTGGTAATAGTGGTGTGTGTAATGCTAGGATTGTGGGTTTGATTCCCAGTGGGGACCAGGACAGAATGTAGGGAAATGCGTGCTGCACTTGCTAGTGTAAATCAGTAGATGGCTAAAGGACTTTCAGTATAGGTAAATGCTCTAAAGGGTCTTACAAATTTGTCAGGAAGCATCCATGGTTATTTATACAGTTATATTATAAAGAAAAAGGGTTTTGGGGATTAAAGACATTCATGCATTCTGTGCCGACGCAGAGACTTCCCCGTCACCACCAACCTGCGGGCAACCACCTGTCATCCCACCGTCGCCCACCCCCAAACACGTGCTCACCCTGAATTCCTTTGCCACTGCCACATAAGAAAAAACTCCTAGGGGAAACACTTGTAGAAGGGAGGTGGATTGGGGGGGAGTGCGTTGCCTCAGTTTAATTGTAGATTGTAAGGAAGGGCTGAAGAGGAGGTGATTCAGGTCTTGGCTGGATGTCTTCACTCTCCCTCACCAACCAGAGGTGGGCAGCTGGCTGGACAGGCCATGATTTCACCTCACTAAGTCTATTGGGTTTTTATTGATCCGGCCATAGCTGGCTGATATGAATTCATTGCAGAAAGCAGAGCGAGAGAACTGCTGACGGACTCTAAACGGGTTGTGCTAAATGACCGGCATAAAAACTGCTCAGACTTGGCTCACACACGCCTCCTCGCTTCCTGCTAAAGATCCTCCTCTAATTTGTCTTCTCTCCTCCTACCCCTCTCCTGATCCCTCTGTTCCTCTCCCTCTCTCTGTCTTCTCCCTCCCTCTCTCTGTCTTCTCCCTCCCTCTCATTTAAATTGCCTTTCTCCCTCTGTCTTCTCCCTCCCTCTCTCTGTCTTCTCCCTCCCTCTCTCTGTCTTCTCCCTCCCTCTCTCTGTCTTCTCCCTCCCTCTCATTTAAATTGCCTTTCTCCCTCTGTCTTCTCCCTCCCTCTCTCTGTCTTCTCCCTCCCTCTCTCTGTCTTCTCCCTCCCTCTCATTTAAATTGACTTTCTCCCTCTGTCTTCTCCCTCTCCCTGTCTTCTTCTCCCTGTCTTTTCCTTCTCCCTGTCTTCTCCTTCTCCCTGTCTTCTCCTTCTCCCTGTCTTCTCCTTCTCCCTGTCTTCTCCTTCTCCCTGTCTTCTCCTTCTCCCTGTATTCTCCTTCTCTCTGTCTTCTCCTTCTCCCTGTCTTCTCCTTCTCCCTGTCTTCTCCTTCTCCCTGTCTTCTCCTTCTCTCTGTCTTCTCCTTCTCCCTGTCTTCTCCTTCTCCCTGTCTTTTTCTTATTTTTGTCCCTCTACTAATCCTAGTATTTTTTCTATATCTATCTTTCTCTCTCTCTCTTACACCTGGAGACGAGTCAAAGGGCCTTTCAGGGTAGCTTTAAATTGCCCCCCCCCCACACACACACACACACACATACACACACACACACATCCTTGAGGGGAAATATAGCAGTATCACAGTGCTCAGAGGCATGGCTGGTGCTCCCCTCCCTCCCTCCCCCTCAACCAATCACATGGAATGGGCATGTTAAATGAATGTCTTGCCTTCCCAGCCCAGTTCTCTGTAATCTTCCCGTGCTGCTAAAGGACTGTGGCATTGTAACAGCCGGGGCCCATCACCCGACCGTGCCGTATCCTATCGCCGGATTGGATGTTTCGGAGCGGGGGCGGGACACGTCTTAGGGCCGGACACAGTGTGGGCGGGACACAGGGTGGGCGGGTGGCAGGACGCGTCTTAGGGCCGGACGCAGGGTGGGCGGGACGCAGGGTTGGCGGGACACAGGGTGGGCGGGACACAGGGTGGGCGGGACACAAGGTGGGCGGGTAGGCGGGACGCGTCTTAGGGCCGGACGCAGGGTGGGCGGGACAGGTCTTAGGATCGGACGCAGGGCGGGCGGGACAGGTCTTAGGGCTGGACGCAGGGTGGGCTGAGGCTTAAGGGACCGTATGCAGGGGGAACCTGATCCTGATCAGTGTCGCTCCAACGGCCCATACACAATGAGACCACCAAGCCAATGATCTGATGTGGTTGTGTTCTGATCCCGCCCTGCTGGAGTGTCCATCACCAACAACAGCGCTGTATACACTCTGTCTGCAGGTCCGGAGGGCCTTGGCTTCACCGTGGTGACCAGGGACTCGTCTGTCCATGGCCCTGGGCCGATCCTGGTCAAGAACATCCTCCCACGAGGGGCCGCTGTCAAAGACGGACGCCTGCAGTCAGGCGATAGGATCCTGGAGGTGAGTGGAAGGCCAGGCAGCCAATCGTCAGTGAGTGACTTACTCAGGCAACTAATCCGGGCAAATAGGAGGGTGCTGAGTGCAGTTTTGTGGGAGGGGGTTTGTGGGGCTCAGCCATTCTGGGTTTGGTGGAATTCCCTGGGCTCCAGGGGCCATTCTGTGTTTGGTGGAATTCCCTGGGCCCCAGGGGCCATTCTGGGTTTGGTGGAATTCCCTGGGCCCCAGGGGCCATTCTGGGTTTGGTGGAATTCCCTGGGCTCCAGGGGCCATTCTGGGTTTGGTGGAATTCCCTGGGCTCCAGGGGCCATTCTGGGTTTGGTGGAATTCCCTGGGCTCCAGGGACCGTTCTGGGTTTGGTGGAATTCCCTGGGCTCCAGGGGCCATTCTGGGTTTGGTGGAATTCCCTGGGCTCCAGGGACCGTTCTGGGTTTGGTGGAATTCCCTGGGCTCCAGGGGCCATTCTGGGTGGTTGGAGTGTCCTACTGGGTTTGTTTGTACACACAGCTGAGGGCAGCGGTTTCAGTGTGGTCTAGACTCTGTTGTCTTGACGTGTCCGACGGCTTCTCCGGTGGTGACGCAGTGTTTCCCCTCCACGTTGTAGGTGAACGGCGTGGACATGGCAGGCCGCAGTCAGGAGGAGCTGGTCGCCATGTTGAGGAGTACCAGACAGGGGGACCCCGTTGTTCTACTGGTGTGCAGACAGGAAGACATGTTCCTACCTCGAGAACTGGTGAGTCTGCTTATACTGCAATTCAGTTGCTGCTTAGATGAACTACAACTACCAGGGTAGACAGAAAGACATGATCCAACTCAGAAACTGGCCTCTTACAGTCTACGTGTTGGTTTTAGTTACTGCAGCCTTGGTGCCCTCTGCTAGCCGGCACCATAGATGACTAGGCGTTGCGCTAGCGCATTTATTAGAAAAACCACCTTGGAATGTTTCCTTGTACTTTGTAGAGACATAAGAAATGGTTATCTACGACTTCATCTATATATGGGGCTTAATTTTCTAGGTCCTGATCTGTCCGATTAAACACAGCTCTTCAGCCTACACGTCTTTATTGTAACTGATTTTCTTCAGGTGTTGTGGTCATTAACGATCCTGTCTTTCTCTGCTGCTTCCCCATAGCCTTCCTGCACTCCTAGAACTTCCAGCTTCAGTAAATTCCATCCATCCATTCAATCTATCTATTAATAAAACAATTGTCTTTTTCTCATCAACCAACTCTCTCTGGTTCTGTTCTGTACTTCTGGCGCTGTGCACACACAGACACACACACACACACACACACTATATGAATACGGCCGCTTTGTGGGGGAACAATTAGCAAATCAATTGGTAACAGGACTGACTGTGCAGCATGTGTGTGTGTGTGTGTATATTAATATGTTTGTTTTAGTGTCTGTGTGTTTTAGTTTGTGTTGGTATTTGTATGTGGGTGTGTGTGTGTGTGTGTGTGTGTGATTGTGTGTTAACAGGTGTGTGTTCCTGTCCCCTTGGTGACAACATTTGTCATGTTTCCTTCCACCTCCTTCTTCTCTGCAGGGCCTCTTACAGTGAATGATTTCATTAAAACAGTCATTTTATTATTTTTTGTTTGGCGAAGATTGGGCTTCAGACGGCAATCATTCAGGTTTTCATTGGTGATGTATTCCTGTTATACTGTCATGAATCAATGCAAATGACAATGTAATGTCTGCCTATTTCTCTTCCTTAACCTCATGCTTGTTTTGTTATGACAGTTTAGACAGTTTAGGCTTTCACTTCCCTCCTGTTCTTTATCTTGTTTGTCCTGTTGGGTCAGGGTTAAGGTCAGGGGTCAGTGTTTGCATGTACTCCCAAAATATAGAGCTGGAGGTTGGTGAGTTTGAATTATCAGGGTGTTTCCTGGTCAAAATTTGGCAAAAGTGGTACCCCTTCCCCGGCTACCCCACGCTCCACCGGACCGTCTCTGTGATTTACTTTATATAATATCTGGATACACTCTGTGATTTACTTTATATAATACCTGGATACACTCTGTGATTTACTTTATATAATACCTGGATACACTCTGTGATATACTTTATATAATATCTGGATACACTCTGTGATTTACTTTATATAATACCTGGATACACTCTGTGATATACTTTATATAATATCTGAATACACTCTGTGATTTACTTTATATAATATCTGGATACACTCTGTGATTTACTTTATATAATACCTGGATACACTCTGTGATATACTTTATATAATATCTGGATACACTCTGATTTACTTTATATAATACCTGGATACACTCTGTGATATACTTTATTTAATATCTGGATACACTCTGTGATATACTTTATATAATATCTGCATATACTTTATATATTATCTGGATGCACTCTGTGATATACTTTATTTAATATCTGGATACACTCTGTGATATCGTTTATATAATATCGGGATATACTTTATACAATATCTGGATACACTCTGTGATATACTTTATATAATATCTGCATATACTTTATATAATATCTGGATACACTCTGTGATTTACTTTATATAATATCTGCATATACTTTATATAATATCTGGATACACTCTGTGATATACTTTATTTAATATCTGGATGCACTCTGTGATATACTTTATTTAATATCTGGATGCACTCTGTGATATACTTTATTTAATATCTGGATACACTCTGTGATATCGTTTATATAATATTGGGATATACTTTATACAATATCTGGATACACTCTGTGATGTTCTTTATATAATATCCAGCTAGACACATGATAAAGACAACTATTACAGTGTTAAAACTGCCCTGTTGTCCCCTTTAGCATCTAATACACAATGTCCTCCCTAATAGCATCCAAAATATACAAGCAATATTCATTCTTAACGTACTAACATGTTACATATTAAATTAATTTGTTCTCCTCTGCCTGTTGGTGACTAGATGACTTTTAAGGGGTTTAAGAGCGTCCAGCCTGCCCCTTCTGCTTGTCTTTTTTACTGTGCCCCTAAACACTTGTAGCGTACAGAGCAAATGATTCCTTCTTCATAATGTTTAAGCCACCCAAAAACATTTAGCATCAAAACCACGTTTATTCAAGGATTCACATAATGAATTCACTCATCCGACTTCGTAATTAATCACAGGTGATATTATTGTTGTCTATTTTCTTTGTTATACTGTGCTCTTTTTAATTTGACTTGCATTAAAAACGCATCAGAGCTGTATGCCTATATATTACAGCCTTGTTGTGTTGTTTTTTCCTCCATCCTTGCCTTGACGCCACATCTTTTATTTCCGTTTCTACTCCGCTGTGCTGCTTTCGCTGATCCAAAGTCTTCACGTTCATATATTTATAGTGTTAGTGACTTAAATATATTAATTCTGTATTTTTACACTTTATATTGCATATAGTGTACTGTCTTTAACATACCTTAATCAAATTGTCTTTTCACCAGTCATCTTCCTTTGTCTCACAAACTCTATTGAAAATAATCTAATTGTGCCAAAAGTAATCTGAAACATTAACAAATGTTGAGCAAATTGGATGTAGTTTAGTTAAGTTTTATTGAAAAACAATTATAATCTGACATTACTCATCTCTGTGTTGTCAGGACTGGTTAGGTCCTGTGTGCAAGTTTGCCAGATCATTGACAGTTAACCATGATATCTGCATACTCCTCAAAAATACCGCTCAATCGCTATTTTTTCTTTACAGCCCAATCTGTGAACTGACCCGCCCAAGCCCATTTCAAATAGCCCAACTGGGGGGAGAACCAATATTTTGGGAAGGTGGTCGTCTTTGAGTTTTATATGCAGGAAAATCCCTGATTTGAGCCATTTCACTTTCTTCGTCTGTTTTCTGACGTGTCCCTGGTGTTTCTTTTGTTTGTGCTTGGCCTGAGAAGACCAACAGGAAGCCCTGAGTTCTGTTTCCTGTCTTTGTCCTGTCCTCCATGGAGGGCTAGGGAATATGTCAAGATGAAAAGCCGTCTGTCTGTCTGTGTCTATATGCTGTTCTCTTGGTTTTTCTCTCATAACCCTCCTTTCCATGCCCCCCCCTCACCCCCCTAGCTCTACAAGTCTTTTATCCTTTGGTTATTGTTGACTCAGAGGGCGTAGACAGGAAGTGAGTGGCCAGGTCATTGGGCACGGTGCACATGGCCCTGAGGTACTACAGGAAGTGCCCTGGACATGTTGCGAGGCCCACCAGGAAGTGAACAGGAAATAGATGCAGCATGCGGCAGGACTGTGTGAAGTCCAGGGTCCTTGCTGAGTAAGTCCTTGACCACTTCACAAGTCTGGTGGCCTCCCCAGTAGCACCCTTTGTCCTGTGTAGTGCACTCTGTTTGATAAGGACTATTCAAGGTAGGGCACCATTTGTCCTGTGTAGTGCACTCCGTTTGATAAGGAGTATTCAAGGTAGGGCACCATTTGTCCTGTGTAGTGCACTCCGTTTGATAAGGAGTATTCAAGGTAGGGCACCATTTGTCCTGTGTAGTCCACTTCGTTTGATAAGGAGTATTCAAGGTAGGGCACCATTTAGGGACTGCCATTTCTTCTGTTTTTGTCTCGTTCAGCGCTTTTGTGAAAATAACAATGTGAGAGAGGTGGCGGTTTGCTCCGTGACTAGGGACATGGTGCCAAAATATACCCAGTCAGGAAAGAGAGCCTTGTCTCCATTGTCTTCTCATTCGTCTCTTTGTTTAGTTTCAGAACGGTGGGAATCAAGGGCAACGTCTGTATAATGCCTTCACTCTGCCGCCCAAGTAGCCGTGACATATCTAAGGAATTAGTTAACAATTGGCTATGATGCAGTGTAAACCTGATTTGGTTCCTAATGCTCAAATAAGGTGCAGGTTTCTGATTGTCCCTGTGGGTTTTTTGATTGTTCTTGCAATTTTAGGGTCTTTCTTTGTCTTCCTCTCACATGCTCAGTGACATGCAGCCAAATGTCCTTTAAACATATTTAAACATAGTTTAAACAAACTCTCTGGTCTTTATAAAGACAAGTGGATACTGCTGGGGAAATATTGACGTTCTCTCTGTAGAATGATAACCTGTCGACTAAACAGAGGAAAGCTGTGTGACATGGACAGACAGGCTAGCAGAAACCCTCCCCCCTCCCCTGTATTTTAGACAGATTTATATACAGTACTAAATGGTTCTGATACTGAACGTTCACCATGACTGTATCCCATAGTGTACACTGATCCCTACACAGCACATCACCCAATGACTCCTGGACAAACTATATACCACCTGACAGCAACTCCACCTGACAGCAACTCCACATGACCTGACAGCAACTCCACCTGACAGCAACTCCACATGACCTGACAGGAACCCGACATGACCTGACAGGAACCCGACATGACCTGACAGGAACCCGACATGACCTGACAGGAACCCGACATGACCTGACAGGAACCCGACATGACAAGAACATAGTTGATCATATCTAACAGCAGGAATGACAAGTCCGTACAATTATCCATGACTAAGTCTTTGAATGTGGCCACAGAGACAAAAACATTGAGTTTTAATTATGTTTGCATCTCGTTCCAGTCAGTAGCTGCTGAAAGGACAATTAACAAACAAACTGACTCTGCTTGTCCTGGGCTCCTTAAGAAATTAATTAATTACCCATAATACATTAGTGTTTTACAACCATGGTGTGTGTTAAGTCTTGTGTATGGAGTTATTCCTAAGGGTAATACGTAATGTGTAGTGAACAGATGATGTGTGTGTGTGTGTGTGTGTGTCATGTGAGCAGTCAGATGTTGTTTGTTTATGTCTATGTAATGAGAGTGTGTTGTTAGGAGGTGTGTGTGTGTGTGTGTCTTTATAATGGGAGTGTCTAGTTTGGTGGATGTGTGTGTGTGTGTGTTTGTGTGTGTGTATGTGTCTTTGTGAGGGGTGTGTGTAAGTAAAAAAAAAAAAAAATATATATATAATAGAATAAAAACAAAAACAATGAAACATTTAGGTTGGTAAATGTCTGTGTGTCTTTGTGAGGGGAGTGTTTAGGATGGCAGTCTGTGTGTGTGTGTGTGTCTTTGTGAGGGGAGTGTTTAGGATGGCAGTCTGTGTGTGTGTGTGTGTGTCTTTGTGAGGGGAGTGTTTAGGATGGCAGTCTGTGTGTGTGTCTTTGTGAGGGGAGTGTTTAGGATGGCAGTCTGTGTGTGTGTGTGTGTGTGTGTGTGTCTTTGTGAGGGGAGTGTTTAGGATGGCAGTCTGTGTGTGTGTCTTTATGAGTGTGTCGGGGGGAAAAAACCAAAGCAAAAATTCTAACCGGATGGGTGAAGAAATAACTTGCAGACAAAAATATGGTGTGTTTGTTTATCATAAATAGTGATCTTCTCTTTTACGGACAATATTTGAGTTCTCTGCCCCGTCTCGGGCATGGAGGATAATTACCCAGGACATTGGTTGGATCACCTGTCAGGGGAATGAAGCAGATGCTCGGGAACCAAGCAGGGCTTGCTAATGGATGAGACGTCCCTTGAATCCTCACCGACCCTGAAGGTCACATTCCCGGTAGTCTTCACCTTGCCCCAGTCACCGAGGGTGGGGTTGGGGGGGGCACAGGCTCAGAGGCTTATTCAATATTACTGGGGATATCCACAATTTGATTTGTCCCTCGAAAACAAAGCGTGGGGATAAGAAGTGTTTCCGGATGAAGCGCCAGGGCCCACACAGCGTAGTCCCATCAGGGTGTTTTTATCACAGCAGCTCTGCTTGGCGGTGACCATACAACCGACCTGCGATCGCAGCTTTGATGGAAGGAGCTTGGCAGTGACCATACAACCGACCTGCGATCACGGCTCTGATTAAACGAGCTTGGCAGTGACCATAGAACCGTCCCAGGATCACGGCTCTGATTAAAAGAGCTTGGCAGTGACCATAGAACCGTCCCACGATCACGGCTCTGATGAAAAGAGCTTGGCAGTGACCATAGAACCGTCCCACGATCACGGCTCTGATGAAAAGAGCTTGGCAGTGACCATAGAACCGTCCCACGATCACGGCTCTGATGAAAAGAGCTTGGCAGTGACCATAGAACCGTCCCACGATCACGGCTCTGATGAAAAGAGCTTGGCAGTGACCATAGAACCGTCCCAGGATCACGGCTCTGATTAAAAGAGCTTGGCAGTGACCATAGAACCGTCCCAGGATCACGGCTCTGTCTGATGAAACTCTGAACCACTTGGCTCTCATCTGCACCCAGACATAAAGAAGATTCACCTTTATGCTTTTTTCCCACTGCATTCCCCCTCTTGGTCTCTGTCTGTTTGGGGTCTTTAAAACCCTGTGTGTAGAGGTGGGTTCTGTGTGTGTGTCGTGGCGGTGGGCTCCTCTGCAATACATTCCTGAGGATGTCCCAGATGACTGGACAGGTTAATCCACCCTGCAGATCACCTGTAGCTGCTACCTGCAGGACCTTCTCAATAAGGCCTTTGGTGTGCCCCGTATCCCTGAACCTATAGTGTTAGAGGTTCCCAAATGACCCCCGACTTCCTAGACACAGTTTTTCTCTATGTGACTGGGGTGGTTCCATTGGTCTATATTGGGGATAGGCTGGCGTTGAAGAGGCACACTTGGCTGGGTAAGGACGTCTGGTGAGCCCCGTTTCCAGGTCCCAACGGTCCGGGTTTCAGGAGGAGGGTGGTCTGTTGGTTTCAGAGAGGGGGGTGGTCTGTTGGTTTCAGGAGGAGGGTGGTCTGTTGGTTTCAGAGAGGGGGGTGGTCTGTTGGTTTCAGGAGGAGGGTGGTCTGTTGGTTTCAGAGAGGGGGGTGGTCTGTTGGTTTCAGAGAGGGGGGTGGTCTGTTGGTTTCAGAGAGGGGGGTGGTCTGTTGGTTTCAGAGAGGAGGGTGGTCTGTTGGTTTCAGAAAAGAGGGTGGTCTCTTGGTTTCAGAAAAGAGAGTGGTCTCTTGGTTTCAGTAAAGAGGGTGGTCTCTTGGTTTCAGAAAAGAGGGTGGTCTCTTGGTTTCAGAAAAGAGGGTGGTCTCTTGGTTTCAGAGAGGAGGGTGGTCTCTTGGTTTCAGAGAGGAGGGTCGTCTGTTGGTTGCAGTCTGACTTGGATCCTCCCTGATATTGACTTTTTCTCTCTGTTCTTTAATCATCACCCTTACCCTGGCCTCCTTTTCACCTCCTTTTAACCCCTTCGAGGTTATGATCCTGTAAATGTATGCCTTTTTAATTGTCGGTTTAAATAATGACTTTCGTTTTCAGGTCCAACGTACACTGCCGTTGAAATGTTTGGGGTCACATACTTTGTCCATTAAAGAACAGACAGTGTAGACATTGGTAATGTTGCATATTACTACTATAGCTGGAAATGGCTGATCGCTACATTATCTGCAACCATCACTCCTATGTTCCAATGGCACGTTGTGTCTGCTAATCCAAGTTTATCATTTTAAAATGCCTGTTGATCAGTAGAAAACCCTTTTGCAATTGTTAGCACAGCTGAAAACCCGTTATACTGATTAAAGCAATATAACTCCTCCTTCATTCAAATGAGTATCTGTAGCATCAGCAATTGTGGGTGCAAATACAGGCTCAGTGTGGCCAGAAACAAATAACTTTCTTCTGAATGGCATCAGTCTATTATTTTTCGGGAGAAATGGAGGCCATTCCATGTGAGAAATTGCCAAGAAACTGAAGGTCTCAGACAACGCTGTGTGCTACTCCGTTCACAGATCAGCGCTTACTGTCTCTAACCAGAATAGAAAGAGGAGTGGGAGGCCCTGGTGCACAACTGAGCAAGAGGACAGAAACATACAACTCACCGGTTCTCTACTGGCAGCTTCATTATATAGAGCCCGCAGAAAAAACAGTCTCAATGTCAACAGTAAAGATGGGCAAAAGAACACAGACAAGATTGGAAATGTGTTATGGACAGACAAAACTAAGTTTGAGTTGTTCGGATCACAAAGAACAACATTCATCAGACACAGACCAAATTCAAAGATGCTGGAGAAGTGATTGACGCCATCTGTCAAGGAAAGTGATCGTCTCGGGGTGCTTTGCTATATTCCCTTTTCAGACTCATTTTATGTATGTTTTAATGGAAAACAAGGTTATTTCTATGTAAACCCCAACTTTTGAATGGTAGGGTGCACTCATTGGCAATAGGACAGTAAAGAGTTCATCTCATTCCCAGACACCTCTGCTCCAGGTGTGCCCCAGCGCCAACCCCTAAGCAGTCACAGATGTTGGGACAGCAGGTTGTGCGTTCAGCGCTACTGAGCTTCCTCGCAAGCACCGACTTAAGGCAGTTCTTGGTCCATGAAAATGTGTTTGTTGTGGTCATTTTGTGTTGCAGGTTATCATCTTGTGGTATGAAGTGGCTGGCCTGGGTTTGACTGGAAGGAATAGGTGTTTGTTCACATGATCAAACGTCAAAAACACTCCTGTTGTAACTAGATTTGCTAGATGCAAGAGATGACATTCTTTATACAGTTCCCTCACCTTCTGTAGCTAATGGGATGGCACCTTCAACATGTCTGTGTGTGTAAGTGTCTGTGAGTGTCTTAAGGTGTGTGCGTGTGTGTCCACGTTCTGTCCGTTCATTTGTGGGTGTTAGTGTTGTGGCTGGTGTGTGTGCTCATATGCGTGTGCATGTGATATTGTGGCTGGTGTGTGTGGGACAAGCTGACAGAGCTAGTATACGTAGACAGCAGCTCAACACTATCTGAAAGGTCATGTAGACACAAGGGAAATATGGGCCTAATTAAACTGCTATTAGAGCAACAGCAGTCGCTGTCATTTGTTTCCTGCTCAGTTCATAGACAAACAACAAACTGTAGGACTCATCTTTGAAAGGGATAGTTAGTTCACCAAACTGCCCTGGTCCAGGCTGTGTCCTGGAAGACTGATGGGAACACTGGAATCTGCTCTGCTCTGCTCCGTCTTTCCTTTCTTCTTCACTTCCTTCTTTCCTTTCTTCTTCACTTCCTACTTTCACAATCTGCTGTCGTGTGTTTGATGTACGAGCTGCTCTGTGAATTAAGTATTAAACACACACACGCGCACTTACATTTTGAGCTCGATTTCTAGTTTCCGTATATATATATATATATATACACAGTGGGGAGAACAAGTATTTGATACACTGCCGATTTGGCAGGTTTTCCCACTTACAAAGCATGTAGAGGTCTGTAATTTTTATAATAGGTACACTTCAACTGTGAGAGACAGAATCTAAAATCCAGAAAATCACATTGAATGATTTTTAAGTAATTAATTAGCATTTTATTGCATGACATAATTATTTGATACATCAGAAAAGCCGAACTTAATATTTGGTACAGAAACCTTTGTTTGCAATTACAGAGATCATACGTTTCCTGTTTGCACACACTGCAGCAGGGATTTTGGCCCACTCCTCCATACAGACCTTCTCCAGATACTTCAGGTTTCGGGGCTGTCGCTGGGTAATACGGACTTTCAGCTCCCTTCAAAGATTTTCTAACGGGTTCAGGTCTGGCTAGGCCACTCCAGGACCTTGGGATGCTTCTTATGGAGCCACTCCTTAGTTGCCCTGGCTGTGTGTTTCGGGAAGTTGTTATGCTGGAAGACCCAACCACGACCCATCTTCAATGCTCTTACTGAGGGAAGGAGGTTGTTGGCCAATATCTTGCGATACATGGCCCCATCCATCCTCCCCTCAATACGGTGCAGTCGTCCTGTCCCCTTTGCAGAAAAGCATCCCCAAAGAATGATGTCTCCACCTCCATGCTTCACGGTTGGGATGGTGTTCTTGGGGTTGTACTCATCCTTATTCTTCCTCCAAACACGGCGAGTGGAGTTTAGACCAAAAAGCAAAATGTTTGTCTCATCAGACCACATGACCTTTTTCCATTCCTCCTCTGGATCATCCAGATGATCATTGGCAAACTTCAGACGGGCCTGGACATGCTGGCATGAGCATGGGGACCTTGTGTGCGCTGCAGGATTTTAATCCATGACGGCGTAGTGTGTTACTAAAAGTTTTCTTTGAGATTGTGGTCCCAGCTCTCTTCAGGTCATTGACCAGGTCCTGCCGTGTAGTTCTGGGCTGATCCCTCACCTTCCTCATGATCATTGATGCCCCACGAGGTGAGATCTTGCATGGAGCCCCAGGCCGAGGGAGATTGACCGTCATTTTGAACTTCTTTCATTTTCTAATAATTGCGCCAACAGTTGTTGCCTTCTCACTAAGCTGCTTGCCTATTGTCCTGTTGCCCATCCCAGCCTTGTGCAGGTCTACAATTGTATCCCTGATGTCCTTACACAGCTCTCTGGTCTTGGCCATTGTGGAGTCTGTTTGATTGAGTGTGTGGACAGGTGTCTTTTATACAGGTAACAAGTTCAAACAGGTGCAGTTAATACAGGTAATGAGTGAAGAACAGGAGGGCTTCTTAAAGAAAAACTAACAGGTCTGTGAGAGCCGGAATTCTTACTGGTTGGTAGGTGATCAAATACTTACGTCATGCAATAATATGCTAATTAATTACTTAAAAATCATACAATGTGATTTTCTGGTTTTAGATTATGTCTCTCACAGTTGAAGAGTACCTATGATAAAAATGACAGACTTATACATGCTTTGTAAGTAGGAAAACCTGCAAAATCAGCAGTGTATCAAATATTTGCTCTCCCCACTGTATGTATATATATATATATATATATCACCCATCCTCCATCTATCTCACCCATCCTCCATCAATCTCACTCACTCACCCACTCACCCATCCTCCATCTATCTCACCCATCCTCCATCTCTCTCACCCATCCTCCATCTCTCTCACCCATCCTTCATATATCTCACCCATCCTCAATCTCTCTCACCCATCCTTCATCTCTCTCACCCATCCTCCATCTATCTCACCCATCCTCCATCTATCTCACCCATCCTCCATCTATCTCACCCATCCTCCATCTCTCTCACCCATCCTCCATCTCTCTCACCCATCCTTCATCTATCTCACCCATCCTCCATCTATCTCACCCATCCTCCATCTCTCTCACCCATCCTTCATCTATGTCACCCATCCTCCATCTATCTCACCCATCCTCCATCTCTCTCACCCATCCTTCATCTATCTCACCCATCCTCAATCTCTCTCACCCATCCTTCATCTCTCTCACCCATCCTCCATCTATCTCACCCATCCTCCATCTATCTCACCCATCCTCCATCTCTCTCACCCATCCTCCATCTCTCTCACCCATCCTCCCTCTCTCTCACCCATCCTCCATCTCTCTCAACCATCCTCCATCTTATTAACTCTAATCTTTCCTCATCAACCGATGTGTACTGTGTATCCCAAATGGCACCGTATTCCCTAGATAGTCCACTACCTTAGACCAGAGTTAATAGAGAACACGGTGCCATTTCAGACTGGGTCTATTTCTGCATCCAGCCATCTCTGGAGTTGTTCTTCTCCCCCCAGATCCTCTTTAAACCCTATATAAACACACACTCTGCCACACACGCACACAATCCTTTAAACCCAACACAAACACACCAAATCAGTCCCCATCTAGAAGGCAGCTGATCAAATGGCACCCAACTGTAAAACCAAACCATGTTTGTTAGACACTTTTCATGTTAATAAACATGACATTTTACATCGTTGAAACCTGACAATCTTGGGTAAGTGAATTGAGAAGTATATTCCTTGGTCCTGATCACTGTAACCTACATCTCTCCCCTAGTCTATTTAACTCTAACCTATATCTCTCCCCTGGTCTATTTAACTGTAACCTACATCTCTCCCCTGGTCTATTTAACTGTAACCTACATCTCTCCCCTGGTCTATTTAACTGTAACCTACATCTCTCCCCTGGTCTATTTAACTGTAACCTACATCTCTCCCCTGGTCTATTTAACTGTAACCTACATCTCTCCCCTGGTCTATTTAACTGTAACCTACATCTCTCCCCTGGTCTATTTAACTGTAACCTACATCTCTCCCCTGGTCTATTTAACTGTAACCTACATCTCTCCCCTGGTCTATTTAACTGTAACCTACATCTCTCCCCTGGTCTATTTAACTGTAACCTACATCTCTTCCCTGGTCTATTTAACTGTAACCTACATCTCTTCCCTGGTCTATTTAACTGTAACCTACATCTCTCCCCTGGTCTATTTAACTGTAACCTACATCTCTCCCCTGGTCTATTTAACTGGAAACTACATCTCTCCCCTGGTCTATTTAACTGGAACCTACATCTCTCCCCTGGTCTATTTAACTGTAACCTACATCTTTCCCCCTGGTCTATTTAACTGGAACCTACATCTCTCCCCTGGTCTATTTAACTGTAACCTACATCTCTCCTCTGGTTCAACCCGCTCCCCGTCTCTCCTCTGTCTCTCCTCTGGTTCAACCCGCTCCCCCTGTCTCTCCTCTGTCTCTCCTCTGATTCAACCTGCTCCCCCTGTCTCTCCTCTGGTTCAACCTGCTCCCCCTGTCTCTCCTCTGTCTCTCCTCTGGTTCAACCTGCTCCCCCTGTCTCTCCTGTGGTTCAACCTGCTCCCCCGTCTCTCCTCTGTCTCTCTTCTGGTTCAACCTGCTCCCCCTGTCTCTCCTCTGGTTCAACCTGCTCCCCCTGTCTCTCCTCTGTCTCTCCTCTGTCTCTGTCTCTCCTCTGGTTCAACCCGCACCCCCTGTCTCTCCTCTGTCTCTCTCTCCTCTGTCTCCGTCTCTCCTCTGGTTCAACCTGCTCCCCCTGTCTCTCCTCTGTCTCTGTCTCTCCTGTCTCTCCTCTGTCTCCGTCTCTCCTCTGGTTCAACCTGCTCCCCCTGTCTCTCCTCTGTCTCTGTCTCTCCTCTGTCTCTGTCTCTCCTCTGGTTCAACCCGCACCCTACTCCTCTGTCTCTGTCTCTCCTCTGGTTCAACCCGCACCCTACTTTCACTGTCTCTCCTCTGTCTCTCCTCTGGTTCAACCCGCTCCCCCTGTCTCTCCTCTGTCTCTGTCTCTCCTCTGTCTCCGTCTCTCCTCTGGTTCAACCCGCTCCCCCTGTCTCTCCTCTGTCTCTCCTCTGTCTCTGTCTCTCCTCTGGTTCAACCCGCTCCCCCTGTCTCTCCTCTGTCTCTGTCTCTCCCCTGGTTCAGCCCGCTCCCCCTGTCTCTCCTCTGTCTGTCTCTCCTCTGTTTCAACCCGCTCCCCCTGTCTCTCCTCTGTCTCGTGTGTATTTCTGTTTGTGTGTGTTGTGTGTATTTCTGTGTGTTTGTGTGGGTGTGTATGTGTATATACATACCAGTGTCCTTCCTAAGGGCTTATCTGGGGTTTCTCACAGTGCTTATGTGTCTGCTGTGTGTGACGCTCCGGCCAACTGAGGGGGGATAGAGACCATTCAACTACAGTCACAAAACATTAGAATATAGAGAAAACCCATCAGTTAACATAATCATAACTGATTTTCCCTTTTTATTGCTGCTCTCTCTCTCTTTCATCAATTAACATTATCACAACTGACTTTCCCTCTTTATTGTTGCTCTGCTTTTATTGCTGCTTATTGTGCACTAGTATCACCCTGAAATTGGTTGTGTGTAGATGGGTGTGTAGGTGGGTGCCAGTATGTAAGGGGGTGTGTGTGGGTGTAGGGGGGTGTGTAGGGGGGTGTGTGTGGGTGTAGGGGGGTGTGTAAGTGGGTGTAGGTGTGTGTAGGTGGGTGCCAGTGTGTAGGTGTGGGTGGGTGTGTAGGTGGGTGGGTGTGGGTGTAGGGGGGTGTGGGTGTGGGTGTAGGTGTGTGTAGGTGGGTGCCAGTGTGTAGGTGGGTGTAGGTGTAGGGGGGTGTGGAGGTGTGGGTGTGGGTGTGAATGTGTGGGTGGGTGTGGAGGTGTGGGTGTGGATGTGTGGGTGGGTGTGGGTGTGGATGTGTGGGTGTGGGTGTGGATGTGTGGGTGTGGATGTGTGGGTGTGGATGTGTGGGTGTGGGTGTGGGTGTGTGGGTGGGTGTGGGTGTGTGGGTGGGTGTGGATGTGTGGGTGGGTGTGGATGTGTGGGTGTGGATGTGTGGGTGTGGGTGTGGGTGTGTAGGTGGGTGTGGATGTGTGGGTGTGGGTGTGGATGTGTGGGTGTGTTAGAGTTGATAGCTGTCTTTCTGGGATGCTGGTTTTCTAGCTGTGTGGAACCGACTCCCACTGAGTCGTCAGTGATCCTCTAACCCTTTAATTCACCTCCCCTCTGCTCCGCCATGGAGGAAATATAACCTGTCACCTCCCCTCTGCTCCTCCATGGAGGAAATATAACCTGTCACCTCCCCTCTGCTCCTCCATGGAGGAAATATAACCTGTCACCTCCCTTCTGCTCCACCATGGAGGAAATATCCCAGTTCACCTCCTGTCTGCTACTCCATGGAGGAAATTTGCCCATTTGTCTCCTCTCTCCTCTTCTATGGAGGAAATACACCCAGTCACCTCCTCCCTCCTCTTCCATGGAGGTAATACACCCAGTCACCTCCTCTCTCCTCTTCTATGGAGGAAATACACCCAGTCACCTCCTCCCTCCTCCTCCATGGAGGTAATACGCCCAGTCACCTCCCCTGTCCTCTTCTATGGAGCAAATACGCCCAGTCACCTCCTCCCTCCTGTTCCATGGTTATCCCCCGATGTTCTCCTGTAATGCTGAGTAATGCTGAGTAATGCTGAGTAATGCTGAGTAATGCTGAGTAATGGTAATTCTGGTAGAGCTCAGGTAATGCTGGTTGATATGGGGTATATTTGGTATGCTTCCGGTAATGTCAGGATAATGAGAAAATAAGCACTGAATCAGGTATCATTCTGTCATCCAAATCACTAAATTAAAAAATGTTTGTAAGGTGCTCAGCCGAAAGTGGAACTTGTTGTGGCTTGAGTGCTATTTAGATTGTGCTGCGTTAGGTTGTGCTGAGTTAGGTTGTGCTGAGTTAGGTTGTGCTGAGTTAGATTGTGCTGAGTTAGGTTGTGCTGAGTTAGGTTGTGCTGAGTTAGGTTGTGCTGAGTTAGGTTGTGCTGAGTTAGGTTGTGCTGAGTTAGGTTGTGCTGCGTTAGGTTGTGGTGCGTTAGGTTGTGGTGCGTTAGGTTGTGGTGCGTTAGGTTGTGCTGAGTGTAACCTGGCTGGGCTAGGGTGTGGTTAGTTGTGTTAGTTAGTTTTATATTTGGTTTCTCTTGTTAATTTCCATATTCATGGGCACATCACTGACATGGTGTATTGACATTCTTTGGGCCCAATTTGGACATTTTCACTTAGGGATGTACTCACTTTTGTTGCCAGCGGTTTAGACATCAATGGCTGTGTGTTGTTATTTTGAGGGGACAGCAAATTTACACTCACTACTTGTGTCAATATTTTGTGTGGCCACCATCATATTCCAGCATTGCCTTAACCCTCTTGGGCATGGAGTTCACCAGAGCTCCACAGGTCGCCACTGGAGTCCTCTTCCACACCTCCATGATGACATCACGGAACTGGTTGATGTTAGAGACCTTGCGCTCCTCCACCTTCCGTTTGAGGATGGCCCACAGATGCTCAACAGGGTTTAGGTCCGGAGACATGCTTGGCCAGTCCATCACCTTTTTACCCTCAGCTTCTTTAGCAAGGCAGTGGTCGTCTTGGAGGTGTGTTTGGGTTCGTTATCATGTTGGAATACTGCCCTGAGGCCCAGTCTCTGCTTCAGTATGTCACAGTACATGTTGGCATTCATGGTTCCCTCAATGAACTGTAGCTCCCCAGAGTCGACAGCACTCATGCAGCCCCAGACCATTACACTCCCACCACCATGTTTGACTGTAGGCAAGACACACTTGTCTTTGTACCCCTCACCTGGTTGCCGCCACACACGCTTGACACCATCTGAACCAAATGAGTTTATCTTGGTCTTATCAGACCACACAACATGGTTCCAGTAATCCATGTCCTTCGTCTACTTGTCTTCAGCAAACTGTTTGTGGGCTTTCTTTTGCATCATCTTTAGAAGAGGCTTCCTTCTGGGACGACAGCCATGCAGACCAATTTGATGCAGTGTGCGGCGTATGGTCTGAGCACTGACAGGCTGACCCCCCACCCCTTCAACCTCTGCAGCAATGCTGGCAGCACTCATACGTCTATTTCCCAAAGACAACCTCTGGATATGACGCTGAGCACGTGCACTCAACTTCTTTGGTCGACCATGGCGAGGCCTGTTCTGAGTGGAACCTGTCCTGTTAAACCGCTGTATGGTCTTGGCCACCGTGCTGCAGCTCAGTTTCAGGGTCTTGGTAATCTTCTTACAGCCTAGGCCATCTTTATGTAGAGCAACAATTCTTTTTTCAGATCCTCAGAGAGTTCTTTGCCATGAGGTGCCATGTTGAACTTCCAGTGACCATTATGAGGGAGTATGAGAGTGATAACACCAAATGTAACACACCTGCTCCCCATTCACACCTGAGACCTTGTAACACTAACGAGTCACATGACACCGGGGAGGGAAAATGGCTAATTTTCACTTAGGGGTGTACTCACTTTTGTTCCCAGCGGTTTAGACATCAATGGTGGTGTGTTGTTATTTTGAGGGGACAGCAAATTTACACTCACTACTTTACATTGTAGCAAAGTGTCATTTCTTCAGTGTTGTCACATGAACAGATATATTCAAGTGTTTACAAAAACTAACTTTTGTGAGATACTGTAAATGTGGACATTGACTTGGCCAGTCAAGACCTTTACACTTTTTGGTCCAAAAAACTCTCTAATTACTTTTGCAGCAGTCTTACTGAATGCAAAGCTGTCTTACTGACTGAATGCCAAGGTGTCTTGCTGACTGACTGTACATCTGCCTTACTGACTGAATGCAAAGCTGTCTTACTCACTGAATGTAAAGCTCTCTTACTCACTGAATGTAAAGCTCTCTTACTCAATGAATGTATAGCTATCTTACTCACTGAATGTAAAGCTCTCTTACTCACTGAATGTAAAGCTCTCTTACTCACTGAATGTAAAGCTCTCTTACTCACTGAATGTAAAGCTCTCTTACTCACTGAATGTAAAGCTCTCTTACTCACTGAATGTAAAGCTCTCTTACTCGCTGAATGTAAAGCTCTCTTACTCGCTGAATGTAAAGCTCTCTTACTCGCTGAATGTAAAGCTCTCTTACTCGCTGAATGTAAAGCTCTTACTCGCTGAATGTAAAGCTCTCTTACTCACTGAATGTAAAGCTCTCTTACTCACTGAATGTAAAGCTCTCTTACTCGCTGAATGTAAAGCTCTCTTACTCGCTGAATGTAAAGCTCTCTTACTCACTGAATGTAAAGCTCTCTTACTCGCTGAATGTAAAGCTCTCTTACTCATTGAATGTAAAGCTCTCTTACTCATTGAATGTAATGTCTTTCAGACTGCACACACAAATATACACTCACCACGGGCATACTATTCACTGCAGCAGATGAGTTTCCATCCAAAATGGCCCCCTCTTTCCAGAGTAGTGTACTAAGGAGGAGGGAGGGATGTGGACTCATTCCTCAGCGTAATTGAATGTCACCCTGTCTCTTTAATCCAGATCCACTGTTCTTTGGGAAAGAGAAAAGCCTGTTTTCCATGCTGAATGCCCAAAATAATACATTTAATCCGTTTGAACGGTTTCTATTATAGAGTCCTATAGACTTTGCTTGATAATGGGGTGATTTCTTCCAACTAGAATAATCCACCAAAGTGACAGAACAATGAGGCAGAAACAAGGAAAATATGTCCAAGGAGGGAAGTTATGGTTTCTGGATTCTCCATCGCTGGGATTTCTTTTATTATTTTTTCTGGTTAGATATTTTTTGTGACAGCGTTGCTTTTCCCAGAATCATGACTTCACAAACCACTGTGAACCAACTTACCAGAAGAACCTCTGGGGTGTGTTCCTGTATTGGACCGAAAACAAGAAGGCCTTCCCTGTTTCCATGGCTTTATTCCAAATGGCACCCTGTTCCCTACTGTCATTCCCTAGGCCCTGTGCCTAGTAGTGCACTCTGTAGTAAGTAGGGTGTCATTGGACCGCATGTGTGAGAAGGAGAGTAGAGCAGAACCTTACCATTCTGTTTATCTAGGCTGAGGACACACACAACATCTGCCTCTAAGCTGTGGAGTTGAGCAGTGTTGCTGTAGTGCATTTCCCAGGTGTGTTGTCCTCTGTGTGGGTCAAAACTGCTCCTGACTCAGCACGAGACTTGGCAGCTTGTTTACATCAGACAGAGACAGTCGTGGGAGTCCCGGCCCCCTAAGACAAAACCTGCAACCTTTGATCCTGAGTCTTCCACAGCTCAGGGATAGAAGAGGCTGGAGACCAAAGAGCACTTTAACACCTAATGGCTTCATTCAGTAAACATAACACCTAACAGCTTCATACAGTAAACATAACACCTAACGGCTTTGTACAGTAAATGAAACACCTAAATGCTTCATACAGTAAACGGAACACCTAAATGCTTCATACTGTAAACGGAACACCTAACAGCTTCATATAGTAAATGAACACCTAACGGCTTCATACAGTAAACGGAACACCTAAATGCTTCATACAGTAAACGGAACACCTAAATGCTTCATACAGTAAACAGAACACCTAAATGCTTCATACAGTAAACAGAAAACCTAAATACTTCATACAGTAAACAGAACACCTAAATGCTTCATACAGTAAACAGAACACTGTATGTTACAGGGGTTTCAAACACAGGTTCTAGATACAGACTGAAACTAGACTCTGTGTGTGTGTGTGTGTGTGTGTGTGTGTGTACTCTAATTACTACCAAAGTGAGTATTGGTTTGAGCTTTACACTAATTAATTGAGTTTGACTTAATTTAATTTTGTGAGAGTTAGTATTTCTTGGACAGTCCTCACATTTTAGGCTTGGTGTTTAGTATACGGATAGGTTTTGGGTTAGAATTAAGTTGAAGTTGAGGCATTAAAGGTTAGAGGTTAGGTTTGGGAGTTAGACAAAGTCTCACATTTAAGGTTTGGGGCCAGGAGGTCGAGGAATGTTTTTATGGGTAAAAATTTTTTGGGTTTTCACCTAAAATGTAGTAACCAGAAGAGCCTTGCTACTAGATGAATGTTCCCTGTCAGTTTTAATGTGTCTTCCCAATGCCAGCAGCTCAATTGATTATCTGTCAACGGTTCTTCCACTTAGCTTTAACAAAGAGGGATCCACAGAGGAGGGTTAGTAGGACGGCGTCTGGGTGGTTAGAGCATTTTAACAACCTGAAGGCCGTAACATCCCCTCAACACAACACACAGGACTGAGACATACTGGCGTCCTGGGAAAGGGGCACTGAATCACTGCAAAACGATGAACAGCGGTCATTTCACATTCAGGCTTTTTTACACACAAAATAAATATGCTCAAGATTAGTAGGAGCGTAATGAGTAGGAGCGTAATGAGTAGGAGCGTAATGAGTAGGAGTGAAATGAGTAAGAGTAAATGTTCTTTGCCATGTGATTACATTAGTTATTATTTGCTCTGAAATGAGCCACGGTTTCTTTGTTTCCAGGCAGTACGCCTTGGGCTGGTTCTTAAGAATTTAATCCATAACAGCATTTTTTTCTGGTATTTTTCCCGGTATAGCCACGACCTGAGAGTAGTTAGGGGTAACTGTCTTTCTCATGTACAAAACAAGTGGCCTTTTCACCTTGAATGCTTGGGATCAGAACCGTGTGTTTTGCTGGCCCAACACTCGTGATCACTAGTCAGTGCTACTGGTATGGGGGGAAACAACATGGAAACTATTCATGGTGAGCTTTATTCCCATTATTACCATGCAGGAATGGAAATGGATCAACTTTCTCTCTTTCAAACTCTTTCAAACAAGCTCTGTTTCTCTACTCTGTCCATCTCTGTCTGTTCTCTGTCATCCAGGCTTACGTGGGTCTGGTCTAATGTCATCCTAGTATCGTTTTCATTTGGCCAGTTGCATGCAGTCTTATACGCCAAATGAACCCTCTGTGTTTCTGCTTGGTCTTGACATCTAAGGCCCCCGTCTGCATCTTCTCTCCTTCTCCTTTCTACTTTTCACCTCCTCACAACGTTCTATATTCCAAATGATACGCCATTCCCTATGTAGAGTACCACTGTTGACTAGGGCTCTATTCCATATGTAGAGTACCACTGTTGACTAGGGCACTATTCCCTGCAGTATGTAGAGTACCACTGTTGACTAGGGCACTATTCCCTATGTGGAGTACCACTGATGACCAGAGCACTATTCCATATGTAGTGTACCACTGATGACTAGGGCTCTATTCCATATGTAGTGTACCTCTGTTGACTAGGGACTTATTCTGTATATAGAGTACCTCTTTTGACTAGGGCTCTATTCCATATGTAGAGTACCACTGTTGACCAGAGCACTATTCCATATGTAGTGTACCACTGTTGACTAGGGCACTATTCCCTATGTGGAGTACCACTGATGACCAGAGCACTATTCCATATGTAGTGTACCACTGATGACTAGGGCTCTATTCCATATGTAGTGTACCACTGATGACTAGGGCTCTATTCCATATGTAGTGTACCACTGTTGACTAGGGCACTATTCCCTATGTGGAGTACCACTGATGACCAGAGCACTATTCCATATGTAGTGTACCACTGATGACTAGGGCTCTATTCCATATGTAGTGTACCTCTGTTGACTAGGGACTTATTCTGTCTATAGAGTACCTCTTTTGACTAGGGACTTATTCCATATGTAGTGTACCACTGTTGACTAGAGCTCTATTCCATATGTTAGTGTGTACATGGTGTGTGTGTCTGTGTGTGTCGGTTAGTGTGTACATGGTGTGTTACTATGTGTGTGTTTGTTAGTGTGTACATGGTGTGTGTTACAATGTGTGTGTCTGTTAGTGTGTAAATGGTGTGTGTGTCTGTGTGTGTCGGTTAGTGTGTACATGGTGTGTTACTATGTGTGTGTGTTAGTGTGTACATGGTGTGTGTTACTATGTGTGTGTCTGTGTGTCTGTTAGTGTGTACATGGTGTGTGTTTCTATGTGTGTACATGGTGTGTGTTACTATGTGTGTGTGTGTGTGTGTGTGTGTGTGTACATGGTGGACTTCTTCACTAGGTCTCAGACCCTCCTTCTTTCTCAGGACACTGAGCCAGTTGACATTTTCAGTGGATTTACCACCAAGTCCATAATATGAGTCCCAGCCCCACACTCAACACTTAAAAACACACGCTTCATGACCTACACACACACACACACACACACACATTACTCACATGCACACACACACACACACACACACACATTACTCACATGCACACACACACACATTACTCACATGCACACACACACACATTACTCACATGCACACTGACTTTGCCAGGGCTGAACTTCTTCCTTTCTGACTTTATTTCTCCCTCACTCTTCCACTCTATTTCTTTCTAGAAAGGACAGTCATTTAAATTGTTCAAAGGTAATACATAAATGTTATGAATGCACAAGTTCCACACTGTACAGCGATTCTCTAAACCTCTAGCATTTGGAAAATCCATCAGATATTGACTGAATTATATCACGCATCGTTTGACTGGCAAAGCTTTCCTGTTTCTACCCCCGCTCTTCCCCACTCTCATCCCTCTCTTTCTTCCCTTTCCCCCACTCTCATCCCTCTCTTTCTTCCCTTTCCCCCACTCTCTCCATCCTGCTATCTCAACCATTTTCTCTCTGTCCCTCTCAATCTGTCCCTCTCAATCTGTCCCTCTCAATCTGTCCTCTTCTCTCTTCCTTTCTGTCCCTGTCTCTCCTTTCTGTCCCTGTCTCTCCTCTCTGTTCCTGTCTCTCCTTCTCTCTGTTTACTTGCAGTTCTATTTTTCATTTTTTAGACATTGGTACACTACTCTGGACCAGGTGCCCCCCAGGTCCTACTCAGAAGGGGGCATGGTATCCGACCAAGAGAGGAGGAATGTACATTAATATAATGAATTATCTGGGTCTGTGGATTTGATCCATGTCACTGTACTATTGTACATCTGGACCTGGTTCTACCCCTTCTTATTCATTGTATCTCTATGTCTTTCTCCTTCTTTGGTCTCTCTCTCTTTCTCTCTGAAATCAATTCAGAGGGGATTTGTTTGAATGGGTTTATATGCTTTATCAATGCCAAGTCAAGTGCAGCTAAATAAAAAATATCAACATTACACACAGTTTTCACCTGATTTCAGAATTACATATGTGAACTGTGTCTCTTTCTTTGTGTTGTAGATTCTGTCTCCCAGTGAATAACAATCTGTATCTCTGTGGGTTGTAGATTCTGTCTCTCTGTCCGGGGCAGTTAATAACATATGTAATCTGTCTCTTTGTTTTGTAGATTCTGTCTCTCTGTCTGGGGCAGTGAATAACATATGTAATCTGTCTCTTTGTGTTGTAGATTCTGTCTCTCTGTCCAGGGCAGTGAATAACATATGTAATCTGTCTCTTTGTGTTGTAGATTCTGTCTCTCTGTCCGGGGCAGTGAATAACATATGTAATCTGTCTCTTTGTGTTGTAGATTCTGTCTCTCTGTCCAGGGCAGTGAATAACATATGTAATCTGTCTCTTTGTGTTGTAGATTCTGTCTCTCTGTCCAGGGCAGTGAATAACATATGTAATCTGTCTCTTTGTGTTGTAGATTCTGTCTCTCTGTCTGGGGCAGTGAATAACATATGTAATCTGTCTCTTTGTGTTGTAGATTCTGTCTCTCTGTCCAGGGCAGTGAATAACATATGTAATCTGTCTCTTTGTGTTGTAGATTCTGTCTCTCTGTCTGGGGCAGTGAATAACATATGTAATCTGTCTCTTTGTGTTGTAGATTCTGTCTCTCTGTCCAGGGCAGTGAATAATATATACAATATGTGTCTCTTTGTGTTGTAGATTCTGTCTCTCTGTCTGGGGCAGTGAATAACATATGTAATCTGTGTCTCTTTGGGTTGTAGATTCTGTCTCTCTGTCCGGGGCCGTTTCCCTGGCGACAAAAGACCCTTTTCATCTTGCTGTTAGAATAATGGACATTTCTCCTGCCTTTTTCTCTCGTTTTCTTTTTCTCAATTGAAAACGAAATGTCTTTCAAAATATGCTGGTCATTTTCTGGACATTCTAGGGGAGGGGGGGGTGAGAAAGGAAAAGGAACCAAAACAAATGGATTTTTTGGATCTTTTAATAGTGAAAGGATCACAGTGTGAAATGACCACAGCTCTGACCACACTGCTGTGGCTGTTACAGAAATAATGACATGGAAAAAATACTTAGAAAAGCAGCCTGCATTTGGTGAATGTTTGGCTGCCCAACAGTTTAAAAGTGACTTATCACAGTCTGTAGTTGCAGTTCCCATGAAGTAACTAGTTACGTAACCTTCATTACTTGCTGTAGAAAGTAAGGTGTTAAGACTGATCCATTGCAGTGAACAATAAAGAACCAAATAAACAGCTGTGCTCTTCTACACTGAAAAACATGCCTTCTCAAAAAAGAAAACGTTAGGCCCATTGGAATTTGAAATCTCTTTTCAATAATGTGCATTATCCGTTCATGTTTCATGACTTTATTCAGAGGTGAACAATTACTAAATCTGTATTTAGAAACAGAACATGTATTTTGATGTTCTTTTGCGATCAACTTTGGTTGTCCAACAGACGAGATTCCAGCAAAACATTAACAGCAACGTGATCATGTAGATCCCAGGGTATCAGTGACATCGTTGAAATCGTAACCTGCTTCCGTTGCACAAATCTCTAGTCAACGCCCTCCTCCCTCTTCTCTCCTCCCACATCTCCTCCCCATCCTCCTCCTCCTTCTTCTCTCCTCCCACGTCTCCTCCCTCTCATCCTCCCTCTTCTCTCCTCCCGTGTCTCCTCCCTCTCATCCTCCTTCTTCTCTCCTCCCACATCTCCTCCCCATCCTCCTCCTCCCTCTTCTCTCCTCCCACATCTCCTCCCCCTTCTCCTCTTCTCCCTCTTCTTCTCCCCGTCCTCCCTCTTCTCCTGGTACTTACAGGCTGCTCCCTGTGCATCTCTCTCTGTTAATTCAGTTCATTACAACTGGATCAGGAAAAGTGCTGCATTTCTATTTTGCCAATTACGAAAAGTAAAGTAAATAACCTGGGATTAACACTAAACTATACACTCTCAAAACACAAACAAAAAATAAATAACCTGGGATTAACACTAAACTATACACTCTCAAAACACAAACAAAAAATAAATAACCTGGGATTAACACTAAACTATACACTCTCAAAACACAAACAAAAAATAAATAACCTGGGATTAACACTAAACTATACACTCTCAAAACACAAACAAAAAATAAATAACCTGGGATTAACACTAAACTATACACTCTCAAAACACAAACAAAAAATAAATAACCTGGGATATACACTAAACTATACACTCTCAAAACACAAACAAATAATAAATAACCTGGGATTAACACTGAACTGTACACTCTCAAAATACTATCAAAGAAGTAGAGACCTGAAATGATAAAATATTAGTTGTGTAAATGGTCGTGTTGCAGGTGGTTAAAGTATGGGGGATTATGTGCTGATGCTGTTGTATTTCCTCTACTGAATCTCCTGTCTTTGTTCCTCAGAAGGAAGAGGAGGCACGGGCTGTTCTTCTGTCCGAGGAGGGCAAGGAGCAGCTTATGTTTGAGGTTCCTCTGAACGACACAGGTTCCGCCGGTCTGGGAATCAGCCTAAAAGGCAATAAATCCCGGGAGACAGGAGAGGACCTGGGCATCTTTATCAAGTCCATCATCCATGGAGGAGCTGCCTACAAGGTAGAAACACTGACTGGTTATCATCCTACAATACAATGTAGAGACACTGACTGGTTATTATCCTACAATACAATGTAGAGACACTGACTGGTTATCATCCTACAGTTAAACGTAGATACACTGAATGATTATCATCCTACAATACAATGTAGAGACACTGACTGGTTATCATCCTACAGTTAAACGTAGATACACTAAATGGTTATCATCCTACAATACAATGTAGATACACTGAATGGTTATCATCCTACAATACAATGTAGAGACACTGACTGGTTATCATCCTACAGTTAAACGTAGATACACTGAATGGTTATCATCCTACAATACAATGTAGAGACACTGACTGGTTATCATCCTACAATACAATGTAGAGACACTGACTGGTTATCATCCTACAGTTAAACGTAGATACACTGAATGGTTATCATCCTACAGTACCAGGTAGAGGCACTGACTGGTTATCGTCCTACAACACAAGGTAGAGGCACTGATTTGTTGTCATCCTACAATACAAGATAGAGACCCTAAATGGTTTTCATCCTACAGTACAAGGTAGAGACACTGACTAGTTATCATCCTACAGTTAAACGTAGATACACTGAATGGTTATCATCCTACAGTACAAGGTATCACCATGGAGACCCTCTGACTGGTTACGGTGAAGTAACATCCTGGTTACCGAGGTGATGTAGGTGTACAGGATTCCTGGGTTTTGACTGGACAGTTGACCAGCCAGAGACTATTCAAGGCACGTTTCACATTTTGTTGTTGTGGTCTTTCAGCCAACAGTCTTATTGTGTTTTTCAGATTTTTTCATATATTTTTTGCCCAACCAAGTTTTTATATTATGTTAATGAATCCATGGTACATCAGGGAGTGTGCTTGCTTTCATCCCTTTTAGACATTTTAAAATCCCACTCTAGTCAGAGGATGTGAATGAGTTGCATCAGCCAGGGACTGAATGTCAGTGGAATGTAGCGTTTTGGACAGGCTCTGGTGAAAGCCCTTGAGACCCACCGGCCCTGGGCCCACCTCGGCCCTGGGCCCACCTCGGCCCTGGGCCCACATCGGCCCTGGGCCCACACCGGCCCGACCCTGAACAGGCTGCAGTCTGCCTGACAAGGTCATGACTGACATGTGGGTACAGGGTCAGAGATCAGGGGAACTGTAAGGCTTGCCGAGGACAGCTGAGGGTATTCGCCCTGAGCTTCACCTGAATGGCAGAAACACTGTTTGTCACTGAGATAAATTCTCATCTGTTTGTCCTCCAGTCTGCCTGTCCTCCAGTCTGCCTGTCCTCCAGTCTGCCTGTCCTCCAGTCTGCCTGTCCTCTAGTCTGCCTGTCCTCTAGTCTGCCTGTCCTCTAGTCTGCCTGTCCTCCAGTCTGCCTGTCCTCCAGTCTGCCTGTCCTATCCTGCTAAACAAGGTTTAATGTGTCAATGTAAGGTCATATTTGAAGGACATTTTATTACCACATCTTCCAGATGTCTGTCATTATCTGTGAGGACCTCAGACTCTCCCTACTTCACAGCTCTGTGGCGTATTTGTCTCTCTGTCTGTATGTCAGTATCTGTGTCTGTATGTCAGTATCTCTGTCTGTATGTCAGTATCTGTGTTTGTATGTCATTATCTGTGTCTGTATGTCAGTATCTGTGTCTGTATGTCAGTATCTGTGTCTGTATGTCAGTATCTGTGTCTGTATGTCAGAATCTCTGTCTGTATGTCAGTATCTCTGTCTGTATGTCAGTATCTGTGTCTGTATGTCAGTATCTGTGTCTGTATGTCAGTATATCTGTCTGTATGTCAGTATCTCTGTCTGTATGTCAGTATCTCTGTCTGTATGTCAGTATCTGTGTCTGTATGTGTCTCCTTCCTCCTCTCCACTGTGTAATATGGTTGAGTAGTGAAGGGAAGAGGAGGTTTTAGCGTGTGCAGCTTCTCTGAGTAGACCCATGAGAAGTTCACCTGTGAAGATGAGAAGTTTGGAATGGTTTATATACATCCTTTGAGACGGGGAGGGAGGGGGTTGGGATGGCTGTTCCTGATGTTGAGGGAGGGGACCAGGCCGAGGGAGGGGACGTGGGAGGGACTTAGTCGGGATCGGGGGTTCTAGGGAGGAGACGGGGTACTAGGGAGGGGACAGGGTACTAAGGAAGGGGACCGGGTACTAGGGAAGGACTAGGGGGACTAGGGAGGGGACGGGGGGGACTAGGTGGGGATCGGGGGTTCTATGGAGGGGACGGGGTACTAGGGAGGGGACAGGGGGTACTAGGGAGTGGACAGGGTACTAGGGAAGGACTGGGGGGACTAGGTGGGGATTGGGGGTTCTATGGAGGGGACGGGGTACTAGGGAGGGGACAGGGGGTACTAGGGAGGGGACAGGGTACTAGGGAAGGACTGGGGGGACTAGGGAGGGGACAGGGTACTAGGGAGGGGACAGGGTACTAGGGAAGGACTGGGGGGACTAGGGAGGGGACAGGGTACTAGGGAGGGGACTGGGGGGACATGGGGTACTGGAGAGGGGACAAGGGACGGATGGGGGTACTAGGGAGGGGACGGGGGACTAGGGAAAGACAGAGGGTACTAGGGAGGGGACAGGGTACTAGGGAATGACTGGGGGGACTAGGGAGGGGACGGGGGTACTAGGGAAGGACTGGGGGGACTAGGTGGGGATCGGGGGTTCTATGGAGGGGACGGGGGACTAGGCAGGGGACAGGGGCTACTAGGGAGGGGATAGGGTACTAGAGAAGGACTGGGGGGACTAGGGAGGGGACAGGGTACTAGGGAGGGGACTGGGGGGACATGGGGTACTGGAGAGGGGACAAGGGAGGGATGGGGGTACTAGGGAGGTGTTTAGGGAGGTGACAGGGTGGTTACTGGGGGGGACTAGGGAGGTTATTTGGGGGGGACTAGGGAGGTTATTTGGGAGGGACTAGGGAGGTTATTTGGGAGGGACTAGGGAGGTTATTTGGGGGGGACTAGGGAGGTTATTTGGGGGGGACTAGGGAGGTTATTTGGGGGGGACTAGGGAGGTTATTTGGGGGGACTAGGGAGGTTATTTGGGGGGACAAGAGGGACATGGCTCATAGAAACATGCCTCCTATCCTGTTTGTTATTCCTACCTTTCTATCAGTCATTACCTCCTATTCTCTGTTCCCCTGTCTCACTCTCTGTCTGTTCCCCTGTCTCACTCTCTGTCTGTTCCCCTGTCTCACTCTCTGTCTGTTCCCCTGTCTCACTCTCTGTCTGTCTCTTTCTGTCTCTCCCCCTATCCGTGCCTCTCCTTACCAATGCTCACTCCTTATATGTTTTCCCTGCCAGTGTTTTCCTTATATAGAGGACCCTTGGGCCCATGTTCTTAAACAAATGATGATGAAGATCAAAGAATCTGGAGCTGAAATATGTCCAAGGGAAAAACACAACTATTCATGGTCTACAATCTGCCCAAGAACTTCCCTGTGACACCCGGCTAATTACAGCAACAGTACACTGATGCTCTCCCCACTCCTCCATCCTCCCCATCCCCACTCCTCCATCCTCCCCATCCCCACCCTCCATCCTCCCCATCCCCACTCCTCCATCCTCCCCATCCCCACCCTCCATCCTCCCCATCCCCACTCCTCCATCCTCCCCATCCCCACCCTCCATCCTCCCCATCCCCACTCCTCCATCCTCCCCATCCCCACCCTCCATCCTCCCCATCCCCACCCTCCATCCTCCCCATCCCCACTCCTCCATCCTCCCCATCCCCACCCTCCATCCTCCCCACCCTCCATCCTCCCCATCCCCACTCCTCCTCCTCCCCATCCCCACTCCTCCATCCTCCCCATCCCCACCCTCCATCCTCCCCATCCCCACTCCTCCATCCTCCCCATCCCCACTCCTCCATCCTCCCCATCCCCACTCCTCCATCCTCCCCATCCCCACCCTCCATCCTCTCCTCCCTCCTCCTCCCCATCCCCACCCTCCATCCTCTCCTCCCTCCTCCTCCCCATCCCCACCCTCCATCCTCTCCTCCTCCTCCCCATCCCCACCATCCATCCTCTCCTCTTCATATCCCCTCCTCTCATCCCCTCCTCCCTACTCCTCCCCATCCCTTCCTCTCATCCTCTCCTCCCTCCTTTTCCCATCCCCACCCTCCATCCTCTCCTCCCTCCTCCTCCCATCCCCTCCATTCATCCTCTCCTCCCCTCCATTCATTCTCTCCTCCCTACTCCTCCCCATCCCCTCCTCATCCTCTCCTCCCTCCTCCTCCCCATCCCCTCCTCATCCTCTCATCCTCTCCTCCTTACTCCTCCCCATCCCCTCCTCTCATCCTCTCCTCCCTACTCCTCCCCATCCCCTCCTCTCATCCTCTCCTCCCTACTCCTCCCCATCCCCTCCTCTCATCCTCTCCTCCCTACTCCTCCCCATCCCCTCCTCTCATCCTCTCCTCCCTACTCCTCCCCATCCCCTCCTCTCATCCTCTCCTCCCTACTCCTCCCCATCCCCTCCTCTCATCCTCTCCTCCCTACTCCCCCCACCCCCTCCTCTCATCCTCTCCTCCCTCCTCCCCCCATCCCCTCCTCTCATCCTCTCCACCCTAATCCTCCCCATCCCTTTCTTCCATCATCCTCTCCTCCCTATCCCGTCCTTTCATCCTCCTCTCCCCTGTATCCTCCTCCCCATTACCTCCTTTCCTCCTCCACTCCATCTTCTTCCCCATCCCCTCCTTGGCTTCATTTGGACTAATTAAAAGCTGTTTAGACCCCTGCTAATTATCTGGCACCATCCCAGAGAGTTCGATGGTGGGATATCTCTAGTCTCTATCATCTCTGTCTCTCTAGTCTCTATCATCTCTGTCTCTCTAGTCTCTATCATCTCTGTCTCTCTAGTCTCTATCATCTCTGTCTCTCTAGTCTCTATCATCTCTGTCTCTCTAGTCTCTATCATCTCTGTCTCTCTAGTCTCTATCATCTCTGTCTCTCTAGTCTCTATCATCTCTGTCTCTCTAGTCTCTATCATCTCTGTCTCTCTAGTCTCTATCATCTCTGTCTCTCTAGGCTCTATCATCTCTGTCTCTCTAGTCTGTCATCTCTCTCTCTCTCTAGTCTCTCCATTATCTCTCTCTAGTCTCTCCATTATTTCTCTCTCTAGTCTCTCCATCATCTGTTTCTCTCTAGTCTCGCCATCATCTCTGTCTCTCTAGTCTCTCCATCATCTCTGTCTCTCTCCATTCTCTGTCATCTCTCTGTTTTGCTCTCCTCTCTCTCTGCTCCATCAGTCTCTTCTCTCCTCCTCTGTCCTCTATATTTCTCTTGTCCTCCTGGCCTTTGTCTCCAGACCTGGGGGGTTGTCATAATGGACACAGGATGACAAGAAGCACCTCCTAGATGGAGTGTGTCTTAATTCAAAGTCTCAGTCATTACCTAACATGGTTGAATGACCTAGTGAATCCTGCCTTAGAGCATGTTGTCACCATTACATTGACCACTGTGACCTTCTGTCTCCACGCGCACACGTGCGCACACGTGCGCACACATGCACACGTACACACAAGCACACGGACCCAGTTTGTGTGACTTGTCTCCAGTGAGGAATGTGGTATGTGTGTGTGTGTGTGTGTGTGTGCGTGCTACTCTGATCGGGGCCGGCTGTTAGATGAGGGGTTAGGGGTTAAAGGTCATGATGGAGATGACGAGTGAGGTGTGTTGGCTGGCTCTGTCTCCTGACTCCCGGGACTTCAGTCTAGCCCTCCAGTCTCCTTCAGACGTGCGCGCGTGCGGGCGTGCGTGCTTTAAGGATTCTTGAGGTACAGCTCTGCGTCGGTTGTCATGGACAGGAGGTCAGATGTCGAGGCCTGTGTGGAGAAAGAGGTGTTATCTATGCCCCTTTATTCCCATACACATGACAACCTTTTTATATTTGAATCCTATTTGTATGTGCATTTCATTTGTGGATTCAGATAAAGCATTTGGTGTGTGCGTGCGTGTGTGCCTAAGTGCATGTGTGCGTGTGTGCGTGTGCGCTGGAGCCGGAGACGTGCTGTCAGCAGTTTGACAGGGTTATTTCTGCTGTGAGGGCAAAACATTTGACTGGCTGTAGCCCAGTCTGGTGTTATTTCTTTGGCCTGTTGAAAGGTCTGATGTCGACTGAGAGGTGCTAGCTGTTGCTGAGATCTTCACAGATGGACACTTCTCTAGGAGGACTGGCTGGGGCACCTCGGAGTCTTCTCTCCCTGGGACTAGTCTGCTAAACATAGTTACAGATCTGTTGAGATGTTCAACTCCATTGCTGTCATGGTCAAACTTTGTTCAGGGCCTCAATGAAGAACAGACAAGACAATCAAACAAACTTTGTGTCATAGCTTCGAAACACGTCTTCTTAATAAATAATACACATCAATCTGTACATTATCCTACATGTCAACTTATACACTGGGATCATCTCTCAGGAGGATATCACAGAGATACAGTGGAGATAACAGGTCACAGGTCTGATATCTACAGGTCTGATATCTAGAGGTCTGATATCTAGAGGTCAGATATCTAGAGGTCAGATATCTAGAGGTCAGCTATCTAGAGGTCAGCTATCTAGAGGTCTGATATCTAGAGGTCTGATATCTAGAGGTCAGATAT
This sequence comes from Esox lucius, assembly GCF_011004845.1. Taxonomy (NCBI): domain Eukaryota; kingdom Metazoa; phylum Chordata; class Actinopteri; order Esociformes; family Esocidae; genus Esox; species Esox lucius. Next base: position 42,062,678 of record NC_047588.1, read on the forward strand.
CTAGAGGTCAGATATCTAGAGGTCAGATATCTAGAGGTCAGATATCTAGAGGTCAGATATCTAGAGGTCAGATATCTAGAGGTCAGACATCTAGAGGTCAGACATCTAGAGGTCAGACATCTAGAGGTCAGACATCTAGAGGTCAGACATCTAGAGGTCAGACATCTAGAGGTCAGACATCTAGAGGTCAGACATCTACAGGTCTGATATCTACAGGTCTGATATTTTAAGGTCAGATGTACTTTTTCAGATGTACTTTTGCAGCTAGCTATTGATGTTGATCTTACGTCAGTAATAGTGAGGCTTTAACAGATCTTTTTCTGGAGTTAGCTGTTGGTGATGTTGATCATATTTCAGTAATAGTGAGGCTATAACAGATCTTTTTCTGGAGCTAGCTGTTGATTTTCACAGCTAAGAGAGATGGAGCCTTCCTGTTCATGGTTGTTTGATCAGGAGTTTTATGTTCAGCGAATGTTGGAACCTGCTGAGATATTTACACATTTGGGAGTAAAAAAAATTCAGGGACATTAAATGGCTCTAGCAAATGCTTTCTACTGATATACAGAGTTATATTTTAAGTGTTTTCATTCACTGATGTGTTATTATAAAATATCAGTTTATGGCTATGGAATATCCATTTGTGGCTCTAGAAGCTAGCGGTGACCAGAGAGAGGTTCTTCATGTTCTCCTTCTCCGTAGAAGAGTGTCTTCTCCATCGGCTCGACTCTGCTCCAAAACGGACCGGCTTTGATGCGAACAGTTAATTCATCCTGGTGGCTTTTTGCCAGATGGACATACGAATGCCTGTGTTACCAGTGCAGCTGATGGTGTTTCACAGAAGGCTCACAACACTCTTGCTTTTCAAATGGAAACGCTGCATACTTCCTCCCATCCATACATGACACTAATGAAGGCAGTCATCTCCCCTCAAATGAGCAGTGGCAGATGGGGCCAGAACAAAAACCTTTCGGTCATTTTCCTGGTGTCAGAAATTCTATTCAGTTCACTCAGTTTTGATTGAAGTGAGAAAACTGCTGAATAGTGTAGGGAATCATGTCATCTAAATCGCTTTTTTGTGTTCTAAAAATGCAATAATAAAAATATATAATCAATATTTTGTAAGCTGGCTTGCGTAGTGGAGGTGTGTAATCTGTGGAATAATGTAGTATTCTAAATGTATTATGAATGTGTGTTTCATTGAGAGTTAAATGCACCTAGATAATAGGAACAACAAAAACGTGTTTAGATTCTCTCTTTCACTAGGTTGTGCTGTGATAACCTCAGGAATGGGAAATGTTTATGTTGACCATTTGGTGTGGGGGTTCTGGTGGGGATGTGATCTGTGATTGGTAAACACGCCCTTCAAAGTATATCTGCTAGGAACCATCTTTACAGTGAGAACATTTTGGAACATTCAGTTGAAAAGGACAACTCTGCTGCATTATTCCAATAAATACTGAATGTATTTTCTTACTTGATTTGTGCGGATTCTCTATTATTTAATCATTATACGTAACTGCTAAATTCAGAGGGTAGAGATGGTTTTAATATGTTTTTTATGTAATTTAGCTAACCTCCACAAGGTGGAGCAAACCAGGCATGTCTCCTTTAACTGAACATGTCTGTCAGTGTCCAGTAACTGACCGTGAGTGGTTGTGACTCCTTCAGGACGGCCGTCTGCGTATGAACGACCAGCTGATCGCTGTGAACGGAGAGTCCCTCCTGGGCAAGTCCAACCATGAGGCCATGGAGACCCTCAGAAGATCCATGTCCATGGAGGGGAACTTAAGAGGCATGATCCAGCTGGTGGTTCTACGGGCCCTCGTCCAATCACAGGTTAGCGATGCACCTGGTCAAATCACAGGTTAGAGATGCACCTGGTCCAATCACAGGTTAGTGAAACAATTGGTCCAATTAAATTTTAGTAATACACCTTGTCCAATCACAGGTTAGTGAAACACCTTGTCCAATCACAGGTTAGTGAAACACCTTGTCCAATCACAGGTTAGTGAAACACCTTGTCCAATCACAGGTTAGTGAAACACCTTGTCCAATCACAGGTTAGTAATACACCTGGTCCAATCACAGGTTAGTAATACATCTAGTCCAATCACAGGTTAGTAATACATCTGGTCCAATCACAGATCAGTAATAGACCTGGTCCAATCACAGGTTAGTAATACAATCTGGTCCAATCACAGATTAGTAATGCATCTTGTCCAATCACAGGTCCAGTAAGTCAGGTTGTGAGGGATGTTTTGCGTTGAGTCAGGTCGTCGCCATGCTGTGGGGAGGATGAGATAGACTGTCACACTTGAGGTGAACATGGAGTTCTGTGTTTAAATCCCAAAATGTAATGTCAATAAAGGTATTAAAATACCACACACACGTGCGCCCTGGTTTGAGCCAGGCTTTGTTATGCATTTTTCATTCTGCTCATTCAGCACAACAACTGTATAAATATGGTTCTCTACTTCTGAGGACTGTATTGTGTTTGCTGTTATATCGCCCACTTTGTGTTTGTGTGTGTGTGTGTGTGTGTGCGCGTGTGCTGTTGTGTCGCCCACGCCTGAATATTAACTACATGTATTCAGGCAGCCTGAGATCAGCCAGCAGATGTAACACACACACAGTCATCTACCCGAGCTGCCTCACACCTTCCAACACATGGCAGCGGTCCTTAGAAATTCATGAACATATTTCTGTATTCTACTGTTGAAAAGAACAGCGCTTTCACTCCTTGACTGTCGTCACATTGGAATAGTTGTGAAACACGTTTATTTGATGCAGCACTCAGAGAACCACCCGTCCACCTGTCTTCACTGGTGTCCTCCGATCTGGGGTGGGGGGGTTGGTATCCAGACTGGCCCCGGCCTGTCCCTCCAGGACTTCAGCCAGGCCATGTGGTCCCCTCTCTACGACGCCCAGATCAGGAGATGCTCCACGCCTTCCCCACATGGCCCCAGAAAGGCTCCAGACTGCTCTGCACGTCCCCAACCATCCCCAACGGTTGGTCTGGACAAGGCAGCCATTTCCCCACGCCACGCTCAGTCTGCTGCCGCAGGGGGTTGATGAACCCCACATGCACCCCACGCTGAGTCCTGGTTACTGCCGGTCGTGGTGGTGAATGGCGGTCTGGGATGGGTAGGCACGGGTCTGTAGGGGCTGGGTGGGGGGGTCCGGGGTTTCATTGGGATTCCGGCGCTTATTGTTTCCATAAACTACAGATTCAAGTTCATTATGTTTTATGGGGCGTGTCCGACTGTGGAGGGGCGCGGGTTTGGGTCGCCATGGCAGCTGCAGGGATGAGGGAGCTGGGCGCGTCCACAGTGACAGGAGGACACTGACCTTCTCTTTGTACCGGATGTTATAGTCTCTGCATGTCTCTCTCCGTCTTCGCTGTCAGTTTAAAGGATTTCCTTGACATGGCAAACACATGTTTACATCGCTAAGCAGGGGGGGATCTTAAGGATGTTTGGCACTAGCCAGCTGGGGTAGTAGGCCAAAATGTTCTCTAGGCCAGGTTAAATGTTACTAGCCCTGTTTTTAACTCTATTTACAGAGTAATGAACAGCTAGTAGTTAATAAATGGATGTTTTTCTATATATTTTTCCAGTTTTCATGTTAAATTAGTCCGTGCACAATATTATATAACCGCTTAGAATGAGAGAACAGTTTTGCAAGTTACCTAAAAAATTGGAAGAAACTGCATTTTTAGGCTTGTAGCCTGCTTTGCTATAGGTTAAGCTGGTAGGTTAAAGAACGTGATATTATTACTGGTGGTATTTAATAGTGATCATGACAATTATGTATAAAACACACTAACAGGATGCAAATGTTCAGTTTACTGAACGCATCCCAACTGTTTTGGCATTAAACTAATTCTAAAATGATTGACGTGTTTAAAGATATTAAAATACTATGCAGATGTAAGCTACAGTAACCAAGGCTTAGCGAAGGTGCCGACTATTTCATAATAAGAGGGCTGATGACTCATTTTCTTAGTCACCGCATTTAAAACTCCCTCAAATAAATAAGCAAAAGTTCACTCGCCTGAGGGACTAGTGTTTCTAAAATTAGACTCGCCCGAAATGTAAACTACTCGCCTGAGGGACGAGTGGTTCTAAAATTAGACTCGCCCGAAATGTAAACTACTCGCCTGAGGGACGAGTGGTTCTAAAATTAGACTCGCCCGAAATGTAAACTACTCGCCTGAGGGACGAGTGGTTCTAAACTGAATACGCTTAATTTCCGGCCCTGTCGCCAAGGCAAGTAAACAAACGATGATGTGGGAATTACCGTGTGTTTCTCGTCAGATCTTTAGAGCTGTAGAAGAGGGCAGGATCTGTGGAGGTCACCATCACCCAGGAACACATTGTCTGGTCTGTTTATGGCCCAGGATGCTCCTGAGAAACCTGTTTGATGGGGAAATGTAATTATACAAATCCTTTTTCCATGCCAGCCTTTATTTGCTGATTGAAGTGTGTATAGAGTCTATTGGACAGTGTCTGTTCTGTAGCGACTCCTTTCACAGGGCCGGGGCTCGTCTGTAGTCCTTGACGGCTGTGTTGTTCAACAGACAGACTCTTGTTTGACTGTATGGAGGACGGCTGGGCGGAACATCAAAGAGGCCTACTCACGCTTCCCCAATCTGCCGAAAAATAGAAGAAAATGGTCTGACGGGGGAGATGGAGGGGAGGGGTTTGGGAGGAGGGAGGGAGGATAGTGGGACCCTAAAAGCCCTGGCGCAGGTTGGATTGAAGAGGCTTTTAGCAGATCACTGTTGGGGAGGGACAATTTAGTGGGGCTTAATTGAACTTGCCTTTCACAATGGAACAGAATGCACTACAACAGTTACAGAGCAGAGGACAGCCTGCATTTCTGGGTCTCCTGCCAGACCAGAGCTCAAAGGATTTCAATAAAATCAAAGGCTGTTTGGACCCAGGTCTTTGTGATGGCAGCCAGGGATCATGGAGAACCTCTTCCCCTCTCCTCTGGCCCTCTTCAGGGTCCTCTTCCCCTCTCTCCCGGCCCTCTTCAGGGTCCTCTTCCCAGGAGACTACCCTCTCCCCTGGCCCTTTTCAGATCCGGCCTGGAGTGAAATGCTGTTATTCCGTTGCCAGATCTCATCACATCTTTTTCTCATTGTCCCCTCTCTGTCAGTCTCCTGGTTCCCCAGCTCTTTTCCCTCATCCACCGCCGGCTAAAAACCCCTGTTTAAATCTGATTATCACCGAGTGTCTTGATGATGGAATCTGTCCCAGGGAGAAAGCTCCTGAAGTGTCTCACCCGAGACCCCTGGGGACCCTCTTCTCCGCCACCCCAGGCCCAGTGGAGAGGACGCTGGCCCGGTTGGGGTGGCTCGCCGTGGGGGGTCGCATGGAATCTGCCAGGAGTCTTTGTCTTTAGCGGCAGGTTGAAATCCCCTCGTTGTCTTGTGGTTAAGCCGCATTAAGTTAAGCCTGAGGACATGGCTGTGCCCCGGGGACTGGGGAGAGGAGTCATCCCGACTGTGGAGGGATGATGGACATGGAGGAGACTGTAGTGAGGATCCCCAGGGGGCCGTGGGAAACCGAGTCTCTCTTGTCCTCTCCTGTCCCTCCGTCCAGCACCCCCCCCCCCCCACCCAAACTCCCCTCCACACTCACCCCCACACTCACTCCAACCCTACTTGTTTCCTCGGCTGTGGGTCGAGGTACTCAGAGGGTCTCACCTTTTCATCTCAATCTGTGGAGGGGATGTGGGAGGCTGGGATGGGACAGGGGATTGAACACTTTTAATCTCCTTAAATAATCTGGTAAAGTTCTGTCAGTACAAACTCTCAGCCCTTAGCTTTCAGCTCTTAGTTCTCAGTCCTTAGTTCCCAACCCTTAGTTCTCAGCCCTATCTCTCCACCCTAGTTTTCAGCCCTAGTTCTCAGCCCTTTCTCTCCATCCTAGTTTTCAGCCGTAGTTTTCAGCCCTATCTCTCCACCCTAGTTTTCAGACCTATCTCTCCACCCTAGTTTTCAGCCCTAGTTCTCAGCCCTATCTCTCCACCCTAGTTTTCAGCCCTAGTTCTCAGCCCTATCTCTCCACCCTAGTTTTCAGCCCTAGTTCTCAGCCCTATCTCTCCACCCTAGTTTTCAGCCCTAGTTTTCAGCCCTTTCTCTCCACCCTAGTTTTCAGCCCTAGTTCTCAGCCCTATCTCTCCACCCTAGTTTTCAGCCCTATCTCTCCACCCTAGTTTTCAGCCCTAGTTCTCAGCCCTATCTCTCCACCCTAGTTTTCAGCCCTAGTTCTCAGCCCTATCTCTCCACCCTAGTTTTCAGCCCTAGTTCTCAGCCCTATCTCTCCACCCTAGTTTTCAGCCCTAGTTCTCAGCCCTATCTCTCCACCCTAGTTTTCAGCCCTAGTTCTCAGCCCTATCTCTCCACCCTAGTTTTCAGCCCTAGTTCTCAGCCCTATCTCTCCACCCTAGTTTTCAGCCCTAGTTCTCAGCCCTATCTCTCCACCCTAGTTTTCAGCCCTATCTCTCCACCCTAGTTTTCAGCTCTAGTTCTCAGCCCTATCTCTCCACCCTAGTTTTCAGCCCTAGTTCTCAGCCCTATCTCTCCGCCCTAGCTCTCATCCCTAGTTTTCAGCCCTAACTCTCATCTGTCAGCTGGCTGTCTTTGTGCAAACATGAGAAAAATTGGGAAAGGGTTCTTACTGGTTTCAGCTTTTCATTTCAACATCATCTTCATAATTCACCACCACCTGATCCTCTGTGTCACATTCTGCACTCTGGGTTATTCAGGGACAGGAAGAGACTGGAGTGTTATGTTTAGTGTCTCTCTTCGCTCTGCTACTCTCGATCCTCTGTCTCTCTTCCTCAACCTCTGTCTTTCCATCTCTCTCCTTCTTTCCCTCTCTCCTTCTATTACTCCAGCCATTTGCTGCTGTTTGAGAGGAAGGTTAAGAGTAGTTACGGCCATTAGGAAGTGTAAAAAACAATCTTTCTTGAAAGGTATTTTCTGTGAAATTTTTGTTGCTTGATAGAAATGACGGATCGACTTTAGCCATACCTTCTTTTCAGTCTGCGGGTGTTTTAACATGTTCTAGTGGAGTATGTCATGATCCATAGGTACAGTGAGGTAAAACAGTATTTGATCCCCTGCTGATTTTGTACATTTGCCCACTGACAAAGATATTATCAGTCTATAATTGTAATGGTATGTTTGTTGTAACAGTGAGAGACAGAATAACAACAAAAAAATCTAGGAAAACGCATGTAAAAAATGTATTTGCATTTTAATGAGTGACATAATTATTCGACCCCTCTGCAAAACAAGACTTAGTACTTGGTGGCAAAACCCTTGTTGGCCATCACAGAGGTCTGACGTTTCTTGTTATTGTCCACCAGGTTTGCACACATCTCAGGAGGGATTTTGTCCCACTCCTCTTTGCAGATCTTCTCCAAGTCATTAAGGTTTCGAGGCTGATGTTTGGCAACTCGAACCTTCAGCTCCCTCCACAAATTTTCTATGGAATTAAGGTCTGGAGACTGGCTAGGCCACTCCAGGACCTTAATGTGCTTCTTCTTGAGCTGCTCCTTTGTTGCCTTGGCCGTGTGTTTTGGGTAATTGTCATGCTGGAATACCCATCCACAACCCATTTTCAATGACCTGGCTGAGGAAAGGAGGTTCTCACCCAAGATTTGACGGTACATGGCATCGTCCATCATCCCTTCGATGCGGTGAAGTTGTCCTGTCCCCTGAGCTGAAAAACACCCCCAAAGCATAATGTTTCCACCTCCATGTTTGAAGGTGGGGATGGTGTTATTGGGGTCATAGGCAGCATTCCTCCTCCTCCAAACACGGCGAGTTGAGTTAATGCCAAATAGCTTGATTTTGGACTCATCTGACCACAACACTTTCACCCAGTTCTCCTTTGAATTATTCAGATGTTCATTGGCAAACTTCAAGCGGGCCTGTACATGTGCTTTCTTGAGCAGGGGGACCTTGCGGGCGCTGCAGGATTTCAGTCCTTCACGGCGTAGTGTGTTACCAATTGTTTTCTTGGTGACTATGGTCCCAACTGCCTTGAGATCATTGACAAGATCCTTTTGTGTAGTTCTGGGCTGTTTCCTCACCGTTCTCATGATCATTGCAACTCCATGAGGTGAGATCTTGCATGGAGCCCCAGACAGAGGGAGATTGACCGTTCTTTTGTCTTCCATTTGCGAATAATCACACCAACTGTTGTCACCTTCTCACCAAGCTGCTTGGGGATGGTCTTGTAGCCCATTCCAGCCTTGTGTAGGTCTACAGTCTTGTCCCTGACATCCTTGGACAGCTCTTTGGTTTTGGCCATGGTGGAGAGTTTGGAATCTAATTGATTGATTGCTTCTGTGGACAGGTGTCTTTTATACTGGGAGCCAGAAATCTTTTTGATTGAGAGGGGATCAAAAGAGTTTTTCTGGAAATTTTTGTTAATCAGTCTCTCACAGTTCATATAAACCTACCATAAATATTGTGGTAGCAAACGTAAAAAATCAGCAGGGGATCAAAAAATGTATTCCCTCACTTTAGGTCATTCTACTGGTGTTTAGTATTTCTCCATAGGTCGGTTATTCTACTGGTGTTTAGTATTTCTCCGTAGGTTGGTCATTTTACTGGTGTTTAGTATTTCTCCACAGGTTGGTCATTATACTGGTGTTTAGTATTTATCCATAGGTTGGTCATTCTACTGGTGTTTAGGATTTTTCTCCATAGGTGGGTTTTTTACTGGTGTTTAGTATTTCTCCGTAGGTTGGTCATTCTACTGGTGTTTAGTATTTCTCCACAGGTTGGTCATTATACTGGTGTTTAGTATTTCTCCATAGGTTGGTTATTCTACTGGTGTTTAGTATTTCTCCGTAGGTTGGTTATTCTACTGGTGTTTAGTATTTCTCCACAGGTTGGTCATTATACTGGTGTTTAGTATTTATCCATAGGTTGGTCATTATACTGGTGTTTAGTATTTTTCTCCATAGGTTGGTTATTTTACTGGTGTTTAGTATTTCTCCGTAGGTTGGTCATTCTACTGGTGTTTAGTATTTCTCCACAGGTTGGTCATTATACTGGTGTTTAGTATTTCTCCACAGGTTGGTCATTCTACTGGTGTTTAGTATTTTTCTCCATAGGTTGGTCATTCTACTGATGTTTAGTATTTCTCCATAGGTTGGTCATTCTACTGGTGTTTAGTATTTCTCCATAGGTTGGTCATTCTACTGGTGTTTAGTATTTCTCCATAGGTTGGTCATTCTACTGGTGTTTAGTATTTCTCCATAGGTTGGTCATTCTGCCAGCGTCTTCCAAGCCAGCCTTTCCTAGTTGGGGATGATTCATCTGGAGATTCTGCTGGTGTTGCACCTCTCTCTCTCTCTCGCTCCCTCTCTCTCTCTCTCTCTCTTTTTACCCCTTTCTCCCATCCTTATTACAATCCTCTCCTCTGTTCCAGTTTCTGTTCATTTTCATTGGCGCTCCCACATTCTCAGACATCCATTCCCTTTGTGAAAGTGCAAGTGGAGCATTGCTCAGCATTGCTCAGTGTTGCTGTGCTCTTTCGGAAGGGAAAAAGGCCAAATGGACGAGTTAGCTGGGTAGTAGTTCTGCATTGATCCTCCTTTAATCTCATTCAGGCCATGTCACTGTCTTTCTGTGTTCTCCTGGCAACGTGGGAGGCAGACGGGCAGCATCCTGGTGCTTTTCCCTGTCCCACTTGCCCAGCCCCGGGTTCTGAACACAATCACATTTAAAGGCTGTTCAACTTCATTGTATCTCTTTCTTGGTTAGCAGCGTTTCTGATGTTTCTCCTGGTTCATTCTCTCATGCATAGTAATGTTGTTAGTCACCTCTCTGGTGGGAGAAGTCATCAGTGTTTGTTGAATATTCCAGGAGGGCATGCTCCAAATCAGGAGGAAGAGGTGCTCACTAAAGAGGCAGCAGAACCACCTCCTCATCTGCAGAAGTCTGTCCAGTCCTTGTTGGGTCGGGTCCGCCCATGTCACAGGCCACAGAGGACCTGGTTATTTTATCTGTCGCTTTCAGTTAGGACTTGTTTTTGGAAGTATTCTTGCCACTGTCAAGCCTTGTGAAATGACTATTCCAGATGTTTCACCTCCTTCTCCGGGTGTCGTTCAGAGGGTGCAAGTTCTGGAAGCCAGAAAATGGAGATCGCCTGCAAAGTTTAAGAATAACAAACACAACTCCTGTACGGAAAACAGAATCACATCACTGTGTCTCTCTCTGTCTGTCTGGAGAGGTTTCAGCCCGGACTGAACCAGAGACAGCAGGCTCTGTCTGAAATGGACCCTTATAACGAGGACTTGCACGGTGAGGAGGTCCCAGGCGCGTTTCTAGAGTCGCGGTTCTGAACTGATGGGTCACTCTTCACATTAGAACAGTTCATTGAAGAAATACAGGTTGAGTTTCAACATTAATGCTAATTGAATTCTGTACTCTCATCTCCCCACCTCTAAGGCAACAAGTCATCTCCAGTCACTGTATTCCTAGTTGTCTTTATCGCTGCGTGTTTTAGCCATGCTGTTTACCCGTGACCTTGTCTGGACACTTCGTCAGTAATATGGCAACATGCAATTATTTACAACATAAAAGGTATAAATTGTTGTTCCCTTTTCCCTAATTAGTGGACTTCAGTGGAGCAGCGCTCGGGGTTGGTGGCCATTTTGGATGTCAAAAACGGTACAATTCTTCCCCTGCATTGAATAAGGAAGTGAATTACCATTGGTTCCCGTGGAAACGGATTGGACACTAAATCAGTAAATGTGTCCGAGGTGCTCAGATCTCTCAGACCACCAACTGGGCCACTAATCAGAGACAATTAATGCTCGCACTCATTCACTCACACCCGCTGACAGGTGGACTAATCAGCAGAATGAAGCCACTTCCATAATCAGAAACCATTTTATTCTCCCATTTATCCCCGTTTCCCCTGAACGTTGGTGGATATTTATTGTTTTGGGATATTTTTTTTTTATTAATTTGGACCTTTTTTCCTGATAACGCTGATTCGGATGTGTTGTGAAACTGTTGGTTTGAGTCACGCTTTGTTAAGATGATTTAGTTACTTAGTTACTCAGCTGGTGTTTCTGCTTGTAGTTTAGGTAATCTATTTCTTTGGTTTTATCTAATGCTGTTAAGTTGTCTTATTTGGCATTGTATCTCCAAGCCTTGTGTTTTTCTCGTTCCCAGGATGCTTACATCTCTCCAAACCGCTCGTTTGATGCCTCAGCCCCAGCCAGCCCAGTCCAGCCTCCCGTGGTCAACAGCATCTCTGACAGATCTAGTGGTGAGTACACCTGCCATGTGTCCTTGGCCACTTTGTAAAAGCTGTTTTCTTCATGTCATTATTCATCTCCCTCCCTCCAGTTCTCTTCCTTCTCTGTCTTCTCCCGTCTCTTTGTGATAATTACAGTGGGTTGAATGGGTACCACGGTGCTCTGTGCAAACTGCTTTAAAGGAGCGACTTGAGGGAAGGTTGAGCCGGACCAAGGAGGCCTCGAGGCTTCACCTGCTTCACTTCCTGCTTCACTTCCTGCTTACATGAACTGTTTCCTGGCCTGACATACAGGCCATCTCTCAGTCAACATTCAAGAATCTACTGTCTCCTCCGGTTATCACACACACACACACACACACACACACACAACCTGGCTTTTTCCATGTGCTGTTATGCTGGAATCTCTTTATATGATATCGCTGTGTTGTCATACCAAGTCTATTCATGCTGAAATCCTAAATGTTTAACATTGCAGGCAGGACTCAGGAGTTTTAATATAATCACCTGAGATATAATTAGAACTAACACAATGTTTCATAGGAACATGAATCGAATATGAAGAGTGAATGAATACACTAGGAAAGGAGGAAAGTACAGAGGGATAGTGATCAGGAACGCAGGGGAGGGAGACTCATGAAATAGGGGTCCGTGCTCCAAATGAGGGAACAAAGCTGGCGTGACAAGACGTGACAATGTCACTGTCATTTTACTGTGTAAGAAATAAGCCTTTTTGTATAGCGGTCACTTTCATTGTGCAGACAGCCAGAGTCAAGGGAGAGACCAATTCAATGTGTTTATTGAATAGGATCAACTCAATTCAGTGTGTTTATTGAATAGGACCAACTCAATTTAATATGTTTATTGAATAGTTTCAATTCAGTGTGTTTATTGAATAGTTTCAATTCAGTGTGTTTATTGAATAGGATCTACTTAATTCAAAGTGTTTATTGAATAGGATCAACTCAATTCAAAGTGTTTATTGAATAGGATCAACTCAATTTAATATTTATTGAATAGTTTCAATTCAGTGTGTTTATTGAATAGGATCAACTCAATTCAAAGTGTTTATTGAATAGGACCAACTCAATTTAATATGTTTATTGAATAGGATCAACTCAATTCAAAGTGTTTATTGAATAGGACCAACTCAATTTAATATGTTTATTGAATAGGATCAACTCAATTTAAAGTGTTTATTGAATAGGATCAACTCAATTCAGTGTGTTTATTGAATAGGATCAATTCAATTCAGTGGGTTTATTGAATAGTATCAACTCAATTCAGTGTGTTTATTGAATAGTATCAATTCAATTCAATTAGTATCATGTAGCCTATGATGTAGTACATGTAGCCTTGTCTTCATGATGTTACAAACTCAGTCTCAAAGCAACTTCCAGTCGTATCTCTGCTTTATAGAAATCGCAATCCAGAATACATAACACAGCCCATTGGCTGATTACTGTTGCGCTTTGACTGAATGTGACTTCATGTGTACGAATAAACGTATGTTCTGTTGTAATCTTAACATAACATGCCTACAATTCCACAACTGAATCTCTTCATAATATAACAATATCACTATTTCATCATACTGGGCCTATTCATAATTATAATCATATAATCTCACAGTTTCATAGTACACCACCTATTCATAATATAGTCATACGATGTCACGGTTTTGTCATACTGGGCCTATTCATAATATAGTCATATGATGTCACGGTTTTGTCATACTGGGCATATTCATAATATAGTCATACGATGTCGCGGTTTTGTCATACTGGGCCTATTCATAATATAGTCATATGATGTCACGGTTTTGTCATACTGGGCATATTCATAATATAGTCATACGATGTCGCGGTTTTGTCATACTGGGCCTATTCATAATATAGTCATATGATGTCACGGTTTTGTCATACTGGGCCTATTCATAATATAGTCATATGATGTCACGGTTTTGTCATACTGGGCCTATCCATAATATAACAATGTCATATATCTTGCGTTAACATCTTTCATTTAACTGCAGGAGGAGGAAGTCAGAAAATAATCTGTGTGTCTTGGTAAAGGGTTCATCTGTCACCCGTTAGCTCAATTTGGGGTTCCTCCGTTCAGAGGTGGTTCACATCTTTGATTCCTGACCCCTATGCCTGTCCCAGTTCTCTTTGACCGCCAGCCCCCTGAGCACGCCCCTCCCTATAGGCCATGGATTTGCCAAAATATTTTCCCTGCAAGACGTGAATAATTAACATATTAATTAGGATGTGGACTAGTACTCATGGCCAAATGCCCAAGACAGAACTGATGCAAACTAGGCAGTGCTAAGCAGTTATTATATGAGGTTTCTTACATTATGTTCTTACAGCATTTGTTCCATTTTTTTGATAGAAAATCTATTTTGCATCAATGATTGTAGAAAGGGTTAAATATTATGAGAGAGTTTTCCGTCAGGTTTGACGGGTAGTTTACAGTACGAGTTAAGGGCCTACTATAAAAACACACAACACAATCAGTTGTATTGAATGCTGTGTTACACGTGTGATCAGCTTGGAGTTTTCTACGGACTTTGGAGTAATCCCCACAAACTTGAAAATGGTACCAAAGCGATAAAAAAGGTAATATAATTGGCCTGTTATAAATACCTCACTCAATATTCAAACCTAATGGATATTTCCCAGATGGTCTCCCACCTTGTGGATGTTTAAAGCAGCACCAGTTTGCATTCAAACCATCTTTTACTCTGTAGCTCACCTGTATATACTCACTATCACTTTTGGTTTCTGATATTTCAAGTATACAAAACAAGCAGTTCAGTTGGAACAATTATTCCCATCACTGTTCAATTCAGATGGCACAATGATTCCCATCACTATTCAATTCAGATTGCACAATGATTCCCATCACTGTTCAATTCAGATGGCACAATGATTCCCATCACTGTTCAATTCAGATGGCACAATGATTCCCATCACTATTCAATTCAGATGGCACAATGATTCCCATCACTATTCAATTCAGATGGCACAATGATTCCCATCACTATTCAATTCAGATGGCACAATGATTCCTGTCCCTATTCAGTTCTTTATAGGCTAGGATGGGTGTGGTGCTAGTGATGCTTTTATACACACTGTCACAAACACGCACACACACAGTATGTCACACAAACAGACACAATTCCTAACATACACACATGCACTGTCTAACACACACACACACAGACACACACTGTCACACACTCAGGCACTGTTCCTAACACACACATGCACTGTATAACACACACACACACACACACACACACCGACACTGTTTCTAACACTCACTCACAGACACACACACTGTCCCTAACACACAGAAACACACTGTCCCTAACACAGACACTGTTTCTAACACACACAGACACACACACTATCCCTAACACACATGCACTGTCCCTAACACAGACACACACACACACTGTTTCTAACACACACAGACACACACACACTGTCCCTAACACACACACACTGTCCCTAACACACACACACAGACACACACACTGTCCCTAACACACACACACTGTCCCTAACACACACACACAGACACACACACTGTCCCTAACACACAAACACACACTGTCCCTAACACACACACACACACTGTCCCTAACACACACACACACACACACACACACACACACAGACACACACACTGTCCCTAACACACACACACTGTCCCTAACACACAGACACTGTTCCTAACACACAGACACACAGACACTGTCCCTAACACACACACACAGACACACACACTGTCCCTAACACACACACACACACTGTCCCTAACACACACACACACACACACACACAGACACACACACTGTCCCTAACACACAGACACTGTTCCTAACACACACACACTGTCCCTAACACACACACACTGTCCCAAACACACAGACACTGTCCCTAACACACAGACACTGTTCCTAACACACACACACTGTCCCTAACACACAGACACTGTCCCAAACACACACACACTGTCCCTAACACACACACACAGACACACACACTGTCCCTAACACACAAACACACACTGTCCCTAACACACACACACACACACTGTCCCTAACACACACACACACACACACACACACAGACACACACACTGTCCCTAACACACACACACTGTCCCTAACACACAGACACTGTTCCTAACACACAGACACACACACTGTCCCTAACACACACACACACACTGTCCCTAACACACACACACACACACACACAGACACACACACTGTCCCTAACACACAGACACTGTTCCTAACACACACACACTGTCCCAAACACACAGACACTGTCCCTAACACACAGACACTGTTCCTAACACACACACAGACACACAGACACTGTTCCTAACACACACACACACACAGACACACAGACACTGTTCCTAACACACAGACACTGTTCCTAACACACAGACACACAGACACACAGACACTGTTCCTAACACACAGACACTGTTCCTAACACACAGACACTGTTCCTAACACACACACACACACAGACAGACACTGTTCCTAACACACAGACACACAGACACACAGACACTGTTCCTAACACACACACACACATGCACTGTCCCTAACACACACACGCACACACACAGACACTGTTTCTAACACACACACACACACACGCACACACACAGACACTGTCCCTAACACTGTTTTAACACACACACAGACACAGACACTGTCCCTAACACACACACGCACAGACACAGACACTGTCCCTAACACACACACGCACAGACACAGACACTGTCCCTAACACACACACACACACAGACACAGACACTGTCCCTAACACACACACACACAGACACAGACACTGTCCCTAACACACACACACACAGACACAGACACTGTCCCTAACACACACACGCACAGACACAGACACTGTCCCTAACACACACACACACACACAGACACAGACACTGTCCCTAACACACACACACACAGACACAGACACTGTCCCTAACACACACACACACAGACACAGACACTGTCCCTAACACACACACACACAGACACAGACACTGTCCCTAACACACACACACACACAGACACAGACACTGTCCCTAACACACACACACACAGACACAGACACTGTCCCTAACACACACACACACAGACACAGACACTGTCCCTAACACACACACACACACAGACACAGACACTGTCCCTAACACACACACACACAGACACAGACACTGTCCCTAACACACACACACACAGACACAGACACTGTCCCTAACACACACACACACACAGACACAGACACTGTCCCTAACACACACACACACAGACACAGACACTGTCCCTAACACACACACACACAGACACAGACACTGTCCCTAACACACACACACACAGACACAGACACTGTCCCTAACACACACACACACAGACACAGACACTGTCCCTAACACACACACACACAGACACAGACACTGTCCCTAACACACACACACACACAGACACAGACACTGTCCCTAACACACACACACACAGACACAGACACTGTCCCTAACACACACACGCACAGACACAGACACTGTCCCTAACACACACACACACACACACACAGACACTGTCCCTAACACACACACACACAGACACAGACACTGTCCCTAACACACACACACACAGACACAGACACTGTCCCTAACACACACACACACACAGACACAGACACTGTCCCTAACACACACACACACAGACACAGACACTGTCCCTAACACACACACACACAGACACAGACACTGTCCCTAACACACACACACACAGACACAGACACTGTCCCTAACACACACACACACAGACACAGACACTGTCCCTAACACATGCACATATTGTCCCTAACACTGTTTTTAACACACGTGCACAAATACACGCTCTCTCTTTCTGTCCCGTGCTCGTGCACAGAAACACACAAGCTATATCTCTCTTGCACATACGTAAACATACTCAGTCAATTTCACACACGCACAGTCATGCACGTTGACTAGCAGGCAAACACACACACACACACACCCATGAGATATGTACTACTAATGAATCCACCCATCCATGTTAGACATGCAGTATTATGATGAACGATACGTGTGCGATGATGATGATGATGATGATGATGAATGATTAGTGTTTGTGCTGTAAACTGAATTCAGCAATGTATCAGTTTGTCAGATGTTGGTTTCCAGTGCTACTGAGCCTCAATAAAGCCCTTCCATCATCCTGACAACTTCATATAGTTACCCTATGAGCGCGCACGTACACTGACTTATGTTTTGGAGAGTGAATCGTATGAAGCTCCTGACGTCTTGAGTGATCTGCGTGGCAAGCATGCAGCTGGAAGTGGCTGAGGATAAGACAGCCTGCTAAATGACTGGAATCCACAGGTCACTGTATCCAATCAGATAACAAAGCCCAGTGTCTTCCTCTTTCACAGCCTCCAATGGGGGTTATCACCGCGTGGATGAAGATGAGGCTGACGAAGAGGTCAACCTCTCAGTGACCCGCCAGGAGTGTCTGAGCCCAGCCCCGGTACCAGGGGAGAGCTCCAGCCGGCCCGACAGACTACAGCTGGCACAGCCACAGTATCACCAGCACACCAAGATGTCAAAGTCCTCCAAGAGCATGGATCTGGGTAACACATCTTCCTCTTTCCTAATAGTACCCACATACCAGTCGACATCTTCCTCTTCCTCTGTCCTCATAGTACCTACTGACCAGTCGACATCTTCCTCTGTCCTCATAGTACCTACTGACCAGCCGACATCTTCCTCTGTCCTCATACTACCTACTGACCAGCCGACATCTTCCTCTGTCCTCATAGTACCTACTGACCAGCCGACATCTTCCTCTGTCCTCATAGTACCTACTGACCAGTCGACATCTTCCTCAGTCCTCATAGTACCTACTGACCAGTTGACATCTTCCTCAGTCCTCATAGTACCTACTGACCAGTCGACATCTTCCTCTGTCCTCATAGTACCTACTGACCAGTCGACATCTTCCTCTGTCCTCATAGTACCTACTGACCAGTCGACATCTTCCTCTGTCCTCATAGTACCTACTGACCAGCCGACATCTTCCTCAGTCCTCATAGTACCTAATGACCAGTCGTAATCTTCCTCAGTCCTCATAGTACCTACTGACCAGCCGACATCTTCCTCTGTCCTCATAGTACCGACTGACCAGCCGACATCTTCCTTAGTCCTCATACTACTTACTGACCAGTCGACATCTTCCTCTGTCCTCATAGTACCTACTGACCAGTCGACATCTTCCTCAGTCCTCATAGTACCTACTGACCAGTCGACATCTTCCTTAGTCCTCATAGTACCTACTGACCAGTCGACATCTTCCTCTGTCCTCATAGTACCTAATGACCAGTCGTAATCTTCCTCTGTCCTCATAGTACCTACTGACCAGCCGACATCTTCCTCTGTCCTCATAGTACCGACTGACCAGCCGACATCTTCCTTAGTCCTCATACTACTTACTGACCAGTCGACATATTTCTCTGTCCTCATAGTACCTACTGACCAGCCGACATCTTCCTCTTCCTCTGTCCTCATACTACCCCTACTGGTCTCTGTGTCCCCCCCACCCGTCCCGTCCCATCCCCCGTCCCCTGCCACAGGCGGTGTCCATACCTACACCCTAAACAGTAGGTCATTTTAGGGTGAAGTTTCCAAAACTCAGCATTCCATTTCAGCTGATGTTATCTCATAATGATTTGCAGCTCGTGGGCTGAATGGCATTTGGCCATGTACACCAGTAGTCTGCTTGACATCTAAATGCAGTGTTTGTATGTTTGCACAGTGGAGATCATTTCTCATCCTGTGGTCACATAATGAGATGCACATAGACTATAAATCCATTCAACGTGACCAGCTAAGAGTTGGGCTAACAGATAATTGCAGTGGTTAAATCTCTTATAGAAACTCTCAGAAGGCAGGTCTGTTGACAGGTAAAGGTTATAAGTCATAGGTTAAAGGTGGAATGTTATAAATTGATGGTGATATGTTTATAGGTTACAGGTCCAATCAGTCAGTGCTTCCTGTCCAGCTTTTGAAATGGCAATGTTCTTGACTAGTGTTTATCGGTCAGGGGGGATGTCATTACGTATATTTAATAATAATAATCATTATAATAATAACTATTTGTATAGCGCTTATCTAGGACAGTTACACAAAGTGCTTTGCATACAATAAAAACAGAAATACACCGATCAGCCATAACATTATGACCACTGACAGGTGAAGTGAATAACACTGATACACCTATCAGCCATAACATTATGACCACTGACAGGTGAAGTGAATAACACTGATACACCTATCAGCCATAACATTATGACCACTGACAGGTGAAGTAAATAACACTGATACACCCATCAGCCATAACATTTTGACCAATGACGTGTGAAGTGAATAACGCTGATACACCCATCAGCCATAACATTATGACCACTGACAGGTGAAGTGAATAACACTGATACACCCATCAGCCATAACATTATGACCACTGACAGGTGAAGTGAATAACACTGATACACCCATCAGCCATAACATTATGACCACTGACAGGTGAAGTGAATAACACAG
Organism: Esox lucius; assembly: GCF_011004845.1. Classification (NCBI taxonomy): domain Eukaryota; kingdom Metazoa; phylum Chordata; class Actinopteri; order Esociformes; family Esocidae; genus Esox; species Esox lucius. Next base: position 42,082,645 of record NC_047588.1, read on the forward strand.
ATACACCCATCAGCCATAACATTATGACCACTGACAGGTGAAATGAATAACTCTGATAATCTCGTCATCATGGCACCTGTCAGTGGGTGGGACATATTAGGCAGAAAGTGAACATTCTGTCCTCAATGTTGATGTGTTAGAAGCAGGAAACATGGGCAAGCGTGAGGATCTGAGCGACTTTGACAAGGGCCAAATTGTGATGGCTAGACGTCTAGGTCAGAACATCTCCAAAACTGTAGCCCTTGTGGGGTGTTCCCGGTCTGCAGTGGTCAGTACCTATCAAAAGTGGTCCAAGGAAGGAAAAGCGGTGAACTGGCGACAGGGTCATGGGCTGCCAAGGCTCACTGATGCACCTGGGGAGCGAAGGCTGGCCTGTGTGGTCCAATCCAACAGACGAGCTACTGTAGCTCAAATTGCTAAAAAAGCTAATGCTGGTACTGATAGAAAGGTGTCAGAACACACAATGCATCACAGTTGGTTGCATATGGGGCTGTGTAGCCACAGACCAGTCAGGGTGCCCATGCTGACCCCTGTCCACTGCCGTAAGCGCCTGCAATGGGCAGGTGAGCATCAGAACTGGATCACAGAGTGTTGGAAGAAGGTGGCCTGGTCTGATGAATCACATTTTTCTTTTACATCCTGTGGATGGCCGGGTGCGTGTTTGTCGCTTACTTGGAGAACACATGGCGGCATGGAGGCAAGCCGGCGGAGGCAGTGTGATGCTTTGGGCAATGTTCTGCTGGGGAACCTTGGGTCCTGCCATTCATGTGGATGTTATTTTGACGCGTACTACCTACCTAAGCATTGTTGCAGACCATGTGCACCCTTTCATGGCAACGGTATTCCCTGATGGCATTGGCCTCTTTCAGAACGATAATCCACCCTGCCACAAAACAAAAATTGTTCAGGAATGGTTTGAGGAACACAACAATGAGTTCAAGGAGTTGACTTGGCCTCCAAATTCCCCAGATCTCAAACCAATCAAACATCTGTGGGATATGCTGGACAAACAGGTCCGGTCCATGGAGGCCCCACCTCGCAACTTACAGGACTTAAAGGATCTGATGCTAACGTCTTGGTGCCAGATACCACTGCACACCTTCAGAGGTCTAGTGGAGTCCATGCCTCGATGAGTCAGGGCTGTTTTGGCGGCAAAAGGGTATCTACACAATATTAGGCAGGTAGTCATAATGTTATGGCTGAAGGTGTACATTCAAATCATAATAAAATATATATATATAATTTTTTCTTAAATAAAGGAAGTAAACTCTTATAAAAATGAGTTTTTAGGTAAGATTGAAAGAATACATTGACGTAGCTTCTCTGACAATCTATGATGTCATATGCACATGACATCATAGAGACATGCAGATGACATCATACAGATATGCAGATGACATACAAATGTCTGCAGATGACATTCTTTATGTACTGATGACATAGTTTACAAGCTATGTAGAGGGCATCCTATACTAGATGCACAGATGACATCATACTGGACACAGATTCATTCGTTTACTAGAGACCCCGATTACATCATGTACCGATGACATAATGTTCGACATATGGAAAGCAATAATATACTAGCGACAGATGACACAATATGCTAGAAATCAATTACATTATTTCATAAAGCCCTTTTTGCTCCAGCTTTTGTCACAAAGTGCTTATACAGATGCTTATACAAGACACACACTACACATAAACAATTGTACAAATCGTCATTTGAATAGAACTATGAGAATCCTCATTCGAGTAGAACCATGAGAAGCCTAATTGAAATAGAACCATGAGAATCCTGATTTGAGTAGAACCATGAGAATCCTGATTTGAGTAGAACCATGAGAATCTTGATTTGAGTAGAACCATGAGAATACAAATTATTTTATTTTTTTAAGGTGATGATAACAATTTATAGGGGTTTGTCCAGTTTCAATTTGGGAAAAAAAAACTAGTGGAGGCAGGGTCCCTGGGGCTTTGAGAGGGCTGAGTGGGTCCAGCTAATCAATGAAACGTATTCATAAACTCTTTTTACATCAAACAGTTGCACTCACGGAAGTGCATTACAGATACCCAGCTTGATGTCTGCCTTGAACGTCTGTCCGTCTGTTCTGGAGAGGAGTACCCTCATTCAGTGCCTTTGCTCTCTGACAATGGGTCTCCACCATCCAGCAGGCAGTTAGGAAGGCCTCTGCCATCTCTGTTTGATATTAAATGTTGACTGGCGTGGCTAAGTGCATGTTAGGAGGCAGATCAATGCCCCGTTCAAACATAACCTGATTAATCTATGTTTTACCTTCACATATTGCTCCAATTTAATAACAACAATAGCCAGCCAAGCCTGTCGCTTAGATGCTTTTATAGAGAAAGACACATCATGTTTTCTAAATGGTGTCCTGTCCCCTACATAGTACGCTAACTAGCCCTTAGCTCCTAACCCTGGTCAAAAGTAGTACACTATAAAGGGAATATGTTTCCATTCGGGACACAATCTGCCTAACATGAATTCTGTGATTTATCCTGAATGTATTGTAGCCTCACAGACACTTGTGAAGGTTTTCCTGGTTGTATTATAGCCTCACAGACACCTGTGAATGTTTTCCTGGATGTATTGTAGCCTCACAGACACTTGTGAATGTTTTCCTGGTTGTATTATAGCCTCACAGACACCTGTGAATGTTTTCCTGGATGTATTGTAGCCTCACAGACACCTGTGAATGTTTTCCTGGATGTATTGTAGCCTCACAGACACCTGTGAATGTTTTCCGGGATGTATTGTAGCCTCACAGACACCTGTGAATGTTTTCCGGGATGTATTGTAGCCTCACAGACACCTGTGAATGTTTTCCTGGATGTATTGTAGCCTCACAGACATCTGTGAATGTTTTCCTGGGTGTATTCTAGCCTCACAGACACCTGTGAATGTTTTCCTGGGTGTATTGTAGCCTCACAGACACCTGTGAATGTTTTCCTGGGTGTATTCTAGCCTCACAGACACCTGTGAATGTTTTCCTGGGTGTATTGTAGCCTCACAGATACCTGTGAATGTTTTCCTTGACTTTGTCTCACAGGAATACTACAGATGGACACCACCAGCCCCACCACAGAGAAACAGAAAGACAGATAGACACAGACAGAAAGATGAACCAAATGACAGGAAGGCAGACAGTCATACTGGCCAGCCAAATGACAGACAGGCTGACAGACAGACAGTTGAACTGAATGACAGACAGACAGGCATGCAGACAGACAGCAATAGCCCTGGCTTCTTCAGCTTGATCCTGCATAAAAACCAAAACTAATTTAGAAGCGTATAACTGGGGAAGAAATTGGTTGTCTTTGATATGAGGACTGAGCTTGGAGATTAATAAAACATACCCTGAAAATACCAGCCCGTCCCCCGTTATTTCATGAATAATAGAAACTTTACAATTGTATTTTAATTGAAATTTTTTAGAACATTCATATTCACCTTGGTGCTATAAAAAATAATGAAAAAAAAGGACTACACAGTTGCTTTCTATTTTCTGTATAACCAGTGCCCTACAGAAGGAATAGGGTTGCATTTAGACCCAGTTTGTGTAATGGATTCATGATCCTCAGGTGGTCCACTGGATGAAGACCTGTGGGACCCGATGAGACCTATGATATGAATAACCCTGAGGGCAGCTTACAGATTGGATACATCTGGGTGATTCCCCCTGATGGAGGCAGATACCAGCAGACATTTACTGTGTCTCACCATTAAGTCCATACAAACCATTAAGGAGTGCTGGTCTAAACCCTACCGGATTTAGTTTCAGTAGTAGTGGTCTAAACCCTACAGGATTACGTTTCAGAAGTAGTGGTCTAAACCCTACATGATTTAGTTTCAGTAGTAGTGGTCTAAACCCTACATGATTTAGTTTCAGTAGTAGTGGTCTAAACCCTACAGGATTATGTTTCAGTAATAGTGGTCTAAACCCTACAGGAATTAGTTTCAGTAGTAGTGGTCTAAACCCTACAGGATTATGTTTCAGTAGTAGTGGTCTAAACCCTACAGGATTATGTTTCAGTAGTAGTGGTCTAAACCCTACAGGATTATGTTTCAGTAGTAGTGGTTTAAACCTTACAGGATTTAGTTTCAGTAGTAGTGGTCTAAACCCTACAGGAATTAGTTTCAGTAGTAGTGGTCTAAACCCTACAGGATTACGTTTCAGAAGTAGTGGTCTAAACCCTACAGGATTACGTTTCAGTAGTAGTGGTCTAAACCCTACAGGATTATGTTTCAGTAATAGTGGTCTAAACCCTACAGGATTACGTTTCAGTAATAGTGGTCTATACCCTACAGGATTACGTTTCAGTAGTAGTGGTCTAAACCCTACAGGATTACGTTTCAGTTGTAGTGGTCTAAACCCTACAGGATTATGTTTCAGTAGTCGTGGTCTAAACCCTACAGGAATTAGTTTCAGTAGTAGTGGTCTAAACCCTACAGGATTACGTTTCAGAAGTAGTGGTCTAAACCCTACAGGATTACGTTTCAGTAGTAGTGGTCTAAACCCTACACGATTATGTTTCAGTAGTAGTGGTTTAAACCCTACAGGATTACGTTTCAGTAGTAGTGGTCTAAACCCTACAGGATTACGTTTCAGTAGTAGTGGTCTAAACCCTACAGGATTATGTTTCAGTAGTCGTGGTCTAAACCCTACAGGATTATGTTTCAGTAGTAGTGGTCTAAACCTTACAGGATTTAGTTTCAGTAGTAGTGGTCTAAACCCTACTGGAATTAGTTTCAGTAGTAGTGGTCTAAACCCTACAGGAATTAGTTTCAGTAGTAGTGGTCTAAACCCTACAGGAATTAGTTTCAGTAGTAGTGGTCTAAACCCTACAGGAATTAGTTTCAGTAGTAGTGGTCTAAACCCTACAGGATTATGTTTCAGTAGTAGTGGTCTAAACCCTACAGGAATTAGTTTCAGTAGTAGTGGTCTAAACCCTACAGGATTACGTTTCAGTAGCAGTGGTCTAAACCCTACAGGATTATGTTTCAGTAGTAGTGGTCTAAACCCTATAAGACTGAGAAAGTAGGGAGTAGAGAGGGAGGGAGGAGAGGATGTAGGCAGGAGGGATGGATGAGAAAATGGCGGAGAGGAATGGGAGGAGGGGTGGAGGAGAGGACAGGAGAGAGGGATGAGAGAAGTGAAGAATTGACGACAGCATGGAGATGTGCTATCTGCCTGCGTGACAGTTGGAGGGCTGGAGGGAAGAGGAGAATGGAATTTGTTGGAAATGAAATGTTGGCGCCGGCGGGCAGTCATTTCCTTTATGGGTCTGATCACTCTAGAAATGAAATGCATACCATAGAAATGGAACACTGCGTCACATCTCCACCTATTAGTTAAGGATGACCACATGAACTTCTGTTTTCCCTCCATCAGTCAGAGAGAGATGATGGGATATTTAATGTATTTAAAACACTGGATGCTGCAGAACTTCAATTACACTTCATTAGGCTTCTGGACTCTGTTCTGTCTTTATGTGCTTCGCAAATGCACCATATTCCTTCAGTGCACTGGGTTACTTATGACCAGAGCATATTGTGAATAGAGGGCCATGGGGATCGGCTTATGACCAGAGCATATTGAGAATAGAGGGCCATGGGGATCGGCTTATGACCAGAGCATATTGTGAATAGAGGGCCATGGGTATCAGCTTATGACCAGAGCATATTGAGAATAGAGGGCCATGGGGATCGGCTTATGACCAGAGCATATTGAGAATAGAGGGCCATGGGGATCGGCTTATGACCAGAGCATATTGAGAATAGAGGGCCATGGGGTTCGGCTTATGACCAGAGCATATTGAGAATAGAGGGCCAAGGGGATCGGCTTATGACCAGAGCATATTGAGAATAGAGGGCCATGGGGATCGGCTTATGACCAGAGCATATTGAGAATAGAGGGCCATGGGGTTCGGCTTATGACCAGAGCATATTGAGAATAGAGGGCCAAGGGGATCGGCTTATGACCAGAGCATATAGAGAATAGAGAGTACCTTGTCTCCCCACTCAGGGAGAGGTGTGGTATGGTTGGGTCTGGGGGTGGTACCCTGTCTTCCCACTCAGGGAGAGGTGTGGTATGGTTGGGTCCGGGGTTGGTACCCTGACACACTTGGCAGCTCTCTTCTGGTTAACTGGATAAAGATGGCAGCAAGTGAAAGTATGCTGAAGTGTCTGAGCTGGCTGGCCGCAGACACACACACACACACACACACACACACACACACACACACACACTGAGCTTACAACATAATGTGTTCCCACTTACAGCTAGGTTCTGTGGTGAGAAATAGAGTGGGCGAGGGGGAATTCGGTGGCACAGAGATTGACTTAACGACACGTCGCCACGAGGGAATGGTTTCCACATGTGATGTTGCGGTGCAGCCATATGCTGTCAAGGAACCAGTGCTGCCATTTTATTAGCTCCCTCAAAATGGCTGCCATCGTCCGTAAGGTTATGGTTCAGGTTCTGTTTGAAAGCATTTCCCTTTCTTCTACTTGGTCAAATCATGTTTTTGCATTTCCTTTCACTTCATTTGGTAAGTTGATTTTCGCAGATCAAAGACCTTTGTTAAAACAAAATTACAGAAGAAACCAGTTGGTGCTTGACGCTGTTGGTTCTCTGTTTGTTGATGTAGTTTTCATTCAGACTCAGCAACACAGCTGGAGGCGCCGCTTAGTTGAATTCTTCCTTGTTCCTCCTCAGTTCACTCATCCAGTAGGTCTGTTGTGTTTTGGCTCTAATTTAAATGGGCCTGGTTGGTTTCTTTAACCAGAGAGCACATTTTTAGAACTTTGTCCGAGTTTGCCTCCTCTTCTTCTGCTCCGTGTACCTGCAGTCCTGTCACCATCACAACTTAGAACAGGTGTGAAGACACCAATCAACACAAACCTCACTCTACACGCAGACACACACACCTCCCACTCACTCTGTGCACACACACGCACAAAAAAACGAACACACACTCAAGCTAAGCGATATTATCAGTCAGTCACAGATACCAGAGTTCTAGTGCTTCTAGTTCCTTACAGGGGCCCATGTGTCTGTAATTACCACTCGTTAAAAGATAATATGTGCAGGGCAGGGGGCGTTTCTTCTCCCTCTCACCCCTTTCACCTTTCCAGGGCTGAGGGGCGTTCCTTCTCCCGGTCATCCCTTTCACCTCTCCAGGCTGGGGGCGTTCCCCCTCCCTCTTATCATTTCACCTCTCCAGGCCTGGGGGGGCGTTCCCCCTCCCTCTTATCCTTTCACCTCTCCAGGGCTGGGGGCGTTTCTACTCTCTCTCATCTCTCCTCGTCTGCTTCAGGCCTGATCTTATCTGTCTGTCTCTCTCTGTGTCTGTATTTCTCTGTCTGTCTCTCTGTCTGTGTCCCCAGTGGCAGATGAAAGCAACGTGGGATCTCTAGCTGGCCCGTCAGGTAAGGACTCCAGGAGATCCCCTATAGACTAGAACAACTAACACCAACACTCAGCTGGAGCCTGTCAGTTCACACCCATTGGCCCTCTGGAAAGGAGCCGGGCCCCTGTAGGCTCCAATATAGGGCTCTGATGGATGGGACCCGGCCTGGCCCTGGGGGAGTCCCTGAGAGGGCCTGGAGAGCTGGCTGCTGTGAGTGAGTTGTAGTGTGTAATAGTAGGGTCTAGTGGAGTGTGTGTGCAGTAGTAGTAGGGTCTAGTGGAGTGTGTGAAATACTAGGGTGTGTAGTAGTGGGGTCTAGTTGAGTGTGTGTAGTTGAGAGTGTATAGTAGTGTGTAGTTGAGAGTGTGTACTAGTGTGTAGTTGAGTGTGTCGTAATGTGTAGTTGAGTGTGTCGTAGTGTGTAGTAGTAGGGTCTAGTTGAGTGTGGGGTCAGGGGTGTGTGTACAGTAGTAGTAGGGTCTAGTTGAGTGTGGGGTCAGGGGTGTGTGTACAGTAGTAGTAGGGTCTAGTTGAGTGTGGGGTCAGGGGTGTGTGTACAGTAGTAGTAGGGTCTAGTTGAGTGTGGGGTCAGGGGTGTGTGTACAGTAGTAGTAGGGTCTAGTTGAGTGTGGGGTCAGGGGTGTGTGTACAGTAGTAGTAGGGTCTAGTTGAGTGTGGGGTCAGGGGTGTGTGTACATTAGTAGTAGGGTCTAGTTGAGTGTGGGGTCAGGGGTGTGTGTACAATAGTAGTAGGGTCTAGTTGAGTGTGGGGTCAGGGGTGTAATAGTGTAACAGGAGAAGGAATAGTAGTAGTGGTTTCCTCTTGATTTCACATTTCCACTTGAGGTTTCATCAGTGACTCGCAGCAGATTCGGAACAGCTGATGTTGAGACACGTTTTCCGAAGCGCATCGATGCCGGTCTGGTTCTTGTCCCCCGGCTTGCTCAACCAGCAAGTCCACACCAAAATGTTTTTCTTTGTCAGAACTAATGCCCCCTCTGGCCTTCGAACTTCACCTTGTTAAAGGTAACATGACCTTCAGGGGCCTACAGGGGCCCAAGATGCCGCAAGGCGTCGCTGGAGTGTGAATAAGCGAGAAGACCGTATTGGATTACTGAGCCCCCATAACCTCCTCTGTCTCACTGCTCTGTTACCACCTTTCCCAGTGGGCATGGCAGTGCCTGCGCTATTCAAGCCTTTCTGCATTGAAAACCCTTTATTTATTTATTCCAGTCTTTGACACACACACACACATATCTGTTGTTTATCTCCGTGACAACCCCTACTTCAAACTGCTCTTTGAGTAATGGCCTGCGTTTCCTGCCTGGCGTGTGTGATTTTTCTCCGTCCCTGCAGTTTAAGGAGAGTCTGTAATAAGTTTAATAAAAGCATCCATTTTGCCAGTGTTTTTACTGATCAACAGGCTAATGTTTATTGACATGCTGTGCTTTGCTGACATTGCGTGCGTGCGCGCGGGTGTGCATGCGTGTGCGTGTGTGTGGCTCTAAACACATCTTTATGAGCTTTGACACATTTCATGATGAGGATGGTTCTTGAGAGGTCTGGCAGACTCCGAGCTCTGCTTCTAATCGGGCTAAAACCTTGTAGGGCTCGGTTATGGTGTTGCTAGGTGATACATGAGACCCTGCCTCGTCTTCATCTCTAACTCGTCTTCCTCTGTCTTTATCTCTTGATCACATTATTTTCTTTATCTTTGGGACAGAGACCCGGCCCATGATCATGTGATCACTAGAATTGCTCACTCTGCCCAAATCCAATTCTACCCTCATCTCCAAATGGACCATTCAATCGTCCTCTGCCTACATAACCCCCTCCTTACCCACAAAACCCCCTACTTCTTAACCAACCAAACACCTTCCTTCTTTACCCACAAAAACCCCTCCATCTCTGCCCAGAAAAGCCTCTTTCTACCCACAAACCCCCTTCCACTCTACCCACAACACCCTCTCTCCACCCACAAAACACCCTCTCTCCACCCACAACACCCTCTCTCCACCCACAACACCCTCTCTCCACCCACAACACCCTCTCTCCACCCACAACACCCTCTCTCCACCCACAACACCATCTCTCCACCCACAACACCCTCTCTCCACCCACAAAACACCCTCTCTCCACCCACAAAACACCCTCTCTCCACCTACAACACCCTCTCTCCACCTACAACACCCTCTCTCCACCCACAAAACACCCTCTCTCCACCCACAACACCCTCTCTCCACCCACAACACCCTCTCTCCACCCACAAAACACCCTCTCTCCACCCACAAAACACCCTCTCTCCCAAAAACGCCTTCTCTACTCAGAATGCCTTCTTTCTGAGTCTATGCTAGTCAGTCATTTTAGAGTCTGTGTGACTTGTGAATTGCAAAAAAAATTCAGAGCTGACTGAACAGAGATCAGCAACGTGTGTGTAATTCCCCCAAAATGTTGGCATGCAATCGCAAATTCCATTTTCTGAAAGGGAAATGTCTGGGTTGCATTCTGGTCTGGTGTTTTTGTATTTCATATCTGTTTGTTCTTTGTCATGGCTGGTTATAAATATCAAGGAAAACTATTTTTTTCTTATTCTCTGGTATGAACTTTACTTGAGTGCTGTTGTGTTTAAAATGTGCATAAATTGAGTCCTCAGTAGTGTGTTAGTGAGTGCGTTGGTCCTCAGTAGTTTGTTAGTGCGTTGGTCCTCAGTTGTGTGTTAGTGAGTGTGTTGGTCCTCAGTAGTGTTTTCGTGAGTCCGTAGGTCCTCAGTAGGTTGTTAGTGAGTGTGTTGGTATTCAGTAGTGTTTTCCTGAGTGCGTTGGTCCTCAGTAGTTTGTTAGAGTGTGTTGGTCCTCAGTAGTGTTTTCCTGAGTGTGTTGGTCCTCAGTAGTTTGTTAGTGTATTGGTCCTCAGTAGTGTTTTCGTGAGTTTGTTGGTCCTCAGTAGGTTGTTAGTGAGTGTGTTGGTCCTCAGTAGTGTTTTCCTGAGTGCGTTTGTCCTCAGTAGTTTGTTAGTGTGTTGGTCCTCAGTAGTGTTTTCCTGAGTGCGTTGTTCCTCAGTAGTTTGTTAGTGTGTTGGTCCTCAGTAGTGTTTTCCTGAGTGCGTTGGTCCTCAGTAGTGTTTTCCTGAGTGCGTTGGTCCTCAGTAGTGTTTTCCTGAGTGCGTTGGTCCTCAGTAGTTTGTTAGTGTGTTGGTCCTCAGTAGTGTTTTCCTGAGTGTGTTGGTCCTCAGTAGTTTGTTAGTGTGTTGGTCCTCAGTAGTGTTTTCCTGAGTGTGTTGGTTCTCAGTAGTTTGTTAGTGTGTTGGTCCTCAGTAGTGTGTGAGTGTGGCCTTGTTGCTGTGTTCTGTCTCATTGTTCATCCATCTCCCCTATCTTTTTCCTCTCCCTCACTCCTTTCTCTGCCCTCTCTTCTCTCTCAGTCGTCTCCCTTCTCTTTGTAATTTCTTCCCTCCTATTTTCATCGCTGCGGTTGCCATTAGTGAGGATTAGTGTTCCAGCCGTGTGTGTGTGTGAATGACGGCAGGAGAGCAGTGGTGTGAGGTTACTAATCTAGGGAAACTGAGTGAAAAGAGTTCCCTGTTGGTCGGCCCCTCCTTCTGTGGAACACATGCTGTAAAACATTACTCACATGACTCGTGACTGACAGGTCTCTTTGTCAATCAGCTTGACTCTTAACTGTCCTGTCAGCCTGATGGAGTTGATGCTTCCCCCTGCCTCTTGATGTTTTTCACTACCTCACCCCACACTAATACAGCCTCACTACCTCATCCCACACTAATACACTTTCACTACCTTACCCCACACTAATACAAACTCACTACCTTACCCCACACTAATACAAACTCACTACCTCACCCCACACTAATACAGCCTCACTACCTCACCCCAAACAAATACAACCTCTCTGCCTCATCCCATACTAATACAGCCTCACTACCTCAATTAATACAATCTCCTTACCTCACACTTCCTGAACTAATACAATCTCCTTACCTCATGATATGTGAACTAATACAGCCTCCCTACCTCACGATATCTGAACTAATACAGCTCCCCCACCTCACAATGTCTGAACTAATACAACCTCACTACCTCATACTGTCTGAACTAAAACACTGCACTCCCATCAACCCTCCTTTCCTCCTTCAGTATAGCTGTTTATGGTGAAGACCTTCACACTGAAGCAGGTTACTAATGCAGGGAGGGGGAGGGGTGACAAACCCAGCCACCCTGGTGTAATAACAGAAAATATGCTACTAATCCTCAATGTTTAACTGCAAAAATGTCTCAAGTGCGATTCTTCAAGGACTTGTATTTGCAAGGACTTGTATCTCATTAGTAGCCAGAGTTGTTTCTCTTTCAGATACTGAATCATTTGGATCGTTGAATCTAATGTGGTTTTGTTTTCCAAGCTGTGGCACTGTGAAAATGCTCTCTCCACAAAGATTTAACTTTGTGTGGGATGACGAGCAGTTTCTAGGTACCCTAATGAAAATGGTTTCTTTATTGATTTGAACTCTTGTTGGAGATTTAATGAAGTTTGCAAACCAACAGTTTAGGTTTTCTTTTCTTCCTCTTAACTTTTTGTTTCACATTTTGGGGACTGCTGCTCTTGGCTCGTTGTGATTGTCAATAGTTCATGTGAAGATGTTTTTACTGAATGTGTTTGGTTGAACATTTTATATGTGGACATCCTGTTTTCATTTTACATTGACTCCTTCACTGGAATGGCCTGGAAAACACACACTCCTACACACTGACACCCCGACACACACACACACACACACAGGGACTCACACATCATGGAATAAACATACACTCCAAAGTAAGCACACACACACGCACGCTTGCATGCACTTTGAAATCCTAAAACACACACACACCGAACCCCTGCCTACTTAGAAAGCATCCCCCGACTCTACACCCCTAAACTCCAACCCAAACCACACAGCCTCTCCTCTGCTTCCAGTGAAAACACCCCTGTACCACACCAGTCATGGAAATTCAGCACTATCCAATATTACAAACCCACATGGAAAATATGAACACGGGGGATTTTGGGGGATTGTGTTAAGATGCCAAATGACTGAAGTTCGGGATGTGATGTGCGTCCCCATTGGAACTATAACCCCTAGATGATGCACTTCTTTTCACCCGAGCCCTGTGGTCGTGGGTCTAAAGTAGGGCGCTGTGTAGGGAATAGGGGTCTATTTGGGACTTAGGTCTTGCAATAAGTGTGGTGGGTTTTTGTCTGGTGGTTGGAGCAGCCAGGGGCATGACTGTGATGGAGTAGCAGCCTTAGTATGTGTTTAATCATAAATCTCTGAAACATTAAGTACAGCAGAAAATCCAGTACCAAATGAAGCTGTTTTCTTGCAAAGGCATTTTACCTTTTTTCAGGCTATGTGGTTTTAGCCGTAAAGCATAAAAATTCCCTCTAACTCTTAGATACCCAGACCCAGTTTTTGTAGCACTGACACATATCTAGATTTGTTTGTACATCTGATATATTTTAAAATCCTGTCTGTAGCTATGCTATATATTCCTGAATGTAAATATGCTAGAGATATGGTATGTCAACATCTTGTATGCATTTTTATTGTTGTTTTAAGTTGTTGAGAGCACCCCTAATTTTGGCGTCCCCTGATCAACAGTGGAAGGAGTCCTAGACTGAAATATGATTAGAAAGAGGGTTTGGATTCCAGTCAGAGTTATAGTGTATGTTGTGATATAGGTTAGACTGGTCAGTTATGATGCATGTTTTGATATCGGTTTAATTAGATAGTTGTAATGCAAGTTATGATATGGGTTTAACTAAACAGTTATGATGCATGTTGTGATATAGATTAAAATAGACAGTTATAATGCATTTTATGATATAGGTTTGACCCGACAGTTATGATGCATTTTATGATATAGGTTTAACCCGACAGTTATGATGCATTTTATGATATAGGTTTAACCCGACAGTTATGATGCATTTTATGATATAGGTTTGACCAGACAGTTATGATGCATTTTATGATATAGGTTTAACCTTTGTTGTGCTGTCAACAAACTGGATGAGAGTGTCCTCTGTTCTGTCTCTCCCATCAGCTGGTTGGCTTTTCCATGTTTAACAGCTTCCCCCTGTACCATTAAAGTCCAAAGGTTGTTGTTATTAAACCAACCACCCCAAAGCATCTCACAAACATACACACACACACACACAGGAAAGATGAGCTGACAGCCCCTGAAATGGAAGTTAGCTGCCCATGTCTTTGTTTTGTTATTCTTTGGCGATGCTGACGGAACGCGGCGGGGAGAGATATGATATCTGTCTGAGGTTTGACAAACAATGCCAAGATGCCCGGCGCACTGCAGATATAAAAGAATGAATTTCCCATAGAAATAAATGCACTGAAATTTGCCTTGGTTGTCCTGAAGAAACATGAGCCCTCTGACGTTTCTGAGAACGCATGATGTTGTGAAAAGGAGGGGAAACGGAAAGGGGCGGGTGGAGATGACAGGGTAGAGAGAGCGACAGGAAAGAGAGCGAGAGGTGAATGAGTGGTAAATAAAACGCAGGAGCGTGAGAGGCAGAGAGAGATGGCGTTGTTGGTGACAGCTCTGCTGATGAAGCACTCCGTCAGGAGCTGAGGAGGAGGAGCTCAGAAGGCACTAGGTTGGTATGTGGGTCATTATAAACCAGGCGGTTCAAATGCTCAGTCCCGATTGGCTGAAAGTTGTGGTATATCAGACTGTACATTACGGGTGTGACATCACGTGTCTTTTCACTGCTCTAATTGCGCTGGTAACTGTGATGTTTGGTGCCGATGTGCAGTCCTTGGCTGTGGTGCCTTGTCCCTCGAGTATCATTACTTACTAGTTACACCAGGTCATTGGTTGTCTGGGAGTACCATTACTTACTAGTTACACTGGTCATTGGTTGTCTGGGAGTACCATTACTTACTAGTTACACCAGGTCATTGGTTGTCTGGGAGTACCATTACTTACTAGTTACACTGGTCATTGGTTGTCTGGGAGTACCATTACTTACTAGTTACACTGGTCATTGGTTGTCTGGGAGTACCATTACTTACTAGTTACACTGGTCATTGGTTGTCTGGGAGTATCATTACTTACTAGTTACACCAGGTCATTGGTTGTCTGGGAGTACCATTACTTAGTAGTTACACTGGTCATTGGTTGTCCGGGAGTATCATTACTTACTAGTTACACCAGTCATTAGTTGTATGGGAGTATCATTACTTACTAGTTACAGTGGTCATTGGTTGTATGGGAGTATCATTACTTACTAGTTACAGTGGTCATTGGTTGTCTGGGAGTATCATTACTTACTAGTTACAGTGGTCATTGGTTGTCTGGGAGTACCATTACTTACTAGTTACACTGGTCATTGGTTGTCTGAATGCTGTGGGATATGTGAGATATTAGGCACGAAGGGGGTACCATTACTTAACGAAGGGGGTACCATTACTTAACGAAGGGGGTACCATTACTTAACAAAGGGGGTACCATTACTTAACGAAGGGGGTAGCATTACTTAACGAAGGGGGTGTGCACTCAGCAGTGTGTCATGCATAAGAACCGCTCTTAGAAGTGGTATATTAACAGATATCACAAATCCCCGGAGATGCCTTGTGGGGCTTATAAACCAGTTATAAATGTTATTAGAGCATTGATGTCATACCCGTGATATACGGTCTAATAGTTGTCAGCCAATCAGCATTCAGGATTCAAAAGAGGCCATGTACCAGAGCTATGAAAGCAAGAAATGGAGATTCTGTTTCCCAAAACTGTAATGTAATTTTCTTTCTGTTTGGCCAGACTGTTGGCTTGGTCATTGATTCTGTAATGTTTTCCCAGTAGGTAATGTAGTTTTCTTGTTTGGTTTGGCCAGGCTGTCAGTGGTTGGGGAACTAGCAGAATGGACGTCACCTCTTGTAGTGGTAAGAGTGAAGATTCAGTGTTTTTAGGTGGTTAAAAAAAATCGATAGCTCATTTTTGGGATATGATTTAATGAAGGATATTGCTAGTCTGATTCGGACAGGCGTCCATTATTTGAGGAATTTCTGTGTTCTAAGAATGGTTTTGAATAATTCCCTCATTTCCCAAGACTCCACTGAGCTTTCAGATGTCCTTCCATCCTCTGTCCTCCAGACCGCCTGGTTACACACAGTGTTTTGTCATTTCTGAGGGTTTTGATGTTTTCTTATTTCGCGTTCTGTCCCGGCCCACACACCCAGTCCGGCTCACCACATGAAGACGGTTTTCAACAGAGGAGTCTGTGTGGAGCGGCTGTCTTCACAACCAGGCGGGCCTACAGGGAGCAGAGCTGCGGCGGCTCGGCCGTCGGCTGGCTGGCGTTGTCCTTTGTTTCATGTAGTCCCCTGTGTCATTTTAAAAACAGACAGACACTTGGAGGATTGATATACAGAGAGACAGACAGCTCTGCCATTCTGGATCCTGTTCATCACAGAGCCCCAATACCACTCTATACAGCTTGGCTCACCTCCTTGTCTCTCTGCCTTATTCCCCTTCTCTATTCTCTCTCTCTTCTCTCTCTCTCTTCTTTCTCTCTCCTCACTCCTCCATCTTTTCTTTCTCTTTCCCGGTCTCCTTTCTCCTCTCTTTGTCCTGTTTCCATGTCTCTCACTCTTCATCTCATTCCTTCTCTGTAAAAATGGAGAAAAGGTTTGTTGTTGATTCAACCTGAAAGCCACCATGTTGGGCTGATAGGGATTGATGGATTCATTTGTCTCGGAGAGGGACATCTGTTTAGTGTGTGTGTTTGTGTGTGTGTGTGTGTGTCAAAGACCACACACACTACCCAATCTGTGCTTCTAAGCCAGAATTCACCCCCCCCCCCCCCGCCTTTTACCTGGTCGCTGTGTAAGCTTCTCTTTCTGCTCTGCTGTACAACGAGTTGAAGCTGATCTCTGAGATATCACACTCCGTTAATGCTGTGTGTGTGTGTGTGTGTGTCTGTGTGACCTATGACTCGTATATCCCTACACCGCCTCACACTAACCTAATAAATGTGGGCTGTAATTATGAGATGTCTTTTAAAAGGTTGTCACTGCCTGTTATCTGAGCCATGTGTCTTGTTCCTAGGTGGGGGGGTCACATTGCTGTAGAGGAGTCAGCCCCTCCCTCCCTTCCTGCCACTGTTGGGATACATTCTCTCTCTCTCTCTCTCTCTTTCTTTCGTTCTCTCTCTCACCTTATTCTTCTCTCATTCTTTTTTTTTTTCTTCTTGCTTTCTCTCCCACTGTCTCATCCCACATTCACTAACACACACACACACACACTTTAAATGGATCCCAATGGGACAAGGTACCGTACATTTAATCAAGAAAACTATAATTTCAGAAACAGGTCACAGGTTGTGTATGCAAAAGGTTTTTATTGCATGTTTTGTATGGCGATGAGGTCAGTCAGTCAATCAGACTGCCTGATGAATGGAAATGGATGGGGAGAGGAATGAGGAGAGGAAAGAGGAGAGGAATGAGGAGAGGAGAGAGGAATGAGGAGAGTAATGTAGTGTCTTGGTAATTAAAGTGTCACACTGGAAACTGACCTTTTTAAATCTCCTCTTCTTGTGGAGCAAAGAGTGAGGATGAGAGGACAGGGACGACAGGGAGGATGAAAGGAGAGAGAGGACAGAGGATGAGAGGAGAGGGACGACAGGGAGGATGAAAGGAGTGAGAGGACAGGGAGGATGAGAGGACAGGGAGGATGAGAGGACAGGGAGGATGAAAGGACAGGGAGGATGAGAGGACAGGGAGGATGAGTTGAGAGGGATGATAGCGAGGATCGCAGGAGAGGGACGACAGGGAGGATGAGAGGAGATGGGGGATAAGAGAGGGATGGACTACACTCTGCCCCTCTCTCCCTCAAAGTATAATTTCTCTATAGATCCATTCTATGAGGCTGCTGCCGGTAAGACACCAGTAATTACATCTATGACTCAAATACATCTGACACACACACAGACGCACACAGACACACACACAGACACGCACACAGACACACACACAGAGATCCCATACCACACACACAGACACACACACATAGAGATCCCAAACCAAACACACAGACATCTCATCCCACACACACACACACACAGAGCCCATATCAAACGCACACATACCCCCCCCCTACACACACACACCCCATAACACACACACATACCGATGCCATACCACACACATACCGATGCCATACCACACACACATACAAATCCCATACCACACACACACATACAAATCCCATACCACACACACACACATACAAATCCTGGTGCAAATTTTCCTCCAGAAAGGCGTGACATGAATGACATCCAGTATAATACATCCACTAAGGCTTTTAACTGATATGGACAGACTGAATCAGACCCATCCTAACTGATAATATGGACAGACTGAATCAGACCCATCCTAACTGATAATATGGACAGACTGAATCAGACCCATCCTAACTGATAATATGGACAGACTGAATCAGACCCATCCTAACTGATAATATGGACAGACTGAATCAGACCCATCCTAACTGATAATATGGACAGACTGAATCAGACCCATCCTAACTGATAATATGGGCAGACTGAATCAGACCCATCCTAACTGATAATATGGGCAGACTGAATCAGACCCATCCTAACTGATAATATGGACAGACTGAATCAGACCCATCCTAACTGATAATATGGACAGACTGAATCAGACCCATCCTAACTGATAATATGGACAGACTGAATCAGACCCATCCTAACTGATAATATGGACAGACTGAATCAGACACATCCTAACTGATAATATGGACAGACTGAATCAGACCCATCCTAACTGATAATATGGACAGACTGAATCAGACCCATCCTAACTGATAATATGGACAGACTGAATCAGACCCATCCTAACTGATAATATGGACAGACTGAATCAGACCCATCCTAACTGATAATATGGACAGACTGAATCAGACCCATCCTAACTGATAATATGGACAGACTGAATCAGACCCATCCTAACTGATAATATGGACAGACTGAATCAGACCCATCCTAACTGATAATATGGACAGACTGAATCAGACCCATCCTAACTGATAATATGGACAGGCTGAATCAGACCCATCCTAACTGATAATATGGACAGACTGAATCAGACCCATCCTAACTGATAATATGGACAGACTGAATCAGACCCATCCTAACTGATAATATGGACAGACTGAATCAGACCCATCCTAACTGATAATATGGACAGACTGAATCAGACCCATCCTAACTGATAATATGGACAGACTGAATCAGACCCATCCTAACTGATAATATGGACAGACTGAATCAGACCCATCCTAACTGATAATATGGACAGACTGAATCAGACCCATCCTAACTGATAATATGGACAGACTGAATCAGACCCATCCTAACTGATAATATGGACAGACTGAATCAGACCCATCCTAACTGATAATATGGACAGACTGAATCAGACCCATCCTAACTGATAATATGGACAGACTGAATCAGACCCATCCTAACTGATAATATGGACAGACTGAATCAGACCCATCCTAACTGATAATATGGACAGACTGAATCAGACCCATCCTAACTGATAATATGGACAGACTGAATCAGACCCATCCTAACTGATAATATGGACAGACTGAATCAGACCCATCCTAACTGATAATATGGACAGACTGAATCAGACCCATCCTATCTGATAATATGGACAGACTGAATCAGACCCATCCTAACTGATAATATGGACAGACTGAATCAGACCCATCCTAACTGATAATATGGACAGGCTGAATCAGACACATCCTAACTGATAATATGGACAGACTCAATCAGACCCATCCTAACTGATAATATGGACAGACTGAATCAGACCCATCCTAACTGATAATATGGACAGACTGAATCAGACCCATCCTAACTGATAATATGGACAGGCTGAATCAGACACATCCTAACTGATAATATGGACAGACTCAATCAGACCCATCCTAACTGATAATATGGACAGACTGAATCAGACCCATCCTAACTGATAATATGGACAGACTGAATCAGACCCATCCTAACTGATAATATGGACAGACTGAATCAGACACATCCTAACTGATAATATGGACAGACTCAATCAGACCCATCCTAACTGATAATATGGACAGACTGAATCAGACCCATCCTAACTGATAATATGGACAGACTCAATCAGACCCATCCTAACTGATAATATGGATAGGCTGAATCAGACACTCTTCTCCCTCTGATTTGGAAGTTGTTAGGGTTGCATATTACAGGACTAGTGTAATCACAGGAGGATTTGTTTTTTCATTGATAAGGAGATGGATTACACAGAATGGCTCACTTAAAATATGATGAGTTTTATTGCCGGACCGCGTAAGCAGACCTGGCCTAAAAGAGCGACTGTCTCTTACTGACTGACTGACTGACTTACTGACTGACAGAATTATGCATTAGGATTTGTTCAGCATAGACAACAATTTTGCTACACAATTCTCTCGTCTTTTCACTTGAATAATAATCGCTAATGAGCTGTTAAAACGTCCAGTGACACGAGCAATACAGCTCTTTGTGTTGGAGGTAAACTCAATAAGAAACGTTAGTCAGTTTAACACAATGCTTAATGTTGCCGAGCAAAATATTCAAACTTGACGTGATGTTAATGCGTGACAAAATGATCTAATGACGAGGCTTTATGCCGACACCTGATAACCGTGCAGCTCCGTGGTGTCTTGGTTGAAGACACAGCTGTCATGTGGGCTACCCAGAATGTTCATCCTATTTTCGAAGTACGCATCCGTGCATGCTTTTTAGGGTAATATAAGCTACATCATAACCCCTTGGGCAGTGAACAAGTAGGGGTTTCCACGATTCCCTTGTCTTTTCTCTTGATGTAAAAGTCAGTTGTCTTCACCTGTATTGATAGTTATTGTATCAGTTCATCTTCAGTCTCGCTAGCAATTGCTCAATTCTTATGACTATCCCAAGCAGTAAGTTAGTAGGTACTAGTAAGCCTATTAATAATATGCTGATAAGCTGTTAAAACGGCCAGTGACAAAAGCCATACAGTTCATAGATGATATTTGTGGTGGAGGTAAACTTAGTAAGAAACGTTAGTCAGTTTAACACAATGGTTAATGGTGTCTAACGGAATATTCAAACTTGGCGTGATGTTAATGCGTGACAAAATGATCTAATGTTGAAATGCTTCACCATCTTTTGACAGATGTACATCTCCATGGTCTAGTGGTTAAAGACAGCCTCCTATGAGGGAGACCCGGTTTCCAAACCAAGGAGGGCAACTACATTTATTACTTATAATTGTGAGCTGACTGAACTAGGCTTTTTTGGTTTTATAAAGCTAACTAGTTGTGTTGTTGACTGACCTGAAGTGGCCTGTTTGTAATGAGGGGGGGGAAAGTACTGTCAGGAGACAACAGTTTTTGAAAGAAATACAGGAACAAAGAAAGAAAAATGCATATCTGGGGATTCTTCTGTTTATGGGAAACAAAGAGAGAGATTGAGAGAGGGAGAGATGGTGAGGACGGAAGGAGAGAGGGAGGGAGAGATGGTGAGGATGGAAGGAGAGAGGGATGGAGAGATGGGGAGAGAAAGAGAGAAAGGAGAGGGAGGGTATAGGAGATTGAGAAGTGTTATGTTTATATTTAGTTGTGTAATTATCATGGGACTGGTCGTGATTCATCAGATCTCCAAACACAAACACAGTCTCATCTGGAACAGTGTTGTTGGTGTCATTGGTTTCTGGGGTCACTGATGTATCATGTGAGACGGCAGAAGACCGTACAGACACGTATCAATCATTTCACATCCCGTCACTTGGATCATGACAGATCTAATGCTTTGTCACATCAGTTTAATATTATGATGCTTGGTCACATCACTGTGTTATAATATGATGCTAGGTCACATCACAGTGTAATAATATGATACTAGGTCACATCACAGTGTAATAATATGATGCCAGGTCACATCACAGTTTAATAATATGATGCTAGGTCACATCACAGTGTAATAATATGATGCTAGGTCACATCACTGTGTAATAATATGATGCTAGGTCACATCACAGTGTAATAATATGATACTAGGTCACATCACTGTGTTATAATATGATACTAGGTCACATCACAGTGTAATAATATGATACTAGGTCACATCACAGTGTAATAATATGATGCCAGGTCACATCACAGTTTAATAATATGATGCTAGGTCACATCACAGTGTAATAATATGATGCTAGGTCACATCACAGTGTAATAATATGATGCTAGGTCACATCACAGTGTAATAATATGATGCTAGGTCACATCACAGTATAATAATATGATGCTAGGTCACATCACTGTGTAATAATATGATGCTAGGTCACATCACTGTGTAATAATATGATGCTAGGTCACATCACAGTGTAATAATATGATGCTAGGTCACATCACAGTGTAATAATATGATGCTAGGTCACATCACAGTGTAATAATATGATGCTAGGTCACATCAGTGTAATAATATGATACTAGGTCACATCACAGTGTAATAATATGATGCTAGGTCACATCACAGTGTAATAATATGATGCTAGGTCACATCACTGTGTAATAATATGATGCTAGGTCACATCACAGTGTAATAATATGATGCTAGGTCACATCACAGTGTAATAGTATGATACTAGGTCACATCACAGTGTAATAGTATGATGCTAGGTCACATCACAGTGTAATAGTATGATACTAGGTCACATCACAGTTTAATAATATGATGCTATGTCACATCACAGTGTAATAATATAATGCTATGTCACATCACAGTGTAATAATATGATGCTAGGTCACATCACAGTCTATTAATATGATGCTAGGTCACATCACTGTGTAATAATATGATGCTAGGTCACATCACAGTGTAATAATATGATGCTAGATCACATCACAGTGCTTGCCCTCCACTGGATCTCATTATATCTTGTCACTTGACACACACATTTAAGCTTTTATTGACACATTCTGACTTGGCATGTTTTTGAATGTAGGAGTCAATCAGAGACCATTTTTAATTTACATTTTAGTCATTCAGCAGACGCTGTCAACCAGAGCAACTTACAGCAAGTGCATACATTTAATATTTACATGCATTTACTACTGTTTAGTAGTAAGTGCATGTTAATTCATGTTTAGTAGTTAATGGCGATTAATGAAGTAGTTATTGGCAATGGTCAGTGCTAGAAAGAAAACCATACAAATAATAAACCTAAAACATAAGAAGTTAACAAATGACAACAGAAAGAGGTGGTTGGAGTGGAAATATTTATAGTACTCTTTGAAAAGGTGAGTTTTCAGATGTTTTTGTTGATCAGTAGATATTCTGCAATCCAGCCTTCAAGGGAAGCTGGTTCCACCATTGAGTCACCAGAAAAAATAGTTTTGACTGTGGCTCAGTAACTGCCCGGAAGGTGTGGGACAGCCAAGATCCCAGAGGTGGCTGAATGAAGAGCCCGGGTTAGGGATCTGGGGTGGGAGCCTTGCCTTAGGGCAGGGGGGAGGAGCTATGTCTGTCTCCTAATTCCATCTGGTCTCTCTCTCCTTTTTCCTTTCTCTTTCAGGCCCCTTCACCTCTCTCACTCTGTCTTTCTTTCCACCTCCAATAACACTCTCTCCTCTCCACTCATCAGAGCCCTCCCCCGCCCTGGACCTCGGCCCTACCCTGGGTCTGAAGAAGTCCAGCTCCTTAGAGAGTCTCCAGACGGCCATGCTGGAGATGAGGAAGAACGACCTCCTGCCCTTCCACAGACCCCGCCCACACATGGTGAGGGGGCGGGGCTGCAATGAGAGCTTCAGAGCTGCCATCGACAAGTCCTACGATGGCCCAGCGGAGGATGATGACGGTGAGACGTCAGAGAGAAACACACATATATACACATTAACACATACACACACATACATATACACATAGATACACATTAACACATACACACACACATATACACACATTAACACATACACACACATTCACACATATACACAAATTAACACATACACACACATGCATTCAAACATATACACATAGATACACATTAACACATACACACACATTCACACATATACACATTAACACATACACACACATGCATTCACACATATACACTTGTATACACATTAACACACATACACACACAATCTGGGGCATTTGATTTACACGTCCGCCATCATTTCATATGAAGCATCACCTGTAGATATCTGGCATAACACACTACTGCTTTGAAAGTAGTCTACGCTGTGAGAGGTGGGAAATTCAGGCAACTTTGCCAAGTGGTTCCATGAGCTTTCATTTCTAAAGAACGGTGTCTGGACCCAGAACCGATGACAACCAAGACCAAGTTCAGAGTAAACTAACATCAGATGAGGGACTTGTGATAGAGTAAATAAAATGCTCGTATTTAACAAAATTAAAATAATAATATTGATAATTGCAAGGGTTTGATAAACCAATGCATGTGAATTAAAATAAAATGGATTTGGGAAAATGTCGAACCTAAAATCAAGATAGGACAAATTAAATGCCATTTAAATTGCATCGCTAAAGATCTTATTTAAAAATGTCCCTCAGACCAGAGGTTCTAAAGCTGGCCGGAAGAGCCTCCCTAAACGTTATGACCTCAAAACGCCAGAAGATCTGTGGGACGGACCAGGCACATATCTAAAAAGCCTGTCAGACATCTATTCATGTGCTTGACCATTAAGGGCTTTAAGAAGGAACGTAGCTATTTTGTAAATGACATTAACCGTAACATTAACTGCCAGCCAAGGCAAGGACTTCAAAACAGGTGTTTTGTGTTCTTTTTATTTTTTCGACAGCAAGCTGCTGTGGTCTGAATTAATTTTGCAGTTTGCGGATGTTTTTTGGGGGTGAGACTAAACCGGGGGGAATTGTGATTGTTGAGCCTTGTGGTGATTAAAGCATGCAGTGGTCTAGACCTTTACCTTGGTTGGTCAATTTTAGGTCTAACAAGAACAATTATGTTCAGTTTCTCTTTTTGGGCCATGACACCATTAACCAATGGACTTTTATCCTTGTTAAGTTGAAAGTTGTTTTCTCTCATTTATGTAAGAGATGCATTTAATTAAGGTTTCGATAGAGCTAAAATAATCAGGGGATACAGAGATATACAGCTGTGTATCATCAGCACAGCTGTAAAAATTAATACCATGCGTGCAAAAGTGTGCATGCATAACTAGATTAGTGGCCGATGAAGAGCAACTTTCATTTTCTCCTGTTTTGGTTGTTTGTTTGGCTGGTAAAAACAGAGTATATCTGCGATAATATTAGACCCATATTAAATGTGATTTAGTTATACACTGTCCGCGCATCTTTCTCAGAACAGTGATAGGCGATAGGCCTACCTGGTGTTATATCTTTTTCACACAGGAATTGTTTAAAAGATTAGGCAACTATTTGTTGGATAGCAGTTACATGTCTCTCCCATCAAGATAAATTCCATGTAATGTTTTATCAGGACATTTGAGTTGAAAAGGTGTGTTGGGAAGAACTCTGCCAAAGGCTGATTTTCATTTGATGCATCTCAACTCCATACTGATAGGCCATGTGATTCTGCTTGGTTTGCATCTCAGAATATTGCATCCATTGGTTATCATTGGCTGCTGACAACATTGAGTTTAAGCTGAGAGTGCAGGTGTATAATCACAGTTTATTTATTTCATTTGCGTTTTGAAAATCCATTTCTGGTGGCCCTAATAATGGCATGTTAAGTTTGCGTGGGTGTAACATACTGTACGTGTGCGGGTGTTCACGACTGCGATCGGGCATTTGCGTGCCGGGGGTTTCTGCAACGTTCTGACAATGTTGGTGGTTGTGGAGCAAAACATTAGACTACTGCAGATTTTGTTTACACAGGGAAAGCGACGGATATCTTGATTTTTATTTGCAATAATGTCAGTACCCTTTTTGAGAAATTGCTGTTTATTTGTCAACAATATTTTGAAGCAATAAAAAACATGAATAAAATACAAATAACAGAATAGGCTTACACTTCCTAGGATTTTGGGTTATGTTCAGATGAAAAGTAAGATTCTGGAAGATCAAGGGTTATTGGATTGATGGGCGTGTAATGTAGAGACGTGGCCCAATCATATTGAAGTAGAAAGAAATGGTTTAAAACCTTTTCCAAAGGCACTGTACAAAACCCCTAAGTTAAAATCCAAATTCTGTTTTTGTCCAGCTATGTAAACTCTAACATTGATTGATCCCACAAAAGGTGTTCAATTGGTTATAGGCTATTCTTATTTGTTTTCTAATGTGTCCTAATATCAAAGTAATCTAAAAGTTATTCAATGTAATCAGATTGTTACTGAATTTGAGTAATCAAAAAGTTGCGTTACTGATTCCAAATGTGGACAGGTAACTTGTAACTAACAGATTACATTTACAAAGTAACCTACCCAACCCTGAGTGTGGTTTAGAGTATGGTTGGTATTTAGCCTGGAATCTCTCTCTCCAGTCACTTCATCTCTCCTCAGTCATTCTCCCACTTGTTAGTGTTTGTGTTCAGTCTTTCGTCTGTCATATAGCCCAGAAGTAGCTTTTCTGTTCTGTTGACCGATGCGTTCTCTCTCTCAACCTCCTTCACTCTCCCCGTCTCACCCTCCCTATCCGCCCCCTCCCAACCCCCCCTCCATTCCCATCTCTCCCCCTCCCTCTCTCCCCCTCCATCCCCATCTCTCCCCCCACTCTCTACCTCCTCTCTCACCCGTATCCCCCCCACACCTCCCTCTCACCACTCCTCCTCCCCCACCTCCTCTCCAGGCTTTGTGTCCCAGGGATTAATATTTGCGTTATGGTTTGTCGTGTCTCAACAAAGGCATGTTGATGCATATTATAGTGTTTCTGTCTTTGAACAGACCACAGAGAATCCACTGTGTCCATGAATAATGCCCGCCTTTTAAAACATCACAGCCATGCCCATATCCATTCACTACTCCAACTTCTCTCCTCCATTTGTTGGGAGTGAATGCATGCCGTGGGGAGCGAGCGGTAGCAGGAGGAAGGAGGGAGTTATCGTTGGAGCGGGGGAGAGGGGGGTTTGTCTGTTGTGAAACATGGTGTGTTTTAACACTGCTGCTCTACTGGGAATGAGTTTGGGCTGAATGTCTGGAGTTATCTCTGTCATTCAGATGCTAGGCTTCTGTTTAGCTTTAAACCCCCAGCTAGCTGTTTCCCCAAGCAGTTTCCAGACGCCGCCACAACCAAGGCAAACAGGAGCGTGGATGAGAGCGAGGAGCCCAGTGACTCTGAAACTCTTATTTATCAGCTGATTTAGTACTTTTTTGGACGGGGAAAGGAGAACGTCTAGTTTTGTGCCATGGAGTATAAGTTGGATGCTGCGTTTTATTAGCCAGATGGATTGAACCCTGAATGCTGATTGGCTGATAGCTGTGGTATATTAGATCACATACCACGGGTGTGACATCATATCACTTTTTACTGCTCTAATTGTGTCTGTAACTGGTTTATTAGGCCAGTAGGGCATCTTGGGGCTTTGTGGTTTTTTGCCAATATACCACTGCAATGCGTCGTGCTACCACAACCCCCGTGCCTTTATTGCTTACATAAACCAGCTGGTTCAAATACTTAATGCTGATTGGCTGAAGGCTGTTGTTTATGAGAGCATATACCACAGGTATGACGAAAAGTATATCTACTAATTTATTAGTTTTTATTACATTATCTTCTAATATTGTTGGTTTGTATACCATTTTATATTGGCCATATACCACACCCTCTCGTTCCTGATTGGTTAAATGTTGAATGATTGTTGTATATTTACCATATACCACACCCCCTCATGCCTGATTAGTTAAATGTAGTGTGACTGAAACACATATATGCCATATATGGTACTTCCTGACAGACACACACTTTCTCTGTCACCCTCACGTCTGTGTCTCTACTCAGAGAGGCCCGGCCTGCTGAGGCAAACACTGAGACAGTAAGACAGATGGAGAGAGAGACTGACAGGAAATGGACAGAGATAGAGAGGTAGCCAACACCTCACCGCCTCAGTAGATGCCCAGGCTGATGGGTCTCTTCACACTTCCCCTTCTCTCAGCCTCCCTGAAGGGTCTCTTGGCCAGTAACAGGTGGACATGTCATCTGGCCCCTGCCTCCCTTTCACTAGACAGCCTCTTACTTCCTTTCTCTTTATCTCGCCCCCAATGTCTGCCTCTATCTCTCTCTGTCTGCCTCTATCTCTCTCTGTCTGCCTCTATCTCTCTCTGTCTGCGCCTCTATCTCTCTCTGTCTGCGCCTCTATCTCTCTCTGTCTGGGCCTCTATCTCTCTCTGTCTGCCTCTATCTCTCGCTGTCTGCCTTTCTATTTCTCTGACTGCCTCTATCACAATTAATTTTCCTTTCTTAATTGGCATGGGAACCATTTGTTTACATTGCCGAAGCTAGTGGGCAAAAGAAACAAAATAAATAACAACGAAAGCTATGAGCTGCATACTGTTTGTTTAATATATACAAATAGTTATGTGTAAGACAGACAAGGCTAATGAATATGTAGGTAAATGCAGGTTAGATTCCTGATGTTTATGTTGCTCTGCTGGTTCTTTCCTTGTGTCGCCGTGTTGCACGTCTTTTGCTCTAGTTGCACATTGCTGCATTTTGCCTGACAAATACGTGAGCTGATCTCTATCAATTTAAAGGACTTTATTTGGTTTGGGGAAAGTTGAAAAAGAGAAGCATAAACAACGGTGATGACAAAAATATCTGTAAGTAAACAGTATATTCAAGGTAATTTTGCTGTAACAGGAAATGTGGAGTTTTGTCTCCCCCCTCTTTCTCCCTCCATCTCTCTCCCTCCATCTCTCTCTCCCTCCATCTCTTTCTCCCTCCAACTCTCTCTCTCCCTCCATCTCTCTCTCCCTCCATCTCTCTCTCTCCCTCCATCTCTCTCTCTCCATCTCTCTCTCTCTCTATTTCTTGGAGTTTGCCTCAAGCAGCCCGTTCTTTTCCATAAGGAGTAATATTACCACAGAAGTCCAACATCCCTGTGTATCTCATGGCACCACCAGTGACCAGGAGTCCCACTAAGGGCTGATTCTGTTTTGCCGAGAACGGGTGAGAGGGACGTCTGATTGGGAGCGTCGCTTCTCTACTTCCTGTCTGCGACTAGATAAGCAGTTTGATTGGACGGCCCGGTCGGAACCTGAGCTGTAGGGGAGTGGCTGAGACTAGATAAGCAGTGTGATTGGACGGCCTGGCGGGGCCCTGAGTTGTAGGGGAGTGGCTGAGACTAGATAAGCAGTGTGATTGGACGGCCCGACGGGGCCCTGTGCTGTAGGGGTGTGGCTGCGACTAGATAAGCAGCGTGATTGGACGGCCCGACGGGGCCCTGTGCTGTAGGGGAGTGGCTGCGACTAGATAAGGTCATGGATGTGACACAGCAGAATTGCTATAAGATAAAGGGGGTAAATAAACAAATAAATAACATTCAGTCGCTCATGGCCATTGTGTGTGAGGGGAGGGGGGAGGGGGGGGGGGGGTACAACGCTCTGCCAAGGGAAGCTGGACCAACTGTTATACTGTCTGTCAGAAGTAGCAAGAGTTTCCTGATCTGAATTCTACTGGCAAAGGGAGTCCGTCATCTTACTGTGGGGCTTATGGATGATGGATGAGTTTCACGACTATCTCTGTGTCTTTCTCTGTCTGTCTCTCCATCTGTCTCTGTCTGTCTGTCTCACTCCCTCTGCTTCTCTTCTCCTTCCATCATCAACTCAGAAACCTCATCCACTGTGTGTGTAGAGGATTGTCACACTAAGTGTTTCCACTTGCAGTATAATGAGTCTTCAACAGTCAGGATCACATCAGTGTCCTGCATTAATTGGTTAGTTAATTAATACTTAATTAATCTACCATGAAGTCATGAAACGATCCCCAGTGGAAACAGCAGAGGGGGGAATGTGTGTGTGTGCGTGCGTGAGTGTGTCTGTGCGTGCGCGTGTTGACTAACATCCCGTGTCTCCGGTTTGACCTCCAGATGACCTGTCAGACCAGAGTTCCGGCCGGGACACTCCAGCCAGCGGTTCCTCACGCCAGGGTGTCGGGGACGCCATGGAGGAGAGCAAACCCAAGAAAGACAAGAAGAAAAAAGCCAAAGAAAAGAAGAAAGATAAGCAGAAAGAGAAGGGGAAAGGAAAGGAGAAGAAAGACAAGAGAACAGAAGATGTGGAGGAGCCAGACAAGAAGTCAAAGAAGATAGGTTTTGGACTTTTGAGGTAAGACAGGTTAGACTGGTTCAACCCTTCATTATTCAGGTTAGACTGGTTCAACCCTTCATTATTCAGGTTAGACTGGTTCAGTCCTTCATTATTCAGGTTAGACTGGTTCAGCGCTTCATTATTCAGGTTAGACTGGTTCAACCCTTCATTATTCAGGTTAGACTGGTTCAACCCTTCATTATTCAGGTTAGACTGGTTCAACCCTTCATTATTCCGGTTAGACTGGTTCAACCCTTCATTATTCTGGTTAAACTGGTTCAACCCTTCATTATTCTGGTTAGACTGGTTCAACCCTTCATTATTCAGGTTAGACTGGTTCAACCCTTCATTATTCCGGTTAGCCTGGTTCAACCCTTCATTATTCTGGTTAGCCTGGTTCAACCCTTCATTATTCAGGCCTGGCGATCTGTATCACGCCGCTAAGACATGTGAAGGTATGTTGTGTTTGTTTGTTTGGTGTGTGACATGTCCAGTGATTATTTCTTTGACATTCCTAAAACATTAGAACGTCTCCAAGTCCCCGTGTTGTTGCTGGTTAATCCCTTTCAGCGCTCCTTGCCCTGTCAGGGTTTGTCCCAGGATGTCTCTGACCCAGCCGGGCCTGGTGCGAACCTGCGTAGGTCTCCTAGCGGGGGTCTCGTAGATAGAACTGGGGAGCGGCCCGCCAGGGGATCCCACGCTGACTGCCTGGAGCCACTCGTAACGCAGCCTTGTTGTTGTGGGGAGACAAGGCTCCATTCCCTACCCGTGTCGGAGGGTGACAGCCCGGCCCAGGGGAAGGAGAGAGGCGCTGGGGTCTTATTGGAATGGTAATTAACTACGGGAGGGAGGGGTACATTTGGAGACCGGCCCGTTTTATCGATGTCTGATTAGCATACCAGCAGTCTAGCACAAATATGTTGAAGATCCTGTGATGTTTATGATGCAATAAACAATCACTCTTTCTGCTTCTTTCTGTCGCAAGAAAAGATGAAGACATTTCTGTTCAGTCATTCAGCAGGCAGTCTTATCCAGAGTGAGTTACATTTTGGTCATACGTTTTCTGAAATTATTTCCGTTCACAGTTTGCTCGACTGGTTGCCCTTTTCTATTGGCAACGGGTCCCAGATTGTTATGCTGTGACTGCACATTGTTGATGCCGCAGTTTATCGATGTTTGATGTTATTTCACATTCTCAGTGGGCCTGTATGATCTGAGGGAAAATGTGTCTCTAATGTTATCGTACATTAGGCAGGAGGTTAGAAAGTGCAGCTCCGTTTCCACATCTTTTTGTCGTCTCAAGCCATATGTACTCTTTCTTCTTCCGCCTCTTCATCTTCCTGCACCCCCTTTCTTTTTTTCATTTTTCTTCTAATTTTGAACACCTCTTCTCACCTGACCTGCTGTCTGAATAGAGTCATTTTGTTTCCTGTCCCACAGTGAGACTCTGTCTTCAGCGGAGCAAAGCGTGCGTATGTGAGTTGATGAGGCAGTAACATCTCCCCATTTCTTTCTATCTCTCTCTGATCCATATTTATTAGCTTGGAGGAAAGAGTATATTTCTGATGATTGGGTGTCTTGATACACACTCACGGTTCTGTTCGCCTCTGTGCCCCAGTCAGGTTGGATCCTAATGCGCAGGGAGAATCATTGTGCTAGTATCTACCCCCTCAGTGAGCATCTGCTGAGACCGGACTCTCAGCCATTATTCTCCTCACCACAGAGACAAAGTGATCTCTCTCTCCACATCCTGAACTGAAACACTGCATTCATTTAGGGGCCATTACACATCAGAAGATGGCCTGGGCCGGCGCGTGGGAGGGAGACGGTCTGGTGCGGAGAAGGATTCTTTTTTCTTTCTGTCAGGCCGATGAGTCTGTCAGAAAGAGTTGTTTAAGTCCAGAAGTGAAATTGAAGAACGGCCCAAGACCAGAGGCTGAGCAGCAATCAGTAGTACGGAAGGCCATGCGTTCTATAAACCTGCTTCATGCTCTAGTGAAATAACAGCCCCAGACCATCTCCCGCGTCACTCATTCAATCAATCAAATGTATTTATAAAGCCCTTTTTACAACAGCAGTTGTCACAAAGTGCTTTTACAGAAACACACAGACTTAAACCCTAAGAGGAAACAACAGTAGTGTTGGATTTCAGTGGCTAGGAAAATCTCTCTAAGAAGGCAGAAATTTAGGAAGAAACCTAGAAAGGACCCATGCTCAGAGGGGTGACCAGTCCTCTTCTGGCTGTGCCAGGTGAGATATTAAGAGTCCAATTGGAATAATTTATAAATGGTGGTGGGCTAAATCCAGAGTGTATTTACATTTAGACTAGGTCAGAAGTATGACCCGATGGACAAGGACAGGGACAGCAACGGGCCCCCCCAAACCAGGTACTCAGCAGGTACCAGGACCTCATGTCCTCCTAAAGTTTAAAAAGGGAGAAGACTGGGAAAATTACATTACTCATATCAACAACGATTTATAGTGGGGAAGGAGAACTGACCCAATCCCCCAGCACAATAGTATAGCAGCATAAGACCTTGGGACTGAGACAGGGGGGTCCAGCAACACTATGGTCCTACCCGGGGGATGCCCCAGACAGGGCCCAAAAGGCAGGAAATCAATCCACCCACATTGCCAGGCATCAACCAAAGGAACACCCACTCTTGCGCCACACCACCTCCACTCCTGCGCCACACCACCTCCACTCCTGCGCCACACCACCTCCACTCCAGCCCCACACAATCTTGACTCCAGCCCCACAACACCTCCACTCCAGCTCCATTCCAGCCCAACTCCTGCTCCACTCCTGCCCCACACCACCTCCACTCCAGACCCACACCACCTCCACTCCTGCCCCACACCACCTCCACTCCAGCGCCACACCACCTCCACTCCACATCCACATCCACACCACCTCCCCTCCAGCTCCAAACTACCTCCACTCCTGCCCCACACCACCTCCACTCCAGCCTCACACCAGCTCCCCTCCAGCTCCAAACCACTTCCACTCCAGCCCCACACCAGCTCCCCTCCAGCACCACACCACCTCCACTCCAGACCCACACCCCCTCCACTCCAGACCCACACCCCCTCCACTCCAGCACCACACCACCTCCACTCCACATCCACATCCACACCACCTCCCCTCCAGCTCCACACCACCTCCACTCCAGCCCCACACCACCTCCACTCCAGACCCACACCCCCTCCACTCCAGACCCACACCACCTCCACTCCACATCCACACCACCTCCCCTCCAGCTCCAAACCACCTCCACTCCAGACCCACACCACCTCCACTCCAGCACCACACCACCTCCACTCCACATCCACACCACCTCCCCTCCAGCTCCAAACCACCTCCACTCCAGACCCACACCCCCTCCACTCCAGACCCACACCCCCTCCACTCCAGACCCACACCCCCTCCACTCCTGCCCCACACCACCTCCACTCCAGCCCCACACCACCTTCACTCCAGACCCACACCCCCTCCACTCCAGACCCACACCACCTCCACTCCAGCCCCACACCCCCTCCCCTCCAGCCCCACACCACCTCCACTCCAGCTCCACAGTACATGCTCTATTAATGTACACCAACTCAAATATATAAATTCACACACAGACACACACACTCAGAAGCGGACATAAACAAACACACGCACTCCAAGATTGGCACACTACAGGATCGAAAATAAGTGTAGTCTCGGTATTTTGTCTGATTGTCATCAAAGGTTTGACAAGGGAAAGGAAAACAATCTGCCTGAGTTAGTGTGAATAAGAAGCTGTTTCCAAGTTAGATGTAGAAATGTGTAGTTATACCTTAATGATATATTATAATGATAGGCATCACTGGAAAACTCAAAAATGTGTTGTAATCTACAAAATAATAATCTATAAAAAAAATGTCCAAGACTTGTATCTACAAACAGTGGCGTGTTGTGAGACCCTAGAATGCTAAACACTTCCAGATCTTGTCTTCAGACAGACTAATTTCATCAGGGAGATTATGTTCCTGAATACCTTATTATTTACAGTGAAATATTACATAATTACCTTAATAAGCAGTCATTATTCTTAATTTTGGCTTTATCTAAGGCTCAAAGCTGACGTCAAAGTCCAGCTCTAGGCTGAGTCCCTCTAATGGCCTCCTATATGTTGCTTAGTGCACTCCATTGGCCAGGGGCCTACTCACAAATGGTGCCCTGAATTGGAAATGGGGTTTGGTTTGGGGCGCACTTCCAGTCTGCCATTAGTGAAATGATTTTCCTGCATTGAAAGAGGTTTTCCTTTTAAGGTTTTAAATGCTTTGGTTGTCAGGCGGTGAGAAAAATACTTTAACGGTCAGAAAGCACAGAAGAAAGAATGTAATGGACAAAATAACTTGCAGTTTGGAATTCTATGTATTTTTCAGAAGCTTAAAATATATTAGCCTGCAAATATATTATAATAGTTATATACAAAATATAATAAATTGCAATAGATTTTAGATTTGAAGGTTTTAGGCTTAGTATGAAAGACAAACAGTCACCTAAAGGATTATTAGGAACACCATACTAATCCTGTGTTTGACCCACTTTCGCCTTCAGAACTGCCTTAATTCTACGTGGCATTGATTCAACAAGGTGCTGAAAGCATTCTTTAGAAATGTTGGCCCATATTGATAGGATAGCATCTTGCAGTTGATTATCCTGCTGGAAGTAGCCATCAGAGGATGGGTACATGGTGGTCATAAAGGGATGGACATGGTCAGAAACAATGCTCAGGTAGGCCATGGCATTTAAACCATGCCCAATTGGCACTAAGGGGCCTAAAGTGTGCCAAGAAAACATCCCCCACACCATTACACCACCACCACCAGCCTGCACAGTGGTAACAAGGCATGATGGATCCATGTTCTCATTCTGTTTAAGCCAAATTCTGACTCTACCATCTGAATGTCTCAACAGAAATCGAGAATCATCAGACTAGGCAACATTCTTCCAGTCTTCAACTGTCCAATTTTGGTGAGCTCGTGCAAATTGTAGCCTCTTTTTCCTATTTGTAGTGGAGATGAGTGGTACCCAGTGGGGTCTTCTGCTGTTGTAGCCCATCCGCCTCAAGGTTGTGCGTGTTGTGGCTTCACAAATGCTTTGCTGCATACCTCGGTTGTAACGAGTGGTTATTTCAAAGTTGCTCTTCTATCAGCTTGAATCAGTCGGCCCATTCTCCTCTGACATCTAGCATCAACAAGGCATTTTCGCCCATGTTTTTCCCTTTTCACACCATTCTTTGTAAACCCTAGAAATGGTTGTGCGTGAAAATCCCAGTAACTGAGCTGATTGTGAAATACCGGCCCGTCTGGGACCAACAACCATGCCACGCTCAAAATTGCTTAAATCACCTTTCTTTCCCATTCTGACATTCAGTTTGGAGTTCAGGAGATTGTCTTGACCATGACCACACCCCTAAATGCTTTGAAGCAACTGCCATGTGATTGGTTGATTAGATAATTGCATTAGAGTCCATCCTCTCTCAAGGAGTGTGGTTCCAGAGCCCAAGCCGTGCGTAGAGGTGATCCCGACTATCTCTAATCGGAACCTCTCAACCTCACGCACTAGCTCAGGCTCCTTCCCCGCCAGCGAGGTGACATTCCAAGTCCCTAGAGCCAGTTTCCATGTCCAGAGATCGGGTTGTCTAGGCCCCCGCCTTCGACTGCCGCCCGATCCTCTTCGCACCGGCCCCTTATGGTCCCTCCTGTGGGTGGTGAGCCCACGGGAGGGCGGCCCCACGTCGCCCGTTCGGGCTGAGCCCGGCCGGGCCCCATGGGGGAAGGCCCGGCCACCAGGCGCTCGCATACGAGCCCCAACCCCGGGCCTGGCTCCAGGGTGGGGCCCCGGCTGCGCCATACCGGGCGACGTCACGGTACTCATAATTTTATTCATCATTAAGGGGGGTTTGAACCGCTCTTAGTCTGACCCGTCACCTAAGACCTGTTTGCCTTGGGAGACCCTACCAGGGGCATATAACCCCAGACAACATAGCTCCTAGGGTCACTCGGGTACTCAAACCCCTCCACCACGTTAAGGTGGCAGTTCTTGGAGGGGTCTCTGCTCTTTGCAGATGATGTTGTCGTGTTGGCCCCTTCTAACCAGGACCTTCAGCATGCGCTGGGACGGTTTGCAGCCGAGTGTGAAGCGGTGGGGATGAAAATCAGTACCTCCAAATCCGAGGCCATGGTCCTCAGTCGGAAAAGGGTGGCTTGCCCACTTCAGGTTGGTGGAGAGTGCCTGCCTCAAGTGGAGGAGTTTAAGTATCTAGGGGTCTTGTTCAAGAGTGAGGGAAGGATGGAACGGGATATTGACAGACGGATTGGTGCAGCTTCTGCAGTAATGCAGTCGATGTATCGGTCTGTCGTGGTGAAGAAAGAGCTGAGCCGCAAGGCGAAGCTCTCGATTTACCAGTCAATCTACGTTCCTACTCTCACCTATGGTCATGAGCTTTGGGTCATGACCGAAAGGACAAGATCCCGGATACAGGCGGCCGAAATGAGCTTTCTCCGCAGGGTGGCCGGGCGATCTCTTAGAGATAGGGTGAGAAGCTCAGTCACCCGGGAGGAGCTCAGAGTAGAGCCGCTGCTCCTCCACATCGAGAGGGGTCAGCTGAGGTGGCTTGGGCATCTTTTTCGGATGCCTCCGGAACGCCTTCCTGGGAAGGTGTTCCGGTCCCGTCCCACCGGGAGGAGACCCCGGGGAAGACCTAGGACACGCTGGAGGGACTATGTCTCCCGGCTGGCCTGGGAACGCCTCGGTGTCCCCCCGGAAGAGCTAGAGGAAGTGTCTGGGGAGAGGGAAGTTTGGGCATCCCTGCTTAGACTGCTGCCCCCGCGACCCGGCCCTGGATAAGCGGAAGAAGATGGTATGGTATAATTGCATTAATGAGAAATGGAACAGGTGTTCCTAATAATCCTTTAGGTGAGTGTATACTCACAATGCATACATGTTAGTAAACCTTCTTTGGCATTCTATTTCTATCTGAGGGGTATATTGTGTGAAGGTCAGACGCTAGATATGTATTTAAAACCATTGAGGATGACTCCAAACATAGAGATACTCTGCTTTAAACCATTGAGGAAGACACCAAACATATATATATCCTGCTTTAAACCATTGAGGATGACACCAAACGTAGAGATACCCTGCTTTAAACCATTGAGGATTACTCAAAACATAGAGATACCCTGCTTTAAACCATTGAGGATGACTCCAAACATAGAGATACCCTGCTTTAAACCTTTGAGGATGACTCCAAACATAGAGATACCCTGCTTTAAACCATTGAGGATGACTCCAAACATAGAGATACCCTGCTTTAAACCCAGAAGGGCAATATGATGTTGATGTTCCTCAACAGAATGTAAATGCTTACATGAGACACCCAGATCGCCAGCTAGACAAACTATACATACTGACTTTCATCCTACAACACAGTTGGTGAAACAAACCACATGCATGCAATTATATCAACAACTTAAAGAAATGATATGTATTAAAAAAATATATCTCAACTGAAAAATGTGCAAAGCCTGTTTTTAGGCTGCCTTAGTGTGTGATGAAACCCTAATCAGATCCGGAACTACAGATAGTGTGCAATGTAGAGATCCGGGTGCCATTTGGAATGAACCTGTTGTGATGAGATCCTAAACTACTGAACAGTGTGACAGATGGTTCCTTCTTTCTGCCAATTAAAAACAAGTCTCTTACCGACTGGTTGGGAGCCCTTCATGTAGGGCTCAGATTGAGCAGGCATCAGGCCTATATCTGGAGGAGATAACACAGGTCTATATCTAGAAGAGATAACGTAGGCCTATATCTGGAAGAGAGAACGCAGGCCTATATTTGGTGTAGATGACACAGGTCTATATCTGGACGAGGTGACACAGGCCTATATCTGGACGAGGTAACACAGGCCTATATCTGGACGAGGTAACACAGGCCTATATCTGGACGAGGTAACACAGGCCTATATCTGGACGAGGTAACACAGGCCTATATCTGGACGAGGTAACACAGGCCTATATCTGGACGAGGTAACACAGGCCTATATCTGGACGAGGTAACACAGGCCTATATCTGGACGAGGTAACACAGGCCTATATCTGGATGAGGTAACACAGGACTATATCTGAAAGAGAGACCAGAGGCTTATATCTGGTGTCAGTGGCCTCAGTGGTTATGGAGTCAGGCTTGTAATTGGAATTTTCCTGGTTCGAATACCAACTAGGCCAATTGTAGTTGAGTCCCTGGACAAGGCACTATACCCTTGCTCTTGAGAATAATGTCCGCTAAATGAATTTACCCTTACTTGTCTGCTAAATGGCTAAAATGTAAATGTAAAATGTATCTGAAAGGTTAAATTACATGATAAAAGATATGTGCTACATAGTGAGACATTGCATTACACAATGAGGCGGTGTATTACACAATGAGGCGGTGTATTACACAATGAGGCGGTGTATTACACAATGAGGCAGTGTATTACACAATGAGGCAGTGTATTACACAATGAGGCGGTGTATTACACAATGAGGCGGTGTATTACACAATGAGGCGGTGTGTTACACAATGAGGCGGTGTGTTACACAATGAGGCGGTGTGTTACACAATGAGGCGGTGTGTTACACAATGAGGCGGTGTGTTACACAATGAGGCGGTGTGTTACACAATGAGGCGGTGTGTTACACAACGAGGCGGTGTATTACACAACGAGGCGGTGTATTACACAACGAGGCGGTGTATTACACAACGAGGCGGTGTGTTACACAATGAGGCGGTGTATTACACAATGAGGCGGTGTATTACACACTGATGCATTGCATTTCATGATGATGCGTGGTATGAGATGTTATCAAGCATTGTATGAGAAGTGAGGACAGATAGTTGCAGTTCTACGCCCGGCATGAAATCTACAATCTGGAATGAAAAGTAGAGTAAACAGATAGTTTTTGTGTATTGTGTGTGTGTTTCTGAATAACAGGGGAACTTGAGGAGGTTCCTCAGTGTGTGTGTGTGTGGAGGAGGTTGCTCTGTGTGTGTGGAGGTGGTTGCTCTGTGTGTGTGTGTGTGTGTGGAGGAGGTTGCTCTGTGCATGTGTGTGGAGGAGGTTCCTCAGTGTGTGTGTGTGTGGAGGAGGTTGCTCTGTGCGTGTGTGTGGAGGAGGTTGCTCTGTGCGTGTTTGTGGAGGAGGTTCCTCAGTGTGTGTGTGTGGAGGAGGTTCCTCAGTGTGTGTGTGGAGGACGTTCCTCAGTGTGTGTGTGTGTGGAGGACGTTCCTCAGTGTGTGTGTGGAGGACGTTCCTCAGTGTGTGTGTGGAGGACGTTGCTCAGTGTGTTTGTGTGGAGGACGTTGCTCAGTGTGTGTGTGGAGGAGGTTGCTCAGTGTGTTTGTGTGGAGGAGGTTCCTCAGTGTGTTTGTGTGGAGGAGGTTCCTCAGTGTGTGTGTGTGTGTGTGTTTGGAGGACGTTCCTCAGTGTGTGTGCGTGTGTCTGTGGAGGAGATTCCTCTGTGTGTGTGGAGGAGGTTCCTCAGTGTGTGTTTGTGGAGGAGGTTCCTCACTGTGTGTGTGTGGAGGAGGTTCCTCACTGTGTGTGTGTGGAGGAGGTTCCTCACTGTGTGTGTGGAGGAGGTTGCTCAGTGTGAAGGAGATTGCTCTGCGTGTGTGGAGTAGGTGTGTGTGTGTGTGTGTGTGTGTTGAGGAGGTTCCTCTGTGTGTGTGTGTGTGTGGAGGAGGTTCCTCTGTGTGTGTGTGTGTGTGTGTGTGTGTGTGTGTGTGTGTGTGTGTGTGTGTGTGGAGGAGGTTGCTCAGTGTGTGTTCAGCATGGCTGTGGAGGAGGTTCCTCAGTGTGTGTGTGGAGGAGGTTTTTCAGTGTGTGTGTGTGTGGAGGAATTTCCTCAGTGTGTGTGGCTATGGAGGAGGTTCCTCAGTGTGTGTGTGGAGGAGGTTGTTCTGTGTGTGTGTGTGTGTGTGTGTGTGTGTGTGTGGGGAGGAGGTTCCTCCATGTGTGTGTGGAGGAGGTTGCTCAATGTGTGTTCAGTGTGGCTGTGGAGGAGGGTCCTCTGTGTGTGTGTGTGTGTGTGTGGAGGAGGTTCCTCTGTGTGTGTGTGTGGAGGAGGTTGCTCAATGTGTGTTCAGTGTGGCTGTGGAGGAGGTTCCTCTGTGTGTGTGTGTGTGTGTGTGTGTGTGTGTGTGTGTGTGTGTGTGTGTGTGTGTGGAGGTTCCTTTGTGTGTGTGTGTGTGTGTGTGTGTGTGTGTGTGTGTGGAGGAGGTTCCTCAGTGTGTGTGTGTAGAGGAAGTTCCTCTGTTTGTGTGTGTGGCGGAGGTTCCTCAGTGTGTGTGTTCAGCATGGCTGTGGAGGAGGTTCCTCAGTGTGTGTGTGGAGGAGGTTGCTCAGTGTGTGTGTTCAGTGTGACTGTGGAGGAGGTTCCTCAGTGTGTGTGTGGAGGAGGTTCCTCAGTGTGTGTCTGCTAATAGACTCTAAACGGAGCTAGAAAGACATGCTGCAGATGGTCCTGCTTAAATATTCCCTTTAGCAGTGCTGCCTGCTGCTGTCATGGAGAGACAGGAGGGAGAGATGGACGATTAGCATTTCTGTAAGCCTTTTTTCTCCAACATTTACAATCAAATTAAGTTAAAATGTTGACGTAATTTTTGCGACATTAGAAGCAAAGATGTGATGTAATAAAGGCATTTGCATATGTTTCCGACGAATAGATAGCACGTCTTCATGAAACCTGCAGAATCACATTTCATCAAGGGAAGTTGATTGAACCCTTTTGACTGCTTCTGATTGTAGATTAATCAGTTTTTGGCACATGACTGTAGATAAATAAGACAAGAGAGCGAGTGAGTGATGAAAGTTGGCAATCTCTGTGCAACAAATACTCAGATTAACTTAGGGAAAGCTATGATTCTCTGGCATTTATTGGGATTTATTTATTTTCTTATTTCCCTCTCCTCGGCAGACTGAAAGGACAGTGAAATCACCCTGACTGAAACGGTAAGCATGGATGTGACCAGGTCCAGGCGTCTCCGTAGGGTGTAAACAGGTTGGAATGTACTATTCACATCAACGTGCCACATGTAGGCCTTTCAATTCAATTCAATTCATATTTAACTATGTTCAGCCTGATTGTGAATGGATCAGAAGACAGAAAACAGTCTGTTCAGCCTGATTGTGAATGGACAAGAAGACAGAAAGCAGTCTGTTCTGCCTGATTTTGAATGGACCAGAAGACAGAAAGCAGTCTGTTCAGCCTGATTGTGAATGGACCGGAAGACTGAAAACAGTCTGTTCTAATTGGATCTGGTCTTGTTGCCAGGTGTCATGAGGTGAATAATTGCAGCATACTGTGTTGCTAATTCATCCTCTTTGCCATAGTAACTGGTCCTGTGAGGCAGTTGTGGTTGAAGGTGCTGGAGATAGGCCAACCTTCCCTTGGGCTGTACATGATGACGGATCACACTCCCTCCCTCCGGATGTCTCCCCAGTGCTGCATCTCCATAGGAATAATCTCCCAGCTCTTTTAAATGGAAGCCCGGTTCAGTTCAATCATTCCCCTTTGATTCAGGTAGATGTGATGTTCTGATTAACATAATGCTCTGAATGGGGCTTGCT
The DNA here is from genome assembly GCF_011004845.1 of Esox lucius. Classification (NCBI taxonomy): domain Eukaryota; kingdom Metazoa; phylum Chordata; class Actinopteri; order Esociformes; family Esocidae; genus Esox; species Esox lucius. The sequence continues at coordinate 42,124,087 of NC_047588.1, forward strand.
TGCTGAATACCTGATTGCCCCTACAGTGGAAGAGAGGATCAGACTGTATGGAAGATAATTTGTTTCATCTGTAAAACCATCACTATTACATTTTCAGAATCACCACCATTACTATAACCAACACCATCACTAATATCACCATCACTACTTTCACCATCACTAATATCACCATCACTACTTTCACCATCACTACCAACACCATCACTAATATCACTATCACTACTTTCACCATCACTAATATCACCATCACTAATATCACCATCACTACTTTCACCATCGATAATATCACCATCACTACTTTCACCATCACTACCAACACCATCACTAATATCACTATCACTACTTTCACCATCACTAATATCACCATCACTACTTTCACCATCACTAATATCACCATCACTACTTTCACCATCACTACCAACACCATCACTAATATCACCATCACTACTTTCACCATCACTAATATCACCATCACTAATATCACCATCACTAATATCACCATCACTACTTTCACCATCACTACCAACACCATCACTAATATCACTATCACTACTTTCACCATCACTAATATCACCATCACTACTTTCACCATCACTACCAACACCATCACTAATATCACCATCACTACTTTCACCATTACTACCATCACTATCACTAATATCACCATCACTACTTTCACCATCACTAATATCACCATCACTACTTTCACCATCACTAATATCACCATCACTACTTTCACCATCACTACCAACACCATCACTAATATCACCATCACTACTTTCACCATCACTAATATCACTATCACTAATATCACCATCACTACTTTCACCATCACTAATATCACCATCACTACTTTCACCATCACTAATATCACCATCACTACTTTCACCATCACTACCAACACCATCACTAATATCACCATCACTACTTTCACCATCACTAATATCACTATCACTACTTTCACCATCACTAATATCACCATCACTACTTTCACCATCACTACCAACACCATCACTAATATCACCATCACTACTTTCACCATCACTACCATCACTATCACTAATATCACCATCACTACTTTCACCATCACTAATATCACCATCACTACTTTCATCATCACTAATATCACCATCACTACTTTCACCATCACTACCAACACCATCACTAATATCACCATCACTAATATCACCATCACTACCATCACTATCACTAATATCACCATCACTACTTTCACCATCACTAATATCACCATCACTACTTTCACCATCACTAATATCACCATCACTACTTTCACCATCACTACCAACACCATCACTAATATCACCATCACTACTTTCACCATCACTAATATCACTATCACTACTTTCACCATCACTAATATCACCATCACTACCAACACCATCACTACCAACACCATCACTAATATCACCATCACTACTTTCACCATCACTACCAACACCATCACTAATATCACCATCACTACTTTCACCATCACTACCAACACCATCACTAGTATCACCATCACTACTATCACTAATACCACCATCACTAGTATCATAGTGATGATAGTAGTGATGTCACATCAGTTGTTTGGTTAAAGCAGGTCATTAGAATACCTCACCAATGTCACATCTGTTGATTGGCTGCGGACATACCCCTCAAACAAATGTGTTATCAGGACGTCCTTGGAAGGTCAGTCTTCTGTGTCATGATCTTTAGGGTGTCTCCTTTTTATTGGATGTCAATTCGCAAGAGACCACTGTAATTGGCTGAACCTCTGAGCCAGGGCGGGGCTTAGAAGCCTGTCTGGTCTGTTTGGGTTTGTGGTTGAGTGGGTGGGTGTGTGTCAGCAGAGCATACATAGCTGGGCTAGTGTTGAGTGTTTGTGAGTGTCAGTAGGGCATGCCTAGCTGGGCTAGTGTTGAGTGTTTGTGAGTGTCAGTAGGGCATGCCTAGCTGGGCTAGTGTTGTGTGTTTGTGAGTGTCAGTAGGGCATGCCTAACTGGGCTAGTGTTGAGTGTTTGTGAGTGTCAGTAGGGCATGCCTAGCTGGGCTAGTGTTGAGTGTTTGTGAGTGTCAGTAGGGCATGCCTAGCTGGGCTAGTGTTGAGTGTTTGTGAGTGTCAGTAGGGCATGCCTAGCTGGGCTAGTGTTGAGTGTCTGTGAGTGTCAGTAGGGCATGCCTAGCTGGGCTAGTGTTGAGTGTTTGTGAGTGTCAGTAGGGCATGCCTAGCTGGGCTAGTGTTGAGTGTTTGTGAGTGTCAGTAGGGCATGCCTAGCTGGGCTAGTGTTGAGTGTTTGTGAGTGTCAGTAGGGCATGCCTAGCTGGGCTAGTGTTGAGTGTTTGTGAGTGTCAGTAGGGCATGCCTAGCTGGGCTAGTGTTGAGTGTGTGTGTGTATGTGTGTGATTGATGGACCCTCATTGGGGTGTTCTATGAATCATAGCAGTGTAGAGTCTGGGGCTGGTGACTGGCTGCTAAATAAACCATGTTTTAATGTCCTCCAACTCTCCCTTATCAGAGAACACACACACACAGCCCACCAATCAGTGTCCTCTTCCCTGCCTGTGTGTTAGCTCCAAGGCCGAGGTTTTATGTGATTAGTTCAGTCTCATTTGGCCGTGAATCCATGGATATGCACTTGATATGTGGACATGAAAGAGAACACGCTAATCCGCTGTTTACAAATCTGAGGGTTATCCTCTCGGAGGTCCAGAACCCATCAGACCACTGAAGAAGCGGTTAATGCCCTGAATCTTGCTGTGCCTCATTTCCAGTAAGAGGGCCGATCGGAGCAGGACTCAGGACTCAGTTGGACTGCTGACTTCAGAGAGGTCGAGTCGCACCAGATGATCATAAAGGTTTGCCTGATGCTTGGCAGTTAGAGTGAAGGGTCTGGGAACTACATGACTGTTACACAGAAGCGTTTAGCGTTCATGGATCTGTGCTACACCAGAGCGTTGCGTCTATTATAACGTTCTTCTAGACATCTGACCAACCACAGTCTGTGAAGTTGTTCTGGTGCTGCCTCCGCGGTTTACACCTCCTGATGTTGTAGGGTTGGGTTAGGGCTGTAATTATGCACACACCCATACCCATGCCATACAGTAAAGGGTCTATGGCGGTTCACACATGAACCCCAGTGAATACACAGACAACATGCTTCACTGTATGCTTGAATGCCTATTGAATTAATCTGGTTGAGATGGGAAAAAAAACATATGAGGCTATTCTGTCTAAACAACAGTTTTTGCGCATGTCGTAATTGAGAGGTGTTACTGTGACCCTCAGGCCGTGGGTAAGGTGTAACAGGGACCTTCAGACCGTGGGTTAGGTGTAACAGGGACCCTCAGACCGTGGGTTTGGTGTAACAGTCACTCTCAGACCGTAAGGTGTAACAGTCACCCTCAGACCGTGAGTTAGGTGTAACAGTGACCCTCAGACCGTGAGTTAGGTGTAACAGTGACCCTCAGACCGTGAGTTAGGTGTAACAGGGACCCTCAGACTGTGGTTAGGTGTAACAGGGACCCTCAGACCGTGGGTTAGGTGTAACAGTCATTCTCTGACCGTGAGTTAGGTGTAACAGTCATTCTCTGACCGTGAGTTAGGTGTAACAGGGACCCTCAGACTGTGGTTAGGTGTAACAGGGACCCTCAGACCGTGAGTTAGGTGTAACAGTCATTCTCTGACCGTGAGTTAGGTGTAACAGTGACCCTCTGACCGTGAGTAAGGTGTAACAGTCACCCTCAGACTGTGAGTAAGGTGTAACAGTCACCCTCAGACTGTGAGTAAGGTGTAACAGTCACCCTCAGACTGTGAGTAAGGTGTAACAGTCACCCTCAGACTGTGAGTAAGGTGTAACAGTCACCCTCAGACTGTGAGTTAGGTGTAACAGTCACCCTCAGACCGTGAGTTAGGTGTAACAGTGACCCGCAGACCGTGAGTTAGGTGTAACAGTGACCCTCAGACCGTGGGTTAGGTGTACATTTTGGGTGTATTTTTCAGTCCACTGTTGAAACTCTGTTGTTATCTTCTTTTTGCTATTGCGTTGATCAGCATTTTATTTTCTCTTTGCAGTGTTTATTTTCCAAAGAACTGCTCACTGCAGACTGGTGTGTCTCCTGCCATGTATTTGCCTGCGATCCCATTGCTATTTCTACGGACAAGATGGAATACCCAGCATGACCAGTTCATAACGAAGACCCTCCCTGTATCACAAATGGCACCCTATTCACTTTAAAGTTTATTCATTTGGGGCGTGGGTCCAAGGAGACAGTGTGTTATAAACAACCCAGTTATTGAATTGAGTCAGACCTCTGAGTGCTGGCTGGATTGTGTCTGAATGTTTGGAGAGTTTCTAACACACTGACAAATCCCAGAAATGGCCCTGCCATGCCGTGCTGTCTTGAGCCCGGCCTCCTGGGGCTATCTGACTAGAAGATGAACAGTGTTGCTGTTCTTTTGGATGACGTCCGGGCTCTGTCTGTATGTTGCTGATATTTTGGATGACATCGGGGCTGTGTCTGTATGTTGCTGATATTTTGGATGACATCGGTGCTGTGTCTGTATGTTGCTGTTATTTTGGATGACCTCTGGGATGTGTCTGTATGTTGCCGTTATTTTGGATGATGTCTGGGATGTGTCTGTAGGATCCTGTTATTTTGATTGTTGTTAGAGTCGATGTCAACAGTCCTGGTCATGATTTAGGCATGTGATCTGCATTACATAAATGTCAGGTTGGCCCTGTAGTGGGAACAGATGAAGAGCTTGAGGACTGAGTTTCTTTTATTTTTTTTTCTTGTCTTTAACAATATTTTTTCATTGCCTGTCTTGTATGCTTGTCAGTAATCCTTCATGTATTTCACATCTCAGCCCTTTGGTGAAATCCTCCCCCTGAGAGCAAAACAAAATGGATGTTTTTACTAGTGTTTGTGTCTGGAAATCCTCTTTGACGTGTGTTTATTGAATTCCATGGGAATGTACGTTTTTGCGTAACCATAGCAGCACCTTTGTCTGCTTGAGACCACCGACAAACCAGCTCAGCCAAATAAATTATGTATCGGCCATTCAAATTGGATGGTTTCCAGAGATGATTTTCTCATTTATCTGTGCTGATGCAAACTGTCAATCACCTGTCAGAGGCGGGAGAATCCTTATGGTTCAGAGGGGGAAGCAAAATCATCATCATGAATATTTATGAGCTGATAAATGTCTTCATTGGTCACAGCTCTCCCTCCTCTTAGCATAACAGCTCTATTTCCCTCCATCCCTGTGCCTCTGACCCATTCCATCACAGCTCCAAATCATGTGTGAGCTCTGGCTTCTGAAGGCTTCTTCACAGTGGTCCGTGTTGAAACAGAGAAGCAGTAAATGCAGGGTGAGACGGCGTGATCCTGGTCCAGGAGCAGTAAAGCTGGCCTCATCCTGCCACATGGTCAGTTAGTTCCCCCTGTGATGCAGGCCGGCCCAGCAGCAGGTGCATGGAGACCTCTGTGCCAGACTCTAGGAAACGTGTGAAATGTCCTCCGAGGGGAACCAGGATTAGGCAGAGACTGTGTGGGGAGACTGTGTGGGGAGACTGTGTGGGGAGACTGTGTGGGGAGACTGTGTGGGGAGGCTGTGTGGGGCGACTGTGTGGGGAGACTGTGTGGGGAGACTGTGTGGGGCGACTGTGTGGGGCGACTGTGTGGGGAGACTGTGTGGAGAGACTGTGTGGAGAGACAGCGGCAGAGCAGGGTGGTGGCATGGCCTCCTGGAGTACTGAGGGCATATGCCTGTCTGTCTGCCCCTGCCATTCCTCTCCCCCTCCCCTGTCCATCTGCCCTCTCCAGTCTCCCTCTGCTCATTTGGTTTTCTGGCCATGGCTGAATGTGGACACATTTCCCCCAAGGGACAGTAAATCAATGAATTAATCTCTCCATAGCCTGACCAGCCTCACTACAATAATCCCCTACTGTCCCCCAGCCTCCACCCACCCCTACTGTCACCCAGCCTCCACCCACCCCTACTGTCACCCAGCCTCCACCCACCCCTACTGTCTGGTTACAGTCACCCAGCCTCCACCTATTCCTACTGTCACCCAGCCTCCATCCACCCCTACTGTCCCCCAGCCTCCACCCACCCCTACTGTCCCCCAGCCTCCACCCACCCCTGCTGTCACCCAGCCTCCACCCACCCCTACTGTCTGGTTACAGTCACCAAGCCTCCACCTATTCCTACTGTCACCCAGCCTCCACCCACCCCTACTGTCACCCAGCCTCCACCCACCCCTACTGTCTGGTTACAGTCACCCAGCCTCCACCTATTCCTACTGTCCCCCAGCCTCCACCCACCCCTGCTGTCACCCAGCCTCCACCCACCCCTACTGTCACCCAGCCTCCACCCACCCCTGCAGTCACCCACCCTCTACCCTCCCCTACTGTCTGGTTACTGTCACCCAGCCTCCACCCACCCCTGCTGTCACCCAGCCTCCACCCATCTCTACTGTCTGGTTACCGTCGCCCAGTCTCCACCCATTCCTACTGTCATCCACCCTCCACCCATCTCTACTATCTGGTTACAGTCACCCAGCCTCCACCTATTCCTACAGTCACCCAGCCTCCACCCACCCCTACTGTCCCCCAGCCTCCACCCACCCCTGCTGTCACCCAGCCTCCACCCACCCCTACTGTCCCCCAGCCTCCACCCACCCCTACTGTCTGGTTACAGTCACCAAGCCTCCACCTATTCCTACTGTCACCCAGCCTCCACCCACCCCTGCTGTCACCCAGCCTCCACCCACCCCTACTGTCACCCAGCCTCCACCCACCCCTGCAGTCACCCACCCTCCACCCATCTCTACTATCTGGTTACAGTCACCCAGCCTCCACCTATTCCTACAGTCACCCAGCCTCCACCCACCCGTCCTGCCTGGCGACGACAGATCAGCCAACCCCCTTGTGGAGCCCCAGCCAGAGCAGAAGGACAGCATCTTGTTCACACTCTGCAGCGCTGCCAGCTCCTGAACATGTATTTTAATGCACTGACACGTAATCCTCCTCCCCTAAGCGCCGTGATGCGTCCCGCTCACCGTCCGCTTTCCAAATGGCACGCTACTCTGTCTAGTGCACCACCTTTGGTCAAGGCCCTGGTCCACAGTAGGGCACTAGAAAGGTAGTTGGGCCGTTTGGGAAGCTGAGAAGTATCTCAATACATAATTAGCGGGATCTTTGACGAGGTGCGATCAGTAATCACCCTTCGGTGGCGTTGTCGAAACCTGCTAATGTATTCCTGCTGCCACTTCATCCGTGTTGTTTTCACAGTGGAGGTGTGTGGCTCCATTATGGATCCTCAGATTCCTGCCCGGGACTTATGTAACTCAGCGACTGCTGTGGAGGTGTGGCTCCGCAGGGGCGGCCATCATGGTGTCTCCAGATAACACTGCTATTACCGCCTGTCGCCGCCGTATCTCCTGGCTCCCTGTCAGCTCCTGACGGCTCTGCGGCGCCGCAGTGGCCTCTCAGTAGCACACGTTAGACAGATGTGCCACTGCAACTGCTGTCACCACCTCCATCTTGGCTCCACAACACTGGCTGTCCATGGAGGATGACGTGTGAATGGGCCTGATGTTACACTTCCAATATACTCATCAAGACGAGGATGATTACCTCTTAGTACCTGAAATACCCCATAATGTTATTCAATGTAATGCAACATCACGCTACAAATGTAAAGGCCAATTACAGGGTGAATTCTATCAAGGCCTGAAACATGAGCAAATGGCCTCTCCTGTTCAGTAGGCAGCATGGAGCTGAAAGCTTCCGCAGTGTCAGAAGGCCATTACGAAATAGAAATCTGATAATAGAGTGTAACAGCTTCCCCACAGACCTCTGTATTATAAATCCTTAACTAATGGGCCTAGAATGCTGGTCTTTTCATCTGGGTGATACTGTCCCCTCCATTAAGATGAGGACTTCCACACAGACCTGTGGTTGTCTTGTTAACAACATGCAGCAGGTTTTCTGTCCTCTAAACCACCATGTCTAACTGTGTTCTGGGCTTTATGTCCTCTAAACCACCAGGTCTAACTGTGTTCTGGGCTTTATGTCCTCTAAACCACCATGTCTAACTGTGTTCTGTGCTTTATTTCCTCTAAATCACCATGTCTAACTGTGTTCTGGGCTTTATGTCCTCTAAACCACCATGTCTAACTGTGTTCTGGGCTTTCTGTCCTCTAAACCACCATGTCTAACTGTGTTCTGGGCTTTCTGTCCTCTAAACCACCATGTCTAACTGTGTTCTGGGCTTTATGTCCTCTAAACCACCATGTCTAACTGTGTTCTGGGCTTTATGTCCTCTAAACCACCAGGTCTAATTGTGTTCTGGGCTTTATGTCCTCTAAACCAACATGTCTAGAGGCTCTGTGTTCTGCGTGTCTACATGGGTATGACTGTTAGCCCGAGGTCTTTAGTGGAGTTGTTATAGCTGTTAAAGTTGAGAGCTGGCAGATGAAAGGATCAGTTATATCTCCCACCTGCCTACCGACATTGAGAAAATGTACCCGGAAACGCAATTATTTCCTGATGACCCCTCATCAACTGGAGAGCGCTATTGATTGGTCAGTTTACTTTCTTCGACAGCTCAAAGTGAGTCAGTCTCAAGATCTGAGAGAGGAAGGAAAGAGCAAGGGAAAGGCAAAGTGAGGGGATGGGTGAGAGAGAGGAGAAAGAGGGAGCAAGGAGGGGTGAGGGAAAAGAGAGGCCAAGAAAAGAGAGAGGGTAAGAGAAGGGTTAGCTATCTGAAATAGAGTGCAGAGGTTTTGAGATAATGTGCATGTTTAATGCATAGTTCCCCTACAGATACATGAAGTGGATCTTTAATGCATAGTTCCTCTTCAGATACACAGCGACAGTTCTGTTCTGTGGGTAGGAATGTTTAGGCTTGCAGTGTCTTAAAAGTAGTCCGATTGGACCTGAGGGTTCTGACATGTTTTATCTACTCTTATTCCACCCCTCACTTAGGATTAAATGCATATGAATACAATTAGTAGAAAAGACAAGGGAATAGATAGCATTTTTGTGCATATAATCCTATCCAATCTGTGTCATCTTGATATCTTTTTTTTAAACCGCCCCAGACCAAAGCATTGTTTACATAGGAAGCCTGGAAAGATCTGATAGGAGTCGACCAAAACTGAACACCTTCTTTTCCTGTCAGATAGGAGTAAACATACAAAACAAAATGTAATTGTGTTTTTTTTACCATTATGTTACCAGGATCTTTAACTGAGAATATATTCTCATTTATGCAGACAACTAGCAATTAGAGTTCAGCGACAGATATATCGCCTTGTCTGCACAGGGATTTGATGTAGCATCCTGGTCAGATGGTCGAACCACTAGACCACCTGCCACCCCATTTATCAGACTTATCCAAAACAGTTTCTACATTACTGGCTCTGTGTCCACGTCAAACACCATATCAGATGCTGTGTTTGGTGTCTGTTTGCCTGTGTGGGGTCAGTTGTGTTCTGCTGTGTTTGATGTCTTTACCTGTGTGGTGTCAGTTGTGGTCTGCTGTGTTTGGTGTTTGTTTTCCTGGTGTGTGGTCAGTTGTGGTCTGCTGTGTTTGGTGTCTGTTCTCCTGGTGTGTGGTCAGTTGTGATCTGCTGTGTTTGGTGTCTGTTTATCTGGTTTGTGGTCAGTTGTGGTATGCTGTGTTTGGTATTTGTTTATCTGGTTTGTGGTCAGTTGTGGTCTGCTGTGTTTGGTGTTTGTTTACCTGGTGTGTGGTCAGTTGTGGTCTGCTGTGTTTGGTGTCTGTTTATCTGGTTTTTGGTCAGTTGTGGTCGTGTAAAAGTTGTCAATTTGTCTTTCCTCAGCTTTAAAGGCCTTAGAAATTAGTGGGTAATGAAGGGAGGTGTGTGTCTGGAGTTTGAATGGCAGATGATCAAAAGGCAATTTTGGCCTTTTAAAACATGTATAAGGAATACCAGAGTCACTTGCAGTTTCAATATTTCCATTAAAATAGTCCACCACTTTCATCCTTCTAAAACATTTTCTCAGCTCCAGGTCAATCAACACTTTGATGTCCTGCTCAGGTTTTTTTTAATAACTTTATGGACGACTGTCCTCTCTGCAATGTCCAGTAACTGCCAAAGTAATGCTGAAAAGAGTGCAGAAGTTCCCTTACAATGGTAATCAGAATAACTGGCACAGAATTTGATATTTGACCCTCAGTATGATGGGGTGTTATTTACACACGTGTGCAAAAGCACTTGGTTTTAATATACTTTAATTTACTCCAGAGGTTCTTTTATCCTTGTAAGTTCAGTTGTCCTTAAAAACAATAAATGTTGTGGGAGAGGGCAGTTGTCTGAGGCTGGGTTAAATCTGATTCTAGTATTAGCTGATTCCAGGTCAGTTTTCTGTTCCTAGCGATGCGTGCCTGAGATCGCCATCCGCTGATTGCAGACATGCGTGGTCGTGCCATGCCCGTGCCATGCCCGTCCGGCCTCACCCATTTCAGCTTGCCGGATCTGGCTCCCTCTGGCTTGAACATCACTTATCCTGGGCTTTGATCTATTCTAGTGGATGGAGGGATGCTTCACCTGTCCCTCCCCCTGCTCTCAGGTCTGTCCAGGAGAACAAGGACATTTACATCAATGCTGCTGTTAATAATGCTGTTTCATCTGCCACGGCTCTGACAGGCCACTAAAGAACCACACGGCCACTCAGAGCCTACACCAGTTCATCTTCCCTTCGCCTCCTTTTAAATGGATGTAATAATAATGTTATACCAGGCCACTACCAATTTTTTGTATATTTGTATTTTTGTGTGTTTAGAAGAAATGGAAAAGTGATGGAAAAATGTGTTTGTCCATTGATGTAAACGAACTACATGTTTTGACACACACACACAGGTCAGACTACTGACAGACTCTTGATTGTTCCTCTGTCTGTTCTCAGTGCATTTGTTCTCACAAGGTTAGTATATGTCCCAAACAGTAACCTAGGCCCTATTTGGAGGGCTACTTTTGACCAGACCCCTTTGGAACCTGTTCTAAAATAGAGCACAAACAGGAAATGGGGCGCTGTTTGAAGCATCCACTGGAACATAAATTACACTTACCTTTACACTATTATTAACTTAAACGTTATTGAATTTATGGCAGTATTACATGTATTTATTCATGGCACGTTTTATATGTTTTCTTTTTATTATCGATTAATCTTGTGCGATATGTTCACTATGTATTGACTTCACATCGCTGCTGGATATGAACCGGGTTATGTTCTGTGTATCGGATCCAGAACCGGTCATGGGTATTTGCCCGGGTGGTCTTAAACAGTAACGACGTGTCCCCATGACAACCGTTCTGTTCTTGTAGACCGTCTGAAACTTTTTTCATGTTAAAACGTGATTAACCAAAATTTGTTCTTGCAAGCAGACGTCATTAATAATGACATGTACAGTGGAGCGTAGTGATGACCTAGTGATGACCCTGTGATGACCCTGTGATGACTTAGTGATGACTTAGTGATGACCTAGTGATGACTTAGTGATGATGGCATGACTGGACCCTCTGAGACATGATTTAGTGTCATCAGTGGTAGTAGAGCTCTCTTTTCATCATAATTTTCCCCTATAGAAAACTCAGGCAAAAGAAAGAAATACACCCCTGTTGCACTGATAATACATTCTATTATGGAAACATCTCTCTTTTCTCCCTCTCTGTAGTTCATTATGGAAACATCTCTGTTTTCTCCCTCTCTGTAGTTCTTTATGAAAACATCTCTGTTTTCTCCCTCTCTGTAGTTCATTATGGAAACATCTCTGTTTTCTCCCTCTCTGTAGTTCATTATGGAAACATCTCTGTTTTCTCCCTCTCTGTAGTTCATTATGGAAACATCTCTGTTTTCTCCCTCTCTGTAGTTCATTATGGAAACATCTCTGTTTTCTCCCTCTCTGTAGTTCATTATGAAAACATCTCTGTTTTCTCCCTCTCTGTAGTTCATTATGGAAACATCTCTGTTTTCTCCCTCTCTGTAGTTCATTATGGAAACATCTCTGTTTTCTCCCTCTCTGTAGTTCATTATGAAAACATCTCTGTTTTCTCCCTCTCTGTAGTTCATTATGGAAACATCTCTGTTTTCTCCCTCTCTGTAGTTCATTATGGAAACATCTCTGTTTTCTCCCTCTCTGTAGTTCATTATGGAAACATCTCTGTTTTCTCCCTATCTGTAGTTCATTATGGAAACATCTCTGTTTTCTCCCTCTCTGTAGTTCATTATGGAAACATCTCTGTTTTCTCCCTCTCTGTAGTTCATTATGGAAACATCTCTGTTTTCTCCCTCTCTGTAGTTCATTATGGAAACATCTCTGTTTTCTCCCTCTCTGTAGTTCATTATGGAAACATCTCTGTTTTCTCCCTCTCTGTAGTTCATTATGGAAACATCTCTGTTTTCTCCCTCTCTGTAGTTCATTATGGAAACATCTCTGTTTTCTCCCTCTCTGTAGTTCATTATGGAATTAACTGGTGACTAGTTGTACATTCTGCTGCCCTGTAAAGCACAGTGTTTGCTGTTTTATCTCCCACACACACACACACACACAAAACACACACAGGTCTCAAATGCATGCATGCACATACACACACACACAGGTCACAAATGCATACACACACACACACACACACACACACACACACAGCCCCTGGCTTTCTTGTTTGAAAACCTGAACTGCAAGTTGAAGATGGTGGGGCAAAGATGGTGGGGGTTTCTGTCTATATATAAATATATATATATTTTTTTTTTTTCATTTCATTCTTTGGCTCGCTTTCAGAGGCACGTGTGTGTGAGTTCCTAAAGCATCCAGTGTCTTTGATGGTCCACCTGCCTCTGGCTCGGTTCTCAAGGGTTTGGCCTGGATCCCTTGTATAAGCTCAGCTTCTTTTAGATGTAGACACTAATTAGGCTTCCTCTTTCTTAGAGCGTCATCCTTTCATAGCCCTTCACTTTACTCGTTCTTCATATCTGTTTTGTTCTTTCTTTTATTCTTTCTTTCTTCAGATCGGGGATCAGAGTAATCCATTCTTAGTCATTAGAGGAGAAAACACCAATGGCTCAGTGTCTCTAGCCTTTATCCTTCTAAACGCACGTCTGATTGACTGAGCCTTCTACTGCTAACACATCCCATGCTAACACATCCTTTTCTAACAGATCCCATGCTAACACATCCTTTTCTAACAGATCCCATGCTAACACATACTGTGCTAACAGATCCCATGCTAACACATACTGTGCTAACAGATCCCATGCTAACACACCCTTTGCTAACAGATCTCATGCTGCCAGGTCCCAGGCTAAGAGATCCTTTGCTCTTAGGTCCTATGCTAACAGATCAGAGGGCTTTACCTTGCACCTTTATCCCCCACAACCCTTTTCCTTTCCTCCATCATAATCATTATCATTGACCTAATGTGCAACCTTCTCCATGAACAGCTAATGTCTGGACAGGAACTACGCTGTCTGTTTCCTCTTTCTGATGAAATTATCTCAAATGGAGGCCGGAGATGAAATAATTGCAGTGATTTAGATGAGTGGGGGCATGGTATGTTGGTCAGAATAAGGTGCATTGTCTGGTAAATGGTAGCCTGTTTCAAGTTGTTGGGGACTGGTCCCCTGTGTGTTAGTGATTAGAGGGAGAGCTTTGTGTTCCTAAAGAGTCGCCCCAACACTTGTCTCTCTCTCTTGGCTACCTGGATGATTGTGAATGTCAGAGACTCTTGTTCCTAGAGAGGTCACAGGTCACCATGGTTTCAGGGTTAGCTTTGTGTTCTTAAAGAAGATCCGGATTGGATGTAAAGAATATTAGTCTTAATGTCCAGCTTGATTACCCATAACCTTCCTTACTGTCTATACCATGAATAGAAATGGAATACGAAGAATATATTTATATATGCCACTTGACACACACTTCTGTCCAAAGTGAGCAGAACTGCAGTGAATGCGTATATCTGTATATGAACTAATAGATGGTTAATGTGGATTTCCATGCGGAAGCTCTGATCTTCTCATGGGAACAGTGAGGTTAAAGCGGGGCGCTAGCATGTCTCCAAAAGGCCTGCTTGTACAAAGGCAACAGACTACATGGTGGCTGTTTGAGGAGCTTTTGGGCCAGCACTTACAGAGCCAGATGGAACCTGTGTGGAAATGCAAATGAGAATGCAGCCAGAAAGAGGGAGTTGAGTTGGTGATTGAGGGTGGTGAATGAGCGGAGAGAGAAATGTCCTGTTGAATATTCAGTTTTCACCGGCCTGTTTCCGCTCATTACAGACAGAGGAGGTAATGGATTCATCAGACGAAGCCTGCTAATTGGCCAGTTCCCCTGGCCCCCAACCCCCTGTTTTACCCACAAACCACCTCTGCGTGTGTGCCCTGAACTGGACCATATCCACTGTACACTACGCTGCTTTTGACTGGACAATTATAAGGTCTAGGGTGCTATTTAGAATTCAACCACTGTCTTCACCAATCAGCCGCTTCCCGACGCTGCTCTGTTGGCTCATGGTTTCATTGATAACATCTACGTGTGTTTTGATTGGCCCAGAGTTTCAACAGCTTAACATCTGTGGAGACCAAAGGCCTCTCATGTTTAATGACGGTTCAGAAGGTTACTTGATGAATGTTTGGCGGTGGTGTCGGCAAGGTGTTTAACGTTCCAGTATCTGTCTTGAACTTTAAAGGCACCATGTGGGCCCCAGAAAAAAGCAGGGCACTAGAAAGTGGACAGGGTGTCATTCAGGACGCATGTTCACTTTCGATTGGTTGGTTTTGTTTCCACAACTTGCCTACATTAGGTGGCCATGGAAACAGAGTCTGATTATTTTGGCCTGTCTTTGTGTCTGGGCTGGCTGGCCTGTGACCAACAGAAACCAATGGACCAAAGAGGTCAAAGGTCTGGAGAGTGACATCATCACCCCCTCCAGTCCTTTCTCCTTCCAATCACCTCAGGGTTGTAATTCCATTATTCCAGTGTTCTATTGTGCTCAAACCACTGAGAGCTTCAAATGAGGGGGGGTCTTTCATTTCTTTCTTTTTGGGTCTGCTCTCTTTGGCACACTCGTGGGTTAAGGCTGTTCAAGTGGGCAACATTCCCTCCCTCCGAGGCTGTTCTGCTTGTTCTCTCCCTCCCTCCGAGGCTGTTCTGCTTATCCTCCCCCTCCCTCTGAGGCTGTTCTGCTGGTCCTCCCTCCTGGGGGAAGGTCATAATGAATAAGAACAGGAGGCTGCTGGAAGGATAATTAAAGAAGCCAGGTTTTCTTTCCTCAGGTCTAGAAGTACCCCTGAATTTGGGCTATTCTCACTCACGTTTTCCTCCACACCACTGTGAGGTGAAATTAGCTCTTACAAGTGAAGGGTTAAAGGGCACCCTATTTGGCTAGACTTCCCAATGATTGACCATTACCTCTGTGTTCTGGACATAACCTAACCATTACCTCTGTGTTGTGGACATAACCTAACCATTACCTCTGTGTTGTGGACATAACCTAACCATTACCTCTGTGTTGTGGACATAAGGACACAGAATTGGCCCATCACGGTTGACCTTGAGGTGATTGCACTCCCTTCATTAGGATCAATGGTTTCTCATAAAGACATAAGTCATCTCAGAACCACCTGCAGAATGCCCTCGTTCTATGATAACAGGCAGACAAAGTCACTGTCCATTTGAGCTCAGAATAGATGTATTGGAGAAAAAGGTATAAGTTTGTAATAATTATACAGATACATTCAAGTATGTTGAGCATGACAAATACTTTCGGGCTTTCGCTGTTTGTGTATTAAGATTGAGAGATCACTAGGCCTGCCTCTGTCTAAGCCTTTATTATGATAATGGCAGAGTTGATATGACCTATGACCTCCGTGGCCCGACACCCAACATAATCGCATGCTGTTAGTAGTCGTTCACCGTCATCTGATTTCTCATGTTCCGGTAACAGGATTTATTAGTTAACTTTATTTAGTTGTTATTGTCGTCTGGTTTATTTGCTAGCTGCAGCACAGAGTTTAACCTGCTGTGACTAATTGAAAAACTGTACAGAAATGTCATAGTTTCACAGGCATTATTCTGTCAACCAAAAATACACAAATGAACCATTGGAATCCAATAACTCCATATGTTCTACTATCAGGCATTCTCCGGTCCTTTTTCACATTCTCCTCTCCTTTTTCACAGCCAGCCCTCTTTCCCATCTGTAGTGGTAGTATGCAGCGATGAGCCATATACTTCAGAAAAACATGTAGAAGCATTATACTGTATGGTGACTAAAAATGTTATAATGTATGGTGACTAGAAATGTTATAATGTATGGTGACTAGAAGTGGTATACTGTATGGTGACTAGAAGTGGTATACTGTATGGTGACTAGAAGCAGTATAATGTATGGTGATTAGAAGTGGTATACTGTATGGTGATTAAAGTGGTATACTGTATGGTGATTAGAAGCAGTATACTGTATGGTGATTAATGTGGTATACTGTATGGTGACTAGAAGTGGTATACTGTACGGTGATTAGAAGCAGTATAATGTATGGTGATTAGAAGTGGTATACTGTATGGTGATTAAAGTGGTATACTGTATGGTGATTAGAAGCAGTATAATGTATGGTGATTAGAAGCAGTATAATGTATGGTGATTAGAAGCAGTATAATGTATGTTGATTAGAAGCGGTATACTGTATGGTGATTAAAGTGGTATTCTGTATGGTGACTAGAAGTGGTATACTGTATGGTGACTAGAAGTGGTATACTGTATGGTGACTAGAAGCAGTATAATGTATGGTGATTAGAATCAGTATAATGTATGGTGATTAGAAGCAGTATAATGTATGGTGATTAGAAGCAGTATAATGTATGTTGATTAGAAGCAGTATACTGTATGGTGATTAAAGTGGTATACTGTATGGTGACTAGAAGCAGTATAATGTATGGTGATTAGAATCAGTATAATGTATGGTGATTAGAAGCAGTATAATGTATGGTGATTAGAAGCAGTATAATGTATGGTGATTAGAAGCAGTATACTGTATGGTGATTAAAGTGGTATTCTGTATGGTGACTAGAAGTGGTATACTGTATGGTGATTAGAATCAGTATAATGTATGGTGATTAGAAGCAGTATAATGTATGGTGATTAGAAGCAGTATAATGTATGGTGATTAGAAGCAGTATTCTGTATGGTTATTAAAGTGGTATACTGTATGGTGATTAGAAGCGGTATACTCTGTACTCACACATATGGTTACAAGCCCAAACACGCGCATACACACCCACACACACACACGGGCCCTCACCGTCCACATTGCTCTGCCTGCTTGCCCGCACCAGAAAACACTGTAAGAATCAGGCCCTCGATCCCTAACCACATTAAACATTTCAGACGTCCAGGCTCCCTCGGCACCAGACAGAAGACTGTTTTCACTGTAATCCCTTTTGAAAATGACCACAAATGTTGGTTTTAATAATGAACCATGGCTGTGGCGGTATCAGAGGGAATAATGATGGTGATATCTCATAAGAACCAAGCCAGAACATTAAGGCTACAGTCTGGTGATCTGAATTATATATGAAGCACATTTAAAGGTCAGAGGTTCACATGTTGGGTCGTAGCACACTGACACAGTATTGAAGGAACTGAGGGTTAAGCCCCAGTAGATTCAGTGATTACCTGAGACAGCCGACAGAAAGAGAGAGATGGAATGCTGATTAGGCCTTCGGGTTCTGAGCTACAGGTAAGCCGTGTTATTATTTCCTGGGTTTGGAGTTGGTTCGGTCCGAAGAGATTCACTGAGAGAGGTAATGGTTGAATCTTTCCAACTCTGCCCAAATGCGTGCAAGGTGTGGTGCAGGAAATGCGCCAGACTTAACCTTCATTAGCCATTAATAGAAGCTCTGTGGAGTTCCCTGGGGACGGGGATGGTCACTCAGCAACGTGAGGAATTTAAGAAATTAATGATTTACTTATTTACCGGAGGCTGAAAACATCCAAGTTTGATTGCAGGTGTTTTTTTTCTCCCCCCAATGCTTCGTTGATTGCGTTCCCTGGTGGAAGAGAGAAACCGGGACAGAAACACTGGCGTCTGTGGAGGTGATTTAGATGGCTTTTATGCCCAGAATCGCCAGTTTTTCAAAAAAGGCGATGAAATATGATGGAGGCACCAGGCTATGAATGGCCAAGCCCCACATGACGTAGCTCCCTGATGTGTCATCAAAATGCACCTTCCTGTCGGTGTTTCCTGTCGGTGCGCTCTGTCGGTGCGCTCTGTCGGTGCTTCCTGTCGGTGCTTCCTGTCGGTGCTTCCTGTCGGTGCTTCCTGTCGGTGCGCTCTGTCGGTGCTTCCTGTCGGTGCTTCCTGTCGGTGCTTCCTGTCGGTGCGCTCAGTCGGTGCTTCCTGTCGGCGCTCTGCATTCACCGGTGATGACATGGGAGTCTTTAGTTTTCACATGCATACATCCGTAAACACATTGGTGTCCCTTGAGTGACACATAACGTTAACAGGACTAGTTAGTTTCGTAAACACTCAATGGATATTAATGTGCTTTCTAAATATTTTCAGTGCTTTCAGAGTAGAAGGAGAGATGAGTGGATTTAATTTCGGACTACATTTTTGCCGTTGGCAGGTCACTGTTCAGTGAACATGGAAATATTTGGTTTATTACACAGATGTGTAAATCATCTGGTTTTCTCCATCATTACCAGTCACAACATAAACCCAATATGCGGTTTGAAAGAGATGATTCGAAACTCAAACATGTATATAAAATCTCAACACTGTATCGGTAAACACTGCTTTTTGTAAAAGCACTTCGTGACAACTGCTGTTTTAAAAAGACTACATTAGAATACATTTGATTGATTGATTAAAGCAGAACAGTGGTTAAATACGAATGAATATGTTTGCTGTGTATAGCTGCGATTGCTATATGGCAGTGTTAGGAAATTAGCTTAGTAGGTCAAATTACTAGATCTGTTGTTTTCCTCGCCCTGTCCCATTACAGTCAACATGCTATAACCGTTGCTACAGCAATGTCCTGGAATGTCCTGTAAGAGAAGGACAATGGATGGGTGGATTTGAAGCATGTAGCTAGCTGTACAAAAGGCCTTTCATTAGCCAGAGGTTAATCAATGGAATAGCCTGTACATGTTCCTATGGGCTAACTGCAAAAAAGAAAAGTGATCAGATTATAAAATGTGTTCCTCTTCACAGCGCCACCCCCCCCCCCCCCCCTCGTGGAAATCAAATACCTGTACTGTAATGAGAGGAGAGCTGTGTTCCATGCACTGTACTAGTTGGTCGTGCCAAAAAGCCTAATCCACACCTCCTAATATTTATTAAGAGATGGTGGTGGTTATTACAAACAAATAGGCCTATCAAAACAGAGATTTCGTGAAAACTGACATTTTCCTGATAAATATTAAGAAATTGTCCACAATAAATCTCCTGCACCTACTCTAAAACTGGCAATTTGTAACTTAATCTCAACAAATTACTTCCTTCAAATGCAACACTCTTAATGAAGAATTCCTCAATTATGTTCTGTAAGTGAACATATCACCTGCTCCTGTCTCCTCTTTAGGAACATATAGCCTGCTCCTGTCTCCTTTTTAAGAACACATTGCCTTCTCTCTTCTGCCTCTCCTTCACCATATAGATTTCCTCTCAGGACAGTATTGCTGACTGAGCGCTTGTTGCTATGGTAATGTAACTACTTAGAGAATGGTGGCTGTGCACCACGTATTTACTCAGGGAGGAAGGGGGAGGAGGGAGAGAGACGGGGATGGGAGAGAGAGACGGGGAAGGAGGGAGAGAGAGACAGGGAATGAGAGAGAGACGGGGAATGAGAGAGAGACGGGGAATGAGGGAGAGACGGGGAATGAGGGAGAGACGGGGAATGAGGGAGAGACAGGGAATGAGGGAGAGAGAGAGACGGGGAATGAGGAAGAGAGAGACGGGGAATGAGGGAGAGAGAGACGGGGAATGAGGGAGAGAGAGACGTGGAATGAGGGAGAGAGAGACGTGGAATGAGGGAGAGAGAGACGGGGAATGAGGGAGAGAGAGACGGGGAATGAGGGAGAGAGAGACGGGGAATGAGGGAGAGAGAGACGGGGAATGAGGGAGAGAGAGACGGGGAAGGAGAGAGAGACAGGGAATGAGGGAGAGAGCGAAAGCATTCACGTGCCGACCGCGTTGCTTTAGTTTTATGATGAGCACGCTGAATGGATGAACTGTGGTTACATACACACACACTGAATGGATGAACTGTGGTTACACACACACACACGCTGAATGGATGAACTGTGGTTACACACACACACACTGAATGGATGAACTGTGGTTACACACACACACACGCTGAATGGATGAACTGTGGTTACACACACACACACGCTGAATGGATGAACTGTGGTTACACACACACACACGCTGAATGGATGAACTGTGGTTACATACACACACACTGAATGGATGAACTGTGGTTACACACACACACACGCTGAATGGATGAACTGTGGTTACACACAGACACACGCTGAATGGATGAACTGTGGTTACACACACACACGCTGAATGGATGAACTGTGGTTACACACACACACACACATGCTAAATGGATTAACTGTGGTTACACACACACACGCTGAATGAATGAACAGTGTTAGAAGACCAGCACTGGTATTAAATAGTTTCAGACTAATGAGATAATTATAGTAATTAAATTGTGGGAACTGGGGTGTGTATGTATGTGTGTGTGTGTGTGTAAGTGTGTATGTGTGTGGTTGTGATTGAGAGATGTGTTCAGGGTTCAGTAGAAACCAATGAAGATGTCAGTTAGGTCCTATAGGTCATTATTGTCATGTGATCTGGGCCTGGTGATGTGTCATATCAGGTGACCTTGGTTGTGACCTCCTGCCAGGTGAGGATAATGTAGAGACACGAGTCAAGAAGTCAAACTGGAAATGCTTTTGCACTGCTCTTCTGGCCTCCTTTATGTCCTCACCTGTTGGAGGAATACTGTGATGCTGATGGGTGGATCCTGTTTCCTAACACCATCGCTCGTTCTCTCTCTCCCTCCCTCCCTTCAATATCCTTATTCTCTGCCACACACTGTTTCCTGTATGTGGTCTGCGATGTTTTTCCTCCGAGCCTGATGTCTCAGGCACATGTCCGTTTTTATGTTTTTGTCGTTTGGGTTTTTCACCTCTATCACCGTAACTCCCCTAAGAAGAGTACTAGTATGTAACTTATTAGTGCTTATATTGTTGTCATACTAATTGTCTGATTATTAAGGGTGTAGATGTGCCCCTAATGGTTTCCTGTTCCCTATGTACTACCTATGTCAGGTGGTCTGGTCTAGGTAGTCAGGGTATTAGATGTAGGTGTTTCGGGTGGTCTGGTCTAGGTAGTCAGTGTATTAGATGTAGGTGTGTCAGGTGGTCTGGTCTAGGTAGTCAGTGTATTAGATGTAGGTGTTTCGGGTGGTCTGGTCTAGGTAGTCAGTGTATTAGATGTAGGTGTGTCAGGTGGTCTGGTCTAGGTAGTCAGTGTATTAGATGGAGGTGTTTCGGGTGGTCTGGTCTAGGTAGTCAGTGTATTAGATGGAGGTGTTTCGGGTGGTCTGGTCTAGGTAGTCAGTGTATTAGATGTAGGTGTGTCGGGTGGTCTGGTCTAGGTAGTCAGTGTATTAGATGTAGGTGTGTTGGGTGGTCTGGTCTAGGTAGTCAGTGTATTAGATGTAGGTGTGTCAGGTGGTCTGGTCTAGGTAGTCAGTGTATTAGATGTAGGTGTGTCGGGTGGTCTGGTCTAGGTAGTCAGTGTATTAGATGTAGGTGTGTCAGGTGGTCTGGTCTAGGTAGTCAGTGTATTAGATGGAGGTGTGTCAGGTGGTCTGGTCTAGGTAGTCAGTGTATTAGATGTAGGTGTGTCAGGTGGTCTGGTCTAGGTAGTCAGTGTATTAGATGTAGGTGTGTCGGGTGGTCTGGTCTAGGTAGTCAGTGTATTAGATGTAGGTGTGTCAGGTGGTCTGGTCTAGGTAGTCAGTGTATTAGATGTAGGTGTGTCAGGTGGTCTGGTCTAGGTAGTCAGTGTATTAGATGTAGGTGTGTCAGGTGGTCTGGTCTAGGTAGTCAGTGTATTAGATGGAGGTGTTTCGGGTGGTCTGGTCTAGGTAGTCAGTGTATTAGATGTAGGTGTGTCGGGTGGTCTGGTCTAGGTAGTCAGTGTATTAGATGTAGGTGTGTCAGGTGGTCTGGTCTAGGTAGTCAGTGTATTAGATGGAGGTGTGTCAGGTGGTCTGGTCTAGGTAGTCAGTGTATTAGATGTAGGTGTGTCGGGTGGTCTGGTCTAGGTAGTCAGTGTATTAGATGTAGGTGTGTCAGGTGGTCTGGTCTAGGTAGTCAGTGTATTAGATGTAGGTGTGTCGGGTGGTCTGGTCTAGGTAGTCAGTGTATTAGATGTAGGTGTGTCAGGTGGTCTGGTCTAGGTAGTCAGTGTATTAGATGTAGGTGTGTCAGGTGGTCTGGTCTAGGTAGTCAGTGTATTAGATGTAGGTGTGTTGGGTGGTCTGGTCTAGGTAGTCAGTGTATTAGATGTAGGTGTGTCAGGTGGTCTGGTCTAGGTAGTCAGTGTATTAGATGTAGGTGTTTCGGGTGGTCTGGTCTAGGTAGTCAGTGTATTAGATGTAGGTGTGTCGGGTGGTCTGGTCTAGGTAGTCAGTGTATTAGATGTAGGTGTGTCAGGTGGTCTGGTCTAGGTAGTCAGTGTATTAGATGGAGGTGTTCCGGGTGGTCTGGTCTAGGTAGTCAGTGTATTAGATGGAGGTGTGTCGGGGGGTCTGGTCTAGGTAGTCAGTGTATTAGATGTAGGTGTGTCAGGTGGTCTGGTCTAGGTAGTCAGTGTATTAGATGTAGGTGTGTCAGGTGGTCTGGTCTAGGTAGTCAGTGTATTAGATGTAGGTGTGTCAGGTGGTCTGGTCTAGGTAGTCAGTGTATTAGATGTAGGTGTGTCAGGTGGTCTGGTCTAGGTAGTCCGTGTATTAGATGTAGGTGTGTTGGGTGGTCTGGTCTAGGTAGTCAGTGTATTAGATGTAGGTGTTTCAGGTAGTCAGCATATCCCAACAGTTTCAGTTATGGTGAGATCAGGGTTCCGATACTGTGTTTTCCTTCTTCAGGCTAACTGTCTTTCCAAGATAGCATGTTTGACTTCTTATCACTGTCAATGTGTGTTTTGCGGCACCTGATGACTCTGCCAGATACTAAACAAGCATTTCACTGGCATTCCTTCTGCCCTCAAAGCTCCTACAGAAGTTATACTGAATTAGTGTTCATCATTTAGGGACCGCTGTGTCTAGCTTTCCGCTTTTTATCTTCAACTTGCTCTGTTCATTCATATGTTATGACATTTCGTCTAGTCATTTTATAGGACAACACATTCAATTCTTATTGCTGTTTATTGCATAAATGTTTTTGTGTTGTATGTTTCTCACTCTTACTGCCCAGAAAAATAGCTTTAAATAATTTAAGAAATGAGTTTTGCAGTTGTCTGAGCTGCTGATGAGATTTATTTACTGATGGTTTTCTACCCAGCATGCACTCTGGTATAGCTGCTGTTCAACACCCTGCTGCTAACTTGAGAGCAATTAGCTACGTCACCTGTGTGTTTTACTCTCTCCACTGTGCCGTAGTCTGGCTGAGGTGTTTATAATGTGTTTAATGGAATCATCAATACATCTGAATTGTGTGTGTGTGTGTCAGAACTTTGGTTTATCCCTAGGAGTGTGTTTGGCTGAATACCACAAGTGGAAAGTGATTTTACTGAGACAGTCTTTGTCCCAAATGGCACTCTATGTAGTGTGGTACTTTTTCTGACCAGGACTATGGTGATAGATAGAGAGTAGGGTGTAATTTGGGATACACCCTGTTTTACTACGGCTTGGCTGACTGGCACGACTCCTTCTTACTGAACTCCAAGAGGATGCATGACGAATGGACTGTCTGTGATCATAGAGAGATGGGGGTAGGGACATGGAGAGAGAGAGAGTGACAGAGGAAGGGAGAGACAGAGCGAGCATAGAGAGAGAGAGAGCGACACAGAGAGAGCGATAGCGACAGAGGAAGAGAGAGAGTGCGACTGATGGAGAGTGTCACAGAGACAGAGAGAGCGACAGAGAGAGGAAGGGAGAGAGAGCATCACAGAGACAGAGAGAGGAAGGGAGAGAGAGCATCACAGAGACAGAGAGAGGAAGGGAGAGAGAGCATCACAGAGACAGAGAGAGGAAGGGAGAGAGAGCATCACAGAGACAGAGAGAGGAAGGGAGAGAGAGCATCACAGAGACAGAGAGAGCGACAGAGACAGGAAGGGAGAGAGAGCATCACAGAGACAGAGAGAGGAAGGGAGAGAGAGCATCACAGAGACAGAGAGAGCGACAGAGACAGGAAGGGAGAGAGAGCATCACAGAGACAGAGAGAGGAAGGGAGAGAGAGCATCACAGAGACATAGAGAGCGACAGAGACAGGAAGGGAGAGAGCATCACAGAGACAGAGAGAGGAAGGGAGAGAGAGCATCACAGAGACAGAGAGAGCGACAGAGACAGGAAGG
The DNA here is from genome assembly GCF_011004845.1 of Esox lucius. NCBI lineage: Eukaryota > Metazoa > Chordata > Actinopteri > Esociformes > Esocidae > Esox > Esox lucius. The sequence continues at coordinate 42,148,723 of NC_047588.1, forward strand.
GAGAGAGAGCATCACAGAGACAGAGAGAGCGACAGAGACAGGAAGGGAGAGAGAGCATCACAGAGACAGAACTAAGTTCATAGGCGCGATTCAGATGGTGAGGCCATGAGTCGCTCTATGAGCCAGAGTTGATCCATGCCTGCAGAACCTTGTCTCTGACACTTGTGCTGTCACAGAACCCCCCATGGGATCCCCTCGTGGAACCCCCCTGTAGAACCCGCTGTGGAACACTGGGCTGTGTCTTCAAACACTGTGGTTCTGTGGTTATGTGTGTACCTGTTTTTTGGATAACGACTGTGATCAGTTTTCTTCTTTTTCTCTTTCCCACTCTCTCCGTTTAGGTTTGGGAAGAAGAAAGATGATAAAGAGAGGAAGGTGGAGGCCAAAGCCACTCTCCAGAGGCAGAAGTCAGAAATACTGAGTGAAGAAGAGCTGGAGAGAATGAAGGAGGAGAGAGAGAGGTGAGATTGAGAGATTAAATGGAGTGAATGGAGGAGAGAGCTGATATATTATCCCCACCTCTTTATCGAGTATATACTGTATAATAACCCTACCTCTTTATAGAGTATATACTGTATAATAACTCTACCTCTTTATAGAGAATATACTGTATAATAACCCTACATCTTTATAGAGTATATACTGTATAATAACCCTACCTCTTTATAGAGTATATACTGTATAATAACTCTACCTCTTTATAGAGAATATACTGTATAATAACCCTACATCTTTATAGAGTATATACTGTATAATAACCCTACCTCTTTATAGAGTATATACTGTATAATATCTCTACCTCTTTATAGAGAATATACTGTATAATATGTCTACCTCTTTATAGAGTATATACTGTATAATATCCCTACCTCTTTATAGAGTTTATACACTGATTGAGGACTGGATTCAAACTCGCATCGAAAATCAAAACCATTGAAATCACAGGATGTTAACATCTTGCGTGAACTTCATCGCACAATTCATAATGGGACCTCCGGGTCGTTACCAGACGTTCCTAGATGTTCCCTCCCTCCCCGGGTCGTTACCAGACGTTCCTAGATGTTCCCTCCCCAGGTTGTTACTAGATGTTACCTAGTAGTGTGTATGGGCCCCATGTGCCTGTATGCACTCCTGACAACGTCTGGCCATGTTCCTGATGAGAGGGTGGATGGTGGTCCTTGGGCCTGGATCAGGGCATCAGTGACCTCCTGGACAGTCTGTGGTGCTACTTGGCGTAACGTCCCAGAGGTTCTCAATTGGATTCAGGTCTGGGGAACGTGAGGGCCTGTCAATGGTATCAATGCCTTCATCATCCAGGAACTGCCTACACACTCTGGCCACATGAGTCCGGGCATTGTCCTGCACCAGGAGGAACCCAGGGCCCACTGCACCAGTGTGAAGTCTGACGATGGATCTGAGGATTTCATCCTGGTACCTAACAGCATTCAAGGTACCGTTGGTTAGTAGCATGTGGAGGTCTGTGCGACCCTCCAAGGATATGCCTCCCCAGACCATCACTGACCCACCTCCAAACCGCATGTTTCTAGACATTTCCCACGACGTCTCCAGACATCTGTCACATGTGCTCAGTGTGAATCTGCTTTCATCTGTAAAGAGAACGGGGCGCCAATTCTGGTGTTTGAGCTGCATGGTTCTGGGCTGTGAGCTCAGGTCCCACTAGAGGACCTTGGGCCCTCATGGAGCCTGTTTCTGACAGTTTGGTCAGAAACATGCACACCAGTAGCCCGCTGGATGTCATTTGGTAGAGATCTGGCAGTGCTCCTCCTGTTCCTCCTCACACAAAAGAGCAGATACCGGTCCTACTGCTGGGTTGATGCCCTTCTACGGCCCTGACCAGCTCTCCTCGTGTAACGGCTCGTCTCCTGGTATCTCCTCCATGCTCTTGAGGCTGTACTGGGAGAAACAGCAAACCTTCTTGCAACGGCATTTATGAATGTGTCATCCTGGATGAGCTGGACTACCTGTGCAACCTGAATGTGCTGCAGGTATCGCCTCGTGCTACCAGTTGTGACAAGGACACTAGCAAAACACAACTAGAGAAGAATCAGTCAGGAAGGATAAAGAGAGAGAAATTGTCTCTGGCCACCACTTGCAAAACCATTCCCATTTAGGGGGTTGTCTTGCTGTTGCCTCTACAGTGCACATGTTAATTTTTACCAAAACAGGTTTGAATCAGACATTGATTCACAATCGCTTCCTAACTGGACAGACTGAAATCCCTGATGTTTATTTGACTTGGTGTAATTCTGTAAGGATTGCGTTTTCCCTTTTTGAGCTGTGTATAATAACCCAACCTCTTTAAAAGTATATATATATATATATATACAACAACCCTTCCTCCTTTAAGAGTATACATAATAGGTTTTACTGCAGTATCAAGGGTTGTAATACACCCCACTGTTTTTTCAGCAATGTATTTGTCCTATTTCCTGGCTTTCCTGTCAAATAATGAAACAATGAACATTTTTGAAAATAATGTCTTTTAAATGTAAAAAATTCTCAAATGGTGCAGTTGTACCTCTCAAAGCACCTGCCTCGGCTCTCCAGTGATCCCTGAACCCCCCCAAGCTGTCAGAGCAGTCTTTATTAACCAGATCAAAAGTAACAGAGTAGGACTGAAACCTCTGATATCTACACACTATAGTATTCTCGTCTCAGTAGCCAAAAATCTGCATCTGAAGAATAAAGCATACCCCGACAATTGTAAATGTCTGTTATTACAGGCAGGCAGATTAGTAAAACGCTCAGTAATAGGACAGCTAATGGACTTAAAGACACACTGTCATTATTGTAAGATTTTTGCAGACACTTCTGAAGGCATATTGGCTGAGGATGAAGAACTGGTTTGCTGTGGTCTAAATAACACACTTCTCTCCGTCTCCATATGGCGTCTCTTCAGTTGACTGCTGAAGCGGTCTTATTCCAGAACCGCTGTCCGAGGCCGGAGCCTGCTCAGAGGGATGCCGGTGAAGGTGTTTATGTAGTCTCTCTCTGTCTGCCTCTAGGATTGAGGCCAAGCACACTGAGCTGCGAGGGCGTCAGGTCAGAGCGCCAGGGTCGCCTGACGTGGAGGACGATGACACGGATCCTAATTACGCCCGCATCAGCAACTTCCGAGACAGGACAGAGCACCAGTCCCAGTACAGCAGAGCCCGTACGCCATCGCCCCAGCGCCCGCCACCCCACGGCCTTGGCCCCTCCCACGCCAGCCAGCCGTCCAGTGAGGACCCGCTGGATGGGCTGTATGCCAAGGTGAACAAGCAGAGACAAGCTCCACCTCCGTCCTCGGCTGACAGGTGAGACATGAACATGAGTGCTGTCCCTAAACATATTATCACTGGAAACATCTCCCACACATGAATGTTTCTGGAAACGTAAAGTAAAATGGACACATTTTACCTTGAGCAAACATATAATTATGAAAGCATTTCGTTTGTCTAGAGTCTTGAAATATTCAGAGAACATTGAGGTCAGTTACTTCTTTCATTACAGCATAAAGTAACTAGGTTCTGTTCTTGGTCCCATACAACTGACCGTTAACAGATGTACTAGAGCTAGTTCATGTTGGAATCTTAGGTTGAAACACCTTATGTCTGGCCGCCTTATGTCTGGCCGCCTTATGTCAGGCCGCCTTATGTCAGGCCGCCTTATGTCAGGCCGCCTTATGTCATGCCGCCTTATGTCATGCCGCCTTATGTCTGGCCGCCTTATGTCATGCCGCCTTATGTCAGGCCGCCTTATGTCAGGCCGCCTTATGTCTGGCCGCCTTATGTCTGGCCGCCTTATGTCTGGCCGCCTTATGTCTGACCACGTTATGTCTGACCACGTTATGTCTGACCATCTTATGTTAGACCACCTTATATTCAACCAACATAACATTTTCCAATTCTCATGAGTGTTAAGGGTCATCAGAAGTTTAACTCTAGTACACGCAACATTTGGCCACAAAATGTCATAACAATCCTGGGAATATGAAGTGCTATTTCAGCTTCTCCCTGGAGCTGATCTTCATTTAGGCTGTACTTACATCCTGTCTTCAAATTAATTACCTATAGTCATTGGCCTGAATCTCGTGTGTGTGTGTGTCATCTCATCTTTCCTTAACTGTAGGTTCAGCTACATTAACCCTTTCTGATGTTTTTTATTCCAGTTAACACACAACACATTAGTCATTTATCACAGAGCTGGAAAACTATGTCTGAAGTAAGAGGTATGAAGACCAATCAACCAATATATTGGTTTAGGAAAGGAGGGAGCGTGAGAATGGAAAAGGAAAGGAGCAAAGGGAAGAGAAAAGGTGTGGGGGGGGATAATACACCACTGCAATTAACTGTGGTACTGGAGACTCCTGGAGATGTAAATGGAGTGGCCTTTTCAGATGAACCAGGAGTGATGGAGAGGAGGAGAAGGAGAGGAATGGGAGGAGGTTGGACTTTAATTGCCTGTCTTTCTAAATAATATCCCCCCCTTAATGACATTTCACCTCTTGTTTTAAATCATAAAGCTACACCTTTCTCATCCACACATTCTGTAACTTGGCTAGCCCATGGTCCCCTAATCCATTCAGCATGTGCTTGGGTCATAGAACTGGGATTGTGTCCGGAACATTTAGTTGCAGCAGGATGTGGTAGTAATAAATAGAATATGTTCTGTTTGGTTTCTATGGATGTATCTCTTTCATCCTGCATCCTGTAGTTTATACTGTAGGATATAGAACTAATCCAATATCCTACATTATAAACATGTTTAGCTTTACCCCACCTCATCATTTATCCTATAGTATAAACATGACTAGCTTTACATCACCTCATCCTATATCCTACAGTGTAAACATGTCTTGCTTTACGCCACCTCATCCTTTATCCTACCATATTAAAATGTCTAGTTGCACACCACCTCATCCTTTATCATACAGTATAAACATGACTAGCTTTACACCACCTCATTCTATATCCTACAGTGTAAACATGTCTTGCTTTACGCCACCTCATCCTTTATCCTACCGTATTAAAATGTCTAGTTGTACTCCACCTCGTCCTATGCCCTACAGTATAAACATGACTAGCTTTACACCACCTCATCCTATTTCCTACACAATAAACATGTGTAGGTGTACACCAACTTATCCTACAGTATAAACATTATTAGCTTTACACCACCTCATTCTATGTCCTACAGTATAAACAGTATTAGCTTTACACCACCTCATTCTATGTCCTACAGTATAAACAGTATTAGCTTTACACCACCTCACCCTATATCCTGCAGTATAAACATTATTAGCTTTACACCACCTCACCCTATATCCTGCAGTATAAACAGTATTAGCTTTACACCACCTCACCCTATATCCTGCAGTATAAACAGTATTAGCTTTACACCACCTCACCCTATATCCTGCAGTATAAACAGTATTAGCTTTACACCACCTCACCCTATATCCTGCAGTATAAACAGTATTAGTTTTACACCACCTCACCCTATATCCTGCAGTATAAACATTATTAGCTTTAAACCACCTCATCCTGCCATTAGTAGATCCCAGCCCTCTCTTTTGTCAAACGTCCTGCCGGATATGTACTAGAAGGATCTCATGCCAAATGATTGAATAGGAAATGTGCAGGTTGCTATCTACCTCTGGAAAAAGAGAAGTTGCTTTAGCTGTTTTTTAAAGGAACAGATTATCTGGAAGATAAATAGTATAAATAGTGTGAATAGTGTAATAAAAGCCCAGCCTGTGGTCTAAATCATTGTTCCTGATAAGTCATCAGTCATTAATATGTCAGTAATCAAAAACGATTGTGCTCTTCTCCCTGCAAAGCTAGTGTAGATCATTCTGCAGTCGCGCAGTGGGAGACCATATCATTTATCACGACACCCACACACACACACACACACACACACACACTCCAACTCTTACATACACACAAACATACACATGAAGCCTTGCAGACGAGATATGGTACACTGAAGATGAGTTGATGGAATTGAGTTCTGTGTAATCGATAACCTGTGTGTGTGTGTGTGTGTTTGGAAGTTTGTTTGGGTGTGTGTGTGTTTGTGGGTGTCTGTGTCATGGGACTGTTGCAGTCAGTGATTCATATTGTAAGTTTGATATTAACGGGCTCGATCAACGACACACACATTCGCACACACCAAGACCTCAGCTTGATCAACAACACACACATTCACACACTCCAAGACCTCTTCTCGATCAACGACACACACGTTCACACACACCAAGACCTCACCTCGATCAACAATGCTCAACAATACACATATGATGTCAGCAGAGCAGCAGACAGAGTGAGTACCCTGACCGACTTCAATAGACCGCCAAATTAGATTAGGAATCTGAGACTGTGGTAGGAGAGACCCAGGTGTCAGCTGATGCATTGCTGTGCCTGAGGCTGAGCTAGCTGTGCTTCATGTCTATACCAACCAGCCGTCCAGAATCCAGTTCACATAACTGTACCCCCGGCAACAGTTTAAACATCTCCATGAATGACACGGATGAAAGGGGATGCACCTCCACAGACACACATTCAGTTTTAGTTTTTTAGGAGTTTAGTGATTTGCTCAAACACGGTGGATCATTCTTGTCCCAGTATCAAACTCTGGTCTTTTTTGTTTTGCACATTTCTTGTGTGGCTGCGTGAATTAATAATTGTGACAACAACAATGATCTTTGGTCACAACCGTTGATATGTTGTCTTTTCTATTGAACATAGTGTTTCAATTATTTGCACATCATTGCATTTTGTTTTTCCTTTTAGTCTACACAGCGTCCCAACTTTTTTGGAAACAGGGTTGTGGATTTGACTTGTATATACAGTATTTTCTTACATTTTTTTGACAATACTGACTTAACATCTTTCCTAAATCTTAACACTCAAATAATCGTTCTCTAAAACTGTTCATTAATTGCCTCCCAGACTCTTAATAAAAGCCTCTAGCTACTAACTAATGAGGCAATATGAATTCCATGTACAGTATAGTGTGTTGCATTGGGGGTAGAACATATAGTTTTGCTGGATGTAGCACACAGTGGCCCATGATGTCACATTATGTGTAACTAACTATTCTGGGTATTTCGTACAATACATTCACTGTGGCACTGAATAGTTTTCCAGCACCAAGTATCCCTTGTACAGATTATTGGGGGCTGGATTTATATCCCAACAATGATAACATCAAAATGGGCTTTATTTATATTAGATATGTTCTCTACATTAACTAAGCTTTAACCATTTCTCAGTGTGCTCCACCTTATAATATTCTTTACCTTATATAAAGTATCAATTCAATTTTAATTTTGTTTTGTTTGTATTATTCCCCAGATAGTTCCTTTTGAAAATGTACGTAATACACACTATATACACTCACCTAAAGGATTATTAGGAACACCATACTAATACTGTGTTTGACCCCCTTTCGCCTTCAGAACTGCCTTAATTCTAAGTGGCATTGATTCAACAAGGTGCTGAAAGCATTCTTCAGAAATGTTGGCCCATATTGATAGGATAGCATCTTGCAGTTGATGGAGATTTGTGGGATGCACATCCAGGGCATGAAGCTCCTGTTACACCACATCCCAAAGATGCTCTATTGGGTTGAGATCTGGTGACTGTGGGGGCCATTTCAGTACAGTGTACTCATTGTCATGTTCAAGAAACCAATTTGAAATGATTCGAACTTTGTGACATGGTGCATTATCTTGCTGGAAGTAGCCATCAGAGGATGGGTACATGGTGGTCATAAAGGGATGAACATGGTCAGAAACAATGTGCAGGTAGGCCGTGGCATTTAAATGATGCCCAGTTGGCACTAAGGGGCCTAAAGTGTGCCAAGAAAACATTCCCCACACCATTACACCACCACCACCAGCCTGCACAGTGGTAACAAGGCATGATGGATCCATGTTCTCATTCTGTTTACGCCAAATTCTGACTCTACCATCTGAATGTCTCAACAGAAATCGAGACTCATCAGACCAGGCAACATTCTTCCAGTCTTCAACTGCCCAATTTTGGTGAGCTTGTGCAAATTGTAGCCTCTTTTTCCTATTTGTAGTGGAGATGAGTGGTACCCGGTGGGGTCTTCTGCTGTTGTAGCCCATCCGCCTCAAGGTTGTGCGTGTTGTGGCTTCACAAATGCTTTGCTGCATACCTCGGTTGTAACGAGTGTTTATTTCAGTCAAAGTTGCTCTTCTATCAGCTTGAATCAGTCGGCCCATTCTCCTCTGACCTCTAGCATCAACAAGGCATTTTCACCCACAGGACTGCCACATACTGGATGTTTTTCCCTTTTCACACCATTCTTTGTAAACCCTAGAAATGGTTGTGCGTGAAAATCCCAGTAACTGAGCAGATTGTGAAATACTCAGACCGGTCCGCCTGGTACCAACAACCATGCCACGCTCAAAATTGCTTAAATCACCTTTCTTTCCCAATCTGACATTCAGTTTGGAGTTCAGGAGATTGTCTTGACCAGGACCACACCCCTAAATGCATTGAAGCAACTGCCATGTGATTATTAGATAATTGCATTAATGAGAAATTTAACAGGTGTTCCTAATAATCCTTTAGGTGAGTGTATACAAACCACTGACTTTTATTTTGAAGGCAAAATATGCAATTTGAAGTCCAATTGTTGCTGCTAAATTAAACTGTTCAATACAGGGTCCATGGTGAACGGTTTGGTATGCACCAACCCAACAATACATGAATCATATATTATAACATGGAAAATATGTATATATTGTATTGCAAAAACATTTTCTTGCAAAAAATTATTTATTGGCGGGGGTGGGGGGGGGGGGGCAGCTAGAATTGTCAGGTATCGTTTTGATCTGCAACACAACCAGGAAGACTTTGGACAGGGACAGCAACAAGTCTGTATCCACGTACATGTCGATATGGATGTGACATTGATCTGATCTTTGAATAACTTTGAGAGATATCAACTATTGGTCACAATGCACTGATGAAACTCACCTAGTTTAACTGCTCCCAGTACATATTATGGTTTCTAAGACAACTGGTTGTTTCTTAGGACAATAAATCATAAGGCTTATCTCCTTTCATCCACCCTCCCCTCACCTCCCTGTTGCCTCCCCCACAACCTCTCCTCGACCCCCCACAACATCTCCCCGCATCAACTGCAAAAAACAGCCAAATGGAGTGCAAAGATGTGGTCAAACTTGATTCAGGCTTAAGCGACTGAGATAGAGACAAAATGGAGAGAGTGACGGTGAAGAGGGAGAGAGATGAAGAAGTATGGGAAGGAGTGGATAGAGAGATGAAGACAGGGGAGGAGAAATACATTAGTGCATTGTATGGGTGTCAGTCAAGGGGTAACTGGAATGATAGAAGAGAGCGATGATTCTATATCTAGCTACCTCAAGAGCTTAGAGGTTTCCTTCCCAGAGAAGATGACTGCTAGCATGACAGGCTTAAAGGTCCAGTGCATATTCAGAAATCAGTTATTCCTATGTTTTGTTTTCATATGGGTTAAACTAACATTGTTGCAGTGTCATTTATGTATGTTTATCCAGTATTTCCTGATATTTTGGTTAAAAGTGGAAACGTCTCTGCAGGTTATACCTGGTGGAGTTTGAGCTGGTGACATCACTCACTGGTACAATGGACCAATAACAAACAGACTTTACATTTCTCTGCCAATTGCAGCTAGTTAAAAAAATGTGCATCCCCTTTCCTGCTCAACCAACTCCCACCTAAATCCTTGTTTGATTAAATGTTTAAAGAAAACTCTCACTGTATGTTACTTTAATCTCCATTAAAATAAGGATCAAAAACTGTGCATTGATCCTTAAACACGTGTTGGAGTAGATCGATCATTAAAAATGTTGGAGTAGATCGATCATTAAACATGTTGGAGTAGATCGATCTTTAAACATGTTGGAGTAGATCGATCTTTAAACATGTTGGAGTAGATCGATCTTTAAACATGTTGGAGTAGATCGATCATTAAACATGTTGGAGTAGATCGATCATTAAACATGTTGGAGTACATCGATCATTAAACATGTTGGAGTAGATCGATCTTTAAACATGTTGGAGTAGATCGATCATTAAACATGTTGGAGTAGAGCGGTCCTTAAACATGTTGGAGTAGATCGATCTTTAAACATGTTGGAGTAGATCGATCCATAAACACATGTTGGAGTAGATCGGTCCTTAAACATGTTGGAGTAGATCGATCTTTAAACATGTTGGAGTAGATCGATCTTTAAACATGTTGGAGTGGATCGATCATTAAACATGTTGGAGTAGATCGATCTTTAAACATGTTGGAGTAGATCGATCTTTAAACATGTTGGAGTAGATCGATCATTAAACATGTTGGAGTACATCAATCTTTAAATATGTTGGAGTAGATCGATCATTAAACATGTTGGAGTAGATCGGTCTTTAAACACATGTTGGAGTAGTTCAGTCCTTAAACATGTTGGAGTAGATCGGTCTTTAAACACATGTTGGAGTAGATCGGTCCTTAAACACATGTTGGAGTAGATCGGTCCTTAAACACATGTTGGAGTAGATCGGTCCTTAAACACATGTTGGAGTAGATCGGTCCTTAAACACATGTTGGAGTAGATCGGTCCTTAAACATGTTGGAGTAGATCGATCTTTAAACATGTTGGAGTAGATCGGTCCTTAAACATGTTGGAGTAGATCGGTCCTTAAACATGTTGGAGTAGATCGATCCATAAACACATGTTGGAGTAGATCGATCTTTAAACATGTTGGAGTAGATCGGTCCTTAAACATGTTGGAGTAGATCGGTCCTTAAACATGTTGGAGTAGATCGGTCCTTAAACATGTTGGAGTAGATCGGTCCTTAAACATGTTGGAGTAGATCGGTCCTTAAACATGTTGGAGTAGATCGGTCCTTAAACATGTTGGAGTAGATCGGTCCTTAAACATGTTGGAGTAGATCGGTCCTTAAACATGTTGGAGTAGATCGATCCATAAACACATGTTGGAGTAGATCGATCCATAAACACATGTTGGAGTAGATCGGTCTTTAAACATGTTGGAGTAGATCAATAGGCATTTATCACTGTGTAGATATGTGGTTTCTACCTGTTAATTAACTGTACTAACTTGGTCTCTCTGGTTTGATAAAGATCCAAACAACTTTCCCTGCCTGTGAAGTGTAGTTTAATGTAGGGTGTCGTAATTCCAGTTAGTGTCCAACATTTTTGGGTTTTCCAGATATCCACAGAGTGGCTTTCATGACATTATAGTGTAGCAGCCCGGAGAGAGACACACATTTACCAGCCTGACAGGAAAGAACAAACTTATATCATCAGTGTAATTTTGTCTGTGAAGCAGACTAAAAACAAATAGGAAGACAGAGAGAGAAAGGAGGGGAAGAGCGGGGGATATTTGGAGGTAGACGGAGTGAATGGAGAGAGGGAGAGAGAGACTGAGAGGAGGGATGAAGAGGGAGAGAGACTGAGAGGAGGGATGAATAGGGAGAGAGAGACTGAGAGGAGGGATGAAGAGGGAGAGAGAGACTGAGAGGAGGGATGAAGAGGGAGAGAGAGACTGAGAGGAGGGATGAAGAGGGAGAGAGAGACTGAGAGGAGGGATGAAGAGGGAGAGAGAGACTGAGAGGAGGGATGAAGAGGGAGAGAGAGACTGAGAGGAAGGATGAAGAGGGAGAGAGAGACTGAGATGAGGGATGAAGAGGGAGAGAGAGACTGAGAGGAGGGATGAAGAGGGAGAGAGAGACTGAGAGGAGGGATGCAGAGGGAGAGAGAGACTGAGAGGAGGGATGAAGAGGGAGAGAGAGACTGAGAGGAGGGATGAAGAGGGAGAGAGAGACTGAGAGGAGGGATGAAGAGGGAGAGAGAGACTGAGAGGAGGGATGCAGAGGGAGAGAGAGACTGAGAGGAGGGATGAAGAGGGAGAGAGAGACTGAGAGGAGGGATGAAGAGGGAGAGAGAGACTGAGAGGAGGGATGAAGAGGGAGAGAGAGACTGAGAGGAGGGATGAAGAGGGAGAGAGAGACTGAGAGGAGGGATGAAGAGGGAGAGAGAGACTGAGAGGAGGGATGAAGAGGGAGAGAGAGACTGAGAGGAGGGATGCAGAGGGAGAGAGAGACTGAGAGGAGGGATGCAGAGGGAGAGAGAGACTGAGAGGAGGGATGAAGAGGGAGAGAGAGACTGAGAGGAGGGATGAAGAGGGAGAGAGAGACTGAGAGGAGGGATGCAGAGGGAGAGAGAGACTGAGAGGAGGGATGAAGAGGGAGAGAGAGACTGAGAGGAGGGATGAAGAGGGAGAGAGAGAGGGAAGTAAATCCCCAATTCCCCATTTTCTTACAGCTTGGACTCACCCACCCCCCCCCCCCCAGCTTGGACTCACCCCCCCCCCCAGCTTGGACTCACCCACCCCCCGCAGCTTGGACTCACCCACCCCCCACAGCTTGAACTCACCCACCCCCCCAGCTTGGTTCTCTCATTCTCTCTTCGCCCCATCGTTCATTCCTTTTTCGTCTCGTCTGGCTCTGGTGCAGTCAGAAGAAAAAAGGTTTAAAGGTGAGGGGTCCTTGAGGTGGTGGAGAGGATCCTTGAGGTGGTGGAGAGGGTCCTTGAGGTGGAGGACAGGGTCTTGGCATTGGAGTCCGTGGCCCTCTCCTAAGTCCCAGACATTGCGAAACGGCTCAAGTTGGTCAAGGATACATCCCAAATTGCACCCTATTCCCTTGGGGTGGTGCCGGAGTGGTGCACTTCCTAGGGGACGGTGTTCCGTCATCCACGTGAAGTGGCCTTCCTCTTCACCGGTGCCCTGAAGAGCTCCTGCTCTGCTCCACACTAAAGGTTACTATAACAACCAAGGCCTCCAGGGTCCCTCCTGGTAAATTAAAAAGGAATCACTGTGGGGCTTGGGTAACAGAGGTGAGGAGAGGAGAGCAGGGAGGTTCAGGAGGGCTAGGGAGATGATGGGGATGGGGGGATGAGTGTGGGGAGGTTTAGGAGGGCTAGGGAGGTGATGGGAATGGGGGGATTAGTGTGGGGAGGTTGAGGAGTGATAGGGATGGGGGGTGAGTGTGGGGAGGTTGAGGCGGGATAGGGAGGTGATAGGGATGGGGGATGAGTGTGGGGAGGTTTAGGAGGGCTAGGGAGGTGATGGGAATGGGGGGATGAGTGTGGGGAGGTTGAGGCGGGATAGGGAGGTGATTGGGACGGGGGTGTGAGTGTGGGGAGGTTGAGGAGGGATATGGAGGTGATAGGGGCGGGGGGGTGAGTGTGGGGAGGTTGAGGAGGGCTAGGGAGGTGATGGGAATGGGGGGATGAGTGTGGGGAGGTTGAAGAGGGCTATGGAGGTGATGGGAATGGGGGGATGAGTGTGGGGAGGTTGAGGCGGGATAGGGTGGTGATTGGGACGGGGGGGTGAGTGTGGGGAGGTTGAGGAGGGATATGGAGGTGATAGGGGCGGGGGGGTAAGTGTGGGGAGGTTGAGGAGGGATAGGGAGGTGATAGGGGCGGGGGGGATGAGTGTGGGGAGGTTGAGGAGGGATAGGGAGGTGATAGGGGCGGGGGGGGTGAGTGTGGGGAGGTTGAGGAGGGATAGGGAGGTGATAGGGGCGGGGGGATGAGTGTGGGGACATGTATTGAAGATCAATTATTCTGATGTTCCTAAATGTTCCTAAATAAATGGACACTTACACCTTTTTAAATACAGATAATGTTTTATTGTTTTACCAGTTATTGATTTTCAACTTTGCAGAAATTATGTTATTTTAGCCCTATGTTGATCAGTAAAATATAGACCAATAACAACTAAGCGAAAACAGCTGAGAAACCGGTCTTGTGTTGTAGAGTCCAAACACTGTATCTTCAGTAAACATTGATGTCCTTCTGGCAGCACAAACACCCCAAACGAAAGTGCTCTGAGGTGATGAGCCATGGTCTAAGGGCCACACCCCTGGCTTCTCTCTTCATGTCTCCTACTGTCCTCTGTTCATGTCTCCTACTGGCCTCTGATCATGTCTCCTACTGGCCTCTGTTCATGTCTCCTACTGTCCTCTGTTCATGTCTCCTACTGGCCTCTGATCATGTCTCCTACTGGCCTCTGTTCATGTCTCCTACTGTCCTCTGTTCATGGTTCCTACTGCCCTCTGTTCATGTCTCCTACTGGCCTCTGAACATGTCTCCTACTGGCCTCTGTTCATGTCTCCTACTGGCCTCTGTTCATGTCTCCTACTGTCCTCTGTTCATGTCTCTTACTGTCCTCTGTTAATGTCACCTACTGTCCTCTGTTCATGTCTCCTACTGTCCTCTGTTCATGTCTCTTACTGTCCTCTGTTCATGTCTCCTACTGGCCTCTGTTCATGTCTCCTACTGGCCTCTGTTCATGTCTCCTACTGTCCTCTGTTCATGTCTCCTACTGTCCTCTGTTCATGTCTCCTACTGTCCTCTGTGCATGTCTCCTACTGTCCTCTGTTCATGTCTCCTTGTGTCCTCCGTTCATGTCTGCTACTGTCCTCTGTTCATGTCTCCTACTGGCCTCTGTTCATGTCTCCTACTGGCTTCTGTTCATGTCTCCTACTGTCCTCTGTTCATGGTTCCTACTGCCCTCTGTTCATGTCTCCTACTGCCCTCTGTTCATGTCTCCTTGTGTCCTCTGTTCATGTCTCCTACTGTCCTCTGTTCATGTCTCCTACTGTCCTCTGTTCATGTCTCCTACTGTCCTCTGTCTCTTACTGTCCTCTGTTCATGTCTCCTTGTGTCCTCTGGTTATATCTCCTACTGTCCTCTGTTCATGTCTCCTTGTGTCCTCTGGTTATATCTCCTACTGTCCTTTGTTCATGTCTCATAGTGTTCTCTGTCTCCTACTGTCATCTGTTCATCTCTCCTTGTGTCCTCTGGTTATGTTTCATTTTGGTTTCTTTGGGGCTTTGTCTGTAGTCACGTGACCTATTCACAGACAAAACACTTCCATACCCCTTTCTCTCTGCCATTCTCTCGCTCCTCTAGTTGTAACCATAACTTTACAACCCAGAGATTTTGCCATCATCCCAAATAATTATATTAATCAATAGATGGTCGAGGCAGGCTTTTAGTGTTGGTTGGTTGAGCAGAGCAGAGAGCGCTGGAGTGCTTTTCTACTGTTAATTAATCAGCCATTGTGCCAACTCAAAGAGTGGTGCTACACCAAGCAGGACTGGGTGGGGGGGGCTTCTAAGTGCTTCTACACCCCTTCTTTTGGCCAGCTTCCACACACACACACACACACCTCCCTGATCCAGGTAATTAGTGGAGCTGGGTGGAAATGGGTGTCCATGTAACAGGGAGAGGGAGGGAGTCTGGTTAGTGAGAGTGAAAGAGAAAACAACTGGGGGCAGGAGGGATGTAGAAAGAGTTTGGGAGGGTAGGACAAGAGAAAAGAAGAAACCGTATGACGGTATGGGAGGGCAGGAGAGGAGGAGAGGGTATCAAGGTATGGGAGGACAGGATATGAGGAGAGGGTATCAAGGTATGGGAGGACAGGAGTAGAGGAGCGGGTATGAAGGTATGGAAGGACAGGAGAAGAGGAGTGAGTGTAGGTTTGGGAGGACAGGAGTAGAGGAGCGGGGATGAAGGTATGGGAGGACAGGAGTAGAGGAGCGGGTATGAAGGTATGGAAGGACAGGAGAAGAGGAGTGAGTGTAGGTTTGGGAGGACAGGAGTAGAGGAGCGGGGATGAAGGTATGGGAGGACAGGAGTAGAGGAGAGGGTATGAATGTATGGGAGGACAGGAGTAGAGGAGCGGGTCTGAAGGTATGGGAGGACAGGAGTAGAGGAGCGGGTATGAAGGTATGGGAGGACAGGAATAGAGGAGCAGGTATCAAGAGGTGAAGAGGTCCCGGTATCTCTGAGTTGATGACTAATTCAGGACTCATTTGGAGCACAGTTCAAGTAGAACTCATGCCCTAGGTCCTACTTTACTTCAGTTTCCTATCTTCCTTTCAACAGCTTCTTTCTCTTTTGTCTCTCCTCTCTTTCCCTCTTTCTTTGCGATTTCCTTTTTCATATTTCCTCAAGAACTTCTCGAATGGCTCATTGAAAGTAGTGTCAAAAAAGGCATATGAGCAGTGTGATGCAGTCCTCATTCAGACAACCATTATGCTCTCCTGTTTATTGGTTGGTTGTCTGTAGCTGCATGTTGTAGCTTAGCAACAGGTCTGAGAAACACTGTTTTTATCATGTGTGTTTCGTTGTTGTCTACTGTTGATTCATTTAAGAATGATTTAAATAGGTCTGATTGGTATTCACCACATATTTCTAATTTCAGTAGAACTTTGTTTAGGAGGCGGGACGTTTCATGTCTCGGTTAAGGAGTACAATTTAGACAATTAATGTCTGATGAAGAGAACGACAGATAGTCACAATACGATGTTTGAATTGTGAAGAGAGAAAAAGAGAGATGAGGAGATAGAAAGACATGAAGCAACAGTTTGAAGGAAAGACATCAAGTGAGAGGGAAAGGGAAAGAAATTGAAAGAGAAATAATTTGAGATTGAAGTAGAGATTGAAGTGGAGAGAGATACATTGAGCAAGAGAGAGAGAGAGATAAAGATACTGTATGTCTGCTGCAGAGAAGGGCAGCTGGTGAATTAGTAACCCAGGGACTGGACACACACACATACACACACCAAGCACAAACACACACACACACCAAACTCAGACACACACACATACACATACCAAGCACACACACACAAACATTAAACTTTGATACACACACAACACAACACAAACACACCAAACTCAGACACACACATACACATACAAAGCACACACATTAAACTCAGACACACACACACCAAACACAAACACCCAAGCAGGAACACGTCTGCTGTCTAGATGATGTTGCGTTAGCCACAATATTCCTAATTATATCTTGGATTGCAAATGGCGTTTAAAAGGCGGTGTCAGTTGTGGTTATCAGGGCTGAGGTCCACCTGTCGTGCTGCGCTCTCCTCTGTTGTCATCTTCCATTTGGCAACACGTCCAGCTCATACAGGACTGGCATTAGTGGAGGACGGAAACCCAGAGAATTCAGAGAGGGATGACGAGGTTGATAACTCTGAGTGGTCTCTCCTCTCTCCCCCTTCTGTCTCCTCTCTCCCCCTTCTGTCTCCTCTCTCCCCTTTCTGTCTCCTCTCTCCTCTCTCCCCCTTCTGTCTCCTCTCTCTCCCCCTTCTGTCTCCTCTTTCTCCCCCTTCTGTCTCCTCTCTCTCCCCCTTCTGTCTCCTTTCTCTCTCTCCCCCTTCTGTCTCCTCTCTCTCCTCCTTCTGTCTCCTCTCTCCTCTCTCTCCGAATCTTTCCTTCCTGTTTCTCTTCATCTGGATGACTTTGTCTCTGTCTCTTTCCATTTGCCCCCTACCTGTTATATGATGATGATTATTGCTGGAAGGTAAAACAAGTAGCTTGATTGGGGGGATGCAGTGTTAGATATCGTAGAACGGCATGTTGTCTTTCACTGATTGGCTGACTGACTTGCTGGCTGGCTGACTGACTTGCTGGCTGGCTGACAGTGTGTTCGTGGTCTCCAGGGTTTACACCACACACTGATGTGAAACATAGCTGATTTAGATCATCCTATTCTTAACCCACACCCCTGAGGAAAGCACACGCCTTCATGTTTCCACACTGACACGCTCGTTGTTGTAAACACAATACAGTACAGGATTCACCAAGCAGCACACTAGTCTTCCAATTACATACTGTGCTCCCTGGGGCTCTGGGCTACAGTAGGGCACTACAGAGTCAGTAGGAAGCCATTGTGGAGGTAGTCATTATGTGTCTCTGTTCCTGTCCGTGTTTACAGCAGAGATATTGACCTGTTTGTGTGTGTGTGTAAGCATTTTGTTAGTGTGTGTGTGTGGCCAAGCTTTTTTGCTCCAAATCCTGTGGGTGTGTGTGTGTTTGTGTGTGTAAATAAGCTTGCACGTGACGGACAGGGAGCCGTGACTGACAGCTCTGATAGGGCCCAAGTCCCTATTGACTGTGCACTTTTTTGGCACCCTATTCTGCCAAGGCCCCTGGCCAAAAGGTGTGCACTATGTAGAGAGCCAGAACCTCCCGTAGGCCGTTTTACATTCTATCGCTGACAAGATAAAAAATGTTATGTTCTCTCTGTTCTCTCTTCAAAATGTGTGAACTCTTGCTTAGCCCTGGGCTAACCTCCCCTAGCTCAGGGCTAAGGAGGGGAGATTAGAGAAGCGTTTCCTGTCAGACTGTTCTGTTAGAGAGGTGTTTCCTGTCAGACTGTTCTGTTAGAGAGGTGTTTCCTGTCAGACTGTTCTGTTAGAGACAGGTTTCCTGTCAGACTGTTCTGTTAGAGACATGTTTCCTGTCAGACTGTTCTGTTAGAGACATGTTTCCTGTCAGACTGTTCTGTTAGAGACATGTTTCCTGTCAGACTGGTCTGTTAGAGACATGTTTCCTGTCAGACTGTTCTTTTAGAGATGTGTTTCCTGTCAGACTGTTCTTTTAGAGATGTGTTTCCTGTCAGACTGTTCTGTTAGAGACGTGTTTCCTGTCAGACTGTTCTGTTAGAGACGTGTTTCCTGTCAGACTGTTCTCTTAGAGACGTGTTTCCTGTCAGACTGTTCTCTTAGAGACGTGGTTCCTGTCAGACTGTTCTGTTAGAGACGTGTTTCCTGTCAGACTGTTCTGTTAGAGACGTGTTTCCTGTCAGACTGTTCTCTTAGAGATGTGGTTCCTGTCAGACTGTTCTCTTAGAGATGAAGTTTCTGTGAGACTGTTCTCTTAGAGAAGCGGTTCCTATCAGACTGATGATTCCCCTGGAACTCACCCATCTGTTATACTGCACTTAAAGATCTGCTGACCTCAACAAGTTGTTCCAGCATCAAACCATTACATGGAGAAATGGCCCCTGAAAGATGAAGAGACAGAGGATAGTAAATGGAGTGCTACAGGGGAGGAGGAGAGAAAGAACAATCCAAATGATAAGAGGAGAAGTGCAGGAGTAAATATCAGTGAGGGAGTATCAGGGAGGTATTATCTGCAGGAGGGAGTATCAGGGAGGGCGTATCTGCAGGAGGGCGTATCTGCAGGAGGGCGTATCTGCAGGAGGGCGTATCTGCAGGAGGGAGTATCTGCAGAAGGGAGTGTCAGGGAGGGAGTGTCAGGGAGGGAGTGTCAGGGCGGGAGTATTTGCAGGTGGGAGTGTCAGGGAGGGAGTATCAGGGAGGGAATATCAGGGAGGGAGTATCAGGGCGGGAGTATTTGCAGGTGGGAGTATTTGCAGGTGGGAGTATCAGGGAGGGAGTGTCAGGGAGGGAGTGTCAGGGAGGGAGTATCTGCAGGAGGGAGTATCTGCAGGAGGGAGTGTCAGGGAGGGAGTATCAGGGAGGGAGTGTCAGGGAGGGAGTATCAGAGCGGGAGTATTTGCAGGTGGGAGTGTCAGGGAGGGAGTGTCAGGGAGGGAGTATCAGGGAGGGAGTATCTGCAGGAGGGAGTATCTGCAGGAGGGAGTATCTGCAGGAGGGAGTGTCAGGGAGGGAGTGTCAGGGAGGGAGTATCAGGGCGTGAATATCAGAGCGGGAGTATTTGCAGGTGGGAGTATCAGGGAGGGAGTATCTGCAGGAAGTGGATTGTGTGTCAAAAGAGAGGACATGATTATGTAAATGTGAAACGCAGCTGGGAGTGATGGGAACAGTGTCTGTGTAGAGGGGGGAGGGGAATCTGTGTGGGGGGGTGGTTTGTGTAGAGAGAGGGGGAGGGAGGAGTCTGTGTAGAGGGGGGAGGGGAGTCTGTGTGTGTGGGGGGGGGTCTGTTTTGAGAGATGGGAGAAAAGGAGGTGTCTGTGTTGAGAGAGGGGAGAAGGGAGGAGTCTGTGTCGATAAAGGGGAGAAGGGAGGAGTCTGTGGAGAAAGGGGAAATGGGAGGAGTCTGTGTAGAGAAGGGGGTGATGGGTGGAGTCTGTGTTGAGACGTGAGATGCAGGTCAGGTGGATCCAGGCTGGATGGACCTGAGACTCATAGTCACTCCACACGATGCAGCTTCTGTTACTGTGAGCTCAGTCCAGGACGTATTAATAAAGGCCTTCATCCAGGATCCAGTGGCCAGCATCTCTTCGTGTCTTGCCTCATCACTGTTCTCTGAGTACAGGCCAAGGGGTGTGGCATCGTCAGTAGGGGTTTTCTTGTCTCATCGGGCTACATTTCTGTTGGGGGGTCGGGACCACGTTCGTCAGTTGACTGGGAGTGTTCTGGTGCGGCGATCTGCCCGACCGGTTTGATGTGGTGTGGAAAAAAGCAATACCACATAACGAAGGGTGAAACATTATGAAATAATAATTTCATTATGTAATACATTTTTTATATCATTATAGAAATATAATTAATATTAAATAACACATTATTATCTGCTGTCTGTGTGGAAAATGTGTCCTCTTTACCTCTACCTTTCTTTCTCTCTCTACCCATTCCTCTACCTTTCTTTCTCTCTCTACCCATTCCTCTATCTTTCTCTCTCTACCCATTCCTCTACCTTTCTTTCTCTCTCTACCATTCCTCTACCTTTCTTTCTCTCTTTACCCATTCCTCTACCTTTCTTTCTCTCTTTACCCATTCCTCTACCTTTCTTTCTCTCTCTACCCATTCCTCTACCTTTCTTTCTCTCTCTACCATTCCTCTACCTTTCTTTCTCTCTTTACCCATTCCTCTACCTTTCTTTCTCTCTTTACCCATTCCTCTACCTTTCTTTCTCTCTCTACCCATTCCTCTACCTTTCTTTCTCTCTCTACCCATTCCTCTACTTTTCTTTCTCTCTCTACCCATTCCTCTACCTTTCTCTACACTCTCTTTCACACCCTCTTTTTCTCTTACTCTCCCTTCTTCCCTCTCACTCTTTCACATCTCTCTTTTTTCTCATTTCTTTCTCTCCCAGTTGAGTAACAGCAGACATCCCTTGAATGTGACTAGTGTGATCCTAGAAGTGTAATGACTTAGGGTGTGATCCCCATGGTATGGGTTCTAATATAACACTATGGGGGTTGTAATATAACACTGTGGGGGTTCTAATATATCACTGTGGGGGTTGTAATATAACACTATGGGGGTTGTAATATAACACTATGGGGGTATTAATATAACACCAAGGGGTTCTAATATAACACTATGGGGTTCTAATATAACACTATGGGGGTTCTAATATAACACTATGGGGGTTCTAATATAACACTATGGGAGTTGTAAAATAACACTGTGGGGGTTCTAATATAACACTATGGGAGTTGTAATATAACATTGTGGGGGTTCTAATATAACACTGTGGGGGTTCTAATATAACATTATGGGAGTTGTAATATAACACTATGGGAGTTGTAATATAACACTGTGGGGGTTCTAATATAACACTATATATATATATATATATATATATATATATATATATATATAGAGAGAGAGAGAGAGAGAGAGAGAGAGAGAGAGAGAGAGAGAGAGAGAGAGAGAGAGAGAGAGAGAGAGAGAGAGAGAGAGAGAGAGAGAGAGAGAGAGAGAGAGAGAGAGAGAGAGAGAGAGAGAGAGAGAGAGAGAGAGAGAGAGAGAGAGAGAGAGAGAGAGAGAGAGAGAGAGAGAGAGAGAGAGAGAGAGAGAGAGAGAGAGAGAGAGAGAGAGAGAGAGAGAGAGAGAGAGAGAGAGAGAGAGAGAGAGAGAGAGAGAGAGATAGATAGCACACTCCCCACACATACAACCCTCAACTGGACAAAATCTTGCACTATTTTTTTGCTTAGTCCACTGTCCTTATTTGATTTTACTTCCCTTATACCTTTTTTATAAATTGTTGCAGCAACGGCCAGAACAAATTCCTTGTTTGTTGTGAAACTTACTTGGTAATAAAACCCTTTCGGATTCTGATATATCTCGCTCTTAGATCAAATCAGAGGGGATTTTATTTTGCATTGACAAAGTGGAAAATAAGAAACATAACCTGAAGATAATAGTCGGCAAAAGTATCTCTGAATTGCCAGTAAATAAACTAACTTTAAAAACGATACAATTTGGAATGTTATATGATTGTAATTATTAGTTTACTGTGTTAGTATATTGCTAGTTTAGTGTTTTGTGTGTTATTGTTTAAGTGTTACTATATTATTAGTTCAGTGTGTGAGTATATTATTAGCTTTGTGTGTGTTAGTGCATTCTAAGTTTGGTGTGTTAGTCTATTATTTGTTTAGTGTTACTATATTACTACTTTAGTGTGTCACTATATTATTAATTTGGTCTGTTAGTATATTATTTGTTTGGTGTGTTAGTATATTATTAGTTTGGTGTGTTAGTGTATTATTTGTTTTATAGCATATACTGTGTAAAATATAAAAGATGAATGGTGAGGTAAAATACATAAAAATACTGGTTGCTGCTGTTATTGTATTTTTAAGAATTTTGCCCAATAGAGACCAGCGTTTATCAATGTTTTCAAATTCTTTGTGGGGCTATACAAACTGGAGGGATCAGTGGTGAACTGTCTTCTCACTGGCCCAGAATTATTTTTTACTTCATAGTTAATAAATAACTGTAGTGTCCGACATTATAGTTAATACATTTATTTGGGCCATCCGATGCATATATACAGCAGATTGGAGTGTTATATTATATAGAGCTTTTCATAGGCTTAATTTTGATGCTATGAAAATTGTGTAATATAATTTTGCAAGGTGGATACTGGCTTTCTGCCTTGGTCATCAGACATGTTTCTGTTTTTTTAATGTTTATATACTTGAGGTACATGATCATACTGGTTATAAATATCATGCTGGTTACAAACATCATGCTGTTTATAAACATCATAGTGGTTACAAACATCATGCTAGTTATAAACATCGTACTGGTTATGAAGCACAGCTTATTTACCATATTTTTCAGGTAATTTATTTTGCTAGTCTGATGTTGCCTGCATCTAGTCTCAGCAGGTGGTGGGAATATAGCAGCCTCTGACCATCTCTCAACTCTAAACCCATTCCTTTAAACTGACCAAAAGAAACAGGGATCATGTCTGCAGCTTGCACACAATAGCGTTACAAATGCCATAACTAGACAAACTGAAATGTGAGCTGTATCAAATTATTGAAACAGCTCAAAACTAGCAGCAGTGATGGGATTTTATGGCCTATGTTGAGTTTCAAGATTGAACATTAAACAACTAAACATGAACTAATTCATAAAAGACCCAGCTCTTTGCTTCAGTCATTGACACTTTCTCTGCTCATGTTTTTAGACTTTTACAATGTCACATAATCAACTTTGACCTGCATACAAGGAAGAGACTAGAAGCTATATCTGTGTAGGTCACTTATGCAAATCTTCAGATACATGAATGAGACAAATCTGGCTACCTTGTGCCAGATATGCAATGAGAAAGTTACTGGCCCAGTCGGGCCAGTGACTGACGAGAGCCGCTTGCCCGACAATAGTTTTTTCTTGTCATGGGCCATCAATAATGTCTGACCTTGATCTCAGTGAAATATATTGCCACTAAAATGGTAACTAATTTATGAGGTTAGGAAGTGCAGCTCAGTTTCCACTTCAGTCTCAAAACACACAGTTCTACTGATAGTGGACTCTCTCTATAGCAAGGCCGTTTTGTTTACAGTATGTTTGTGATTTTGGTTTCTGGACTTCTATCGGAGCACTGTGCTTTTTGTCTTACTAAATCTCTTACCACCACCACCACCCCCCCCCCACCCCCCCCCCCACACACACATACACACATCTTTCTGTCTCTTTATCTCATTCTTTTTTTCTCTCTGGTCATTCTGCCAGCAGCTTCTTGGCTGTCAAGCCTGGCATATGAGATGGAGGGGAGAGACGGTGGAGAGAGAGAGATATAGAGGAAGAGATGGAGGGAAAGATAGATGAAGGGGAGATGGAGAGAGAGATGAATGGGAGAGTTGGAGTATGGCTGGTGCAGAAATCCATTAGCTTAACCCAGGGAACATAATTAGAGGTGCCATTTTGATTGAGCTCACACCTTACCGTCCAAATTAATAACACACACACACACACACATACCTCTTCCAAATGCCTAACACTATCAATGTTTAATTAGAACCTCCACAGCCCAGGGCCTCTAACTTCATCATAACACTGGAGCCTGTCAGGGTCTGCGGAAACCCAAATAACTACACAGTCATGGCCTGGACAGGAGGCCTGCACCATAAATACCCTAATACACAGTCATAGGCTGGACAGGAGTCTTTACCATAAATACCCTTATACACAGCCCTGGGCTGGACAGGAGGTCTTTACCATAAATACCCTAATACACAGCCCTGGGCTAGACAGGAGGTCTTTACCATAAATACCCTAATAAACAGCCCTGGGCTGGTCAGGGGCGGTCTAGGATGCCAAGCGAGCTCCAACATTCTATTTAATTACTCTTCAGTACATCCATACTTTAAACATTCTGTGGTCAGTGGTTTCCATCTTTATTAAAAGCAGCATGCTTTAAAAGCATACAGCTCTGTTAACTCATAGTTCACCCTAATGGTCGGCACATTCAGTATAGCTATTGATTCTGTGCTTTGGTCTGTGTGAATTATATTGGTGTCTGGGGGGGGTTAATAGTTATCCTATTGAATGTTTGAAATCCCATACATGGTTGTTGATAAGATCTGACTAATGTACTTAACTGATGCAGTGTCCATAACGTGTCTCAAGAGTAGGAGTGCCGATATAGGACATGGGCCTTTTAGATAATCGTTTCTCCCATGGGACGGGGTCACGGCCTTGCCGACAGGCACGTCACTGCGAGACCAGGGTTCAAATCCTGCTCGCCGTTTTCCCCCGGGTTCCTGTGGAGGGTACAGCACCCCGTCCGGATTTTGGGGGGTTAAGCATCCAACATGGCTGCTTTGTCTCGTTGTGTGACTCCCTGTCTCCGGGTCTGCTCTGAGTCTGCTGCCGTGAGGCAGGGAATTCACCGCATATTGATGTCACGAGATAGGGGGCACCTGATCCCAGATCAGCTTCTCTGGGTCATGTAGTCTCAAACGCCCACAGCCTCCACATCACGGCACCTTTGAGTCTTGTTCTTGTTCTCAGAATAAGTCTAATTCAACTCTGTCTGCTCCGTGGGATTTGCCAAACTTCTCAACTAGGAACCAATCAGAAGTCCTGTACATACACCTCAGAATGAAGGCAGCCTCCAACAGGGAGATGTGACTACTGCCTCAGGTTAAATCACGAGCCATCGTCTGATGAGGAACATCTAGTTTGCTTCTCAAACACAGCAGATGCCTATTTGTTGTTGAGTGCATTTGAATGTATGTTGTGTGTCACAACACAAGTTATGCGGAACATGAACAGCTTAATTTGTTGAACATTCACCCAATTTCTTGAAAGTTAACCAATGTTTGAGTTAAATAGCCTAGCCAGCTAACAATGTAGACGTCAGCATGTTTGATCAGGATGCTAGTGTAGCTACGTCTCTCTCTGTTAGTTAGTCACAGTGTTTTTAATTTGTCTAATTTCACCAAACTGCATGCAGGCTTAAAGAAACAATCATTCCTTAATTTGCATGGGGCCTAAATGAAACCATGTGGTGGTGTACATGTACAAACCCGATTCCAAAAAAGTTGTACAGTTGTGACACTGTACAATTGTGAATAAAAACAGAATCCAATGATGTGGAAGTTTCAAATTTCAATATTTTATTCAGAATACAACATAGATGACATATCAAATGTTTAAACTGAGAAAGTTTTTCACTTTAAGGGAAAAATAAGTTGGCATCAACACATCTCAAAAAAGTTGGGACAAGGCCATGTTTACCACTGTGTGGCATCCCCTCTTCATTTTATAACAGACTGCAAACGTCTGGGGACTGAGGAGACAAGTTGTTGCTCAAGTTTATGAATAGGAATGTTGTCCCAATCTTGTCTAATACAGGCTTCTAGTTGCTCCACTGTCTTAGGTCTTCTTTGTCGCACCTTCCTCTTTATGATGCACCAACTGTTTTCTATGGGTGAAAGATCTGAACTGCAGGCTGGCCATTTCAGTACCCGGATCCTTCTTCTATGCAGCCATGACATTGTAATTGATGCAGTATGTGGTGTGGCATTGTCATGTTGGAAAATGCAAGGTCTTCCCTGAAAGAGACGACGTCTGGATGGGAGCATATGTTGTTCTAGAACTTGAATATAACTGTCAGCATTGATGGTGCCTTTCCAGATGTGTAGGCTGCCCATGCCACACGCACTCATGCAACCCCATACCATCAGAGATGCAGGCTTCAGAACTGAGCGCTGATAACAACTTGGGTTGTCCTTGTCCTCTTTAGTCCGGATGACATGGCAACCCAGTTTTCCAAAATGAACTTCAAATTTTGATTTGTCTGACCACAGAACACTTTTTCACTTTACCACAGTCCATTTTAAATTATCCTTGGCCCAGAGAAAATGCCTGCACTTCTGGATCCTGTTTAGATATGGCTTCTTTTTTGACCAATACAGTTTTATCCGGCAACGGCGAATGGCACGGTGGATTGTGTTCACCGACAATGTTTTCTGGAAGTATTCCTGAGCCCATGTTGTGATTTCCATTACAGTATCATTCTTGTATGTGATGCAGTGCCGTCTGAGGGCCCGCAGATCACGGGCATCCAGTATGGTTTTCCGTCCTTGGCCCTTACATACAGAGATTGTTCCAGATTCGCTGAATCTTTGAATGATATTATGCACTGTACATGATGATAACTTCAAACTCTTTGCAATTTTTCTCTGAGAAACTCCTTTCTGATATTGCCTCCACTATTTTTCGCCACAGCATTGGGGGAATTGGTGATCCTCTGCCCATCTTGACTTCTGAGAGACACTGCCACCCTGAGAGGGGTGTTGCCAATTGAGATAAGTTGCAAATTGGTCCTCCAGCTGTTCCTTATCTGTACATTTAACTTTTCCGGCCTCTTATTGCTACCTGTCCCTACTTTTTTGGAATGTGTAACTCTCATGAAATCCAAAATGAGCCAATTTTTGGCATGACATTACAAAATGTCTCACTTCCAACATTCGATATGTTATCTATATTCTATTGTGAATTAAATATAAGTTCATGAGATTTGTAAATTATTCCATTCCTTTTTTACTCAGAATTTGTACAGTGTCCCAACTTTTTTGGAATCGGGTTTGTATGTTGTGGAGGTTCTGCATGTGTGTCATGTATGTTGTGGAGGTTATGTATGTGTGTCATGTATGTTGTACTGGTTCTGCCTGTGTGTCATGTATGTTGTGCAGGTTCTGCATGTGTGTTATGTATGTTGCACTGGTTCTGCCTGTGTGTCATGTATGTTGCACTGGTTCTGCCTGTGTGTCATGTATGTTGCACTGGTTCTGTATGTGTGTCATGTATGTTGCACTGGTTCTGTATGTGTGTCATGTATGTTGCACTGGTTCTGCATGTGTGTCATGTATGTTGCACTGGTTCTGCATGTGTGTCATGTATGTTGCACTGGTTCTGTATGTGTGTCATGTATGTTGCACTGGTTCTGCCTGTGTGTCATGTATGTTGCACTGGTTCTGCCTGTGTGTCATGTATGTTGCACTGGTTCTGCCTGTGTGTCATGTATGTTGCACTGGTTCTGCCTGTGTGTCATGTATGTTGCACTGGTTCTGCCTGTGTGTCATGTATGTTGCACTGGTTCTGCCTGTATGTCATGTATGTTGCACTGGTTCTGTATGTGTGTCATGTATGTTGCACTGGTTCTGCATGTGTGTCATGTATGTTGCACTGGTTCTGTATGGGTGTCATGTATGTTGCACTGGTTCTGCATGTATGTTGTAGTTGTTGTTTACAACATTCAGCTCTATGTACATATAAGTAAATACTGTATATATGGCGCAGCCTAGAAATGCAGCTTACCATGCACTGCAATCATATCGTCAAGATACAAGCCACACCCTGTGCTCTGCAGTAAGATATCCAATTTAATTGGACGCGTTCTCAAATGTCAGCATCTGCCCTGATCCCATGGCTTCAGCGTCGGATGCATTTCAATCAGGTGTAGACCGCACCGAAGTGTCTGCAGGAGGACATGAAATACTAAACGTTACACAAATGTTAATTTGTCTAGTTTGGCTAAATGACTAACGTGACATTGTCATTGCCAATCCATTAATCCTCTCACTGAGACTGAGTGGCAGTTATGTTTTCTGTATCGTTTGCTACCAAACGCGCAGTCAAATGGATAAAGGCATGATTATCGTGTTTCTCTTTAGTGAGAATGTAGGCCGACTAGTGGCAAGTGTTCTTGAAGTATCTGCAGTTAGTAAGTGTTACAACAGTGTTCTTGAAGTATCTGCAGTTAGTAAGTGTTACAACAGTGTTCTTGAAGTATCTGCAGTTAGTAAGTGTTACAACAGGGTCTTGAGGTATCTACAGTTAGTAAGTGTTACAACAGTGTTCTTGAAGTATCTGCAGTTAGTAAGTGTTACAACAGTGTTCTTGAAGTATCTGCAGTTAGTAAGTGTTACAACAGGGTCTTGAGGTATCTACAGTTAATAAGTGTTACAACAGTGTTCTTGAAGTATCTGCAGTTAGTAAGTGTTACAACAGTGTTCTTGAAGTATCTGCAGTTTATAAGTGTTACAACAGTGTTCTTGAAGTATCTGCAGTTAGTAAGTGTAACAACAGTTTTTTTGAAGTAATTGCAGTTATTAAGTGTTACAACAGTGTTCTTGAAGTATCTGCAGTTAGTAAGTGTTACAACAGTGTTCTTGAAGTATCTGCAGTTAGTAAGTGTAACAACAGTTTTTTGGAAGTAATTGCAGTTAGTAAGTGTTACAACAGGGTCTTGAGGTATCTACAGTTAGTAAGTGGTACAACAGTGTTCTTGAAGTATCTACATTTAGTTCGTGTTACACCAGTGTTCCTGTTGTATCTGCAGTTAGTAAGTGTTACAACAGTGTTCTTGATGTAACTACAGTTAGTGTTACAATGGCGTACTTGAAGTATTTACAGTAATTAAATGTTACAACAGTGTTATTCAAGTATCTACAGTAATTCAATGCTACAACGGTGTTATTCAAGTATCTAAAGTAATGGTTACAACAGTGTACTTGAAGTATCTACAATAAATATGTGTAACCTTCAAATCAACGTCTACAGAGAGAAGTGCTGTAGTGAGCATGGTGTTACAACGTTCTGGTCCAGGAGGGCAAGGATGAACTCTGTACTGCTGATTGTGTAGTACAGAAACCAGATCACTAACATCTATGGCAAAATGCTTGGCTCCTCACAGGGACAGTGTTCTCATCACTGCATGTTACAATAATTAAGTGTGTCACTTCTTCAAACTGATTCTGCAAGACATTTTTTCTTTTAAATTACCAATTGACGTTGGGTGTTTTTCATCTCTCAAATGTCCCAGCCTGCATAAGACAGAAATACGACAGGCAAATGTGGTCTTAATGTCTAGTGGCAGAAGGGCCAGATTTCAGCATGGTGGCTCTCCTCACAAGTGAGTGAATCCGCTAATGTTTCGGTGAATCTCTGAGAGCAGGACACACAAGAGCTTAATAGATCATGTGGGGGAAAAAGTAAGAGACAACAATGTATAAATCAGCACAGCAAAAGAATGTAGTTCATGAGCTAGAAAACAAATGTCTAATGACAATCAATAGCTTACTGTAGATGCAGGGCGCTCTGCAATAAATCCAACTCTGACTGTTGTCACAGATAATGTGGTGTTTCTTATTTTGTCAGTTTACAAAATTAGTATGTCCTGCCTCAATTATTATATTAACTTTAAACTATTCCTAAAGACTGTTTTTATCTAAAGTTCAACTGATCAGTAGAAAAGCTCCCTGTACCAAAAATACATGCTTTTAGGGATAATGCCATTTGCTCCTGCTAATTTGCAATAATTTGGCATTAGCTAGCAAACAAACTTACTTAGGTTGTCATTTTACAGGTCGTAAATACAGTGGGGAGAACAAGTATTTGATACATTGCCGATTTTGCAGGTTTTCCTACTTACAAAGCATGTACAAGTCAGTAATTCTTCAACTGTGAGTGACGGAATCTAAAACAAAAATCCAGAAAATCACATTGTATGATTTTTAAATAATTAATTTGCATTTTATTGCATGACATAAGTATTTGATCACCTACCAACCAGTAAGAATTCCAGCTCTCACAGACCTGTTAGTTTTTCTTTAAGAAGCCCTCCTGTTCTCCACTCATTACCTGTTTTAACTGCACCTGTTTGAACTCGTTACCTGTATAAAAGACACCTGTCCACACACTCAATCAAACAGACTCCAACCTCTCCACAATGGCCAAGACCAGGGAGCTGTGTAAGGACATCAGGGATAAAATTGTAGACCTGCACAAGGCTGGGAGGGCTACAAGACAATAGGCAAGCAGCTCGGTGAGAAGGCAACAACTGTTGGCGCAATTATTAGAAAATGGAAGAAGTTCAAGATGACGGTCAATCTCCCTCGGTCTGGGGCTCCATGCAAGATCTCACCTTGTGGTCTTGAGGAAGGTGAGGGATCAGCCCAGAACTACACGGCAGGACCTGGTCAATGACCTGAAGAGAGCTGGGACCACGGTCTCAAAGAAAACCATTAGTAACACACTACGCCGTCATGGATTAAAATCCTGCAGCGCACGCAAGGTCCCTCTGCTCAAGCCAGCGCATGTCCAGGCCCGTCTGAAGTTTGCTGATGACAATCTGGATGATCCAGTGGAGGAATGGGAGAAGATCATGTGGTCTGATGAGACAAAAATAGAGCTTTTTGCTCTAAACTCCACTCGCCATGTTTGGAGGAAGAAGAAGAATGAGTACAACCCCAAGAACACCATCCCAACCGTGAAGCATGGAGGTGGAAACATCATTCTTTGGGGATGCTTTTCTGCAAAGGGGACAGGACGACTGCACCGTATTGAGGGGAGGATGGATGGGGCCATGTATTGCGAGATCTTGGCCAACAACCTCCTTCCCTCAGTAAGAGCATTGAAGATGGGTCGTGGCTGTGTCTTCCAGCATGACAACGACCCAAAACACACAGCCAGGGCAACTAAGGAGTGGCTCCATAAGTCTCCAGTCTCCAGACCTGAATCCAATAGTAAATCTTTGGAGGGAGCTGAAAGTCCGTATTGCCCAGTGACAGCCTCGAAATCTGAAGGATCTGGAGAAGGTCTATATAGAGTAGTGGGCCAAAATCCCTGCAACAGTGTATACAAACCTGGTCAAGAACTACAGGAAACGTATGATCTCTGTAATTGCAAACAAAGGTTTCTGTACCAAATATTGAGTTCTGCTTTTCTGATGTATCAAATACTTATGTCATGCAATAAAATGCAAATTAATTACTTAAAAATCATACAATGTGATGTTCTGTATTTCTGTTTTAGATTCCGTCACTCACAGTTGAAGATTACCTAGGATAAAAATTACAGACTTGTACATGCTTTGTAAGTGGGAAAACCTGCAAAATCGGCAGTGTATCAAATACTTGTTCTCCCCACTGTAAATAGATATATTAGCATTTAGCAGGTACTGTTATCCAGAGAAAGAGAAGAAAATTACTGTCCAGCTCAAGGCCAGAATGTTACATTTCTCCCATGTCCTCCACCACTGTCATACAGCAGGTATGAAGAAACTGAATGGCCAGAAACTGAATGTTTGTCTTTACATAGTCAATATGTAAAATCCGCTCCTCCCAGGGGCTGTGAATGACACAGTTGTTAAGACGACTAATGCAAGGAAAGTTAAGACAGCTGAAACCGGAGAAGTTCAAACAGCTAATATATGATGAGTTAAGATGGCGAATAAAGGATAAAGACAACTAATGCAGGATGAGTTTAGACAACTAATGCAGGATGAGTTTAGACAACTAATGCAGGATGAGTTTAGACAACTAATGCAGGATGAGTTAAGACAACTAATGCTGGATGAGTTAGGACAACTAATGCTGGATGAGTTAAGACAATGAATACAAGACGAATTCAGGCGTTATGTTGTGAACCACTTGCCTGAGTTATTTTCTTGAATGGTAAAAATGTGGACATTACAATGGACATTATTTCTGGTGTTAGATGGTGTTGTTATATAAATGGAAATGAATTTCCATACAAATGGACAATAAAGTGTATGTCATTTTGTATTGTAACACTGGGAACTGCAGATTGCGGCGTTATATGTATCCGCCGCAACGACCACAGAGCAGCTGTTTATCAGATGAAATACAGCCTCCACAACAAAGCTAATATGTGTGTTTGATGGTGCCGTAATGATAGGAATAAGTCATTGTTGAACTGAAGTAGCGATAGAGGTAGCAGCAGCTGTTTATGGAAGGAAAACAACAGTCAGTCAGCCAAAACAAAGCTACAACACCATGCAGCTACAACACGCCACTTACCCTGTGGCTAATGAACACTTGGCTCTTAGGAAGACGAAGGAACAGTTCAGCACACTAGCTGTTCCTGTAGTCTTATGGTCTTTGTGCCATGTTATTTATGTCTTTATATAACGCTACTGCTACTTCTGAGTTCCTTCGTACCAGAAGCATCTACATAAAAACAGTATCTGGGCGTTAAACTGGCTCTGGGGAAGAAGACACAGGCCCTTTAAGACAGGATAGTCTGCTTTTATGACCGAGCACTTGTTTCCTCAGATTCAATCGATAGCTGCAACAGATCAAATCGGTGTGTGTGGTTTGTCTGTGTGTGTCTGTCTGTGTACGCCTTTTGTGTGTGTGTTTATGTGTCTTGCTCTTTCTTCTTGTTCTTTTTTTAACGGTTGCCCATAAATCGTGTAAACTAGCCGTGAAGGAGTCTGGGGGTGGTGGGGGAGGGAGGGAGGAGCGGTGAAGTGGAAGAGAAGGCGAGGATGAGGGAAGCACATGATGAATGCTAGTTCAACATTTACACTCTATTCTCTCCGGCCCTTCATCACACACACACACATACACACACACTATTCTCTCATCACTGGAATAGAGAAGTGAGGAGGAGAGGAGGGGAGATGGGAGGGGAGGGAGGTTGTTATAGCCACAACTCTCTCTTCTCTCCAGTACGCCCCTGTTTATAGGCTACACACACATAAGTACATGCGCACACACACACACACAGAGAGAGAGACATTACCTTTGCCCTTATCTGGGGTGCGTGTGGTATAACTGCTGAAACAGCAGTCTCCTGTGAGGTACACGCTGTGTTAAAGCCTAAGGAGCAAGTCTCCACGGAGCTCTAGGGCCGTGTCCCCAATAGGGCCCTATTCCCTTCACATGTTTTGTCCTGGGCCCTATGGGGACATGTAGGGGACAGGGAGGTGCCTGGGACACGCCCTAATGACTGTTTCCCAGCTGCCCCCCCCCCCCCCCCCCCCCCCCCACACACACATTTGTCACAGCACTATTTCAGCACCTTATCGACATGTAACCAGGAACTTTGCAGCTTGAATGGCTCAGTTCATACAGTATCATGCTTCCTACATCAAGCTGCTGGGTCTGATTGTGCTTTAGGGAGCAGTATGAGGAAATATGAAAACGTATTCATTCGCAAACTAAGTCAGTCTGAGTAAAATCCTTTTTGAAATGACTCAAATATAAGATTGAAATTGAGAATAACCGAGCCACGGATGGACAGACCAGATGAAGGACCGGCAGATTGAGACATGGTTAGGTGTCCTGTATTTGAACCGGCAGACTTATACATGGTTAGGGTTAGGCGTCCTGTATTTGAACCGGCAGACTGAGACATGGTTAGGGTTAGGCGTCCTGTATTTGAACCGGCAGACTGAGACATGGTTAGGGTTAGGTGTCCTGTATTTGAACCGGCAGACTGAGACATGGTTAGGGTTAGGTGTCCTGTATTTGAACCGGCAGACTGAGACATGGTTAGGGTTAGGTGTCCTGTATTTGAACCGGCAGACTGATACATGGTTAGGGTTAGGTGTCCTGTATTTGAACCGGCAGACTGAGACATGGTTAGGGTTAGGCGTCCTGTATTTGAACCGGCAGACTGAGACATGGTTAGGTGTCCTGTATTTAAACCGGCAGACTGAGACATGGTTAGGGTTAGGCGTCCTGTATTTGAACCGGCAGACTGAGACATGGTTAGGGTTAGGCGTCCTGTATTTGAACCGGCAGACTGAGACATGGTTAGGGTTAGGCGTTCTGTATTTGGGTGAATCTTTATGTCAAAGGCTGCAGTTCAGGGACGTTCATAAGGGAGGGTTTAATATGGAAATGTGTTTCGGACTGTGGCTACCTGGTTCTGATGGTGTTGAAGTTGTTTGGTACCTGGTTCTGCATACCACAAAGTCTGCCCAAGCCCTCTGAGCTCCTGCCATGACCGGTGACCTCCTGCCAGAACCTATGACCTTGCTAACTAAGGAGTTTTACGACAAAGGCCTGCTCCTTGTGGCAGTCTAGAATGAACATCTCTTTGTCCTCCGCCCCCACCAAAACAACAACAAACTCAACATCAGATCGGAGCACACATCATAGTTGAAATGACCCAATCTAACTGATGTGTTGTGCTCTGCTAGTCGCTAGTGTGTTGTTTGTAGAAACGTGCAGGCATGTAAGAACCAGAACCATGGAGAACATGGGAACCCGCTGGATCACATCATGTAGAACCCACCACAGGTTGTCGTATGCTGGGTTCCAACATTGCTCTGACACACACCAACACACACACACCAACACACACACACCTACACCCCATCTCTGATTCCATTCCCGGTGCCTCGTCCCTCAGGAATGCTGTGCTCTTCTGCCAGTGGGGCCAAGGTCTAGAAACAAGGTTTAACGTGTTCTAAAAAAGACACATTCATGTGTTTTGTCTTCATTAATTTAATCCCTTCAGTGGAGCCTCCCCGCTACAGTCAGTCATTCATTAATTTATTTGTCCTTCATCAAGACGTCATTTGCATCCTGACTGGCTCACAGCATTGCTTTAATGAGCGGGATGCCTGGAAAAAACAAGACAGAACTCACTAACAGAGAGCTTTTTCTGTGTTTTTTTCATTTTTTCTTGGGGAGGGTTAAAGAGTCAAAGTGAATGTTTTCCTCTGTTTCGGTGACATCCAGACAGTATGTTAACTGTGTGACTGTATTTGTCACATTCTACCAGGGATCTTGTGATGCCTCAACAAAACCACAATGAACAGTTATTCCAGGCTGTGAGTGAGTAGCTTGTCTGTACGTCCAGCTCCCGCTGCTGGAGAGGATCCTGGGGCCTGTTTCAGTATCTATCTCCTGGGCTGGCCGACGGACTGTTGGGGCTGTGAAAAGGGCCTGCCGGTGGAAGGCCTGATGTTGCTGTTTGTTTGATTGTGCTGCTGAGAGAGATAGAGGGTGAGTCAGACAGAGAGAGAGAGATGGGGTAGGGTGGGGAGAGAAAAGAGGGAGAGAGAGAGATGGCAAAGAGAGCAAGGGAGACAGATTGATTTGTGTGTTTATGTCTGAGGACAGCAGAGAGGGAGGGAGGGAGCGAAAGAAAGAGAGAGTGAGAGAAGTGTATGACTGGCAATGGTTTATCTCAGTCGTCCCACTTCCAGCGTTCGATGCCAGGATGTAACAATGTTTGAAAAATGAAGAAGGGAAAAATATCTCCTATTGGTTTCACTTTGAATTGTGAGGCGAGCGTCAGAGTTAGATAAGAGGTGATTTGAGCTGTCTAACTCTCCAGATGGATAGAAAGCAAAATGCACACAATTACACGCACACACACATACACACACACACATAGTGTCTCAATTGTGTTGGAATTGAGCTGTGGAGGCTTCAAATGGTGTTCGTAGTAAAGTGTCTTTCAGTTACTCTGCATGTATCTAGTGTTGCAATGCCTAAACTGTCTGTCTGCCCCTCTCACCTGTCTGTCTGCCTCTTTTACCTGTCTGACTGTCACTGTTCATTTTATTTTAAAGACATAACCCTAATCTGGAGCCATGCTTTAACTGTGATTGTGTAACTGAAACCGGGATAGTTTCCGTTTTTATTTCAACAAGCCCCATAGTCATTTTATCCTGACCTCTAACCCCACTCTGACCTCACCGCCGGCCTGGTTTCAGCAGCAGTGTGGATCGTGTCCAGCAGCTGAGGAGAGAGTACCAGCTGGCCCGGAGAGATGGAGCAGCACCACCCTACCATGAGATAGACCCCCGACGCAGAGGCCCAGAGTACGACCAGCACCGGGTTAGTGGCACCATACCAGATCTACCCTACCACACCACAACCATACCAGATCTACCCTACCACACCACAACCATACCAGATCTACCCTACCACACCACAACCATACCAGATCTACCCTACCGCACCACAACCATACCAGATCTACCCTACCGCACCACAACCATACCAGATCTACCCTACCGCACCACAACCATACCAGATCTACCCTACCACACCACAACCATACCAGATCTACCCTACCACACCACAACCATACCAGATCTACCCTACCACACCACAACCATACCAGATCTACCCTACCACACCACAACCATACCAGATCTACCCTACCACACCACAACCATACCAGATCTACCCTACCACACCACAACCATACCCGATCTACCCTACCACACCACAACCATACCCGATCTACCCTACCACACCACAACCATACCAGATCTACCCTACCACACCACAACCATACCAGATCTACCCTACCACACCACAACCATACCAGATCTACCCTACCACACCACAACCATACCAGATCTACCCTACCACACCACCACCATACCAGATCTACCCTACCGCACCACCACCATACCAGATCACAAAATCACACAACCACACCTTAACATAACATCACACTACCCTACCACACCACAACCATACCAGATCTACCCTACCACACCACAACCATACCAGATCTACCCTACCACACCACCACCATACCAGATCTACCCTACCACACCACAACCCTACCGGATCATAACATCACACAACCACACCTTAACACAACATCACACTACCCTACCACACCACAACCATACCGGATCTACCCTACCACACCACAAACATCGCACAACCACAACACCATACCCATCACACAACCGCTACCATTCTACACAACCACCATCACAATGCACAATCGCGACACAACGGGTTAGTGCTGGTCGTACTCAACCCTGTAAAATCCCAACCTTGGTACCCTTTTACAACCATACCGCATTCATAACACAACCAAACATCAACCATACCGCATTCATAACACAACCAAACATCAACCATACCGCATTCATAACACAACCAAACATCAACCATACCGCATTCATAACACAACCAAACATCAACCATACCGCATTCATAACACAACCAAACATCAACCATACCGCATTCATAACACAACCAAACATCAACCATACCGCATTCATAACACAACCAAACATCAACCATACCGCATTCATAACACAACCAAACATCAACCATACCCTACTCAGTCCATGACAACGCTCTATTGTCCTGACCTCGGCTTTGCTCATCACTGTTAATCAGTCCTTTATTTAACTAGCTTTTTCCACTCTTTAAAGTATTTCTGGTTATTTAATTGTATGCTTCCGTTAAAGTCCGTTTGATGTATGGTGTGTCAGACCACACCATTAATTCACCTAAAGTGTTTGTGCTGACTTGACAGCCCTGGCTCCAGCCGCCACACTGTCAGAACAACGGAGCCAGCAGCCAAACACGCCGGCACGCTTCACGCAGCCAAACACATACTATCTCTATGACTCCCTGTCTCCTCCAAACACACACACACGTGGTGGAGTGGAGGTCGATTCCAACACATCGTTGTGATGAGCTCTGTAAGCCTGTATATATTACAACCACACACTCTTGTTTATATAAACCTTTTTCTGTCGGGCCTGGTGATGAACCCTTCTGTGCGTGCTTCTAGAGTGACTGGTGGTTCTCAGTCATGAGATCTAAACATCTAACAAGGGCCTGCAATTGAATGTCCTTGTTGTCTTCCAGACGGTGTCCTTGATTAGCCGCTGTCCTTCGTTCATTTGTATCACAATGTTCCGGCTTGTTTCATTGAAGGCTGTGTGATCAAAGGCTTGGTTTGTCCTGTCACAAGATTCAACCGAGAGTGATTCACTTTAGATTTCCAGGCTACACTATATGCCTGATGAAGTTAATTTCCCAACATTGTACTGAGCTCAGTGTCCTCTTGTTTGTCTTAGCATCCTGAGTGTTTTATCTGCTGCAGTAGCTACAGGATGTCCTGCTGTAGCCCTCTGTCTCATTGGACCGGCAGATAGCATCCAATATCCCTGATAAAGATAGTTGTATGGCATTGTATTAGTTCACCTTGATCATATCCTGTTTTTGTGGGTCAGAGATACAGCGCATCAGGATGTCCTGGTTAGCTCTCTTAGTGGACAGGGATGGTAATGGTCTCGAATAACCCTGCAATGCCAATGTCTCCTCCCAGTAGACCCTATTTTGTCCTCATTGTATTCAGAAATAGAACCAGATATTCACACCTTTATTTTATATTGAGTCAGAGCAAGATGTTTCCACAGATGGTTACTTGAATGTACACGTCAATGTTACAATGATCAACCGGATACAAAACACTCCTTACAAAACAAAAACAAAAATTTCAGTTGTCCTTCTTTCAGGAATGGCAGAATTTGATTGGAGTTTTTGGAGATTACTCCACAAGTAAAGTTTGAAAGAAATGTAAATGCAAAAATAGGCATGTATTTTTAACTGGGAACTTGTTTCGTAGATTGACCAACAATGTTTGTTATGGTAACAGGTTTGTAATCCTCTTCCTGATGTAACTCACTAATATACTGTTTTTGCACTGATTTCACTTCTGGTTCTTAATTTCCTTAATTTTCAAAATGGTGTAGTAATGTGTGCTCTGGTGACTTGGAATGAAAGAATAATACTTTTCATAACCTTTTAAAACACACACATCTGTCTATATTGTCATGTCAAAGTATATATTTAAATTTCATTTTCCCCCAGAAAACATCCAGTTAAAGTAATTTCTTTGAAATAGAAATACAATCTTTCCCAGGTTTTTTCCCTTACATATGTGGTAGTTTGTTTAAGCAATTTTTCAAATATGTAACTACTGCTTATATTAACTTTGGTGACATTGTGTAGATATATTTCCTACCTACCTAGCCAGCCAGTGATGTATGCATGAACCTAGCTAGCCAGTGATGTATGCATGAACCTAGCTAGCCAGTGATGTATGCATGAACCTAGCTAGCCAGTGATGTATGCATGATCCTAGCTAGCCAGTGATGTATGCATGAACCTAGCTAGCCAGTGATGAATGAATGATCCTAGCTAGCCAGTGATGTATGCATGAACCTAGCTAGCCAGTGATGTATGCATGAACCTAGCTAGCCAGTGATGTATGCATGAACCTAGCTAGCCAGTGATGAATGAATGAACCTAGCTAGCCAGTGATGTATGCATGAACCTAGCTAGCCAGTGATAAGTGAATGAACCTAGCTAGCCTGTGATAAATGAATGAACCTAGCTAGCCAGTGATGCATGAATGAACCTAGCTAGCCAGTTATAAATGAATTAACCTAGCTAGCCGGTGATGAATGAATTAACCTAGCTTACAGATTTTCTTTAACAAATTCTACATGTTGTCTGCTTAATGTCAAAATGGTCATACATTCAGATTGACGTATATAATATGAGTATGCATTTGTTCTCTAATCAGTTTTAAAATCCCAAAGAACGGTGCTGTTTCCATCATTGGTGTGGAATCAATAGTTATTGATGGCTCTCAAATACTAATGAAAATAGTTTGTTTACGAAGCATAGAACAATTAAGACAATGCATAGTTCTGGGCAAATAATGATTAGATTAAAGAAAGGTACAAAGACTGAAGATTGAATTAAACAAACTCCCAACTCCAAAACAGCAATCCCCAAAGCTAACGAGCAGTCTCGTTAAGGAAGATGCATTTA
The DNA here is from genome assembly GCF_011004845.1 of Esox lucius. Lineage (NCBI taxonomy): Eukaryota > Metazoa > Chordata > Actinopteri > Esociformes > Esocidae > Esox > Esox lucius. Next base: position 42,188,706 of record NC_047588.1, read on the forward strand.
TTAATTAACTCAGGTGATTATTTATCTGTTTATTCAGCAACAACAAGATAGAGAGGTTGAATCCCTAATCACATCCTTTCTAGTGCAATTCGTTTTTGCCTAGTGTGTAGGGTGCCATTACCTAGGGTTTAGGGTGCCATTACCTAGGGTGTAGGGTGCCATTACCTAGGGTATAGGGTGCCATTACCTAGGGTGTAGGGTGCCATTGGGAAACCCTACACCCTAGGTAATTTCTACATATCGTAGAAATTTTCTACGATATGTTGTGGTTTTCTCCCATTAGTAATGTTTAGCCTGAAAACAATTACGAAGGAAGAAGTGTGTGCGCTCTAGTGCGTGTGCACAACACACACACACACATTACAAGGAACACACAAACAACACACATGTGTCATGGCTGTTTCTTTGCATCGCCTGCATTTCTCATAGTTATAAATCCTGCGTCCTTCACACGGGGTCAATAGAGCTGCCCTGTGTGTCTGGGTTGTTGTAGGCATGTGCTGTTATAGTGTGTTTCTGGTGTTCCACTCATTTCCTTCCATACCAATGAAGGTCGGAAACAAGAGTACGATTCGGGAGAAGGTGGAGCTAATGTGCATCCTGTACCTCCTCTAATAGGAACGCGTCCTGTACCTCCTCTAATGGGAACGCGTCCTGTACCTCCTCTAATGGACACGCGTCCTGTACCTCCTCTAATGGGAACGCGTCCTGTACCTCCTCTAATGGACACGCGTCCTGTACCTCCTCTAATAGGAACGCGTCCTGTACCTCCTCTAATGGACACGCGTCCTGTACCTCCTCTAATGGACACGCGTCCTGTACCTCCTCTAATGGACACGCGTCCTGTACCTCCTCTAATGGACACGCGTCCTGTACCTCCTCTAATGGACACGCGTCCTGTACCTCCTCTAATGGGAACGCGTCCTGTACCTCCTCTAATGGACACGTGTCCTGTACCTCCTCTAATGGACACGCGTCCTGTACCTCCTCTAATGGACACGCGTCCTGTACCTCCTCTAATGGACACGCGTCCTGTACCTCCTCTAATGGACACGTGTCCTGTACCTCCTCTAATGGACACGCGTCCTGTACCTCCTCTAATGGACACGCGTCCTGTACTTCCTCTAATGGACACGCGTCCTGTACCTCCTCTAATGGACACGCGTCCTGTACCTCCTCTAATGGACACGCGTCCTGTACCTCCTCTAATGGACACGCGTCCTGTACCTCCTCTAATGGACACGCGTCCTGTACCTCCTCTAATGGACACGCGTCCTGTACCTCCTCTAATGGACACGCGTCCTGTACCTCCTCTAATGGACACGTGTCCTGTACCTCCTCTAATGGGAACGCGTCCTGTACCTCCTCTAATGGACACGCGTCCTGTACCTCCTCTAATGGACACGCGTCCTGTACCTCCTCTAATGGACACGTGTCCTGTACCTCCTCTAATGGACACGCGTCCTGTACCTCCTCTAATGGACACGCGTCCTGTACCTCCTCTAATGGACACGCGTCCTGTACCTCCTCTAATGGACACGCGTCCTGTACCTCCTCTAATGGACACGTGTCCTGTACCTCCTCTAATGGACACGCGTCCTGTACCTCCTCTAATGGACACGCGTCCTGTACCTCCTCTAATGGACACGCGTCCTGTACCTGACTCCTCTCCCTATCTCAGCCCAGACATTCCCTAACAAGGCTCTCATTATGTTGACCGTGCGTGCGTGCGTGCATGCATGTATCCCTGTTATATTGTGCTGGTAGCTGACCCGTGAACAGAGTTCAGCTCTATTACCTCAGTGTTTTTCTTCGGTGTGTTTGAAGGCCTTGAGTTGTCTGACGTCTCAGTGCTTCTCTCCAGCCTCTCCACTGAATAAAACAAACGGATCAACTGTGGTCTCTCTCTAAGCTGATTGGTTTAATGTTGGGAGACACGACACACGTTCTGAGTGCAGGTTTCTAGAATGATAAGTATCCACATGAAACAGTTACCAGACACTAGGACAACACTATGACATCACCAAGCATCTGACCCCTGACCTGTATATTGACCGGTATGATCATAGGTCATCTGAATGTGTCAACATTGGAGGTAAAGAGACACACAAACACAACACATCTACACGCAGACCCAACACAACTACACGCACACACAACACACCTACACACACGCACACACAACACACCTACACACACACACGCACACACAACACACCTACACACGCGCGCACAACACACCTACACACACGCGCGCACAACACACCTACACACACACGCACACACAACACACCTACACACACGCGCACACACAACACACCTACACACACGCACACACAACACACCTACACACACAACACACCTACACACTCACACAGACACACAGAGACGTTGGGAGACAATGCCTCTACCAGTGTCATTTCAGGGGCTGTTACGTATACAACAGGAGTTTCTCAGGGTTCTTACTTACACAATGTATTGAAAAGAGAGGGAGAGAGATTGTATCCCTAGATGGGCTTAAATACACCAAGGTCCAAGTGTGTGTGTACTGGTTTACAAACCTTGTGGGGACCAAACAAGGAAGGGATGTTAACAACCAGTAAATGTAGAGGCCTGTTTCTACAAGGTCAATTCAGAAGTGCTTGTATCTGCGTCACGTGGGGAAAACCACTGTTGACAACACGCGCGATTATGTTAATAACACATTAACAGACACAAGTACATAAATGGAGCAGCCGTGGAATGTCCCTTTAATAAATGCAGGGCTAATTAATTCCAGCGTCGAGGCGAGCAAAGGAATGTTTTCTCTTCATCTTGTCACTTCAGTGGATGGACGCTGTGGGAATGACACCCTTCGAGGCGTCTATATGGCGGATCAGGAAACATGCAGATCATGTGACTGTGTTTAGGGGCACTAACTCTGTTATGCCAGGAATGTTTTGGCTGGATCCATTTGGACACACTAATTCAGCAAGTTGGAATAAAGTTGCTTTACAATTGAATGTCTATACATATTATATATATATATATATATATATATATATATATATATATAGTGGATATAAAAAGTCTACACACACCTGAAACTGAAATCTTTGAGGGGGAAAAATAAAAAACTCAGAATAACCTGGTTGCACACCCTTAAACTAATACTTTTTGAAGCACCTTTTGATTTTATTACAGCACTCAGTCTTTTTGGGTAGGAGTCAATTAGCATGGCACATCTTGACGTGGCAATATTTGCCTAGTCTTCTTTGCAAAGGTGCTCCAAATCTGTCAGATTGCGAGGACATCTCCTGTGTACAGACCTCTTCAGACCACCCCACAGATGTTCAATTGGATTCAGGTCTGGGCTCTGGCTGGGCCATTCGAAAATGTTAATCATCTTCTGGTGAAGCCATGCTTTTGTGGATTTGGATGTGTGCTTTAGGTCATTGTCGTGCTGAAAGGTGAACTTCATCTTCAGCTTTCTAATGGACACCTGAAGGTTTTGTGCCAAAATTGCCTGGTATTTGGAACTGTTCATAATTCCCTCCACCCTGACTAAGGCCCCGGTTCCAGCTGAAGAAAAACAGCCCCAAAGCATGATGCTGCCACCACCATGCTTCACTGTGGGTATGGTGTTCTTTGGGTGATGTGCAGTGTTGTTTTTGCGCCTTTTGGAATTATGGGCAAAAAGTTCAACCTTGGTTTCATCAGACCATAACACATTTTCCCACATGTTTTTGGGAGACTTGATGTTTGTTTTTACAAACTTCTGCCAAGCTTGGATGTTTTTCTTTTCTGTAAGAAAAGACTTGTGTCTTGCCACCTTACCCCATTGCCCATTCATATGAAGAATACTGGAGATTGTTGTCACATGTAGCACACAGCCAGTACTTGCCAGAAATTCCTGCAGTTCCTTTCATGTTGCTGTAGTTCTCATGGAAGCCTCCCTGACCAGTTCTCTTTTCGTCTTTTATGAATTTTGGTAGGACTTCCAGTTCTTGGTAATGTCTCTGTTGTGTCATATTTTCTCCACTTGATGATGACTGTATTCACTGTGTTCTATGGTATATCTAATGCTTTGGAAATTATTTTGTACCCTTCTCCTGACTGATATCTTTCAACAGTGAGATCCCTCTGATGCTTTGGAAGCTCTCTGCGGACCATGGCTTTTGCTGAGATGCAACTAAGAAAATGCTGTACTTTATTTGTGATTAATCAGAGTCACTTTAAATGATGGCAGGTGTGTAATGACTTCTATTTAACATAAGTTTGAATGTGATCTGAACACAGCCACATCCCCAGTTATAAGAGGGTGTGCACACTTATGCAACAAGGTTATTGTTATTGTTTTTATTTTTCATTTCCCCCCCTCAAAGATTTCAGTTTGTTTTTCAATTGAATTGTTCACATTATAAGTCACTTTAAAAGATCTTTGTCTCGTTCTTTTACATCACGAAAACCTGGCAGGGTTTGTGTATACAGGGGTGTGTAGACTTTTTATATCCACTGGGTATATTTAAATATTTGTGTTTGAATTATGAATTAAGGTTGTCCAGTACTGTTTTGGTCACTTTTCCTCTGTTTTATTATTCCTGGTGATTACTCTAGTTAATGATCATCTGATTGGAATAGGAGTTTAGCAGGCAGTCTGTCTTTCAGTCTGATTAGCAGTCTGTCTTTCAGTCTGGTTAGCAGATTGTAATATATTGTCTATTTTCTTTATTGTGTTATTAAATGCTTCTAGTCCGGGGATGGTGATCCTGGTAGTTTTTCATTTTAGTCTGCCTGCAGAACCTTTTACACGGAGCCAGCAGAGGAAGGATTCCAGGACTCCCAGGCTGTCGTGAGAAACAAGGTTTAAGGCTCCCAGAGCCCCAGTCCTGTCTGTCATCCCTTGTCCTGTCACAGGATCTAGCACCGCTTCCTCTGGCCTAGCCCTGGTCCCACAAACCTAGCCTGGTTACCTGATCTGATCGCGCTGTCCTTCACTCTCCCCGGTACACAGTTCTTGCAACATTTTTCCCGGAGACCAGGCATTATGACACGGTCCAGTTCCCGTTCATGTCAGGACCATGTCTCCACCCCCGCATGGGGAATGCCAGGGCACGTAATGCCCTCATACAATGGAGCGAAAACCCCCAAATGTATTCCCATAACCTGTCATACTTTTTTAATCATCAGCCAAAAGCACAATAAGAATTTCCACCACTTTCAAAGGCAAAGTATTATTTTTCTTCCGTTTCCAGCCTCAGAGACAGTTGAAGGCTGGTCATAGAGTCACTGGTCTGGTTCCAGATCCTTTTCTGAACGTCTGTGGTCGGTAAAGGAAAGATTTGCACCCAAACATTAGCTGTCAAACCTTGATCCTTCCTCCGTTTTAAAACCAAAATGTCGTGTGCTTTTGTTGGTTCCTCAATGACCTCAGAATGTGTCCACCACAAATGAACTGGTCTTTTCTCAATGTTGTTAATTGTCCTCTCCTCCTTCTGACCTTCTCTTCCAATGGTTTTTGAAGAGGCAAGGACAGAGGACGTGGGTAGTTTGTAATCGAGAGAAGACCATTTTTGTTGATGACACTGGAGTGGCCGGGTCATTTGCTACAGTAAGCTAGCCAAAAATGCCCGTTAGTAAAGAGCCTAATGTCCTCTAGCATTATGAAAATGCACTTACTATAGCTGATGCCGCCACTGGAATCTGGGTGGGAGTTAGCCAGTCATTCCACCAGTGTTAGTTTCATAATTTCACAGGATGTGTTGTTAGGAGATTCTGTAGCTGTTGAGACTGGTTAGCTTTTATGTTATTATACTAAGCAATGAGTACAAGGGTTGTCGTATACGGCCAATCTGCCATGACTCGGAGCTGCTGTACAATGCGTTGCGTTACTGGTCTTATAAATTGGTTACTGACTAAATTAGAAAAAGTAAAAAGTGATGTGATACAGTCTCATATACCATGGCTGTCAGCCAATCAGCATTCTGGAAACCGGGTGGTTTAAAACCGTAAACCACTGGTTTGACAGCTGTAAGGCTTCTTGATAGTTTGGGGTATAATCCTAATATACCATGCCTAAGCGCTGTTTCCAAGCACACCCCAAGTTGTCATTTCTCAGAACAGCTCTTAGCCGTGGTATATTGGCCATATACCACACCCCCTTGTGCCATATTGCTTACTTATTGAACGGCTTGATAGGATGGTGCTTTATTCAGTTATACAGTTTATAGACTGTGTTTTTGCATGTTTTTCCAAAGTCTGGCTTTAAGGGCTTGCAAGATGGCACACCCAGAAGTGAGACCATGTCAACTCTAACCTGACAAAACACTCTTAATATTGATCTTAAAAAAAATAAATGCTTGCTGCGTTTAATTTCTATGGAGCTTCACAAACCTTGTTCATTGCTATTCATGTTGATCTCTAGAAGCCGGCGTTCTGTCTGTTCGGCCTGTTCCGACCCCAACCCTCATGTTTATGGACATTCTAAATGCTCTCTGCATTCGATTGACCTGCAGGTCTAGCGGTGGGGGTGTCTGTCTCAGGGGGAGGGGCAGAGGGCTGGAGGGGGTGGGGCAGCAGACTCAGTGGAGTGGTGCGTTCAGGAGGCCTTCAGTTCGTGCTGAGGGCCTCACAGGAACACAGCGGTCTAAATACAGCTGTTAAGAGAGGAGCCAGACAATGAAATGCCCCAGTTGAGTTTCCTGTGCCTGTTCAGTGACTCGGACCCATTACTTTTCCAGCAAACCGGATGTCAGCGTGTTCCCCTTGTGTTGAGCTACAAGCACAAACTAGGGTGGCAACGTGCTACTGGGATGGCTAGTGGGTTTGGTAGGATGGCTAGTGGGATTGGCCAGATGGCTAGTAGGGTTGGAAGGATGGCAAGTGTAATTGGAAGGATGGCAAGTGGGGTTGGAAGGATGGCAAGTGGGATTGGCCAGATGGCTAGTAGGGTGGGAAGGATGGCAAGTGGAATTGGAAGGATGGCTAGTGGGGTTGGAAGGATCGCAAATGGGGATGGAAGGATGGCAAATGGGATTGGCCAGGTGGCTAGTGGGATTGGAAGGATGGCTAGTGGGTTTGGAAGGATGGTAAGTGGAATTAGAAGGATGGCTGTGTATTTAGACATATTAGCCTACTGCTGATAGAGCTGTGTATTTCACTACTAACCTGGCCCAATACTAACCTAGCCCAACACTTAGCTAGCCCACCACTAACCTAGGCCACTAACCTAGCCCACTACTAATCTTGCCCACTATTAACCTAGCCCAACGCTAAACTAGCCCAACGCTAACCTAGGCCACCACTAACACACCCCACACTAACCTAGCCCACCCCTAACCTTCAGTATCCTACCACTAACCTATCGCACCCTTAACCTATCCCACCACTTACACTGCCCTGTGCTAATGCAATAATGCAATATGCTACAATTGAGCCACTTTCAAAGTGTTAGGGGACCTCAGACTGAAGCCCAATAGACCCCACCTACACGCACACACAAACACACACACTTCTGCCTCCAACACAGCTGGCTCTGCTTACTAAAGGAGAGAAAGCGAAACTGACCGAGTGCTTTCCAAATCACACACTTGCCCCTACACAGTACACCTGCTCTTCACCAGGGCCTATAGGTAACAGGGTGTCATTGAACCCAGAACTGGGGCTGATTCAAATCCAATACGGTCACAGGAATATAAAGGGGAGGAATACCTTGAAACAGATTCAGTGAGCGCACTGAACAGGGCTGCCTCTATTGAGAGTGAAGTTGAACTATAAAAAGACCAACAGCCTTGTTGTGAGTGGCTGCCTGAATGGGTTTCTTTGTTGCTAGGAGATGCTGAATTATTGTTTTGTTCTACCGCGTTTAAAGCAGTAAGGCTGTACCATGGCAGTTTGAGAGGGTACAGTTTTGTCCCAAATGGCACCACGTTCCCTATATTGTGCTCTACTTTTGAGCAGAGCCCTATGAGCTGTTTAGAGGACATGTTGGGGTTTGGGATGGTCCTCCATCAAAGGCTTTGGCTGTTGAAGGTTTTCAGGGAAGGGAGTTGTTCTTTTGAGTGGAACATAAATGTGACAACACTTGAGATATAATTGAAAGCTTCTTGTGTAGCCATAGTATATTGATCTGTGAGAAGCTGCTCTTCACCATTACCCTTGACCTCAGACAGAGGTCCCTGTTTCCCTTGACCTCAGACAGAGGTCCCTGTTACCCATGACCTCAGACAGAGGTCCCTGTTACCCTTGACCTCAGACAGAGGTCCCTGTTACCCTTGACCTCAGACAGAGGTCCCTGTTACCCTTGACCTCAGACCGAGGTCCCTGTTACCCTTGACCTCAGACAGATGTCCCTGTTAAACTTGACCTCAGACAGAGGTCCCTGTTAAACTTGACCTCAGACAGAGGTCCCTGTTAAACTTGACCTCAGACAGAGGTCCCTGTTAAACTTGACCTCAGACAGAGGTCCCTGTTAAACTTGACCTCAGACAGAGGTCCCTGTTAAACTTGACCTCAGACAGAGGTCCCTGTTGAACTTGACCTTTGAGAGAGATCTCTCTTAACCTTGACCTTTGGGTGAGGTCTCTGTTAGCGTTGACCTTTGAGAGAGATCTCTCTTAACCTTGACCTTTGAGTGAGGTCTCTGTTAGCCTTGTCCTTTGAGGTCTCTTAATTTTCACTTTGTTAATACTTTCTGTGTTCCAGTTTTTCCGCCTCTTTGTGGTGCCCTAATTGTGACCACAGGCCTCTGGCTCAGCCTATGAGCTCCAGACCAAGCTAGTGCACAGTGTGAGAGGCGTGATGACCATGGTTGGGGGGTTGAAAGGGGGTTAAACTCCTAGCTAATTTCGGTGCAATAATCTGCCCTCTTGATCAGCATGTGGTCATGATGAGATTACAAGTCTGGATAATTCATTTTCTGGCAGATTTTCCACTAATTTACTTAAATCTGAGAAGAGGTAGCGAGGGAAGTAGAGAAGCAGCTGGGTAGCTGTTGATGGTTTACGCTCTTTTCCTCTGTCTTTCATCCTCCATGCCTCTCTCCCCTCACCCCCTCCCTCACATTAGGGTTTTTGTTCTCCAACATGTAATCCCACCGACTCATTCAGCACCAAGCCCAGTAGCTACTTCATGGGAACTCTAGGTGATTACAAACCTACTTGGGAATTGTGTGTGTGTGTGTGTATGTAGCTAGTGTCTGTGTAGTTGGCCAAGTGCTAATGCTAAACCTGACATGGGAATTTACATGGAAAATTACCACTACTGTGGTTAGCTGTAAACTGCCTATTAGATCATAGAGCAGGCCTTTGAGAGGATTAAGAGGAGGACATTTTAATGCCAGCTAGATAGCTCCATGGCAGTGTACATTTTACCAGTGTAAGCTAGTTTGTTTCTAATAAGGCTAGGATACTACTATAAGCAAGTCTTCATGACTCCAACCAACAGATTCACCCGACACAGCGTCCTTCTTTGGTTCAGATGACCAAGCAGTAGGCGATAGAGGTCCGGGCTTCGCTTGAATGACCGGGGGTAAGAGGTGGATTCAGAGGTCAGACTGATTCCACTTGGACATCACTATGCATAAAAAAGCTTTCACCCGAAAGGCCTTTCAGAACAGTGTGTCTTGTTAAAGTCGGCCGCCTGTGTGTGAACGGGGAGCCAGTGCCGCGTGCCGCCCAGGAGACTGGCTCCTTCACAGGGGAGTCCATGCTGTGACGTGAGTTGGGCTGGGTCTCCATGCAGTACTCCCTCCAGCACCCTTCATGCTGAGCGCTCATTTCCTATAATCAACAGTTTTACCATGCTTGTGAGAGGGCATCCCTCTTCAGCAGGCTGCCACAGCCTGTCCGTCCCAGGAATATGAGGCATGGAAAAACCAACACGTCCATTTGACCTTAGAGTGTTGTTTTGCCCTCTCTGCTTCTCTTCTCTAGTCTTTTCTCCGCTTCTACCATCTCCTCTTGCGATGAAGACATTAAAGATGTATTATATTAATTCACTTTTAATCTCTGCTCCACAGGGCCTGTTGGAAACATAAATAAACTCTCCAACTTGCAAACAGATGTCTCAGTCTGGTGTATGTCTTAAATGGCTCCCTATTCGCTACATAGCATACTGTGTTTAGACAGGGGCTGGTCAGTGGTAGCTCTTGAAATAGAGAATTTGATGCCATTCAGGACGAATTGCAGTCATACAGACAGACAGTCAGAATAGACAGTTGTCAATACAGAATAAACAAAATTGCCTGGTTTTCAGAAAGACATTTCTCTGTCCTCACAATAGTCCTTACCCTCTGTCCTCACAACAGTCCTCACCCTCTTTTCTCACAATACTCCTCAGCCTCAGTCCTCTCATTACTCCTCAGTCCTTTTCCTCACATTGCACCTCAGTCTTGGTCCTCACATTACTCGTCAGTCTCTGTCCTCACATAACTACTCAGTCTTAATCACATCACAGTCCCAGCATACAGGATGCCTTCAAAATGTCACTCCAATTCTTGTGTACGTTTAACTAGGCCAAATGGAATAGGATGTCAGTTTGGACCGCCCCTCTCTGGTGATCGTGGATAAGAAGATGTAGATGAAGTCATTGTGGCTAAATGCTAGACGTCTTGTCTGATGTGATGTACATTCCTAATAGGGGCTTTACTGCACCTCAGAGGCCTGGAATGTTTCCGTCTGACCTCATCAGGTCGCCGCACGGCTTGTCTGGCTCCTGGACGATTCTGTCCGACTGACCTGCTAGTCCACCAGCCGGCACTGGCATTGACCCAGTGAGACACGCATGAAGTAATTCCTCCCCCTCTCTCTTCCTCTCCTTATCTCTCTATCTCCTTCGCTCTCTTCTCTCCGTCTCTTAGTTGTGCTTATGATGGAATGACACGATTAACAGCTCACTAGGATCTTATTACAACTGCCAGGTCAACCCACATCGAACGGACCTGTGACGCAATGCCACTTCATCCTAATATCCCCCATCGATCCATTTTCTTTCCCTTCGTATCGCCATCCGTCCCCCCATCCCTGCTTTGTTTCCCGGCGTCCCGCCTCTACCCTCCACCGTCCCCCCCCCGCTACCCCTCCACCTCTGTCCTGTCCTTCATATCACCGTGTCAAAACATGGGTAGCATGCTTCTGATTTACTTAGTGACTGTGGAACTCAATTGGTGAGGTTCTGTTGACGTTGATTGGTATTGATTGATGATGGGGGATGAGGCTCGGTGGAGTTCAGCTCGTCCTTCAGACGTGATCTAGAGGAGAATTATGGAGCTCAGGGGTCAATGCTAACCCTCTGTCTCAGCTGCGTGGTCTTCCTCTGACACAGAGGTGTTGAGACAGCCACTGTATGGTGTCTGTCTGTACCACAGAGGACAGCTGACCTTTCCCTGAGAGATTCATGTTCTCTTAGCTAGCTGACGGTCAGCGCTTTGTTTGGTCATGTTCACGTCTCTCAGACTTGACATTCTTTGGCTTGTTTGTCACCCCGTAGCTGGGGCATGCCTCCGTGAGAGGGCTATCATTGCAGTACAGAAGGCATCCAGCCGCTGAATAGATAATAGATAACTAATCAAGCGAGCCAAATAGCCCCGTTGTCCCCCAGTTGACCCAAACAAAAGCTAACATTGTTATTGCCGCTAACTACAGTGGCCTCTCTGCTTGAACAGGCTAGGACCATGACACGACAACCAACAATAACAGCATTTTAGATGATGACACAATGCCTTCCTAGTTATCAACCTGAAACAGTTTGTTGATTTATTGTTATTTTTGGGGCAGGGATCACATTGTTTACATCCATCAGATATTTTGTTTGCTTGTAGGAAGCTCAGACATTATTGAGGAGTTGGTCCTTCTGCCTGTACTGCAGCAGCTGGTGTGAAACGCAGACATTTGCCAGAATATTGTTTAAATAAGCTTTTAATTTGACCTGTCAAAAAACAAAAATCTGTTATAGATTTGTTTTACAAAGGACTTTTTACGCCGGCAGTTTAAATTGCTTTTACAGACACCCAGCCTGAAACTTCAAATAGCAGGCAACAGTGGACTTGATGCACAATAGCTTGTAATTGTGATAAACTACAAAATCGTCTTACAGCTAGTTAACAGTTAATATATTAAGGGCCTATAGCTAGGTAACAGTCTATAAACAATGGATATAAAAAGTCTACACACCCCTGTATACACAAACCCTGCCAGGTTTTTGTGATGTAAAAGAATGAGACAAAAATAAAGGCCTACAGCAACATTAAAGGACCTGCAGGAATTTCTGGCAAGTACTGGCTGTGTGCTTCATGTGACAACAATCTCCAGAATTCTTCATATGATTGGGCTATGGGGTAGGGTGGCAAGACAGAAGCCTTTTCTTACAAAGGAAAACATCCAAGCCCGGCTGAAGTTTATAGAAACAAACATCAAGTCTCCCAAAAGCACGTGGGAAAATGTGTTATGGTCTAATGAAACCAAGGTTGAACTTTTTGGCCATATTTCCAAAAGGTATGTTTGTCGCAAAAACAACACTGCACATCACCCAAAGAAAACCATGCCCACAGTGAAGCATGGTGGTGGCAGCTTCATGCTTTGTTTTTCTTCAGCTGGAACCAGGGCCTTAGTTAGGCTGGAGGGAATTATGAACAGTTCCAAATACCAGGCAATTTTGACACAAAACCTTAACTAGTCAGATCCCAGACCTGAATCAAATTGAACATCTGTGGGGTGATCTGAAGAGGTCTGTGCACAGGAGATGTCCTCGCAATCTGACAGATTTGGAGCACCTTTGCAAAGAAGAGTAGGCAAATATTGCCACGTCAAGATGTGCCATGTTAATAGACTCCTACCAAAAGGACTGAGTGCTGTAATAAAATCAAAAGGTGCTTCAGCAAAGTATTAGTTTAAGGGTGTGCACACTTATGCAACCAAGTTATTGTTTTTCAGTTGAATTGTTCAATATTTAATGAGCCTATAGCTAGCTAACAGTCAATATATAATGAGCCTATAGCTAGCTAACAGTCAGTATATCATGTGCCTATAGTCTGGATTACTGCAATGGTGTCCTGTCCGGACTGCCCAACAAGACCCTCAGCAGACTCCAGTATGTCCAGAACTCTGCTGCCAGGGTTTTAACCCACACAAAGCCCTGGCAGCATATTACTCCCATTTTCAAACAGTTCCACTGGCTGCCAGTCAAGTCTCGCATCAACAATAAGATCCTCCTGCTCACCTACAAATCTCTCCATGGACTCTCACCAAAATACCTCACAGAACTAATCCACCCCTACACACAGTCACGTTCCTTGCGGTCCTCTGACAAAGACATACTGGACACCCCCCGTACCAGGTTGCGGACTTTTGGAGACAGGGCTTTCTCTGCCAAAATACTGTGGAACAGTCTACCACTCCACATCCGCTCTGCCCAATCCTTGCCCATATTCAAAAAGCACCTTAAAACCTTTCTTTTTAATAAGTCTTTTGATCCCTAACCCCCAAGTCCCCCCTCCCCCCTCATTTGTTAAGTGACCTTGGGTATTATGAAAGGCACTATATAAATATAAGTTATTATTATTATAGCCAGCTAACAGGCAATATATATTGAGCCTATTACAAGCGAACAGTCAATATATAATGAGCCTATTACAAGCGAATAGTCAATATATAATGAGCCTATAGCAAGCTAACAGTCAATATATGATGAGCCTATAGCTAGCTAACAGTCAATATATAATGGTTCTATAGCTAGCATGTTTTTCTCAGATCATCTACCTTTCTTGAAAAGATATGTCCCCATGCTATGGTGTTTTGTAGCTAACTGAAACGTGTTTGGTCCTTGCGTTAATGGTTTCTCTACTATAGGGGGGAAAGTGTAGCTGGGTGCTTGATGGACCATTGTCTCCTTTGTGTCCAACTCTGAATCGTTGCTCAGTCTCTAGATCTGTATGGGGGGAATAACAGCAATTTGGCTTGTATCTGCATCCCTGGACACAATGTTTTTTGAAATTGCAAAAGGAATAAATTACTGGCCTCAGTTCTCGGCTGCAGATCTGTATGTTGTTAGGTAGCAGCAACAGAAGTCCTGAACTAATTGTTCAGTGTCATTTTTGGGGTTTTGTATGGATCCCGCAAAACATTACTGCTGTGGGAACAACAGCTAATAGGAATCCTAATGACTCATACAGTAATATTCTTTATTCAAATCTGCTGCTCAGCAATAGACCTTGTACCAAATTGAGCTTGCTGCTTTTTTAGTACTGAAACAGATTTTGAATTGAAACAATTTTTCCATTGACTCAGTCCTTATATATTATTCACATCCAGTGATTATAGTGCACAGCAGAGTATTCCACTGCATTTTTAGTCTTTATTATGTTGATGTGGTTCTGTCCAGCCGGTGGTTGAGTCTCGCCACATGACTGAGGAGATGTCGCGATCTGTGGCAGGATGATAGAACTCAAGGTTCCTTCATTAGGTTCCATGGGATGGAAACTTTTTCAGAAAAAACACCACAAAGGGAGCCTTCTGGGAGAGTTCTGTGAGCTCAGAAATGGAATATTAATTGGTACCGTTAGGCCCAGTAAGGAGAGGGGGAGCTTGAAAAATGAATCTGTGATTCTGACTTTCTGGCATTACCGAACGGAGAATGTTCCCCCTGCTAATGGCTTACACATGGCCGGAATCCCAAATGGCAACCGATTCCCTATATATTCCCTAAAGGCCCTGGTGAAACGTTATGCATTGTATAGAGAATAGGATTGCATTTGGGACACAGAGTGGTTTTAGAGAAGCAAGCCATCTAGGTCATTTAACCTTCTGATTGGAGACAGCTGGGAGGTGAACAGCTTCTGGCCAGCTACCTGATGATCTGTTAGACCCTGTTAGGAAAGACAGGTGGAGTCAGAGTGAGAGAAACAGGAGAGAAAAGAGATGGAGAGATGAAGAGGAGGAGATGAAGATATAGCGAGATGGCGATGAAGAGAAAAGAGATGGAGAGAGATGGCAATGAAGAGAAAAGAGATGGAGAGAGATGGAGAGAGATGAAGAGGAAGAGATGAAGATATGGAGAGATGGCGATGCAGAGTAAAGAGATGGAGAGATGGCGATGAAGAGAAAAGAGATGGAGAGAGATGGCGATGAAGAGAAAAGAGATGGAGAGAGATGAAGATATGTAGAGATGGCGATGCAGAGTAAAGAGATGGAGAGAGATGAAGAGGAAGAGATGAAGATATGGAGAGATGGCGATGCAGAGTAAAGAGATGGAGAGAGATGAAGAGGAAGAGATGAACATATGGAGAGATGACGATGCAGAGTAAAGAGATGGAGAGAGATGAAGAGGAAGAGATGAAGATATGGAGAGAAGGTGATGAAAAGAGATGGAGAGAGATGAAGATATGGAGAGATGACAATGAAGAGTAAAGAGATGGAGAGAGATGAAAAGTAAGAGATGACGATGAAGAGAAAAGAGATGACGATGCAGAGTAAAGAGATGGAGAGAGATGAAGCGAGAAGGGAAACATTTTGAGAGACCGTAGAGTTGGAGACAGGTAAGAAATAGAGGAGAGAGAACAGGGAGGGACAGGTGAAAATAGAATGATGTTGGTGGAGATGGATACATCAGATATTGATTCCTTCTGGATTGTTCTGGTCAGCCAGCTAGTCAAGGGGAATATGGAAAAAGTTTTAATCAGAGGGCATAGTCATGAGATTTAAAAGGCCAGGTCTGGATATCTGTGGAAGAGTCTTTTGGGTCTTTAAGCTAGTTCAGATTTTTTCACCCTGAATCTTTTTGGGGAGGCAGTCAGGGTTTGTGTAGAGTAGGAGGAGAGACACCTTCCTCCACAACACCGGTTTGATGGACCTTCCCGTTAAATGACACCAGTCACATAATAACCAGATTCCCAATGGATAACACCATCCTACATCTTCAGGTCTGTTGTTCAGGGCTTCTCTGTGTGAACCTGTAGGAACAGAGCTTGTCTGAATGATTAAGGAGCCAGTCAGAGCTAGGAGGTAGATGGGTCTCTGGGTGTCAAGAGTTTAGATGTGGGTCTGTGCTAACTCCTACCGACAGATGTGTTTAATGATGATACATGGTGGGTCTTGTGTTCCAGATTAGACCCAGGGAGGCTGGCCCTGTTAGCTGGGATGTGACAGTGTCAGAGGTGGCAGACAAGCAGAGCAGACAGGGCCTGTCAACCAAGGACTCTGGGCCTTCTCTGGAAGTTGGGAAGGTCAGACGATAGCCTTATCTCCGCTGCAGCACAGCCCTCACTCTCTTTCCCCTGAGAGAGACCGGGAGAGAGACCGGGAGAGAGAGCGAGAGAGAGAGGAGGGGACGAGAGAGACATAAGGGGAGAGTGGGACACTGGGAGAGTAAGAGAGTAAGGCACAGAGGAGTCGACGAGGGGAACAGCAAAATACATAGTGGCAGAGGAAGACAGAGAGGGAAATAGAGGTGAAGGGGGAGAGTGGGAGAGTGGGAGACTCTGATGGAGGGGGAGAGAGATTCAGAGGACGAGAGAGGAAGAACGTCAGACAGAGGGGCAGAAAGGGGGGAAGAGGGGAAGAGCTAGGCAAATGGGGAGAAAGAGAGAAACAGACAGACAGTGTGAATGTGTTTGAGACAGAGAGAAACAGACAGACAGTGTGAATGTGTTTGAGAAAGACAGAAACAGACAGACAGTGTGAATGTGTTTGAGAAAGACAGAAACAGACAGACAGTGTGAATGTGTTTGAGACAGAGAGGCTGCAAGATCAGGGATTCCCAGCTGTGTCCTGGAGTTCAGCTTGGCAGCTGATGGAGGGGCTGACAGACAGTATCAGTATCAGGTGGGAGATATGATCCAATCACTGTCTAAACTGAAATAATATGCAACCCGAATGGAGAGACGATGAAGAGGGACAGAGCAACACAGCCAGGAAAGAGAATGTGAAAAAACTAAATCCTTGTGTTGGGTCATAATTAAGGAATGTTAATTGGATTAGTGTCTGGGTTTAAGGGGTTTGAACTTTGTGCCTGACTGAGCCACATTCACCCCCTCGCTTTTGGTTAGTCATCGTCCACCCTTCTCTGGTGAGCAGCATATTTCCTTAGATATCACAGCCTGTACGTCCACCAGCGGCCTGGCCTTCACTTTCAAACTGTTGCTACAAAATCTCTCACTGGAATGTTATGCTGGAACGGATTGACAGTTCACTTGACTTTCACCCTGGACTCTTCACATCTATATTCTAGTAGTTTAAAGTCCTTCAAGTTGCCTTCAAGTGGGTCTCAGTGCGCTTTTGTGCAAGTGACTGTAATGGAGGACAACTACAGGATTAGATTCTGATGCAGGACAACCACAGGATTAGAGTCTGATGCAGGACAACTACAGGATTATAGTCTGGTGCAGGACAACTACAGGATTAGAGTCTGATGCAGGACAACTACAGGATTAGAGTCTGATGCAGGACAACTACAGGATTAGAGTCTGATGCAGGACAACTACAGGATTAGAGTCTGATGCAGGACAACTACAGGATTAGAGTCTGATGCAGGACAACTACAGATTTAGAGTCTGATGCAGGACAACCACAGGTTTAGAGTCTGATGAGGACAGTTGATATTTTATACTCTGTAATAGAGGACATCTGGTATTTTTGACTAATGGAGGACCGTAAATCAACTTCCCAAATGGCACCCTATTTCCTTGTTGGGCAATACTTTAATGTACACTGGAAATAGGTTAGTAATTACATAGGGGATAGTGAAAAACAGGCATACAGATGTGCAGACAGGTGGACAGATAGATGAACAGACAGACAGACAGACAGGGGTGCCCATTACTGTAATTACTGACAGTACCAGTCTGAATTTAGTGGAGCCCTGCCGTTAACCTATTTTAGGCAAACAGTGTGCCATGACTGGATCCAGGGTTCTGTCTATCACCACCAATCAGGGACCAGCACACAGCTGGATCTAGGGTTCTGTCAATACCAATCAGGGACCAGCACACAGCTGGATCTAGGGTTCTATCTATCACCAATCAGGGACCAGCACACAGCTGGATCTAGAGTTCTGTCTATCACCAATCAGGGACCAGTACACAGCTGGATCTAGGGTTCTGTCACCACCAATCAGGGACCAGCACACAGAGATAGGATTCAACCCCTCTGGGAACCATGCACTTGAATGGAGACACTGCTTCTAGTAACCTGTAATGGGCCCTCCTCATGGACACGCGGTAACAGGCCACTGAGTATTATAACTGACAGACAGGCCCTCATAGAGAGACAGCATTATAACTGACACACAGGCCCTTATAGAGAGACAGCATTATAACTGACAGACAGGCCCTTATAGAGAGACAGCATTATAACTGACAGACAGGCCCTTATAGAGAGACAGCATTATAACTGACAGACAGGCCCTTATAGAGAGACAGCATTATAACTGACAGACAGGCCCTTATAGAGAGACAGCATTATAACTGACAGACAGGCCCTTATAGAGAGACAACATTATAACTGACAGACAGGCCCTTATAGAGAGACAGCATAATAACTGACAGACAGGCCCTTATAGAGAGACAGCATAATAACTGACAGACAGGCCCTTATAGAGAGACAACATTATAACTGACAGACAGGCCCTTATAGAGAGACAACATTATAACTGACAGACAGGCCCTTATAGAGAGACAGAGCATTATTACTCTTTCCCACCTCTCGTTTTCCTTCTGTCTTTATCCTTCCCTTCCTTTCTAGGTCTCTCTTTCTCCATTTCCCCCATCCCTTCTTTAGTAGTCTTCCCTTGAGGGTCCTGCCGACTCTCTTCTCCTTAGATGGATGTATGATGAGCATTCACAACACGGGAATCCTGTGCCCTTGTTTTTATTTTAAGAGTCTGAGCTTGTTGATATGGAAGGTTAATCCTGTACTAGGAGTGCTTCTTCTCTTTCATGTTTTGTTTTAGGCTCCAACCATAATCTGTGCATCACTCCCCTTCACTGGGAAAACCACAATATGAATGACCATTCTGCAGTCTGTTTCATACTGTACATATGAATGACCATTCTGCAGTCTGTTTCATACTGTAAATATGAATGACCATTCTGCAGTCTGTTTCATACTGTAAATATGAATGACCATTCTGCAGACGGTTTCATACTGTACATATGAATGACCATTCTGCAGTCTGTTTCATACTGTACATATGAATGACCATTCTGCAGTCTGTTTCATACTGTACATATGAATGACCATTCTGCAGACTGTTTCATACTGTACATATGAATGACCATTCTGCAGTCTGTTTCATACTGTACATATGAATGACCATTCTGCAGTCTGTTTCATACTGTACATATGAATGACCATTCTGCAGACTGTTTCATACTGTACATATGAATGACCATTCTGCAGTCTGTTTCATACTGTACATATGAATGACCATTCTGCAGACTGTTTCATACTGTACATATGAATGACCATTCTGCAGTCTGTTTCATACTGTACATATGAATGACCATTCTGCAGTCTGTTTCATACTGTACATATGAATGACCATTCTGCAGTCTGTTTCATACTGTACATATGAATGACCATTCTGCAGACTGTTTCATACTGTACATATGAATGACCATTATGCAGTCTGTTTCATACTGTAAATATGAATGACCATTCTGCAGACTGTTTCATACTGTACATATGAATGACCATTCTGCAGTCTGTTTCATTCTGTACATATGAATGACCATTCTGCAGTCTGTCTTGTTTTCTTTAGAGGTAACATAGTAGAGCACCTTTGCCTGTTTGTATTGTAATCAGAACCTATTTCCTATTGATATATTCCACTACTTCAGACCCAAGACCTCATGCTTATACTGTAAAAAGCATGTCATTTGGGACTCTCTCATCGATGGTGCTGTGTTGTTAGACCGTTGTTAGTTGTTAGTCTTTTGTTGTTAGCCTTTATACAGAAACCCTCTTTATAGTCTTTATCTGTCAGTCCGTCTACCTGTCTTTCTGTCGGTCTGTTGTTTCTTCTGTCTCTCTGTCTGCCTGTCTAGTCTGATTATCTTATCAGTTTGTCTACCTGTCTTTCTGTCGGTCTGTTGTTTCTTCTGTCTCTCTGTCTGCCTGTCTAGCCTGATTATCTTATCAGTTTGTCTATCAGTCTTTCTGTCCATCCGTCTGTCTGTTTGTTGCTTTGTCTGTCTATCGCTGTCTGTCTACTAACATAATTCTGTTACAAACAGATCGAATCTCAACCTCCTGAATGGCACTGTTCTTTTGGCATAATAGACACATACTTCGAGGGCACACAAACACACACACACTGAACACAAACACACACACACTGAACACAAACACACACACACACACTGAACACAAACACACCCACACACTGAACACAAACACACACACGCACACACTGAAAACAAACACACACGCACACACTGAAAACAAACACACACGCACACACTGAACACAAACACACACACACACTGAACACAAACACACACACACACTGAACACAAACACACACACACACACTGAACCCAAACACACACACTCTAAACCCAAACACACACACACACAGCAGGGTGTTTGTAGGAAAGACAGGTTCTTTATGTTGTGGTCTAACCCTGTGCAGTAAATGGCCTCAGACAGTGTGTTTGACACACACCCACACAATTCCACTCACACACACACAAATACAATCACTCAGCCATGGCCTTGTCCAGTTCTCTATGGAGACAAAGAGCTGTCCCTCCTCTTCCTCCCTCTTCCTCCCCCTATCTGGACAGTATTGGTACTGCCGTTGGAGAGATAACAGCCAATCACAAAAAGCTTGGTACGACTGCTGACCAATCAAAACATTCTCGTACAAACAGTTTCACAGTCCGGTGTGAGAAATTAGTGACGTGAAAAGTGAAGAGTGCTTGCGAATGTCGTCTTTATTTTTCAGTTTTTTTACCAGGTGAGTACGACTGAGAGCGTGTTCTTCCACCGGCCGTGGATCGTTTTACTGCATCGGTGGATCTCATTCGGTTATTTTTGTCTATTTTGTTTGTTTTGTCATACAGCATGTTTACTGATGAATCAGCCTCCTGTATCTGTAGCATTCCTGAGTAAGGAGCCTGCTAATTGGCCTGCTGGGCCCCAGTGAATGGGTAAGACAGGTCAAGGGTCAGAGTGTAACACCATTACCCCAGGTGACCCTTGAACGCCCTGTTAAGGGCATGGTCCCCAGAGACGAACATCTGTAATAAAAAAAAGTGTTGTGACAAAATCAAGTCAGTCGATACCAACATGTTCTGTGGATGGAGAAACATTCTGGAGTTTCAGTATTTGCATACTGGCAGTGATTTGAGGATAGTCTGACAGGGATATCCAATGAGAACATGTTGTTCTTAAGATTGTTAATTAAATAATGTTTATAGTTGAAGAAAAACCAGTCTCTATGGTACTGTACGTAGAGTTAAAGAGGCTCATAACCAGGCTAGCTTGTAAACAGATGGATAATGTTTCCTAGGAATAAAACCCCCAAGCCAACCTCCTTAGAAACCACAGAGAACCTGAGCCAGAACGCACAGAACCACTCCATTACACCTGAATTGGGAACAGGAAAACATAACGGTCAAGGTGTTACGTCCTGGAGAATGCTACGATTGGGAACAGGACAACATAATGGGCAAGGTGTTTGGGAGGTGGACTAGGATCGCGGCTGTTCAGGTGAGACCTGAGGGCTCTGTTGACCCCGAACCAGCATTTGACTACCATGTTATTTTTTTTCCAGCCAGGCTCATTGAAAATAAACATCTATTTTCAAGACCTGACTTGCCAACATACCAGCAGGGAATTTTAACAAATGAAAACACAAAGATCAATCAGGACATTGAGACGTCAGATGTCCGCGTGGTTTTGTCTCGGGCAGGGTCAAGGGTCAATCAGGGTTGTAGGTTACCTCTAGTGAATTACTGCCACTCTACTAGGTTCCGTTCCAAATGCCCTCCTAATCCCTATATAGTGCCCTAGCTTTAACCAGGAGCCCATTGGACTCTGGCCCAAACTAGTGAACTGCAAAGGGAGTTGGATTCCATTTTGGACACAAGCACCAGGAGGACATAAAAGAGTCCTAATGCCACCCAGGAGCTGATGCTAAAATAGCTACTCAGGAAATGCCTTCCTCTGGGTTATTTTAGATAAGGCAGGAGAAATGGAAGGCTTTCTCCTCCCTGCTTCTTTCTATGCTCTCTCTTTGGTTCTCTCTCCAGCCCTCCTCCCCCTCCCTCCCTGCCTCCCACCTGTCTGGCACTTCTTCGTTGCCCCTCCCCCTCTCTGGACCACACCATCAGGCTATCCTCCTCAGACCACAGCCGAACCTATTTCCTCTCAGCGACCCCTGACCTTTAGCTGGAATGCTCCAGAATATCACCGAGATTGTTTGCGAGAGTTATGGATAGCCGGTGTCCTGATTGGCGGCCCTGTCGCCTATTGGGTGACCTACGTTTAATCAGGCGCCACGCGGAGTAGGGTGCAGTTTGGGACGCGTCATGGTGAGGAGGGGCAGCGGAGTTGTAGACACTGTTCAGCCGGTCTCTCAGACCTGAGGCAATCTAAGAGGCAGCACACCATAGCAACTGGATTTCAGTTCCCCTTCAAACCGAGAAATCCAACATAATAACTATGTCTGTCTCTCTCTTTTTTTCTGTCTGTCCTTCTGTCTCTCTGTTTCTCTCTCTCTCTTACACCTCTTAGAGATGAGTGAACAGTGATTTAACGTCAGTGATTGCTAGTAACTCGTCACCTGGTTGACTACGATATGGCTCAGGTGACTGGTTTCTCCGTCTGAGGGCCTGATTAAGAGGCCCCAGGTATTAGTCTAAGGTGGCCTACAGAATGGACTTTCCAGTGTGACGTCTTTAATCCAAGGCGTCTTGTCGAAGTGCTCCTGTGGCAAAATAATCGGAAAATAAGCTACTTTGAAAAACATTGTTGCTGTTCGCTCTTTGTGAGATGTTCAGAGTTTCTTTACAGACAGATTAGGCTTCTCAGCGCCAGGCGTTCTTAACACAGTTGTATTTAGAAACTTGTGAAAGACAAACTGACAGCCTCAACCAACCATAGAAATATATAATCCCCAGAAGGCAGTCCCCATTCAAGCCAGGACTGGCATCCATTTATGGTATCGAAGTTAAATTAGTTCTAAAACAGTTCTAGAAGGAAACACTTCTGCAGATTCTATTGTACGAGCATGGTCACAATGCAACAAGCACACGGAATTTGTGGTTCCTTTTCTCTGCCTTTGGAGTCCTCAGATAGAGATGGAGTCAAGCACTACATCTCCAACAAGCCCCTTCATAGAGACATTCATCCAACTGCCTGTCTGTTTAATGCAGGTTCTATTGCCTTTCTGTCTGTTTCATAAGGTTTCTACTGCTTGTCTGTGTGTTTCATCAGGGTTCTTCTGCCAGTCTGTCTGTTTTATTGGTTCTTCTACTACCTGTCTGTCTCTTTTCAGGGATTTCCTTCTACCTGTCTGTCTGTTTTATAAGGGATCTTTCTAAATGTTCTCAGTCTCCTCCAGTTTTAAATTTTAGGAGGACATGAGGTCCTGGTCCACACCTGCGGAGTACCTGGTTTGGGGGGCCCCATTGCTGTCCCTGTCCTTGTCCACTTGGTCATACTTTTGACCTAGTCTAAAATCAAATAGACTCTGGATTTAGCCTAGAGAAATGTATAAATTATTCTTAATATCTCACCCGGCACAGCCAGAAGAGGACTGGTCACCCCTCTGAGCCTGGGTCCTCTCTAGGTTTCTTCCTAAAATTCGGCCTTCTCAGGGAGTTTTTTCTACCTACTGAAATTCAACACTACTGTTGTTTGCTCCTTGGGGTTTAAGGCCGGGTGTCTCTGTAAAGCACTTTGTGACAACTGCTGTTGTAAAAAGGGCTTTGTAAATACATTTGATTGATTGATCTTCTATCTGTCTGTCTGTTTTATCAGGGTTTTTCTAATACTTGTCTGTCTGTTTTATCAGGGTTTTCTACTACCTGTCTGTCTGTTTTAAAAGGGTTCTTCTACTATTTGTTTATTGATATCCTAACATTCCAGTTATTGGTCTAATGCTCTAACCATGCCTCTCTATCTGACACCCATACCCAGTGTGACAGACAGACAGACAGTTCCTTGCAGAAGGTCAACCCTGGCTGTTACACGCACACACACAGCCTCCAGCCAAAACCTCTAACCCCCATCCAAATAAACCTATATCTCTACTAGCCAGAATGTTTATATACACACACGCACCAAACCAAACTGCAGGCCTCTTCTGACTTTTAATTGAGTAGCTCCAAAGTGCTGGCGATGCAGAAGTGATATGAGCTATAGATTATAAGAACCTTCGGCTCCGCCATCGATTTGTCACCGCGGAAACGAAACAGGAAGGAACTGTGGCTGGGCTGAATGGGATGACGGATGAAGCAGCCAGAATTGAACGATAGCATCCATAATGTTAGGATGAATGGCCACAGCAGAGGGCATCATCCCTAATGTTTGGATGAGTGGATGGATGAGAGGACATCATCCCTAATGTTAGTATGAGTGGTTGGAGGTGAGGACATCATCCCTTGTGTTAAGATAACCGGCAGAAGGAGAGGACATCATCCCTAAGTTTAGGATGAGTGATTAGAGAGTAGACATCATCCCTAATGTTAGGGTAAGTGGTCGGAGGAGATTACCTCATCCCTAATATATGTCTTAAATCCGCACTTGGAAATCAACTTAGCAAGCTAATTGGCTAGTATCCCTGCATGATGACTAATCAGTGGTGAAAGAGGAAAACGGGGCATGCCTTCATATTTCAACAACAAAAGCTTCTGACCTGCAATATCATTGGTCAGGACTCTGCAGGTCACCAGATTCGAACCTTGGGACTTGCATGTCTTCTCTCCGTAGCAACGGCGTGCTCACTGAGTCCGTTCATGGTCAAGGTTTTACTTTATTTTGGGTCATTCAGTGGTCAGGTATTGTGTACTATTTGTTTAAGGCGAGGTATCATTGCACATTTCAGTGTTTTCTTTGGTCGATTCTTTTCAGTGTGTTTTGTGTCATGATTTGGTTGGCTCTAATTGTGTTGCTTTCCCTCCCTCTCTGGGTCTCTGATCTACAGAAACCGGGTCCTCAACCTCGGAGCCTCAGCCGTTCTGAAAATTAGGACAGTCTTTCTCCTCAGTTTCTGATTCCTCAACTAGTTCTTTTAACACTCGGCACCATGGGATAGTTACCAAAGTTACTGATGTTTGCATCTCAGATTGGACAGTCAGTCTGTCTGTCTGCACCCTCCCCGCCCCTTTACATCTCAGATTGGACAGTCAGTCTGTCTGTCTGCACCCTCCCCGCCCCTTTACATCTCAGTTTGGACAGTCAGTCTGTCTGTCTGCACCCTCCCCGCCCCTTTACATCTCAGATTGGACAGTCAGTCTGTCTGTCGGCACCCTCCCCGCCCCTTTACATCTCAAAATTGGACAGTCAGTCTGTCTGTCTGCACCCTCCCCGCCCCTTTGTCCCTTTACATCTCTATCCTCCCAACTGAGATATAGTACATGGATCTTAACGTTTTAATTGGCCCGGTTCAGATGTCATTGCTGGAGTAGAAGTGATGAAAAGAAGTGGGAGAAAAAGAAATAAATAATTTGTTTGTTTACATTACCGCCGAGGCAAATCCTGAATCTCCACTCAAAAGTCGATCTTAATGCTTTCATTCAAAATGTCAAATACCATCAGAATAAATCCAGTCAGATAAATAATAGGAAAAAAACATCCGGAAATGTCACATAGTCAAGCCTCCTACGTTCATGCAATTAACAGCCCAGAAGGTCAGTTCCCAAAAGCATGCTGGTTTTAATGACTGGGTGTCTGTACTTATCAGCACTTTAATGGGGGTCCACAACTCTTTATTTAGTTGGTGAAATGGCATCAGGCATCTTAGCGCGATGTGACTTCCTTCCTGTTATCTGTAAAGGGGCTTCTCGTCCTATACCAGGGCTGCTTGGTCTCGAGGGAGGACATGTTCCTAAGAGCCCCCTGTTCTTTGTTGGATCTGGTTAGCAGTAGTGCACTTCAAAGTGGGTAGGGTGGACTTTGCCAGGCGAGTTGGGAGTAGAGCAGGGGCAGACTAGGGGCTGACCTCCCATTGTGTTTTTTTTTTTCACATGTGCTTATGTTCTTACGTTAAGTCTCCACCTAAAATATATAAATTATAAAATACATAAATAAAAGGCCTTAGCTAGCAGACTTTTCCCGGAGCTGACATTAAAAGTTGGTCCAATTTCCCGCTCCTTATCCCAGGAATTCACCTTCCTTTGTTCTCCTAATCCCTGGGGGGAACTTTTAAGTCTGGAAGTTTTGGGAAGAGAACATTTCTATCTGGGTGGCACTGGCTTAGAGAAATTATCTTTCCGGCTCTACCTACCTCTTCCTCGATTGCTTTTCACCTCCTCCAACTGCCTCCACCTCCCCAACATCTCTCTCTCCACCTCCCCTTCTGTCTCTCACCACCTCCTCTGCCATCTCTGTCTCCACCTCTTTCTCCATTTCTCTCTCTACCTCCTAAATCTCTCTCTACACCTACTCATCTCTCTACCTCCTTTTGTCTGTATCCACCTCCCATTCCATCTCTCTCCACCTCCTCCTCTCTCTGTTGCTCCCCTTCACGCCACTCTTTACTTCCTCAACCCTCACCCCATCACACATCCACCTTGAGTTTCTTGAAGGACATTAAAAAGCTCTAGCATTTGAGAGGTGTATTTATAAAGCACTGATACTTGCTGACAGGTTTCCATGGAGAAATTAATCTCACATCCTCACTTCATCATTTATTTTGCTCGACACTGTTTTCCCTGAATGACAATTGTTCCCACAGCAGTCATTCAGCTATGGAGGACGAGGCTTCTTCTCTTGGTATCTTCATATTTATGGGTGGCCCTTTGGTGTGTCTACTTGGGCCCAGTATTACAAAGGTTTTCAAAGGAAAGACATAGCACTTGTTTTTTTATCTATCTTCTGTTCTAGGTAAGAAATATAAACATAAACTCCGTGTTTGTTTTATTCTTACAGCCCTGAAAATTTGACAAGCTTGTATATTTCACATCTCCATCTTCTGCTCTTGGAATTCCCCCCCAAGCCAACGGAAAGGTCCTTGTGCTCATATGAGTGTGGAGCCGTCGTATCCTGTAGATGAACAGGTTTCTAGTCATCCATGTTAGTAGTTGCATTGCAGCTAGTTAGCATGTTATCACACACCTACACACACCAACACACACACCTACACACCAACAAACACACCAACACACACAGCATACACCTACACACACCACACACACACATCTACACACACCAACACACATGCCAACACACACTAACACACCACACACACCCCAACACACCCATACACCTACTCGAACACACACCCATACAGACACTAACACACCACGCACACACACACACCAACACACACGCCTACACACCAACACACACACATCTACAAACACCAACACACACACTTTTACACACACCAACACACACGCCTACACACCAACACACACACATCTACAAACACCAACACACACACTTTTACACACACCAACACACATGCCAACACACACACACCAACTTAAACACACACCACACACTCCTACACACACTAACACACCACACACACCCCAACACACACATACACATACTCGAACACACACCTATACAGACACTAACACACCACACACACCAACACACACCCATACGCACTTAAACACACACTCCACAGGACTTCAACTAATGCATGATTAACAACCCTCATGCGTTGCTACATGTTCAGGAGGTCTGAGTCTTGATAACTGAACATGAATGATGACACGTCTAAATGCTCTCATCAGTAATCCTTGAGAGGTATCAGCTGTCCTCCAGAGTAATGACTGCAGCATATGGCTTCCCCTCCGCCCTTCGGCCCAAATGGCACCCTTCTGACTGAGTGGTGCAGGAGGGAGGGCCCTGCGAGTCCCACCTAGGGGATAGTGGGTCCTTTGGGACGTTCAGCCATGTCTGATGATGATGAAACACCTCTGATCGGCTCAGGAGAAGTGCAAAAGGAGAGGAATGTCACTTTGTACATTTTTCACTCTCCTTAGCTGTCGTTTTGGGGAGCCGCGTTTTCAGAAGGAAATTGCGTTAGAAAGTTTTGGGTTTGTTCGGGTATTTATTTGACTCCATTGCAGTTTGAGTTTCCCAAATTGTGGACTGTTGTACAGTAACTACACAGCACCACCCTGAACAGAGCCCGCTTCCCTACAAACTGCACTAATTTAACCATGGCTGTGGGAGGGATAGTGGCTTTTTGGGCAAACCAGCTGGCTGACTGAATTAATGACTGGTTGGCAGATTGACTGGCTGTGTGGCTGGCTCAATGATTGGCTGGCTGGCTGAAGGACTGACTTGCTGACCGGCTGGCTGGGTGATGGCTGTTCTGGCTGGCTGAAGGACTGACTTGCTGACCGGCTGGCAGGGTGATGGCTGTTCTGGCTGGCTGTCTGAATAAGTGTGTTTTACGAGCCGTCTCCACTCTGAGACGTAGAATGAATGAATGGAGTCGTTCATCAGAACTAATATCAATAATACCATAGGTCTTTCCTGTAGGCATAGATCCACACAGTAGTGTGTGGGTGTCTCTGTGTGTGTGTCTGTCTGGGTGGGTCTGTCTGTGTGTGGATGTGTTGTGTGTGTGTGTGTGTGTGTGTGTGTCTGTCTGTCTTTGTGTGTCTGTCTGTGTCTGTGCATCTGTCTGTCTGTCTGTCTGTCTGTGTGTTTCTGTGTGTCTGTCTGCATCTGGATGTGTTCTGTGTGTGTCTGTCTCTCTGTGTCTGTGCGTGCGTGTGTCTGTCTGTGTGTGGCTGTCTGTGTGTGGCTGTCTGTGTGTGGCTGTCTGTGTGTGGCTGTCTGTGTGTGGCTGTCTGTGTCTGTCTGTGTGTGTCTGTGTGTGGCTGTCTGTGTGTGGCTGTCTGTGTCTGTCTGTCTGTGTCTGTCTGTGTCTGTCTGTGTGTGTCTGTGTGTGTGCGTCCATACAACATACCCACATCCAGCAGCTGTTTAGATGTGTCCTGTCTGGAAATAACACATGTTCTGTCCTCCTTTCCTCCTCTGATGATCTGACATGAAGGACCTTTTATCCAATGAGGCCAGTGTACCGGGCCTTGTCTGCATTCAGATGTGACCTGGTGTCTTCCTGTGGCAGATGGGGGGGGGGGGGGCTTGGCATTGGTGGGGGGGCTCTTCTCTCCTGGCTGACTTGCTTCTCATTCCGTCCTTCCTCTGCTCGGCACGCCGTGAAATGGCTTTTCTGTAGGCCATTACCTTCCACCGTCTGGGTGGCGGGCAACTTTACTCATCCCTCCTCTCATCCCATCTCCTCTCATCCACTTATCTCTTCTTTACTTTTGATCCCTGCCATTCTTTCCTCCTGTCATCCGTTGTCCTCTCATCCCCTTCTCTCTCTTCTCCTTTCCCCTCTCCTCCTCTTTTCTCTCCGTTCCGGCCCCCTTCCTCTCTCCTCCTCTCCTCATGTCAGTCCACCAGGAGGCCTTGTTTCTTGTGTCTGTCTCTTAGCTCAAATATCAGAGTGTCTTAATACTGGCAGGAGGAGTCTGTCATGGTGCACTAGGCTCCTCACCACAGAGCAGAGAGGAAGGGGACGAGGGAGGACTGAGGAGAGGGGAGTGAATAGAGAGGAGGGGGAAATGAGGAGATAGCAGGCGGAGAGGGGAGTGAGGGGCAGGAGTGAATAGAGAGGAGGGGGAGTGAGGAGTGAGGAGATAGCAGGAGGAGAGGGGCGCGAGGAGTGGGTGTAAATAGGAGGGGGGAGTGAGAAGAGAGCAGGAGGAGAGGGGCGTGAGGTGGGGGGATTGAATAAAGAGGAGGTGGAGTGTATAGAGAGGAGGGGTAGTAAAGAGAGAGGAGGCGGGAGTGAATAGAAAGGAGGTGGGAGTGAATAAAAAGGAGGTGGAGTGAATAGAGAGGAGGGGTAGTAAAGAGAGAGGAGGTGGGAGTGAATAGAGAGGAGGGGGGAGTGAATAGAGAGGAGGGGGGAGTGAATAGAGAGGAGGTGGGAGTGAATAGAGAGGAGGGGGGAGTAAAGAGAGGCGGGGTTGGTATGAATCCAGACTAGCATCATAACCCTCATGATAGGCTCACTCTTGACCTATTGACCTAAGACCAAGATATTGATTCCCTCTGAGTGGTCTTGCGATGGTGTTTGTCTTCATGCAGAGACCCGGAGACCTGCTTGCTGTCATGGACATCAGGTGGTCCTCAGCAAACAGACTGAACCTGAACATGATGTTAGTATGATGTTAAAGGAACGTCGCTACTAACGTTTTTCCTCTCTGAAATGGTTCCAGTGGTTTATCTGTGCCTGAGCCATGCATCCAATATGCTCTGCTTATTAAATTACTTTGACGTGAATTTTTTTCAAAGCCAGCATTGTGAATTAGTGATAGCCACAGGTTTATTATTTGTCACTTGAGTCGTTTATCTGAAGTAAACATTTTATATCCAGGACTGGAAGTCATCTGTTATGGTGGTGAATGGCTGTTGTCCCGGGCTCGCATTTCCCCTGCCACCCAAAACTCGCCCCCACACCTCATGGTCATCCTAGCCCGCTGGGAACAGATGTAGATTAAGCTTGTCTCTGTGATGTGTTTGGTAGTCTGTGTGATGTGTTTGGTAGTCTGTGTGATGTGTCTGGTAGTCTGTGTGATGTGTCTGGTAGTCTGTGTGATGTGTCTCGTAGTCTGTGTGATGTGTTTGGTAGTCTCTATGATGTGTTTGGTAGTCTGTGTGATGTGTCTGGTAGTCTGTGTGATGTGTCTGGTAGTCTCTGTGATGTGTTTGGTAGTCTGTGTGATGTGTCTGGTAGTCTGTGTGATGTGTCTCGTAATCTGTGTGATGTGTTTGGTAGTCTCTATGATGTGTTTGGTAGTCTGTGTGATGTGTCTGGTAGTCTGTGTGATGTGTCTGGTAGTCTGTGTGATGTGTCTGGTAGTCTGTGTGATGTGTCGGGTAGTCTGTGTGATGTGTCGGGTAGTCTTTGTGATGTGTCGGGTAGTCTTTGTGATGTGTCGGGTAGTCTGTGTGATGTGTCGGGTAGTCTCTGTGATGTGTCTGGTAGTCTGTGTGATGTGTCTGGTAGTCTGTGTGATGTGTCTGGTAGTCTGTGTGATGTGTCTGGTAGTCTGTGTGATGTGTCTGGTAGTCTGTGTGATGTGTCTGGTAGTCTGTGTGATGTGTCTGGTAGTCTGTGTGATGTGTCGGGTAGTCTTTGTGATGTGTCGGGTAGTCTTTGTGATGTGTCGGGTAGTCTGTGTGATGTGTCGGGTAGTCTGTGTGATGTGTCTGGTAGTCTGTGTGATGTGCCTGGTAGTCTGTGTGATGTGTCTGGTAGTCTGTGTGATGTGTTTGGTAGTCATTGTGATGTGTTTGGTAGTCTGTGTGATGTGTTTGGTAGTCTCTGTGATGTGTTTGGTAGTCTCTGTGATGTGTTTGGTAGTCTCTGTGATGTGTTTGGTAGTCTGTGTGATGTGTCGGGTAGTCTGTGTGATGTGTCGGGTAGTCTGTGTGATGTGTCGGGTAGTCTGTGTGATGTGTCGGGTAGTCTGTGTGATATGTCGGGTAGTCTGTGTGATGTGTCGGGTAGTCTGTGTGATGTGTTTGATAGTCTGTGTGATGTGTCTGGTAGTCTGTGTGATGTGCCTGGTAGTCTGTGTGATGTGTCTGGTAGTCTGTGTGATGTGTTTGGTAGTCATTGTGATGTGTTTGGTAGTCTGTGTGATGTGTTTGGTAGTCTCTGTGATGTGTTTGGTAGTCTCTGTGATGTGTTTGGTAGTCTCTGTGATGTGTCTGGTAGTCTGTGTGATGTGTCGGGTAGTCTGTGTGATGTGTCGGGTAGTCTGTGTGATGTGTCGGGTAGTCTGTGTGATGTGTCGGGTAGTCTGTGTGATGTGTTTGATAGTCTGTGTGATGTGTCTGGTAGTCTGTGTGATGTGTCTGGTAGTCTGTGTGATGTGTCTGGTAGTCTGTGTGATGTGTCGGGTAGTCTTTGTGATGTGTCGGGTAGTCTTTGTGATGTGTCGGGTAGTCTGTGTGATGTGTCGGGTAGTCTGTGTGATGTGTCTGGTAGTCTGTGTGATGTGCCTGGTAGTCTGTGTGATGTGTCTGGTAGTCTGTGTGATGTGTTTGGTAGTCATTGTGATGTGTTTGGTAGTCTGTGTGATGTGTTTGGTAGTCTGTGTGATGTGTTTGGTAGTCTCTGTGATGTGTTTGGTAGTCTCTGTGATGTGTTTGGTAGTCTGTGTGATGTGTCTGGTAGTCTGTGTGATGTGTCGGGTAGTCTGTGTGATGTGTCGGGTAGTCTGTGTGATGTGTCGGGTAGTCTGTGTGATGTGTCGGGTAGTCTGTGTGATGTGTCGGGTAGTCTGTGTGATGTGTTTGATAGTCTGTGTGATGTGTTTGATAGTCTGTGTGATTTGTTTGATAGTCTGTGTGATGTGTCGGGTAGTCTGTGTGATGTGTTTGGTAGTCTGTGTGATGTGTTTGATAGTCTGCAGTTGAAGGTTCTCCTGTGAATAAACGCATTTATACCTTATTAACATTTAACAAGTAGCATTTTCAACCCCTCGCGTTCGCCCAGGCTACTGAAAACACTCGATAATTCCCGGACCGGGGCTGACACACACACACACCCACACATACACACACACACACACACTGTGTCAGGGCCGAGGGGCAGATAGAGGTGTTTGTTTGTCTGCTTTCCCTCACCGCTCTGATGAACACAGGACTAATGCCGGCATTCAGGGAGGAAACCTGTGTGTTTCCGTGTGTGTTTCCGTGTGTGTTTCCGTGTGTTTCAGTGTGTGTTTCAGTGTGTGTGTGTTTCAGTGTGTGTGTGTGTGTGTGTGTGTGGGTTGGTTCTGACCCGGCCCACTCACACATTCATTTTTATTTGTGTTTACTTAGCCTTCAGCTTCCAGTGCATGGTACAGCTCTGATCTAATCTGAACATCTATATGCATAAGTCCACAGCACAGAGCACACATATATATTCATACAAACACACACACACACAGACTCAATCTCAGTAACTGGGAAGCCTTTTTGCAAAGATTAGATGACATCTGATTCCTCTGTTAATGCCATGTGAATATAGCAAAGAATAGTGCTTCAATGGAACTTGGCTGATCTATGATGAAGTTGGGTATCAGTTATCAGTGTTCATTCAGTGCCAGGCTAGTAGGGGTGTGGTTTGGCTAGTAGGGGTGTGGTTTGTCTAGTAGGGGTGTGGTTTGTCTAGTAGGGGTGTGTTTTGGCTAGTAGGGGTGTGGTTTGGCTAGTAGGGGTGTGGTTTGACCCTCCCTACTCCCTGCTATCTGGCAGAGTTTGGGACTGTCGATCTACAGTTAACAGGGCTGAATTCATTTTGGTCTATGCTGCCCTCCAGGCTCTTGACATCATGCCCCTAACAGAAACCACTACTCTGATTGTGTTTTCTCTCTCTCTCCTACCCATTTCCTCTACTGAATTCCATGCTGTCAGTGTGACCTTTCCATTCACGTTCAACATTGTGGTCTTGTATCGTCCACTAGGTGCTCTTGGTGACGTCCTCAGGGATCTTGACATGCTGATCAGTTCATTCCCAGATGGTGGCTCATCACTGCATGACTTTCCCCTTCCAACATTTGCCTTTGAGTCATTTTGTCCACTGCTTCCCTCTTTTGGTCTCACACTTAACATGTCAACTCCTGTTCACCAGTCAGGGAATGCACTCGATCTGATCTGTACTAGATGAGATCTCACCACGAACTCGCTCCAGTCATCTGGCCACTTTGTCTCAGTCTCCCTTGTTCTCTCCTCCACCGCAACACTGTCACCCCCCCCAAATTCTGACTCCACCGCAACACTGTCACCCCCCCCCAAGTTCTGACGCCACCACAACACTGTCACCCCCCCAAATTCTGACTCCACCGCAACACTGTCACCCCCCCTTTACCCTGCTCCTGCCAGATGACATCTTGCAGCTCGTGATGGCTAGCCGCCCAACATCATGCCCTCTTGACCCAACCCCCTCCCTTCTCCAGACATCTCAGGAGACCTTGTCACATACCTCACCTTGCTCATCAACTCTTTACTGAGCATTGGCTGTGTCCATGCAGACTTCAGGATGGCCAGAGTTGCTCCCCTCTTAAAGAAACCAACATTTGACCCCTCTGATGTCGGAAACTGTAGGCCAGTATCCCTCCTGTTCTAAGATACTTGAGCTCTGTCCCCGCCCGACTCTCTGCTTACCTCTGTCAGAAGAATCTCCTCGACCCTAAACAATCAGGATTCAAAATGGGCCACTTCACTGAGACTGGTCTCCTCTGTGTCACAAAAGCTCTTTGCAATGCCTAAGCAAAGTCTCTCTGCATTCGTAGAGTACAACCGTACCACATTCAGGAAGCTGCATAGATATTTGTCCAGCCACTTACCATCTCATGGTGGGGCTCCTGGCGTGTGACACTAAACCCCTGCACCTCAGTCAGAATGCAGTGGCCTGTCTGGTGTTTATCCTTCCCAAATTCTCCAATGGCACCCTTGCTTTTTTGCACTCTAAAAATAGTCCCACTGCCACCACGTCAATCTGTTGTCTTTTGTTAAACGTTTCTGTTTTCTGTTCCTTATTTGTATGGTCTTCTTTCCAGCACTGACCTTTGCCAAAATGAATTAATTGATTAGAATGCACGTACTATTATACCCAGTGGTTTTCACCTAGCCCTTTTTAAATGGATGCACTTACTGTAAGTCGCTCTGGATTAGAGCATAGACCTGCTAAGTGACTAAAATGTAAATGTAGAAATGCAGTCATCTTTTAATGTTAATAAAGCAAACAAAATACAGACATCTGTTGATGTAAATAAAGCAGTAGATATAGTTGTCTGTTAAAGTAAATATAGCAATAAAAATACAGAAATAGATGTATATCTAATCTTCATACTGCTCAATTTCAGCTAAACTTTTACCTCAGACATCCCTAACTCCTCATTTTATGTATTTGCACAGGTGGCTTTTTTTATTGGTTTGCTCGATGAGCTTGTTATCGAAAGGTTATAGGCTCCAGTCCCCTGGCTGACAAGTTGATCTGTTCATCTGCTCTTCAGCTAGTTATTTTACCCTAGTTGTCCTGGGTCAACAATGGCTAACCCCGGGCCGTGACCCCACTATTCTGAGGGTATATGTTTAACAGATGTACTGCGCATTTTAAACAGGAAACATTTAGGCCCTTTTATGTACAATGACCCTCCTCTGTCATTAATACACACACACACACACAAATACACACACACCAATAGACACACACGCACAGTAATACACACACACAGTAATACACACACACCAATACACTCACACACGTGCCGTGTTGATCTCTTCTGGTTGTCCCTGTGTGTTGTTCTGGCCTGAAGCTAAGTTACCATAGTGATCAGATGGTAATTCTTCCCATAGGTCTAATTATTACAGTAGATAGGGAGAGAGTGAGAGGAGAAGAGAGGAGATCACTGAGATGAGGAGATCACTGAGATGAGGAGATCACTGAGATGAGGAGATCACTGAGATGAGGAGGGGGGTACGTGAGAAGTGGGAGAGACAAATGTATATAATTAAAGGGATGGTTCAACAAAAATATTGTATTTGGTGAAAATCTTCTGGGTTGTGTCTTTAGGCCCATGGTGTCTTAGTCCAAAGATTGTCATAATTTTTATCTGGCCCAGTCTAGAGTTTTGCATAATTAGCATTGTTAAAATTCCTGAATTGAAACTCGACCACTATTGCACAAACTGCACTGCAAGGTGAAAGTTCCACAAAAAACAAACTAAGTTTAGTGAATCAGCAAATTGTTACCATTTGTTAATAAAACAATATGGTATATTTTCAAGCATTTTCTGCTTTATTGGGAAGGAGAATGGGGACGACAGCATAGAGCTGAACAATACCAACAAAATTAGTTGAAGATTTCTACTTAAAATGCTGAATTTGTTGTCACACAGTTGCAATGTTGGAATTTTGACATTGCTAATTAGGTTCTCCAGGGTTTTGCATCATGCTGTCTCTTTAGGGAGGAGTTGAGGTTTTTGAGACCTAAAGACAAAAGGAGCGATTTTTTACAGGTTTCTCAGACCATCAACAGAATGGAAGATGCTGATCAGTTAATTGTCTTGTCTTTATGTGCCACAGTCATTAGGATATCTGACAGAAAACTAAGAGAGAGAATTAAGAAATGCCATGTAGATACATGTTAAGCATCTGTCCTGCACAAACAATCCATTCATCTCTACAGTATATCTGCGGTCAATTTATCTCTTCTTCACCCTCTGAACCATTGAGATGTCTCTGTTTTAAAATACAGTCAGGTTTATTACCTGCAGGCAGCCATCTTGCCATGATGCCAATGCAAGAGTATTATTTAAAACCTGCTCATTGAGACTGATGCCACTATTTCTCTAATAATTCTGCCCCTGGAAATAGGAGCTGGTTTACCATAATGGTTCTGAGCTTCATCTGTCTGTGACTCATAAATCTACTGAATCAACTCTTCAGGGATTATGTATTGGTTTATCATTTTCTGCTTCTGATAGCTAGCTGTCTTTGCGTGAAGTTACTTCTTTGTTGCTGTCGGTCTTTCTCACCTTTTCTTTTTGCAACTCTTAAATGTCAATGAAAGTGGCGTGATGTCCACTAGAGAACAATGTCATTGGTTTGAATGTGGCCTGATGTCCACTAGAGAAAAATTTGGTTGGTTTGAAGGTGGCGTGATGTCCACTAGAGAACAATGAGGTTGGTTTTAATGTGACGTATTGTTCCCTAGAGCAAAAATAGGTTTGTTTGAATGTGGCATGATGTCCACCGAAAAACTTTGTCCTTTAAAGGACTATAAGGTATATGGTTTTAATGTTGCGTGACGTGCTTTAGAGAATTAAAAGGTTTATGATTTGAATGTTGCGTGACGTCCTTTAAAAACTATAAGGTGTATTGTTTGAATGTTGCTTGTTGTCCTTTAAAGAATCACAAGTTCAATAGTTTTTATGTTAACAAGTTACAATGTGTTGACGTAAAGGAGTCTGAGTCTTTTTATATCCAGATTTAGATTACGGGATATGATTAGGGCTTGAGACTAAACAGTGTTCAGGGCTGGAGACTAAACAGGGTTCAGGGCTGGTGCCTGAACAGTGTTCAGGGCTTGAGACTAAACAGTATTCAGGGCTGGTGACCAAACAGGGTTCAGGGCTGGTGACTAAACTGTGTTCAGGGCTGGAGACTAAACAGGGTTAGGGCTGGAGACTAAACAGGGTTAAGGGCTGGAGACCAAACAGGGTTCATGGCTGGTGACTAAACAGTGTTCAGGGCTGGAGACTAAACAGGGTTAAGGGCTGGAGACCAAACAGGGTTCATGGCTGGTGACTAAACAGTGTTCAGGGCTGGAGACTAAACAGTGTTCATGGCTGGTGACTAAACAGGGTTCATGGCTGGTGACTAAACAGTGTTCAGGGCTGGAGACTAAACAGTGTTCAGGGCTGGAGACTAAACAGGGTTCAGGGCTGGAGACTAAACAGTGTTCATGGCTGGTGACTAAACAGTGTTCAGGGCTGGAGACTAAACAGGGTTCAGGGCTGGAGACTAAACAGTGTTCAGGGCTGGAGACTAAACAGTGTTCAGGGCTGGAGACTAAACAGTGTTCAGGGCTGGAGACGGGCTATGGGGTGGAGTGGTAAACTCATAAGCACAAGACCCTTTGTAGAGATGGGTTTTGGGGCGAGTTAGGAGGTATTAAAGAACACTTAGGCACCTCCTTCCTGATTTCGGTAACATAATCTGGGGTTGAAACCCTACCCCCTTACTGGGCCCCTCCACCTCACCTTAATTTGCCAAAACTTTAAATCCCCAATAACCCGGCGCAGTGACTGTTACCTCTCACTCCACCCAACTTGGTTACAGCCATGAGCTAGCCACTTAGTTATCCTGTTATTTCAGCATCCTAGGACTGACTAGCCAAGTCACAAGTTATTGCTATCTCAGCAAATTTAGTTGAATATTCAGATATACTGTGCCTCATATACTGTATCTCAGTTTGCTTGTTAACTATCCAGTTAAATTCTGAATAAAAATATGAACATAGCGTAAAGTGGTGGTCCATTGTTTCATGAGCTGAAATATCCCAGATTCTTTTTATTTCCAGGAAAGACTAATTTCTCTCATGTGAAATACATACATCAGGGCCGATTTAATTTCCTTTCATTTACTTGATTCTCTTATAGGAAATGTAAAATCTTGAAATTGTTGAAATGTTTCATCTACACTTGCTATGAAGCCAGTCATAGTTATCTCAGTGTCCTAGTTAGATATCCAAGCCAGCTGTTGTGTCTTTGTGAGTGACAGGGAGCAGTCAGGTGCCCTAGTGCTGAGGGAAAACCCTCCTAGAGCGATTATATGACAGTCAGCCTGCAATATCTGTCTCAAAACCTCGTAGTGTCATGTCAGTATTTCAAAACCTCGTAGTGTCATGTCAGTATTTCAAAACCTTGTAGTGTCATGTCAGTATTTCAAAACCTCGTAGTGTCATGTCAGTGTTTCAAAACCTTGTAGTGTCGTATCAGTATTTGAAAACCTCGTAGTGTCATGTCAGTATTTCAAAACCTTGTAGTGTCGTATCGGTATTTCAAAACCTCGTAGTGTCATGTCAGTATTTCAAAACCTCGTAGTGTCATGTCAGTATTTCAAAACCTCGTAGTGTCATGTCAGTATTTCAAAACCTCGTAGTGTCATGTCAGTATTTCAAAACCTCGTAGTGTCATGTCAGTATTTCAAAATCTCGTAGTGTCATGTCAGTATTTCAAAACCTCGTAGTGTCATGTCAGTATTTCAAAACCTCGTAGTGTCATGTCAGTATTTCAAAACCTCGTAGTGTCATGTCAGTATTTCAAAACCTCGTAGTGTCATGTCAGTGTTTCAAAACCTCGTATTTCAGTCTGTATTTCAGTCTGACTGTCCCGTTACTAAACATATCTCCTCTCTTCCATTTCTCTCCCCCTTTCTCCCCTCTCCCTCTCTTTTCTCTCTCTTGGTGACAGATGCCAGTGAGAGGACCTGGACCTGATCTGCGTCTGGTCCCCCGATATGAAGAGGTGGAGAGACAGTATGCCTCCCTGCCCAGGTAAACATGTCTCTTTTCCCCTCCCTCTCTTCTGTACATCCTACTCTCTCACTTCTTTCTTCTACATTTCCCCCTCTCACCCACTCTCTCTTTTCTCTCTTTCCCCATCTTTTTCTACTACTTGGTAAACTTTCTTTTGCCTCTTTCTTCTATTCCTTTCTTTTTCTGCCCCCCCCTTCCCTCTGCTGTCCTCCCTGTCTTTCCTCCCTCTTCTCTATCGTGACTAAACACTTCTAACAGAGCTGCAGGGACGAGCAGTGCTTTGCCTCTTCTCTCTTACCGGTGGCGTGTCTTTCCTCCTGCCTCACGGAGTGCTGAATAATCCTCTTTAAAGCTTATAATTAAATCTGGAGTGTCTGCCTGGTGAGGCCCTCTCATCCAGGGAATCCGCCTGATCCTGTCCCTGGAGACGGGGACACAGACGGGGAGGTGGAACCTGATATCTGCCCTCATCTCAGCTCCCAGCAAAGCCCAGGAGGGCAGGGTTACACACATTGGTCTGGGTATGGTCCAAGTTTGTTCTGGTCCAGGTCTGGTCTGTTATATGTCAGGTCTGGGCCAGGTCAGGTTTGGGTCTGGTCTAGGTCGGATGTAGGTCAGGTTTGTATCTTGTCTAGGTCTGTTCATTTTCATGGTCTGGTGTAGGTCAGGTTTGGGTCTGGTTTAGGTCTGGTGTAGGTCAGGTTTGGGTCTGGTCTAGGTCTGGTGTAGGTCAGGTTTGGGTCCAGTCTAGGTCTGTTCATTTTCATGGTCTGGTGTAGGTCAGGTTTGGGTCTGGTCTAGGTCTGGTCTAGGTCAGGTTTGGGTCTGGTCTAGGTCTGGTATAGGTCAGGTTTCGGTCTAGTCTAGGTCTGTTCTTTTTCATGGTCTGGTCTAGGTCTGGTGTAGGTCAGGTTTGGGTCCAGTCTAGGTCTGTTCATTTTCATGGTCTGGTGTAGGTCAGGTTTGGGTCTGGTCTAGGTCTGGTCTAGGTCAGGTTTGGGTCTGGTCTAGGTCTGGTATAGGTCAGGTTTCGGTCTAGTCTAGGTCTGTTCTTTTTCATGGTCTGGTCTAGGTCTGGTGTAGGTCAGGTTTGGGTCCAGTCTAGGTCTGTTCATTTTCATGGTCTGGTGTAGGTCAGGTTTGGGTCTGGTCTAGGTCTGGTCTAGGTCAGGTTTGGGTCTGGTCTAGGTCTGGTATAGGTCAGGTTTCGGTCTAGTCTAGGTCTGTTCTTTTTCATGGTCTGGTCTAGGTCTGGTGTAGGTCAGGTTTGGGTTCAGTCTAGGTCTGTTCATTTTCATGGTCTGGTGTAGGTCAGGTTTGGGTCTGGTCTAGGTCTGGTCTAGGTCAGGTTTGGGTCTGGTCTAGGTCTGGTATAGGTCAGGTTTCGGTCTAGTCTAGGTCTGTTCTTTTTCATGGTCTGGTCTAGGTCTGGTGTAGGTCAGGTTTGGGTCCAGTCTAGGTCTGTTCATTTTCATGGTCTGGTGTAGGTCAGGTTTGGTTCTGGTCTAGGTCTGGTGTAGGTCAGGTTTGGGTCTGTTCTAGGTCTGGTATAGGTCAGGTTGTGGTCTAGTCTAGGTCTGTTCTTTTTCATGGTCTGGTGTAGGTCAGGTTTGGGTCTGGTCTAGGTCTGGTGTAGGTCAGGTTTGGGTCTGGTCTAGGTCTGGTGTAGGTCAGGTTTGGGTCCAGTCTAGTTCTGTTCATTTTCATGGTCTGGTGTAGGTCAGGTTTGGGTCTGGTCTAGGTCTGGTGTAGGTCAGGTTTGGGTCTAGTCTACGTCTGTTCTTTTTCATGGTCTGGTCTAGGTCGGGTGTAGGTCAGGTTTGGGTCTGGTCTAGGTCTGGTGTAGGTCAGGTTTGGGTCTGTTCTAGGTCTGGTGTAGGTCAGGTTGTGGTCTAGTCTAGGTCTGTTCTTTTTCATGGTCTGGTGTAGGTCAGGTTTGGGTCTGGTGTAGGTCAGGTTTGGGTCTGGTGTAGGTCAGGTTTGGGTCTAGTCTAGGTCTGTTCTTTTTCATGGTCTGGTCTAGGTCTGGTGTAGGTCAGGTTTGGGTCTAGTCTAGGTCTGTTCTTTTTCATGATCTGGTCTAGGTCTGGTGTAGGTCAGGTCCTCTCCTTAATTTCTTTCACTCTCTCTCTGTTTACTTTATGTCCCCTCTCCCTCTGCCCCCTCCCTCTTTGTCTCTCTACTCTATATCTCCCCCATCCCTCCCTCCCCCTTCCCTCCCTCCCTGTCTGACCTCTCCCTCTGATGTGTGTTTGCTGTGAGCAACCAACCACAGCAACACAAGCAAACAAATAGCAGTGTGCTCCGCTTCAAGGGCATTTAACGGAACACAACAGAACAGGAGTTAAAGCCGTTAGAAACTTTTGTTGCAACCAGTTTCCCACCCCGCGCTGAGTAAACAGAGAGGATGTCAGCTGAGATGTGTGTGTCCCAGGTGGTATACTATTCCCTATGTAGTGCGCTTGTTTTGACCAGGTCCTATGTGGAGTAGATTTCCATTTGGTGACACGCTGTAGTGGTTTGGCAGATGTGAGAACTCGTTGGATCTGACTCAGTCTGCCATATGAAACTGAGGAGAGTGGGAACCGTGCACAGGTACTGGTAGTTGACGGAAAACATTTACCCACCTCCCGAAATAAACCTGTGCTACCTCGTAACTCACACACATGCACACACATCCCAGAATGGGACAGAGAAATGGTGAGGGAGAATTAGAGAGAGGAGTTGGTTTTGTTGCTAAAATAAAACATGAACTTATATGTGTCCTGTCTTCCTTCAGCACCACTGCTGAACTTTCCCTCTCACGTACTGGCATGCAGACTGACCCAAACCCAACCCAGCAGAGTACAGACTAACCCAAACCCAACCCAGCAGAGTACAGACTGACTCAAACCCAACCCAGCAGAGTACAGACTGACCCAAACCCAACCCAGCAGAGTACAGACTGACCCAAACCCAACCCAGCAGAGTACAGACTGACTGAAACCCAACCCAGCAGAGTACAGACTGACCCAAACCCAACCCAGCAGAGTACAGACTGACCCAAACCCAACCCAGCAGAGTACAGACTGACCCAAACCCAACCCAGCAGAGTACAGACTGACTGAAACCCAACCCAGCAGAGTACAGACTGACCCAAACCCAACCCAGCAGAGTACAGACTGACTGAAACCCAACCCAGCAGAGTACAGACTGACCCAAACCCAACCCAGCAGAGTACAGACTGACCCAAACCCAACCCAGCAGAGTACAGACTGACCGAAACCCAACCCAGCAGAGTACAGACTGACCCAAACCCAACCCAGCAGAGTACAGACTGACCCAAACCCAACCCAGCAGAGTACAGACTGACCGAAACCCAACCCAGCAGAGTACAGACTGACCCAAACCCAACCCAGCAGAGTACAGACTGACCCAAACCCAACCCAGCAGAGTACAGACTGACCCAAACCCAACCCAGCCCCCCCTGAACCTGTTAGCTGGGTTGAAGTTAACATAAAGGCCCCAGGGCCCCTTTCAAAGCCATTTCCTTTCAAATTACCTCTGTGCTCTGTTCCAGCTCCATTATATTAGTGTGTGTTATTATGCTCCGTCACCAGGCTGAGGGCAGGCTACGGTGAAGCTACATAATTTAGCTCTTCAGCTCCCTCCCCCCATATCGCCCTTCCCCTCTCACCCCTTCTCAGTCTCTCTCTCTCTTTTTCCCTCTCCATTCCCTCCCTCCCTCCTTCCCTTTCGCTCTCTCTCTCACTCTCTCTTTCTGTCATTTAGTAGTTATCCAGTGCTTAATATGTTTGGCCTACATGGTCCTAATGACCTCCACGCTGCATTCTCTTTCCTGGCTAATGTTATTTAGAACCAAATCCAACTGTTGATGAAATGACTGGCTGACTGCCGTAATGGTTAGCTGACTTACTGAATAGGTGACTGGCTGACTTACTGGCTGATTGACCTACTGGCTGACTTACTGGCTAAATGACTTACTGGCTAAATGACTTACTGGCTGGTTGGCTGACTAAGTGGCTGGCTGACTAACTGGCTGGCTGACTGACTGACTGACTGGCTGGCTGGCTGATGAAACAGTGCGCCCTATCATAATGTAGCCCACTGCCAGTCCCTTCCTTCACCCTGCAATGTCAACAGCCCTCACCCAAGTAAAGCCCAGGGTTATGTCTTAGGCTCCTACCTGGGCTAATATCATAGGACCAGCCAGTCACCCCATCCTGTTAGATGATTGGATTATCTGAAGTCAAAGTTCCAGGATACGTTTTGGCCGTCTTTTCATTGACTAGTTAGACTGATAATGAAGTCATTAATGCACAGATGGTTGACCTCTCACCCCTTTCTTTCACTCCTCAGTCCACCCCCCCTCCTCTCTCCTCCCTCCCCTCCCCTTTCTTTGAGTCCCTCTCCAGAACACAGCCTTTCCCAGACCCTTCCACGTCCAGCCAGACAATCTGTCCATTGTCCGGGTTACGGGTTCGAGTGGCGGGGGGGGGGGGGCTGTCGTCTTCAAGGCTCTTGTGTGTTGGTTGTTTAACCTGGGGGGTCCTGTTCTCCCCAGCTGAGGAGCTCCTTGACTGCCTGGGCCGGGCCAGTTCTGCACATCTCTTCAGTGAGACTGACCTTGCTTTGTCAAATTCTGGAGAATTCTGCACTTTGATGTGGAGAGAAATTATGCTGATCCAAAGAATTGGACCCTACTTAACCACCGTTCTAAACTATCACAGGTTGACTCCCAACTGGTACCCTATTCCCTTCATCATACACTACTCTAGACCTGGGGCTTATGGGAACAGGCTGCCGTTTGGGACGTGTCTTCCCTATGAGATTTGGAGAGACACTTTGATGTGGAGAAAAGCTTCTGAAACAATGCGAGGCACACTCATCCAGGCTGGGCTTCTGTCTCCATCAGCTAACATCTCCGTTAGGATCTCTGCCGGCACTGTCAGCACAAACTGTTACAGCAACCCTCTCTTCATATCTGGGCTAAATGCTTCTTAAAGCTGCAATCTGCAACATCTAGGTCTATTCATTGGTCATGGCAGATATTCAGAGTTAGATGTAGTTGTAGATCTGCTGTGTTCTCCCTTGTACTTTTGCTTGCTCAAATACC
The DNA here is from genome assembly GCF_011004845.1 of Esox lucius. Lineage (NCBI taxonomy): Eukaryota > Metazoa > Chordata > Actinopteri > Esociformes > Esocidae > Esox > Esox lucius. The sequence continues at coordinate 42,233,041 of NC_047588.1, forward strand.
TAGCCACCAAACTGGTTTAACGTTTACAGCAATTCATGCAGTTTGTACCCGTAGGCTATCTGGTGTAGATTAAACAAAATACACTCACCTAAAGAATTATTAGGAACACCTGTTCAATTTCTCATTAATGCAATTATCTAATCAACCAATCACATGGCAGTTGCTTCAATGCATTTAGGGGTGTGGTCCTGGTCAAGACAAACTCCAAACTGAATGTCAGAATGGGAAAGAAAGGTGATTTAAGCAATTTTGGCATGGTCGTTGGTGCCAGACGAGCCGTTCTGAGTATTTCACAATCTGCTCAGTTACTGGGATTTTCACACACAACCATTTCTAGTGTTTACAAAGAATGGTGTGAAAAGGGAAAAACATCCAGTATGCGGCAGTCCTGTGGGCAAAAATGCCTTGTTGATGCTAGAGGTCAGAGGAGAATGGGCCGACTGATTCTAGCTGATTGAAGAGCAACTTTGACTGAAATAACCACTCGTTAAAACCGAGGAATGCAGCAAAGCATTTGTGAAGCCACAACACGCACAACCTTGAGGCGAATGGGCTACAACAGCAGAAGACCCCACCGGGTACCACTCATCTCCACTACAAATAGGAAAAAGAGGCTACAATTTGCACAAGCTCACCAAAATTGGACAGTTGAAGACTGGAAGAATGTTGCCTGGTCTGATGAGTCTCGATTTCTGTTGAGACATTCAAATGGTAGAGTCAGAATTTGGCGTGAACAGAATGAGAACATGGATCCATCATGTCTTGTTAACACTGTGCAGGCTGGTGGTGGTGGTGTAAGGGTGTGGGGGATGTTTTCTTGGCACACTTTAGGCCCCTTAGTGCCAATTGGGCATCGTTTAAATGCCACAGCCTACCTGAGCATTGTTTCTGACCATGTCCATCCCTTTATGACCACCATGTACCCATCCTCTGATGGCTACTTCCACAGGATAATGCACCATGTCACAAAGCTCAAATCATTTCAAATTGGTTTCTTGAACATGACAATGAGTTCACTACTGAAATGGCCCCCACAGTCACCAGATCTCAACCCAATAGAGCATCTTTGGGATGTGGTGGAACGGGAGCTTCGTGCCCTGGATGTGCATCTCACAAATCTCCATCAACTGCAAGATGCTATCCTATCAATATGGGCCAACATTTCTAAATAATGCTTTCAGAACCTTGTTGAATCAATGCCACGTAGAATTAAGGCAGTTCTGAAGGCAAAAGGGGGTCAAACACTGTATTTGTATGGTGTTCCTAATAATCCTTTAGGTGAGTGTATAGTGATGCTGATATACTGTAGAGGGTCTGGTTATATATGGATTAGGGTTGCACGTTTTGGATAAAATATTGACAAAATATTGCAATTATCATAGCCTACATAATGTGCTATTAAACTGAATAGAAATCAAGTTAAAGTTCAGTGTTTTCTGTTTTACCCTTGCCAATTTGAAGGTGCTGCCTGTCTCGAACTATTCGTTTAACTGCTCTTTTAATGCAGTGTCATTTTCTATGTTTGTGCCGTTGCCATAGCTGGTTAGGCCAAATTTCACAACCCTTGAGGTATATTTTCTCCGATATTAAAGTTTAGTAACCATACTGTTGTGTATGTGGGAAAATATATCTTGGTGCCACTCGCTTATTTGAGGCAGACGTCTTCGCTAGCAGTTGCAGGGTTAACTCAAACTAACACTCAAAAAGTTTTTAAAGATTTGTCCAGGTAATCTACAAAAGTACCTACAGCTCCTGCAAGAAAAACAATTTCGGATATGCCTTGCGTGAAGTGCATATCATTAACCTTTTTTGAGCTGAAAATCGCAGAAATTGGCAATTTGGATATTGCACATGTCAATATCGCAATTTAGATTACATTTCGATTAATTGTGCAGCCCTAATATGGATCACATATGATGTCAGTAGTAGTTGATGTAGAGGGTCTGGTAATAAATGGGTCATATGTTGTCAGTAGTAGTAGTTGATATAGAGGGTCTGGTAATAAATGGATCATATGTTGTCAGTAGTAGTAGTTGATGTAGAGGGTCTGGTAATAAATGGATCATATGTTGTCAGTAGTAGTAGTTGATGTAGAGGGTCTGGTAATAAATGGGTCATATGATGTCAGTAGTAGTTGATGTAGAGGGTCTGGTAATAAATGGATCATATGATGTCAGTAGTAGTAGTTGATGTAGAGGGTCTGATAATAAATGGATCATATGATGTCAGTAGTAGTTGTTGATGTAGAGGGTCTGGTAATAAATGGATCATATGATGTCAGTAGTAGTTGATGTAGAGGGTCTGGTAATAAATTGATCATATGATGTCAGTAGTAGTAGTTGATGTAGAGGGTCTGATAATTAATGGATCATATGATGTCAGTAGTAGTTGATATAGAGGGTATGGAAATAAATGGATCATATGATGTCTGTAGTAGTAGTTGATGTAGAGGGTCTGATAATTAATGGATTATATGATGTCAATAGTAGTTGATATAGAGGGTCTGGTAATAAATGGATCATATGATGTCAGTAGTAGTAGTTGATGTAGAGGGTCTGGTAATAAATGGATCATATGATGTCAGTAGTAGTAGTTGATGTAGAGGGTCTGATAATAAATGGATCATATGATGTCAGTAGTAGTAGTTGATGTAGAGGGTCTGGTAATAAATGGATCATATGATGTCAGTAGTAGTAGTTGATGTAGAGGGTCTGATAATAAATGGATCATATGATGTCAGTAGTAGTTGTTGATGTAGAGGGTCTGGTAATAAATGGGTCATATGATGTCAGTAGTAGTTGATGTAGAGGGTCTGGTAATAAATGGATCATATGATGTCAGTAGTAGTAGTTGATGTAGAGGGTCTGGTAATTAATGGATCATATGATGTCTGTAGTAGTTGATGTAGAGGGTCTGGTAATAAATTGATCATATGATGTCAGTAGTAGTAGTTGATGTAGAGGGTCTGATAATTAATGGATCATATGATGTCAGTAGTAGTTGATATAGAGGGTATGGAAATAAATGGATCATATGATGTCAGTAGTAGTAGTTGATGTAGAGGGTCTGATAATTAATGGATTATATGATGTCAATAGTAGTTGATATAGAGGGTCTGGTAATAAATGGATCATATGATGTCAGTAGTAGTAGTTGATGTAGAGGGTCTGGTAATAAATGGATCATATGATGTCAGTAGTAGTAGTTGATGTAGAGGGTCTGGTAATAAATGGATCATATGATGTCAGTAGTAGTAGTTGATGTAGAGGGTCTGGTAATAAATGGATCATATGATGTCAGTAGTAGTAGTTGATGTAGAGGGTCTGATAATAAATGGATCATATGATGTCAGTAGTAGTAGTTGATGTAGAGGGTCTGGTAATAAATGGATCATATGATGTCAGTAGTAGTAGTTGATATAGAGGGTCTGGTAATAAATGGATCATATGATGTCAGTAGTAGTTGATGTAGAGGGTCTGATAATAAATGGATCATATGATGTCAGTAGTAGTTGTTGATGTAGAGGGTCTGGTAATAAATGGGTCATATGATGTCAGTAGTAGTTGATGTAGAGGGTCTGGTAATAAATGGATCATATGATGTCAGTAGTAGTAGTTGATGTAGAGGGTCTGGTAATTAATGGATCATATGATGTCAGTAGTAGTTGATGTAGAGGGTCTGGTAATAAATTGATCATATGATGTCAGTAGTAGTAGTTGATGTAGAAGGTCTGATAATTAATGGATCATATGATGTCAGTAGTAGTTGATATAGAGGGTATGGAAATAAATGGATCATATGATGTCTGTAGTAGTAGTTGATGTAGAGGGTCTGATAATTAATGGATTATATGATGTCAATAGTAGTTGATATAGAGGGTCTGGTAATAAATGGATCATATGATGTCAGTAGTAGTAGTTGATGTAGAGGGTCTGGTAATAAATGGATCATATGATGTCAGTAGTAGTAGTTGATGTAGAGGGTCTGGTAATAAATGGATCATATGATGTCAGTAGTAGTAGTTGATGTAGAGGGTCTGGTAATAAATGGATCATATGATGTCAGTAGTAGTAGTTGATATAGAGGGTCTGGTAATAAATGGATCATATGATGTCAGTAGTAGTAGTTGATGTAGAGGGTCTGGTAATAAATGGATCATATGATGTCAGTAGTAGTAGTTGATATAGAGGGTCTGGTAATAAATGGATCATATGATGTCAGTAGTAGTTGATATAGAGGGTCTGGTAATAAATGGATCATATGATGTCAGTAGTCGTAGCTCTGAAAATAATAATGCCACATTTTCATTGTTCTGCCGTTCAATGTTACCCTGGCAACCAACAACCCCCATCTGTGCTGTATGAGCCTTGTTATCTCTCTGTCTATCTCTCTATCTGTCTTTCTATCTATCTTTCTATCTCTCTCTATCTCTGTTTTACTCCCACTCTATTTTTCTGTCTCTCCCCATTTATCTCTGTCTTATAAATGCATTAAACACATGAAAACAATTTTGTCAGCTTCCATGTTTCTCCCTGAGTGGTATGTCATATCAAAGTCCACACTTAGTAATTAGTCCATTTGTAATTGTTTGTATCTGTCAGGTGTGTCTCAGTTTGTGTGAGACAGGGCTCCTTTTCTTTGTGTGTGTGTGTGTGTGTGTGTCTGTGTGTCAGAAAGATGCCCACCTGACTCCATCAGTCCCCTGACTCCATCAGTCCCCTCCACCTGACTCCATCAGTCCTCTCCACCTGACTCCACCATGTGCACTACTTTAGCTATGGGCTTTGGTCTGAAGTAGTTCACTATAAAGAGAATACGGTGCCATTTGAGAAAAGACTGGAGGTGGGTAGCAGATGGTATACAGGAAATAAAAGTCAATAGATTAATCAAGACCCAGTCCAATTAGAGAGTATTTCCTTTGCCTATTGCTAGCTTAGAAGAACAGGGGATGATACTCTTCTTTCCATTGCTAACATTATTCGCTATGGCACATTGTTCTCTTCTATGGACTCTGTTTTACTCTTGACGGGAATAGGGTGTGGTATAGGGTCTGGAATAGTGTGTAGAATAGGGTCTGGAATAGGGTGTAGTATAGGGTCTGGAATAGGGTGTAGTATAGGGTCTGGAATAGGGTGTAGTATAGGGTCTGGAATAGGGTATGGTATAGGGTCTGGAATAGGGTGTGGTATAGGGTCTGGAATAGGGTGTGGTATAGGGTCTGGAATAGGGTGTAGTATAGGGTCTGGAATAGGGTGTGGTATAGGGTCTGGAATAGGGTGTGGTATAGGGTCTGGAATAGGGTGTGGTATAGGGTCTGGAATAGGGTGTAGAATAGGGTCTGGAATAGGATGTATTATAGGTTTTGGAATAGGGTGTGGTATAGGGTCTGGAATAGGGTGTAGAATAGGGTCTGGAATAGGGTGTAGTATAGGTTTTGGAATAGGGTGTGGTATAGGGTCTGGAATAGGGTGTAGAATAGGGTCTGGAATGGGGTGTAGTATAGGTTTTGGAATAGGTTGTGGTATAGGATCTGGAATAGGGTGTAGTATATGTTTTGGAATAAGGTGTGGTATATGGTCTGGAATAGGGTGTAGTATTGGGTCTGGAATAGGGTGTGGTATAGGCTCTGGAATAGGGTGTAGTATAGGTTTTGGAATAGGGTGTGGTATATGGTCTGGAATAGGGTGTGGTATATGGTCTGGTATAAGGTGCGATTTCAGATGGGGTCTCGGTAAGTGTTGCTGGATGTTCTGTGGCAGAGACATTGGTAGGATGGAGTTTTCTCCTCGTCTCTTATCTCTCCTCCTCTTGTCTCTTCTCCTTGTCTCTCCTCTGTCCTCTCCTCCTCTTGTATTTTCCCATCTTTTCTCTTTTCCTCTCTCCTCCTTTCCCATTGTCTCTTCTCTCGGTCCTCTCCATCTTTCAGGGGTAATATCTCCAGAATATAGCAGACCTGCCTGGCAGGAATTCAGATTACTATTCTGCTGATATTTCTGCTGATTTACATGTAAGTCATTTAGCAGACACTTATGCCAAGCGATTTACTGGAGTAATAAGCTGCTTTGCTCAAGGGCACACCACCCGATTTGTTTTAGTGGCTTCTTCTGCTATCTTCAGAGTGTAAGCAGATATGTGATACATTTTAATGACATAATAGACTTGGATACACGTTACCCTGCACGCTAATCCATAATAACATCTGTTAGTTTCACTGCTCTGTTTAACTTGTTTCGGGTGTTTTCATGTTGTCTGAGGTGCTCCAGTACAATGAAATCACCAACATGTAGAGGATAAAGGTGCCTGTGTTGTGGACGTTCTATAACCTGGAACAACTCTCTTAATACTCTGGTTGTCATTCTACTCTGGGAGTCAGTCTACTCTGGGAGTCAGTCTACTCTGGGAGTCAGTCTACTCTGGGAGTCAGTCTACTCCGGGAGTCAGTCTACTCTGGTTGTCAGTCTACTCCGGGAGTCAGTCTACTCTGGGAGTCAGTCTACTCTGGGAGTCAGTCTACTCTGGGAGTCAGTCTACTCTGGGAGTCAGTCTACTCCGGGAGTCAGTCTACTCCGGTTGTCAGTCTACTCTGGTTGTCAGTCTACTCCGGGAGTCAGTCTACTCCGGGAGTCAGTCTACTCCGGGAGTCAGTCTACTCCGGGAGTCAGTCTACTCTGGTTGTCAGTCTACTCCGGGAGTCAGTCTACTCCGGGAGTCAGTCTACTCCGGGAGTCAGTCTACTCTGCTCGTCAGTCTACTCCGGGAGTCAGTCATCTCCAGGAGTCAGGCCGCTCTGGGAATCAGTCTACTCCGGGAGTCAGTCTTCCAAACACTGAGCTGTCCCATGTGGTGCCTTGGTGTCAGGCAGCTGTTAGAGTTATTAAATGTGGCCCATGCGGGAATCCAACCCTCAACTTATTACATGGTGGAAACCTGCCCCCAGAGTGGTAACTTATTACATGGTGGAAACCTGCCCCCAGAGTGGTAACTTATTACATGGTGGAAACCTGCCCCCAGAGTGGTAACTTATTACATGGTGGAAACCTGCCCCGAGTGGTAACTTATTACATGGTGGAAACCTGCCCCCAGAGTGGTAACTTATTACATGGTGGAAACCTGCCCCCAGAGTGGTAACTTATTACATGGTGGAAACCTGCCCCGAGTGGTAACTTGGGGTCTAGAGTCCATGGTGCCCTTTGGGAACTGAGGAGGTGTCGAGTGGCCTGTTAGAGGTCAGGGGTCAAAGTGTCAGAGACATTAGGGTTAGTCCCACCCTTCCATTGGACAGCTGAACCAACAGTGGGCCTTCTTAAGCATACCGTGTGCCTTTCCTTGGGCCAGGTGCACCCTGGGAGACTCCCTGCGGAGGCCCCCTCTGGAGGAATAGACAGTCCGTCTGTCATACTCTCTGTGCTTCTAAAATGTCTCCCTGTTCCCTACATATTCCCATAGGGTCTGGTCAGAAGGAGTGCACTTGAAGGGGGTTAGGGTGCACGTTGGCCCAGTTCCTTCTGTCTGACAGGCTGTAATATTGCTGCCTTTATTTAAGGTTCAGCATACCCTCCAAGACAGTTGTTTCCCTGAGAATCTCTCCCCCTCTCTCCCTACTCTCTCTCTCTCCCCCTCCCTCCCCTCTCTCCCTACTCTCTCTATCTATCCCCCTCCCTCCCCTCTCTCCCTACTCTCTTTATCTCTCCCCCTCCCTCCCCTCTCTCCCTACTCTCTCTATCTCTCCCCCTCCCTCCCCTCTCTCCCTACTCTCTCTCTATCTCTCCCCCTCCCTCCCCTCTCTCCCTACTCTCTCTATCTCTCCCCCTCCCTCCCCTCTCTCCCTACTCTCTCTATCTCTCCCCCTCTCTCCCTACTCTCTCTCTATCTCTCCCCCTCCCTCCCCTCTCTCCCTACTCTCTCTATCTCTCCCCCTCTCTCCCTACTCTCTCTCTATCTCTCCCCCTCCCTCCCCTCTCTCCCTACTCTCTCTCTATCTCTCCCCCTCTCTCTACTCTCTCTATCTCTCCCCCTCCCTCCCCTCTCTATCTCTCCCCCTCCCTCCCCTCTCTCCCTACTCTCCATCTCTCCCCCTCTCTCCCTACTCTCTATCCCCCCCCCCCTCCTCGGTCTCCTCTCTTTCCTTTCTCTCCTCCTCTGTCCTCCTTTGCTCTACACATTTGTGACTCTTTTTTTCTCTTTCTCTCTTTGTTGATGAACGATAAAATAGTTTTCCCTTCATTATTTTTCATTTAACTGTTATTGCTCTTTTGTTTTGGTGGTGCCAGGCTAGCTGTGATCATGGTGCAGTAATGAAATCTCAGTTTTGGAAATGAAACTTGGTTAGCTTCAGGCTCATAACAGTCTAACTGAGTTAGAGAGCCGTCCTCCTCTCTGTTCCTCCTCTTCCTCCTCCTCCTCTAGTAATTCAGTTTACTTTTCTGTTCGAATCATCCTTCTGTACTTGAGTACTCTTCCTCCTTGTATTCTTAAACTTTTGTTGACAGTTTTGTTAGCTGGAGTCTGGGTTTGGGTTATTGTGTCTGCACTAGTGCATTTAAACGTGCCTTGCTGCCCTCACTTCATCCCACAGCTGGCTGGACTCTGATGCTGAACAGGGTGGGCTGTGGTTTATCCCCAGGTGGGAGACCAGATGCTGCTGCAGTTGGATTGTTAATAGGGGGGGCAGTTCCTCATACCAGCATAGCCACCTAATCATCCCCAGATTCTAGTTAGCTCCTTCATCCCTTCTCTTCTCCCCAAAACATAATAACAGCAATGATAAGTATTAAGTTCTGTTGGTACTAAATGTATAAGAGCTTTAGCTATTTTTCTCTTAATTCTCAGTATTATAACGCACATAGTTTTAGTGTGCTATGCCATTTTTCATAAAATTGTAGCACTCATATGTATCTATAATAGTTAATAACTCTAGCAATTGCTGCTAGTTCACACTTGTGTATATTACTGCCACAGTTCCAGTGTTCCATAATACCACCCAGATGGCTGCTAGTTTACAGTACTAATTTTTTAAACTGCTGCTAGTGTACAGTGTTATGTATATTGTTGCTTTGTTTTATTACTATTTTCTGTCTGGCTATATTTTTTCTCTCTATCTAGTTATCAGGTTCCATGTCAGAAGAGTTTCATTGTGCAGGATGACGATGTGTTGTTCAGTTCATTTGACAAATAAACTTTGAAACGTGAATTCAAGCTATGTGACTACAATGCAAATGTAGTGTTTTTTTGGTCTTTTTTATTCAGATTATTGGGTATTTGGCTATTTAGTTCTTTTGCCAGCTTTTGCAGCTGTCAGTCTGTTTTCCAGTGCTTTTAATCCATCCTGACACATTGTGTCAAATAGTTATTTCACTCGCAACGACCAGAACGGTGTGATTGATTACCTTCAGGGTATGTCTTGATGAAAACAGTGTTTTTAGTGTTTTGTAGTCAGATAGGAAATGCCGTTCAGATGTCTCTGAGTCGCCCACACAGTCTGCTTATTGAAGTATTAAACCATGAAGGATAATCACTTTGGGTTTGTTCACAACAGTTAGAGGAGTTCAAGGTGGTCACTCGTAGTTCTGCCACGAGGAGTACTGTTCCCTTCTAGAAATTGTATTTCTATGGTTCCGCCGTTAATCGCCGGTTGTGAATGTACCAAATCATTGGTTATGGGGCGTTTTCTCTTCTAGTAATCGTGTCTCTATAGTTCCATAGCTGGTTGGACAGCTGTGGCCAGCTGTTTGTCAGGGGGACTCGTTGAGAGAGAAGAGTTCAGTCCCAAATGTCACTCTGTTCACTATATTGTACTAAGGGCACTTTACTAGTAGTGTACTAGGAAGGGAATGCGGTGCAATTTGGAATGTGGCCGTTGACAGAGACGGAAAGAGACTCTAAACTAGGAACTCCCTGCATTTCCTCCTCTGAGCGGGCAGGTGTAGTCAGGCAGCCAGTCAGTCAGCCAATCAGTCAGTCAGACAGCCTGACAACATGGCCAGGAATTTTGCTCTGACTCCATGGGAACTGGGGAAGCACTTGGAATATTCCTTTTAAAGTGCACTTCTAGTCTGCTATGTAGGGTTTAGGGTTCTATTTGGGACACTCCTTGTCCCAGTGCTGCTCTGACCCGGGAATTCAGACCAACAGACTCACTGGTGACGGGAAACATCGGAATAAAACCTGTCCCTGTGGAGGTTGTGACTGACCACCCTTTTCATGGACCCTCTCATGTCCTCTATACCAGGCCCCGTCACACACACACACACAACCCAGGGAGACACACTCACAACCCAGGGAGACACACTCACAACCCAGGGAGACACACACACAACCCAGGGAGACACACTCACAACCCAGGGAGACACACTCACAACCCAGGGAGACACACTCACAACCCAGGGAGACACACTCACAACCCAGGGAGACACACACACAACCCAGGGAGACACACTCACAACCCAGGGAGACACACTCACAACCCAGGGAGACACACTCACCCGGAGAGACCCCCCTCCCCCACAAACACACACACACTCACAACCCAGGGAGACACACTCACCCGGAGAGACCCCCCTCCCCCCCTCCCCCACAAACACACACACACTCACAACCCAGGGAGACACACTCACAACCCAGGGAGACACACTCACAACCCAGGGAGACACACTCACAACCCAGGGAGACACACACACAACCCAGGGAGACACACTCACAACCCAGGGAGACACACTCACAACCCAGGGAGACACACCCACCCGGAGAGACCCCCCTCCCCCACAAACACACACACACTCACAACCCAGGGAGACACACTCACCCGGAGAGACCCCCCTCCCCCACAAACACACACACACTCACAACCCAGGGAGACACACTCACCCGGAGAGACCCCCCTCCCCCACAAACACACACACACTCACAACCCAGGGAGACACACTCACCCGGAGAGACCCCCCTCCCCCACAAACACACACACACTCACAACCCAGGGAGACTCACAACCCAGGGAGAGACCCCTCTCCCCCACAAACACACACACACTCACAACCCAGGGAGACACTCACCCGAAGAGACCCCCCCCCCAGAGAGATACATACGTACAGAGAAACACACTGACCCAGAGAGACACACACTGACCCAGAGAGACACACACTGACCCGGAAAGAGACACACTGATCCACATGTCCAGACAGAGAGAGTCATAACCACTCCATCAGTGCTAACAGCAGACCTCCAGATGGACAGCAGACTTCTTAGACTAGGACTAGTCCAGCCAGGCCAGTGGAGTCCAGGCCAGTCTTTAGTCCGGGCCAGTTTAGACCAGCCAGGCCAGTCTTTAGTCCGGGCCAGTTTAGACCAGCCAGGCCAGTCTTTAGTCCGGGCCAGTTTAGACCAGCCAGGCCAGTCTTTAGTCCGGGCCAGTTTAGACCAGCCAGGCCAGTCTTATCCAGCCTAGACCAGTTGGATAGTAGCAGTTATGGAGTAATGCGTTTTGATCTTTTAATATTTTCTTCCAATATGTCTCAGTCGTTCCTGGAGAGCTCATTGTCTGTGTGTGTCTGTGTGTGTGTGTGTGTGTACGTGTGTGTGTGTATGTGTGTGTGTGTGTGTGTGTGTGTGTGTGGGAGGGGAGGGCGGGGGCCTCTAAAATGTAGTTCATTTTAGAGGCCAGTTGGCAACCATGGTTCTGTGTCCAGCTTATTTATCCAACTGCTTTACTAATGACGTTTCTGGCCTCCATCCCTCATAGACCTTCCTCCTGTTTGTCTGTGGCCTGGTCAGGGCCATGTACTAATGCCCTACTACCTGCATAACTATACTGCCACTACATCACAATACTGCCACTACATCACAATACAGTTAATACATCACAATACTGCCACTACATCACAATACTGCCACTACATCACAATACAGTTAATACATCACAATAGAGCCACTACATCACAATACAGTTAATACATCACAATAGAGCCACTACATCATAATACAGTTAATACATCACAATAGAGCCACTACATCACAATAAAGTTAATACATCATAATGCAGTTAATACATCACAATAGAGCCACTACATCATAATACAGTTAATACATCTTAATTCAGTTAATACATCATAATACAGCCACTACATCATAATAGAGCCACTACATCACAATACAGTTAATACATCATAATGCAGTTAATAAATCAAAATAGAGCCACTACATCACAATATAGTTAATACATCATAATACAGTTAATACATCACAATAGAGCCACTACATCATAATACAGTTAATACATGTATTTTCACTCTCTTACGATGTGATTGCTTTATTGGTGATGAAAAGGCATCTTGTAAATACTGCTACACACAATTCATATGCGATCTAGAAGTGAATGCTTGATGTCTCTTGTGATAAAGTTTTCATTTATTTGTTTGATGTGAAATACCTGCCAAGCTACTAGTACTACTACCGCCAGAGATTGAGTTGACCTGTGACCTGTGGTGATGTGGGTTGACCTGTGGTGATGCTGGTGATGTGGGTTGACCTGTGGTGATGCTGGTGATGTGGGTTGACCTGTGGGGATGTGGGTTGGGGTCGGGTTAAGGTTAGGGGTCTTATGCCCTACCCATGCTGTTGTTGTGGCTGATCTTCATCTGTAACCCTCCTTTTGTGATGTGTTTTCTTCCAGACGGGCCCCCATTGACCCTTCAGAGAGGTACCCCGGTCAGCTGCCAGGCTGGGGGGGTCACTACCCCGGCCCACAGCCCTGTTACCCCAACTTCCCCCGTCAGGCAGACCCAGGATACTACCACCCCCCTCCCACCCAGCCGAGAGGCCCCCTGCGCCAGGACGTCCCCCCCTCTCCCACCCTGCCCCCGCGCGCCCCCCGCTACGACACCATGACCGGTAGAACAGGGGGGGGGGGCTTCCGCCAGGCTAGCCCGGAGAGGTTCACCTACGGGGGGGACGGAGCCGGCCGACAGGCTGACCCACGTCAGAAGAACCCCATGACCGCTGCAGTGTGACGCCCCGATCCCAGCCGGGCTGAGACGCCCCGATCCCAGCCGGGCTGAGACGCCCCGATCCCAGCCCCCCTGAGACGCCCCGATCCCAGCCCCCCTGAGACGCCCCGATCCCAGCCCCCCTGAGACGCCCCGATCCCAGCCGGGCTGAGACGCCCCGATCCCAGCCGGGCTGAGACGCCCCGATCCCAGCCGGGCTGAGACGCCCCGATCCCAGCCGGGCTGAGACGCCCCGATCCCAGCCGGGCTGAGACGCCCCGATCCCAGCCCCCCTGAGACGCCCCGATCCCAGCCCCCCTGAGACGCCCCGATCCCAGCCCCCCTGAGACGCCCCGATCCCAGCCCCCCTGAGACGCCCCGATCCCAGCCCCCCTGAGACGCCCCGATCCCAGCCCCCCTGAGACGCCCCGATCCCAGCCCCCCTGAGACGCCCCGATCCCAGCCCCCCTGAGACGCCCCGATTGTCTGTTGTGATGGAACCACTAGAATGGATGCAGATCTGCAAACCCGTCCGTCTGGGTCGGCTGTCTGGACGCCGTTATTTCTCACGCCCTCTCACTACAGTTACACAGCCACGCCTTTTCTGATACTTCCCACCAATCACCACAGGCCGCCGCAGCCAATGAAAAGCCTTAGTATTATAACGCACATTAGGTTTCTGTATTTGCCAAACAAATAGGGTTGCCGCCACTATGACCACGTACTGATGTTTTACCAGGACACACTGGACACACTGGACTGTGTTATGGAATGACTTTTTTACTTGATATGATTGAAGTCACGTCCTCTTGTCCGTCTTCTTCCCCAGAGCGCTCGTTGTGTGACCGGGTGTGTTGGGTCTTTTGGTGTGTGTGTGTTGTGTCTGTCGGTGTGTGTGTGTGTTGTGTCTGTCGGTGTGTGTGTTGTCTCTGTCGGTGTGTGTGTGTTGTCTCTGTCGGTGTGTGTGTGTTGTCTCTGTCGGTGTGTGTGTGTTGTCTCTGTCGGTGTGTGTGTGTTGTCTCTGTCGGTGTGTGTGTGTTGTCTCTGTCGGTGTGTGTGTGTTGTCTCTGTCGGTGTGTGTGTGTTGTCTCTGTCGGTGTGTGTGTGTTGTCTCTGTCGGTGTGTGTGTGTTGTGTCTGTCGGTGTGTGTTGTGTTGTGTCTGTCGGTGTGTGTGTGTTGTCTGTCGGTGTGTGTGTGTGTGTATTCCGTGTGTGTGTGTGTAGGGGTGTGGCTTCATCCATCCAGTGGCGTGTTAAAACCAACTCTACATGTTATGTCAGTCTTTTTTACAATGTATTCTTTACCATTATAATGGACCCCCGCAACGTTAGTTTGTAATGCATGGTCTCATTGTCAGCTTCCCAAATCCCACCCTATTCCCCATATGAGCCACTACCCTCGTTGGTGTTGGACTTTCCATCAAAAGTAGTGCAATATATATTTTTGTTGGGTGTCATTTGGGAGGTAGTCTGTTCACCACCTAGTAACTGTAGACTAATGAAGTATTTTAGCTCAGTAAGTCATTGACATCTAATTATTATCATTATGTAGGAAGGCAGTGATCATAATATGAATGTTGATGAGAATCATTGTATGATATTTTATTTTATTGAAATGTGACTCTATTGAACAATACAGTTCAGTGTCTTATTAGTTTGTCACTTTAGCCTCCTGATGGTTTAGAAAGACACGTCTCTGATTGGTCAATAGGTCTGATGGTTTAGAAAGACATGTCTCTGTTTGGTCCATACGGCTGACGGCTGATGGCTTAGAAAGACACGTCTCTGATTGATCCATATGGCAGATTATTTAGAAAGACACGTCTCTGATTGGTCAATACGGTTGATGGATTAGAAAGACACGTCTCTGATTGGTCCATATGTCTGATGGATTAGAGAGACATGTCTGTGATTGGGCCGTATGGCTGATGGATTGGAGAGATGTCTGTGATTGGTCTGTATGGCTGATGGATTGGAGAGACATGTTTGTGATTGGTCCATAGGGCTGATGGATTGGAGAGACATGTCTCTGATTGGTCCATAGGGCTGATGTGAGAGGGCTGCAGACATTAGGAGAGGTGGAGATTAGGCCCAGGAGGATGAATAAGGAGGCACCAGTGTTTGGCCAAGAAAGACCTCTTGGCTTGTCTCACTCCTCCCTCTCTCTCCCTCTCTCCCTCCCAGTCTCTCTCTCCCTCCTTCTCTCTCTCTCCCTCCTTCTCTCTTTACCTTGCCACTATCACTCCAATTGCCCCCCATCTTGTGGTTTAACATGAAAGGTAATGGAGAGGCTATGAACTAGCATGGGACTAGTATGGTACTAGAAAGTAAATTTTTAGTGGTTTAGTTGACATGTCTACATTTCATTATATATTTTTGTATGCCTTTATTCAGTGTCTGTCTTAGTTTAACATGTATTTGTGCATCTTAGCCTGATGATTGTAATGAAGTAATTCTTAAAAAAGGTACTCCGTTTGCTGTCAGTAGAGAATGCCCAGATCTGCGGAAGCAAGCGGCTGCCCGGTATTATCCAGCACATTTGTCATTATGATGAAAATGTAATTTTGTATCCAAAACTCTTTTTGCATTAAATACTCATGTTTGAAACACACTGAAAGTTGAAGGTGTCGTTACTCATTGATTACATTATAAATGGTGCTGTATAATTTATATACTGCCCTAGTTTTGAACAGGCTCTTATCTGTAGTATATATAGGGGATATAGAACAGGCCCTGGTCTGTAGTATATATAGGGGATATAGAACAGGCCCTGGTCTGTAGTATATATAGGGGATATAGAACAGGCCCTGGTCTGTAGTATATATAGGGGATATAGAACAGGCCCTGGTCTGTAGTATATATAGGGGATATAGAACAGGCCCTGGTCTGTAGTATATATAGGTGATATAGAACAGGCCCTGGTCTGTAGTATATATAGGGGATATAGAACAGGCCCTGGTCTGTAGTATATATAGGGGATATAGAACAGGCCCTGGTCTGTAGTATATATAGGGGATATAGAACAGGCCCTGGTCTGTGGTATATATAGGGGATATGGTTCCATACAGGATGTGGACATCATGCTTTTATATAAACGTGTATTTTGGGATACAAGGTCTCACATCTCTATGGGTTAATTAAATGTTGAGGATTTAATTTCTTTTTTAAGTCCTTCTCTCCAAGGTGATTGCATTAACATTTTCAACTCAATCCATCTATCCCCAAGATAAATTATACTTTTAAGATAACAAATAGTTAGGGTCAAATTAATGTTGAAGTAATTATTAATTAGGATGTGGAGATATGCCCATGTGATTACAGACTCATTTGGAAATGGTGGGTAAAGTTTTGGCTGCTGTGACAGTTGGAGTTGCAACTTTAATAATTGGACAGAGAGAAGGCAGGAGGAGGAGTGCATGAGGGTACAGGAGAAGAGGAGAGGGGTGAGGAGGAGAGGAAGGTGGTAGGGGAGATGAGGGAGGAAAGTAAATGGCATGGGCTGCGTTATAAGCCAGAACTAGGCCAGTGGGGAGAAGCTTCAGACCTCCGAGCCAATAGGGAGCGAGGACATCAGACCTCCGAGCCAATAGGGAGAGAGGACGTAAGCTTTTTAAATCAGTCAGCAGATAAAGCTGGTCTGGAATGTCAGCAGAGTTCTAAGGCTCATGGACAGGTGCTGCTTTTAACAGAGCTCTGAAGTGTCTACGTTAGGGGCTGTTTAATGTGCCTTTCCAGGTACCCGCAGCTGTTCATTTCCCATTGGCACTGTGCTTAAGAGCTCTCTGCCTTTCACGCCGGAGACCTGGGTTCGTGTCCCGCTCCCTGCGTTGTCTAGGAAACCTTTGTTTTGTTATCTCTGATGTCTTTCTGAGTCGTTGTCCCTCCTTACGAACTGTGTAATTACCCTGCTGTCGGTTTCTGTCTTGTTTGGGACATGGAATTATTGGATAGTTATTATTAGGAACGGTTTTAATTAGTATTCAGTGTCCTAGTAATTATGTTTTTTTATTATTATGTGAAGTTTTCCTGTTCAATAGCTTTCTGACATTTTTGTCAGGGAGAGGGGGGAGGAGAGGAAGAGAGAGTGGGAGAGAAAATGCTGTCGAGGTATTTGCCACTAAGTCGATCCGTTCCCGTCATCTCACATATTACAGATAATCACTCACATTGTTTACATTTGGACTGTTTGTAAATCTGAATCATTTGACCTTCAGCATTTCTCAACCTGATTGTTCTACATTGTTCCCCTGGCTGCTAACAGAATGTGTTCTCTTTGCAGAATATGCCAAGAACAGGTCATCAAAATGATCACCAAATTGTTTCTCTGAATACTGTCTAATGGGCAGTTGAGTTGATAAACTGTACTTTAATAAAATGCTCTGGATTGTCTGAGTGGGCTCTCTACCAATTGTAAATTCTGTGTTTTGGCAACTTTTCGATTTGGAATCTATGTGTCCAGGGCAAAAACTAGGGGTCTGACCTGGAGGTTGGGTTGATCAGAGGATTCTGAACTCAACCATTTTAACTGGCTATTGTTAGATAAATATATTGGCTAACGTCTCTGACTCATGGCTGGCGTTCTAACAAGACAATATTCCCATCTTTTAGGGTTTCTTTATTGAACCTGCCGGATCTTCTGCACTATAAGTTCCACAAGAAAAAACAAATTGGGCATTCTAAAGAATTTCATAGGGTTCTTCAGAGAAACTTTCGGAACCCCCCCCCCCAATAACTCAAGAACAACTACTAAAATAAATATGGAAGAAAGTTCTAAAAGTTCTTGCAGGACTTTTTTTCATAAAGCGCTGAGGGTTGGTGTCCATGCTAGTGGTGCCAATGACTGGAACTGTTTCTGGCAACTATTTAATTCAATTTGGTCAATTATTTTTGCTGACGTTCACTGGAGCCTGTCATAACAGCAAGCTACCAGACAGCTCTGAGTAGATTGCCAGGATGAATGTAAAAACCCATATGTGTGAGAACTAAATCAGAACCATTGTGATCCCTGTATGAATGCTGCCAGAGAGATGCTAGAGTGTTAGACTGTCGGCTTCACAGGAAACGATGTGTGAAGAATTGTGGATCAGATTAATATGTCATCCAAGAGGTTATGGGAATCTCCCAGCCTAGCTTGTATGTCTGTCAGCTACAGGAAGAGCATTAGTGATCTTAGGGGATGACTACAAGTTCCCCCAGATCTGCATACTTTTAATTATGGTGTTTTTGTAATCATGACTCAACCAACAGGCTCTATTCCCACGTCTGTAATGAAGAGCTTCTGATTTGGTTTGACTAAACAACAGGGAGGAAAGGCAAGTTTGTCAGTCTGTATGATACAGGGTTTTCTTCAAATCTGTTTTGATTCCCTGTCTGTCAGTTGGTCTCTCTGTCTGTCAGTTGGTGTCCCTGTCTTTCAATTGGTCTCTCTGTATGTCAGTTGCTCTGTATGTCTGTCAGTTGGTCTCCCTGTCTGTCAGTTGCTCTCTCTGTCTGTCAGTTGGTCTCCCTGTCTGTCAGTTGCTGTCTCTGTTCATCTCCCTATCTGTCAGTTGGTGTCTCTGTCTGTCACTTGGTCTCTCTGTCTGTCAGGTGGTGTCTCTGTTAATCTCCCTGTCTGTCAATTGTTCTCTTTGTCAGTTGTTCTTCCTGTCTGTCAGTTGGTGTCTCTGTTCATCTCCCTATCTGTCAGTTGGTGTCCCTGTTGGTGTCCCTGACCTGTGTGGCTCAGATTGTAGGGGAGCACGGAGCTTGCTACACCCAGATTGTGGATGAAGTTCCCATGGGGATCCAAACCTAAAAGAATGGAACAAATGATGCCCTTACCGTCAGTCACCCTGGATAAGGATATTTACTACATTACTCAAATGTAAATGTCTGTGTCTGTTTCCCCCAGAGGCAGTTGGTTTCTGAAGGGATGGTTGATGCTGGAGTACGGAGCACATGATCACAGCCTGGGACAGGGACTGTCTGAGAAACAGGAAGTGCTGCTGACTGCAGTGTACTGGAGGATGGAGGGGCCCATTTCACTCTCACTTCCTGTCCTCTTCAAGGTCACTCAGTGTGGTCAGAGTCCAGTGTGTCTCTCTTCCTCATTATCCTGACGTTGTCTGAACTGACAACACCCCAGGCAGCTGTTTCCCCCCGGCCAGTCTTCCTCACACACACACACTCACACACACACACACACACTCAAGATCCTAAACCCAAATCTAGCAGCAGGGGAACAACCGTGGTATCCTGGAGAGGTCCTTAAGTGGAGCCTGACCCGGGACACAGGGATGAATACAGGCTTGTCTTTGTGTCCCAGGGATTGCCTGCATTCCACACTCTCTGAGGGGAGAGCTGTGGTAATGGTGTGTGGTGGGGATGTGTTGCGGTGCTTCCTGTCTTCCTCTCTCCAGGATGCCAGCCAGGAGTCCCATGACTCCACTCCTCGTGGAGGGTCTTAGGGTAATGGGGTCACAGCCCTGCTGCACCCAAAAAAAATCCTTCCTCAAAATTAAAAACAAAATGTTTGAATTAAACAGACATGAAACAGACATGTCTACCAGTGTGAGGTATGCTTTGAGCAAGACAGACAAGTTCTCAACCCTTCATCTGTTCATCCACCCTCCTCAACACCTCCTCTTCTCTCCACCCTCCTCAACCCCTCCTCTCCTCTCCACCCTCCTCAACACCTCCTCTTCTCTCCACCCTCCTCAACACCTCCTCTTCTCTCCACCCTCCTGAATCCCTCCTCTCTTCTCCACCCTCCTCAACCCCTCCTCTCCTCTCCACCCTCCTCAACACCTCCTCTCCTCTCCACCCTCCTCAACACCTCCTCTCCTCTCCACCCTCCTGAATCCCTCCTTCTCCTCTCCACGCTCCTGAATCCCTCCTTCTACCCAGCGTCTACCCAGTTTCTGCAAATTAGCAAGAATGTACTTAATAGTTTCTACTAACTGCATTTGGTTGTCCTGTAATTGTACTGTTTGAATCTAATCTGAAGTGCACTACATTTAGTAGCGCATAGGGTGTGATTTGGGATGCAGTAATTGTTTGGTTGCCCCTTTTTCTTATCAACACCTTTTGTTATTTACAGTGAAGATTAAAATGATTTTCATTTGACAGCTCTTTTAACGCTCCACTTATTGTTAGATGTCTGTTCTGTCCATTCAGCTTAATCTGATTGAGAGTATGTGTAAATTCAGTGTGTCATAGTTCTCAACTAACCTTGCGTAATATGTTTAACTTATGAACCATACTGAAGATATTCTCCTCAGCTTGGTCTCAGATTTGTTCACGCTGTCCCATTGTCACTGGGAGTTCGGAAGGCAGCACATATTGATGGCAGTTTCATTTGCCATCCTTCTGTATGACTAGAGAATGGCTGAATCACATTGACCGGTTGGGTTAGCTTTATCCAAATTGAACTATTTCCATTTGTTCAAATTTCCATTGATAAAATACTCAAAATTCACAGGGTGCAGTACAATGGTAGTTGATACGTCCTTCAGTGTGTTTCTGCGAGCCAACCAGTGTTAGCTAGCTAACACTGCTAGCGTGTCATTCGCTGCTAGCACAACATAGCTAGTTAAATGCAACATGCTCTCACTCTGAGCATGTTGCATTTTTGGAAATTCTTATTGATAATATCACTACAATCACCAGTTAGCTTCATTGGAGGAAATATTTTGCGTTGTGTGGTTCTGTCCGCTACCAGCGTTAACGTTATCCTCCCAACCTGTGACTGGCTGATTTAGCAAGAGCTCACCAGCAAAAGTAGCATTTTTGCGCTTGTTGGCTGTGGCTTTGGCTACCCACTCCTGCTGTCTGATTGGCTGATCTGTGTCCACCTGCTCATATCAGGAACATCTCCATGCTAGGTACATGGCAGGGAGTGACATGCCACCATCAACATGCTGTATTGACGGTAGATGAATGGCCAACAGATATGAGGACAGGTCTGTGTCTGGCGTTAGACAGAAATGCTTCTTCTGGTCTGCAGACCTCTTTCCTGTGTTCTCCAGCTTGTTCTCACTGGACATGACTCTAAATCTGTAACCATCTTCATCCACCGCCTCTAGCCTCATCCGTTTGAACAAGCCTTCCCCTTTAACCCTCCCCTTTCCCTCTGTCCAGTGCAATGTCCGAGTCCTTGTCTTTATGTTTGTCTGTGTATTGTTCCATCGCTCTCCTAGGATTTTGTATGTTTTGTATATGATGTAAAGCGTCTTTGGGTCCCAGAAAAGCGCAATATAAGTTCAATGTATTATTAAATGATTACGTGGACGTCACGCTCTAATGGCAGGGACCTGAATTATGAGCTGTCTTGGCCTGTGTTCTTTTTGTCAGTTCAGTCTGATTCTGGGCCTGCGTTCTTTTTGTCAGTTCTGTCATGTTCCCGGCCTGCGTTCTTTTTGTCAGTTCTGTCTTGTTTTCCGGGCCTGCGTTCTTTTTGTCAGTTCTGTCTGTTCCGGGCCTGCGTTCTTTTTGTCAGTTCTGTTCTGTTCCAGGCCTCCGTTCTTTTTGTCAGTTCTATCTTGTTCCAGGCCTGTGTTCTTTTTGTCAGTTCTGTCTTGTTCCAGGCCTGTGTTCTTTTTGTCAGTTCTGTTTTGTTCCAGGCCTGTGTTCTTTTTGTCAGTTCTGTTTGGTTCCAGGCCTGTGTTCTTTTTGTCAGTTCTGTTTGGTTCCAGGCCTGTGTTCTTTTTATCAGTTCTGTCTTGTTCCAGGCCTGTGATCTTTTTGTCAGTTCTGTCTTGTTCCAGGCCTGTGTTCTTTTTATCAGTTCTGTCTGGTTCTGGGCCTGCGTTCAGAATTCTGTCAGTTCTGTTTGGTTCCGGGCCTACGTTCGTTTTGTCAGTTCTGTCTTGTTCCAGGCCTGTGTTCTTTTTGTCAGTTCTATCTTGTTCCAGGCCTGTGATCTGAATTCTGTCAGTTCTGTCTGGTGCCGGGCCTGTGTTCTGAATTCTGTCAGTTCTGTCTGGTCTGGGCCTGCGTTCTGAATTCTGTCAGTTCTGTCTGGTCTGGGCCTGTGTTATATTAGTCCTGCCTGGAGATTTTTAGGAAGAGTTCGTATACAACAGGACCAATCTCACAACAGTACTGTAAAAATATCAATTTCCAGAGAGTGAGGTATTGCTTTACTTGTCATGATGGAATTTCCCCTCAAAACTGTATTTCTGTTTCCGGCAGGCGGCTTGTGACAGGCAGTCAGTGACAGGCAGTAAATGGGAAGAAACAGCCTCACTATTGTTGACATGTGTTAGCGTTTAAATGGAGTTTGGATTAGTGGAACTCTGAAAGTCTAATCCCAAGCCACTGAAGTGTCCGACTGAAGTGATTTGAGAGGGAAGCGACCACGTTCTGCCATCAGCCGATAGAGGGAGAGTCCATGTCCCAAATGACATTGCTCTCTTCACTGAGCACTACAGACACGGCATAGACACTGCTGCAGAAACTCACCAAACCGGCAGATGGGTTACATTCCTGGTACAGTTATTGGGATGTATGAGAGAGAATAGGGATTTTCTGGTGACTGTGAATAATTTACAATCCAGATTAACACCATGTGTTGTTTTGTGCTCAAACGTGATAATGGAAATAAATAAATAAAACAGGAGGAATGATGACACTATACACCCATCATATGAGAATGGGGTGTGGAAGGAGGGGTGAGAGGGAGAGAGAGAGAGAGATGAGAGGAGGGGGGAGCAAGAGCAGAATGACAGAGAGAGGCAGCAAAAGAGAGGAGGTGAGTGGATGAGAGGAGAAATAGGCACAGACAGAGAGTAGCACGCATCAGCAGATGATGAGAACTTCTTCCTCGTCTTCCTTCAGTAGCTCTAACATCCTGGTGACTGAGACACAGAGAAAACAGAGGGACTGAGACACAGAGAAAAACAGAGGGACTGAGACACAGAGAAAACAGAGGGACTGAGACACAGAGAAAACAGAGGGACTGAGACGCAGAGAAAACAGAGGGACTGAGACGCAGAGAAAACAGAGGGACTGAGACGCAGAGAAAACACTCATCACTCTAACAGACAGGAATAGGAAGAGACAGTGGGACAGTGTGACACTCATCACTCTAACAGAGAGACAGGAACAGGAAGAGACAGTGGGACAGTGGGACACTCATCACTCTAACAGAGAGACAGGAACAGGAAGAGACAGTGGGACAGTGGGACACTCATCACTCTAACAGAGAGACAGGAAGAGGAAGAGACAGTGGGACAGTGGGACACTCATCACTCTAACAGACAGGAATAGGAAGAGACAGTGGGACAGTGTAACACTCATCACTCTAACAGAGAGACAGGAACAGGAAGAGACAGTGGGACAGTGTAACACTCATCACTCTAACAGACAGGAATAGGAAGAGACAGTGGGACAGTGTAACACTCATCACTCTAACAGAGAGACAGGAACAGGAAGAGACAGTGGGACAGTGTAACACTCATCACTCTAACAGACAGGAATAGGAAGAGACAGTGGGACAGTGTAACACTCATCACTCTAACAGACAGGAATAGGAAGAGACAGTGGGACAGTGTAACACTCATCACTCTAACAGCCTCTTCCTTTAATACCCTCTGGTGAGGAGACTCATCCTCGTTGTTAACAGTGTGTTAATTCAAATCCTCTTCAGCTTTAAAGCCTGCCGCTATCCTCTC
Organism: Esox lucius; assembly: GCF_011004845.1. NCBI lineage: Eukaryota > Metazoa > Chordata > Actinopteri > Esociformes > Esocidae > Esox > Esox lucius. The sequence goes on from NC_047588.1 coordinate 42,256,673, forward strand.
TATTCTGTAATTCTCTCTCCCCCCTCTACTCTCTTTTTCTAGCTCCCTCTACTCTTTCTCCCCTACTTTTCCTTTCTTTTCTCTCATTCCCTCTCTCCTCTATTCTCTAAAGCAGCAATGTAGAAAAGAGAGAGATCAGAATCTGAATCTTTTCAAACCTATTGGTTGTCATGGAGATCATACAGTCCCCTCATCCTGGAGTAAGCAGTATACATTTAGAAATGCAACATTTGGGAACTTGGCCAACTTACTTTTACACTTGGAGGGTTACTGTTACACCTGGAGGGTTACTATTACACCTGGAAGGTTACTGTTACACCTGGAGGGTTACTATTACACCTGGAAGGTTACTGTTACAACTGGAGTGTTACTATTACACCTGGAAGGTTACTATTACACCTGGAGGGTTACTATTACACCTGGAAGGTTACTGTTACACCTGGAGGGTTACTATTATACAAACCCGATTCCAAAAAAGTTGGGACACTGTACAAATTGTGAGTAAAAACGGCATGGAATAATTTACAAATCTCATAAACGTATATTTAATTCACAATAGAATATAGATAACATATCGAATGTGGAAAGTGAGACATTTTGTAATGTCATGCCAAATATTGGCTCATTTTGGATTTCATGACAGCTACACATTCCAAAAAAGTAGGGACAGGTAGCAATGAGAGGCCGGAAAAGTTAAATGTACAGATAAAGAACAGCTGGAGGACCAATTTGCTACTTATTATGTCAATTGGCAACATGATTGGGTATAAAAAGAGCTTCTCAGAGTGGCAGTGTCTCTCAGAAGTCAAGATGGGCAGCGGATCACCAATTCCCCCAATGCTGCGGCGAAAAATAGTGGAGCAATATCAGAAAGGAGTTTCTCAGAGAAAAAATTTAAAGAGTTTGAAGTAATCATCATCTACAGTGCATAATATCATCCAAAGATTCAGAGAATCTGGAACAATCTCTGTGCGTAAGGGTCAAGGCCGGAAAACCATTCTGGATGCCCGTGATCTACGGGCCCTCAGACGACACTGCATCACATACAGGAATGATACTGTAACGGAAATCACAACATGGGCTCAGGAATACTTCCAGAAAACATTGTCGGTGAGCACAATCCACCGTGCCAATCGCCTTTGCCGGCTAAAACTCTATTGGTCGTCTCAGACGTCGTCTCTTTCAGGGAAGACCTTGCATTTTCCAACGTGACAATGCCACACCACATACTGCATCAATTACAATGTCATGGCTGCATAGAAGAAGGATCCGGGTACTGAAATGGCCAGCCTGCAGTCCAGATCTTTCACCCATAGAAAACATTTGGCGCATCATAAAGAGAAAGTTGTGACAAAGAAGACCTAAGACAGTTGAGCAACTAGAAGCCTGTATTAGACAAGATTGGGACAACATTCCTATTCATAAACTTGAGCAACTTGTCTCCTCAGTCCCCAGATGTTTGCAGTCTGTTATAAAAAGAAGAGGGGATGCCACACAGTGGTAAACATGGCCTTGTCCCAACTTTTTTGAGATGTGTTGATGCCATGAAGTTTAAAATCAACTTATTTTTCCCATAAGTGATACATTTTCTCAGTTTAAACATTTGATATGTCATCTATGTTTTGTTCTGAATAAAATATAGAAATTTGAAACTTCCACATCATTACATTCTGTTTTTATTCACAATTGTACAGTGTCCCAACTTTTTTGGAATCAGGTTTGTACTTGGAGGGCAACTGTTACACTTGGAGGGTTACTGTTTCACCTGGACGGTCACTGTTACATCCGGGGGGTACTGTTACATACGGGGGTTACTGTTATATCTGGGGGGGGGGTACTGATATACTTGGAGGGTTACTCTTTCACCTGGGGGGGATACTCTTACACCTGGAGGGTTACTGTTACACCTTGGGGGGGGGTACTTCTACACCTGGAGGGTTACTTTTACACCTAGAGGGTTACTGTTGAACCTGGGGGGGTTACTGTTATACTTGGAGAGTTACTGTTAAGCCTGGAAGGTTACTGTAACACCTGGGGGTATTGTTACACCTGTGGGGGGTTACTGTTACACCTGGAGGATTACTGTTTCACCTGGAGGGTTACTGTTACACCTGGGGGTACTGTTACACCTGTGGGGGGTACTGTTACACCTGGAGGGTTATTGTTACACCTAGAGGGTTACTGTTGAACCTGGGGGGGTTACTGTTACACCTGGAGGGTTACTGTTACACCTCGAGGGTTACTGTTATACATGGAAGGTTATTGTTACACCTAGAGGATTACTGTTGAACCTGGGGGGGTTACTGTTACACCTGGAGGGTTACTGTTACACCTGGAGGGTTACTGTTACACCTGGAGGGTTACTGTTATACATGGAAGGTTACTGTTACACCTGGGGGGTTACTGTTATACATGGAAGGTTACTGTTACACCTGGGGGGTTACTGTTATACCTGGAGGCTTACGGTTACACCTGGAGTCTTTCTGTTAGGAGAGATACCTAACAGGTTACTGATAGGACAGATGTATAAGAGACGTATGAAAGAGGCCAGTCTCTAGACCCTGTCCGAATCCAGTCCCATCTTGTGCATGGGAAGATTAGCTGTCTCTGGAAAAAGTAATCAACTGAGATTTGAAAGACTTTAAAATGGATCACAAATAAAGTTGATATTCTGTTCATCTTGCGTGGTTGAGCCAGTTCAAGACATCCAGTCTATCTGGGCTCAGCATCGTCCCTCCTCCATCCGGGAGAGGACACAAGCAGGCTACAGTAGATCTCCGGAAGAGGTTTTCTCAGCTGCCAAACACGTAAAGTGGATGATAACGATGTAAAACAAAGTAGTGCTGTTATTCCAAAACTGTTTTGTTCCCCTGCCACAGGCCCTGGCAGAACACAGGGTGAACCTGTTTGAAACTGAGTAAGCCCCTAAAAGCTTTCATCGCAATTTCAACGATGCTCTTGAAGCCAACTGTTCCACTCTTATGTTTTATTCAAGAGCCATTCTCTCCTACTGCTCTACCTAGTCCATTTCAAACCCTTCATTACAACACACCTCACAAATACTTCTCTATTCTCTTGGTAGTGCACTCATTTTGACCAGGACATATGAGCTAGGGTACTAAATAGGGAACATGCAGCCATTTTGCATGCACTCTCCCTAACTATGGTGTCCTTGGCATTAGCTGTCTGGTTCCCTGTCCAACCATGATGGAGTCCCAACAAATGCCCTAAAGTATGGATGGAATTTTCAACAAGCGGACAGGAAAGTGAAACACTTGAGTTCCACCGAGAACTCCTTTTGTCAGAGGGAGGCCTGTCGTCCATTATACTCCCCTGAGAAGGGTCACAAATGGCACCCTAGTCCCTTTGTAGGGCACTTTGGCCCAGGGGCCTGTTAGGGATCTATATAAGCCCTGTGTGCTTTACAGGGTGTCATTTTGGAGGCCTGCTGAGCAGAGTGGTATGGAAGTCGCCATGCTTAGAAGGAGCCATGTCTGTATGTTTGGGATAATATAAACAATCCTGACATTTAGAAGTAACACTGTCCTGTCCTACTCACACTGTCTGTCACACTCTCCTTCATATACACAACACGCTATATTTGACCAGCAACACAACACGCTACATTGCACCAGCAACACAAAACGCTACATTTGACCAGCTACACAACATGCTACATTTGACCAGCTACACAACATGCTACATTTGACCAGCTACACAACATGCTACATTTGTCCGGCCACACAAAACATTACATTTGACCAGTCACTCAACTTGCTACATTTGACCAGCTACACAACATGCTACATTTGACCAGCTACACAACATGCTACATTTGTCCGGCCACACAAAACATTACATTTGACCAGTCACTCAACTTGCTACATTTGACCAGCTACACAACACGCTACATTTGACAAACAAACAACATGCTACATTTGACCAGCTACATTTGACCAGCTACACAACACGTTGCATTTAACCAGCAACACAGCACACTATATTTGACCAGATACACAACACACCCCATTTGACCAGCTACACAATACGCTAAATTTGACCAGCTACACAAAACGCTACATTTGACCAGCTACACAACATCTTACGTTTGACCAGCTACACGACACGTTACATGGATGACCAGCTACACAACACTTTAAATGTATGTATTTATTTATCTATAATACAGGATTACTGTATTACTGATGTTCATAGTAAACTATTTATTTATCCATAATACAGTGTTACTCTATTAATGATGTTCAGGGTAACCTATTTATTTACTTACTATAATACAGTGTTACTGTATTACTGATGTTCAGGGTAACCTATTTATTTATTTATCTATAATACAGTGTTACAGTATTACTGATGTTCAGGGTTAACTATTTATTTATTTATCTATAATACAGTATTACAGCATTACTGATGTTCAGGATAACCTATTTATTTATTTATCTATAATACAATGTTTCATTATTACTGATTTTCAGGTTAAACTATTAATTTATCTATAATACAGTGTTACTGTATTACGGATGTTCAGGGTAAACTATTAATTCATTTATTTACAAACTGTACAATTGTGAATAAAAACAGAATGCAATGATGTGGAAGTTTCAAATTTCAATATTTTATTCAGAATACAACATAGATGACATATCAAATGTTTAAACTGAGAAAATGTATCACTTTAAGGGAAAAATAAGTTGATTTTAAACTTCATGGCATCAACACATCTCAAAAAAGTTGGGACAAGGCCATGTTTACCACTGTGTGGCATCCCCTCTTCTTTTTATAACAGACTGCAAACATCTGGGGACTGAGGAGACAAGTTGCTCAAGTTTATGAATAGGAATGTTGTCCCATTCTTGTCTCATACAGGCTTCTAGTTGCTCAACTGTCGTAGGTCTTCTTTGTCGCACCTTCCTTTTTATGATGCGCCAAATGTTTTCTATGGGAGAAATAACTGGACTGCAGGGTGGCCATTTCAGTATCCGGATCCTTCTTCTATGCAGCCATGACATTGTAATTGATGCAGTATGTGGTGTGGCATTGTCATGTTGGAAAATGCAAGGTCTTCCCTGAAAGAGACGACGTCTGGATGGGAGCATATGTTGTTCTAGAACTTGGATATTACTGTCAGCATTGATGGTGTCTTTCCAGATATGTAGGCTGCCCATGCCACACGCACTCATGCAACCCCATACCATCAGAGATGCAGGCTTCTGAACTGAGCGCTGATAACAACTTGGGTTGTCCTTGTCCTCTTTAGTCCGGATGACATGGCATCCCAATTTTCCAAAATGAACTTCAAATTTTGATTAGTCTGACCACAGAACACTTTTCCACTTCACCACAGTCCATTTTAAATGATCCTTGGCCCAGAGAAAACACCTGCGCTTCTGGATCCTGTTTAGATACGGCTTCTTTTTTGACCAATAGAGTTTTAGCCGGCAACAACGAATGACACGGTGGATTGTGTTCACCGACAATGTTTTCTGGAAGTATTCCTGAGCCCATGTTGTGATTTCCATTAAAGTATCATTCCTGCATGTGATGCAGTGCCGTCTAAGGGCCCGAAGATCACGGGCATCCAGTATGGTTTTCCGGCCTTGACCCTTACGCACAGAGATCCAGATTCTCTGAATCTTTGAATGATATTATGCACTGTACATGATGATAACTTCAAACTCTTTGCAATTTTTCACTGAGAAAAATATCACTTTCTGATATTGCTTCACTATTTTTCGCCGCAGCATTGGGGGAATTGGTGATCCTCTTTTTATACCCAATTATGTTGCCAATTAACATAATAAGTAGCAAATTGGTCCTCCAGCTGTTCTTTATCTGTACATTTAACTTTTCCGGCCTCTTATTGCTACCTGTCCCAACTTTTTTGGAATGTGTAGCTCTCATGAAATCCATAATGAGCCAATATTTGGCATGACATTACAAAATGTCTCACTTTCAACATTCGATATGTTATCTATATTCTATTGTGAATTACATATAAGTTTATGAGATTTTTTAATTATTCCATTCCTTTTTTACTCACAATTTGTACAGTGTCCCAACTATTTTGGAATCGGGTTTGTATAATACAATGTTACATTATTACTGGTCAGGGTAACCTTTTCATTTAATTATAATATTGTGGTAAGCTATCACTCATGGGCAGGGAAACCTATTTGTTTGTCATTCAAAATCATGAAACTCAGAAAATTCTCCGAAGTATGCAAACCATTTACAACCCTGTTTCCAGAAAAGTTTGGATGCTGTGTAAAATGTTAAGAAAAACAGAATGCAATGATGTGCAAATAATTTAAACCCTACATTCAATAGTAAATAGTACAAAGAGAACATATCAAATGTTGAAACTGAGAAATTTTATTCTTTTTTGAAAAATATATGCCTACTTGGAATATGATTTAAAAAAAGCTGGGACAAGAGCAACAAAAGACAGGAAAATTGAGTAATGCAAAAAAATAAATTCATTGGCAACAGGTCATAACATGATTGGGTATAAAAACAGCATCTGAGAGAGGATGAGTCTTTCAGCAGTAAAGATGGGGAGAAGTTCATCACTCTGTGAAAGACTGTGCAGGCAAATATAGCAACGATTTTAGAATAACGTTTCTCAACATTAAATTTTTCCCAAAACAATATAATTTCTCAGTTTCAACATTTGATATGTTGTCTTTGTGCTGTATTCAGTTAAATATAAGGATACATTATTTGCATATCATTGCTTTCTTTTATCATTTGCGTATCACACAGTGTCACAACCTTTTTGGAAATGGGGATGTATTTCTTCCAAAAAAAATAATGAGCCTCTATTTGTTAAAGGAGTAGTGTTTGCTGGTGCTTCATTAGAGTTAGAACATGACGGCCACACTTTGTTATATTCCACACTGCAGATGTTCATTAAGGCTATGTTCTATACTGAACACTACTCCCTAGGTGTGTTCTATACTGAACACTACTCCCTAGGTGTGTTCTATACTGAACACTACTCCCTAGGTGTGTTCTATACTGAACACTACTCCCTAGGTGTGTTCTATACTGAACACTACTCCCTAGGTGTGTTTTATACTGAACACTACAACCTAGGTATGTTCTATACTGAACACTACTCCCTAGGTGTGTTCTATACTGAACACTACTCCCTAGGTGTGTTCTATACTGAACACTACTCCCTAGGTGTGTTCTATACTGAACACTACTCCCTAGGTGTGTTCTATACTGAACACTACTCCCTAGGTGTGTTCTATACTGAACACTACTCCCTAGGTGTGTTCTATACTGAACACTACTCCCTAGGTGTGTTCTATACTGAACACTACTCCCTAGGTTTTGCACTACTGTGGTTGCCACTGAAACGCCTATACAGTCATTTACTGGTCAAAAGAGGGGAACCTTGTAAGGAATAGGGTGTGATTTGGGATGCCCTTAATCTCCAGTCATGCAGAGCAGTGAGAAATGGTTTTCACCTGGACTGGGATAGAGTTTCATCAATCCAGACAGAACCATTTATTAGCTGGTTTAAACATTATGATGGAGATGGAAAGTGAGATTGAAAGAGAGAGAGTTTGTGTTTGTGTGTGTGTGTGTGTTATTCTGCGGGACGGAAGTTTCCCCGAATGCTTTCACATTCCTCACATTGCTGGCCCTGGGTTTAACATTACGCACACCCATTACTCTGAACCCATGAAACAGTCCAGACTGAGGAACTCAAACAGTCAAAGCTCTCAGAGGGATGTCAGTGTCTGTGTGTGTATGTGTGTCTCGTACCGCTCAGTGAAGATGGATGGAATCCGCTTGATGAACACATTCACTAGCTTCCTGTTGGAACACCATCACCTTTCAGAACTCTCGTTAAACCTGAGAAATGTCACCCTCGTTAATGCAGCCAATTAGGCTTAATTGATCTGCCAAAGTCAAAATAAACTCTGAGGTCATGTTTATTATTCAAACTTCACTCAGAAGCATTTTGGAAGGTTTTCAGTCCTTAGTAATTTGCTGAAATTCCCTCCCAGGTCTAATAACAAACCTGTTGTCTTTTCTTCCCAGGTCTAATAACATACCTGTTGTCTTTCCCTCCCAGGTCTAATAACATACCTGTTGTCTTTCCTTCCCAGGTCTAATAACATACCTGTTGTCTTTCCTTCCCAGGTCTAATAACATACCTGTTGTCATTCCCTCCCAGGTCTAATAACATACCTGTTGTCATTCCTTCCCAGGTCTAATAACATACCTGTTGTCTTTCCTTCCCAGGTCTAATAACATACCTGTTGTCATTCCCTCCCAGGTCTAATAACATACCTGTTGTCATTCCCTCCCAGGTCTAATAACATACCTGTTGTCATTCCCTCCCAGGTCTAATAACATACCTGTTGTCATTCCTTCCCAGGTCTAATAACATACCTGTTGTCATTCCCTCCCAGGTCTAATAACATACCTGTTGTCATTCCCTCCCAGGTCTAATAACATACCTGTTGTCATTCCCTCCCAGGTCTAATAACATACCTGTTGTCATTCCCTCCCAGGTCTAATAACATACCTGTTGTCATTCCCTCCCAGGTTTAATAACATACCTGTTGTCTTTGCTTCCCAGGTCTAATAACATACCTGTTGTCTTTGCTTCCGAGGTCTAATAACATACCTGTTGTCTTTGCTTCCCAGGTCTAATAACATACCTGTTGTCTTTGCTGACCACTGCCATCTTTGCTTTCTTGAAGCAAGAAACGGTGGACGCTTTATGGAGTAATTCACTACAGAATTTTTGTAAACTGAACAATGTACAAAACACCAGTAAACATTTGCCAATGCACTCTGCTTTACTGTTTTTTAGTTAGTTTTTTAGTTTTTTCATCAAATTTTCTAGCTGTGCCAGAAATGTCATGTTAACTGTATGAATTTATTTTAATCTTCTACATTTGAGTACCAATTCTCAGTATCGATGACAACCTGAAGAATGACATTCAATTTCAAGTAGACAGTATAGCAAAAAACAAAAAAAGCAAGTAATTCTTACGTAATTCATTTCAGTCAGTGTACAGAAAACCGAAAATATTGATGGCCAAAGTGTGGGTTTCTGGAGTGACCAGGAGTAACACTAGCTGTTTAATGCTAGTTTACCTCGGAACTCTAAACTTGGAACTGGGAATGACGTCACACCCGAGTTAACCCAAGCTGATCGCGTTCCAAAAGTCCAAGTTAGAAAACAAGATGGACGCCCCCAGGAAAGCCTTTGTTTTGCTTGCCATTTCTGTTGATAAAAATGCATTTAAGTGATATTTCATGCATACAACGCTGTAGCAACATGTCCACAGACCACATTTGGACAGTACTTAAAGTGTACGACAATTTTTATGAGAAAAACAAAATGTTTAAAATAAACAGTACAACTACAGATTTCACTTACTGTTAATACAAGGTGCTGGAATCTTGTATTACGAACTCGGAGCTAGTGGGGTTGCTCCGACTTTCCCGAATTGGAATTCCAACTTGAGTTGTTTAGCTCAGCCATCCAGTTTTACAGATCTTCTCTAACCACTAATGAATTTAGCAGGTGCTAATCCTAACAGCCCTCCTTGCCCCTTTCCCAAATTCCCTGACTCTAATTCACCCCTGACCCTCCCCTTACTCTCCCAACTAACTCTCCCCCACCCTAGCCTGTGTGCTTCTCTTTTCCCCTAGTCTCCTAACCCAACACCCTATCATTCTTAACCCAACTCACCTAACCCAACACCCTAACCTTTCTAACCCTACCCTCCTAAACCATTGCCCTGACATTCCTAACCCAATGCCCTAACCCTCTCATCCCAACAACCTCCTAAACCAACACCCTCCCAGCCCAACACCCTCCTAACCCAACACCCTCCTCTTTCTCTTGATTTCGGTTTCTCTGTCTGTCTCGCTCTCTGTTTTTCTCTGTTTCTGTCTTTCTGTTCCTCTCTGTTCTGCTCTCTCTTTCCCTCTTTCATTCTTTTTCAGTACTTCCTCTGTTTGTTTTTGCTGGGGTGTAGTTGAGATATTACCAGCCGGGCTTCCAGAGCTGTGGGGTTAAAATGAGACGTGACAATCCCACCCACCACCCCCGTCCCTGGTTTGGCACACGGCCTCTCCACAGGTGCTGATTGGACCGGGCTGTGGAGTTCAGTGGCCTGTGGCTGGTCTGGACAAGCCTGCTCTCCCTTTGACAACCAGCCTGTTACCCCCTTTGCTCCACACATAAACACACACACTCTCTCACACACACACACACACTCAATCGCCACTGAGCTTCACAGAGCTGATCCACTGGGACTCATTATCACAGTGTCCGAGGCGCTCCACTGGCCAGCCAGGAATAACAATCTCCCCCGTTTACCCCCGACTCACCCACCTCCCGGGCTCCCTTACCGGTCTCCCCTGCCAGGTGTTTCTAGGGGTCAGGGGTCATTGTTCTGGTGTTGAACCCGATCAGTCCTGACCCATGGGAGTTGGGGTAGGGTATATTTCTCTCACTCTCTTCCTCTGTCTTTGACTCTTTCAAATCAGCTCTTATTGCTTAATGATATGACATAGTGATTTACATTGTCATTGTGTGGAGGAAATCATGTGTTTATCCATCTCTCTGAGGAACGGCTGGCTATGAAAAGGACTATTACACTGTTTGGAAGGTAATGTTACATCCATCATAGACTATGACCTATTTCATTGATCCCAAATGGCACCCTATTTGCTATGTAGTGCACTCCCTTTAACTGGGAGATCTGCAGTGTACTAAGTATGGGATAAAGGGTCATTTGGTATGTCACATTCTCTGTGTCTAAGGAGGATTTCCTCCAGGCAGTGATTCACATGTTGATCTAACCCATAATATGGTGATTAAGTTGATCACCGGATCAACATTCACTAACCCTGTTAACCTAGAGGTGAGACAGGTGAAACGTTACATTATTACAGTGAGACAGGTGAAACATTACATTATTAAACCAAGACAGTGAGACAGGTGAAACGTTACATTATTACACCAAGACAGTGAGACAGGTAAAACATTACATTATTAAACCAAGACAGTGAGACAGGTGAAACGTTACATTATTACACCAAGACAGTGAGACAGGTAAAACATTACATTATTAAACCAAGACAGTGAGATAGGTGAAACGTTACATTATTACACCAAGACAGTGAGACGGGTGAAACGTTACATTATTACAGTGAGACAGGTGAAACATTACATTATTAAACCAAGACAGTGAGACAGGTGAAACGTTACATTATTAAACCAAGACAGTGAGACAGGTGAAACATTACATTATTACACCAAGACAGTGAGACAGGTGAAATGTTACATTATTACACCAAGACAGTGAGACAGGTAAAACATTACATTATTAAACCAAGACAGTGAGGCAGGTGAAACATTAAATTATTAAACCAAGACAGTGAGACAGGTGAAACATTGCATTATTAAACCAAGACCGTGAGAAAGGTGAAATGTTACTTTATTGAACCAAGACAGTGAGACAGGTGAAATGTTACATTATTACACCAAGAGAGGTGAGACAAGTAAAACAATACATTATTAAACCAAGAGAGCTGAGATGGGTAAACATTACATTATTAAACCAAGAGAAGTGCAACAGGTGAAACATTACAATATTACACCAAGAGAAGTGCAACAGGTGAAACATTACATTATTTCACCAAAGAGAGGTGAGACAGGTAGAACTTTCCTTTAGCTAATCAGCTGCCTTCTCCCAACATCTTAAACACCATGATCTACATCACAATACTATTAATACATCCCAATATAATCACTACATCACAATACAGCCACTACATCACAATACAGTTAATACATTGCAATACAACCACTACATCACAATACATTTAAAACATTGCAATACAACCACTACATCACAATACAGTTATGCTTTATTGACTTAGTCTTAAACAATCCCTACCTCACAACACAGCTCTGGTTTAATTATCTAATCCATACAGCCACTACATAACAAAATAGTCTTGCTTTAATTATATACTTTTATCCAGCCAATACAAAACAATTGGTTCCATTGGTTAGCCATTATTTAGATTTTATTCAGCGTTTGTTCCATTCATAATATGGGTCTATTATTGTTTGAGTATTGTAATTCATACCTTGAATTGGAAACTAAAATAAAAACTCTGTTTTCACAATGACGTAAACAAAAATAAGAATTCACGTTACTTACTGTGCAAAAACTGGGTGTTAATGGGCTTCATGTGACCAGTAGGATCCCCCCATTCACGCCCAGGGAGACTAATTTGAAGTGGGCCCCATAACTGGAGCTTCCAGCAGGAAAACAAGTGTTATTGACAAAGACAAATACAAAACCTGCCTTTTCTGGAAAAGATACAGGGCTGTTGGTTTTCTTCCTATCCTTTTTTCAACGTGCATCTCTCTCTTGCAGTGAATGCTGCACAGGGTAACACTTGCTCTGTTCCCCGTGGTGCCATAGTGTTAACGAAGGGATAATGTGTGCTTCTCTTTACAGGTGCTTTCTGGCAAACAATCTAACAGTCCACCGCCCCTCCTTTAAATAACACTATAGGGAGATAAAACATTTTTAAAGGTCTACTCTGTTGACTGGTAAAACCGACCGGAGCCTGTGACTGCTTGACTGATCGGTGGCGGAGGTCTTTTAGGCTGTGTTCCTATTTATTCCCTATTCCCTATCTAGTACACTACTCCATGCTGGAGACAATAGGGGCGCAGGTCAGAAGTGGTGCACTACCACATCAGGTCCCTTTTTCTGCCACCGCCTGAGATTATCTGTGTTTGATTGATCAGTGTCAGAGGTCACTGAGACTGACCCGGAATTAAGGTTAAAGGACTTTAAGAGTTGACCCCTTTGTTTGAACCGACCCGTGACCTGTGTTGACCGCGGAGAAGGGGCCGGGTCACATGATGTCTGTTTTGGGGGGATTTCATTTTGTCCGCCACCCCTCTCATGTGAGCTCCGACTCTTGACTCTTGACTGAAGCGGCTCTTTGTGAGGTTGAAAGCGCTTCTGTAGTTAGACATTTGGCTTGGTACCCCTCTGGAATTGGAGAGATTAGCCATCTACTCTAAACACCTTTGCTCTGCTCAACTCTCTTCTTTACACAGCTCTCTGCCCCTTCAACCCCCTCTCTCTTTCTGTGTGTTTACAGTTGGGTACTGTCCTGACGCACAAACAGTCAGTGACTGTGACCTCTGACCTTCCATAAAACAGACAATGACACAAGACTTTACAGGACTCCCGCTGGGCAGAGACTCCAAGCCCAGCCACAAAGCATAGCTAATGGGAATCTAGCTATATACACAGTTTCTCCCTCTCTCTCTCTTCAACACAGAGGCTGATGTTGTTCTGAGATCCTAGACAAACACCACATCAGTCCTTTAAAGTGGTTCCATGAAAAGGCACTCAGAGTGTATTTTGGCTACATTCATAAATAAGGTGCAATACTTCCCCACCCTGTATTTGTCTTGGTGCCGTGGATCAAGTGTAACAAGCAGAGGAGAATTTGTTGACTTCTATAAAAGGACAATGGTGCTATCCTGGCCCTCAGAGAGTTGTCCCTCCTTCCCTAATAACCAGCATAATGATGTGTCTTTATTTACTGTCTCATTCTGTCTAGTGGTGGGTTCTAGAACTAGATTGTATGTACTGTCTAGTGGTGGGTTCTAGAACTAGACTTTATGTACTGTCTAGTGGTGGGGTTCTAGAACTAGACTTTATGTACTGTCTAGTGGTGGGGTTCTAGAACTAGACTTTATGTACTGTCTAGTGGTGGGGTTCTAGAACTAGACTTTATGTACTGTCTAGTGGTGGGTTCTAGAACTAGACTTTATGTACTGTCTAGTGGTGGGGTTCTAGAACTAGACTGTATGTACTGTCTAGTGGTGGGGTTGTAGAACTAGACTTTATGTACTTTCTAATGGTGGGGTTCTAGGACTATACTTTATGTACTGTCTAGTGGTGGGGTTCTTGAACTAGACTTTATGTACTGTCTAGTGGTGGGGTTCTTGAACTAGACTTTATGTTCTGTCTAGTGTTGGATTTCTAATACTTTGTTTACCGTCTCATTCTGTCTAGAGGTGGGGTTCTAGATCCAGACTGCATATTGTCCTTTTCAGTGCGGTTCAAACAACTAGAGCAGACAGCCAGACAGAGACAGTCAGACAGACAGACAGGGTGTTTTATTCCTGTGCCATTTCTTGTGTTGTGTTTCTGCGTAGCTGGGAATTACTACTGCATCTTTTCACCAGACTCAGACGCAAACGCACGCCATTTCATTACAGCAACACAATCTCACTCGACACACACACACACATCCATCCCTTCACCAGACACCCTCTCCTGAGGAGAGCAGAGATAAAGCTCATGAGCGGCTCTTCTCTTCTAATGTGTTTGTTTGTGTTTGTTTACAGAGACATGATTTGTGCGGCGAAGATCAACTGTATTCTGCCCTAGCTAAGGGATAGTTTGAGATTCCTCTCAGGAAAAGACGAAAAGCGAACTCAGCTCTATTGCTCTTCTCTTCTCTCACCCCCCCCCCACCCCCACCATCTCTCTCTCACTGTCTCTCTGTGGACATCAGCTCTGGGATTAACTTCATCCTCCCAGAATGATTACAAACTTAGACACACTCTTTTCAAATCAATATGTGTCCATATATCACTGAGTTCCCTATCAACAGGATGTTACACCAAGGCTCTCCAGGGCAAACACTCTACACCAAGGCTCTCCTGGTTAACACTCTACACCAAGGCTCTCCATGTCAAACACTCTACACCAAAGGGTCTCCTGGTTAACACTGCACCAAGGGTCTCCCGGTTAACACTCTACACCAAGAGTCTCCCGGTTAACACTCTACACCAAGGGTCTCCCGGTAAACACTCTACACCAAGGGTCTCCCGGTTAACACTCTACACCAAGGGTCTCCTGGTTAACACTCTACACCAAGGGTCTCCTGGTTAACACTCTACACCAAGGGTCTCCTGGTGAACACTCTACACCAAGGGTCTCCTGGTTAACACTCTACACCAAGGGTCTCCTGGTTAACACTCTACAACAAGGTTCTCCTGGTTAACACTCTACACCAATGGTCTCCTGGTTAACACTCTACACCAAGGTTCTTTCCGATTAGCAGTCTACACCAAGGTTCTTCCTCCACACTCACTTCCTCCACCCTGACCTCATCCATCGCATCTGCTTTGAGCCCGCTGCAGAAGTGAACTGTAACACAAAAGGGGTCATCAGATGCCCCCTGCCTCCCAATCAAGGTCCTAAATGATCCCAGGGCTAGAAAGGTGGAGGTGAGATCATTACTGACCCCTCCCACCTCTGGGTTTCACACTGTTCCAAAAAGCAGGCCCATTCTGTGGCCCTGAGACAGGTAGTACGGGTCCATCAGGACCAAATAATCCTGAACAGTTCCCCATTCTGTGGCCCTCAGACAGGTAGTACGGGTCCATCAGGACCAAATAATCCTGAACAGTTCCCCATTCTGTGGCCCTCAGACAGGTAGTACGGGTCCATCAGGACCAAATAATCCTGAACAGTTCCCCATTCTGTGGCCCTCAGTAATCAGCTATCCATCCCACGGAGACTAACCACACGATTCTCACCACATCAAGTCTCCTCCAAACGTTCACTAAAAGTGCTTCACGGTACAGCAGTGAAACTCTTCATCTCTCTGCAGCTGGAGATGCTTCACTGATTGGCCACTCCTCACGTGCCCACCGCCCATCATACGCACCTTCTGAGTGACTCGTCACTCGTCTCTGGCTGTCAGGTGCACGTAGTGATAGACGCTCAGCTGGGGTGTTGCTAGGTTAGCGCTCAGCATGACGGTGTGTGTCCGTCCAGGCTTCCAAGTGCATGTGTGTGTGTGTGTGTGTGCGTAAATTAGCGTAAGCAGGCATGACATTTTCCCAGGCTGCCTCCTGTAATTGACTCGTTAGTGCTCCCGTCAGATCTGCTGTATGCCTGAGACATACAGAGGCTCACCTGGAGAGGTCACACCAACACCCCCAGCTGACAGCCTGGATACTCCACTGCAATGCATGTCTAATTCACTTACTCTTCATAAAATCAACCGATGCTGTTCATAACATTAACCGATGCTGTTCATAAAATCAACCAAGGCTGTTCATAACATTAACCGATGCTGTTCATAAAATCAACCAAGGCTGTTCATAACATTAACCGATGCTGTTTATAAAATCAACCAAGGCTGTTCATAACATTAACCGATGCTGTTCATAAAATCAACCAAGGCTGTTCATAACATTAACCGATGCTGTTCATAAAATCACAGGCTGTTCATAACATTAACCGATGCTGTTCATAAAATCAACCAAGGCTGTTCATAACATTAACCGATGCTGTTTATAAAATCAACCAAGGCTGTTCATAACATTAACCGATGCTGTTTATAAAATCAACCAAGGCTGTTCATAACATTAACCGATGCTGTTCATAAAATCAACCAAGGCTGTTCATAACATTAACCGATGCTGTTCATAAAATCAACCAAGGCTGTTCATAACATTAACTGATGCTGTTCATAAAATCAACCAAGGCTGTTCATAACATTAACCGATGCTGTTCATAAAATCAACCAAGGCTGTTCATAACATTAACCGATGCTGTTCATAAAATCAACCAAGGCTGTTCATATCATTAACCGATGCTGTTCATAAAATCAACCAAAGCTGTTCATAACATTAACCGATGCTGTTCATTAAATCAAACAAGCCTGTTTATTACATTAACCGATGCTGTTCATAACATTAATCAAGGCTGTTCATAACATTAACCGATGCTGTTCATAACATTAATTGATGCTGTTCATTACATTAATCGATGCTGTTCATAACATTAACCAATGTTGTACAGAGGCTGTTCAGTCATAACACCCACAATTCTTTCCCAGTGTTCTTACAAAACTCTTCCAGCTGTATTTCATCGCTTTCTTATCAAGAAATGCATAAAAACGCCAAAAAATAAAATAAAAAATAACAAGCACATAACAAAGGGTAGCTTTACACAAATAACAAGTCCATTGCTGAGAATGTATAGGTTTATTTTCAATTTATTCAGTGCCAGACCAATAAATGGATGTGACAGCAGAGATAAGCATCCATTTCTGTTTCTTTCGGCTCTCCAGCAAACCCTTCCTAACTAATATAGGCAGAATGACAGAGTGAGGTCAGAGGTCATTGATGTTGCCCATTCTAGTTTTATGGGGGGCTACTGTGTGAAGGTGGATCTCACTCTCTCTGTATCTTTCTCTCTTTCTCTTTTTGTTTCTGTCTTTCTTTCTCTCTCTTCATGCTGTGTTTGCACATTGTGATGTTTTTGCTTGAGTTTCATATTCTTGTGTGATCGATGTGTGTTCATACATTTGGCTGGAGGTTAGAAAGTGTAGCCCTGTTTCTACCTGGTTTTCTCGTGCACTTAACTGAGCCTGTTCATAGTGATGTTTTTGTCTGTCACATCATGTATTCTGCCACTGTGTACTATCAGTTTAATAGCATTGCAATTAACGTTTGTTTTCATGTGTCAGGTGGTCACATTTAGGTGGGTATAAAACTAACTGTCTCCTTTCTGAATTTTGATAAATAGTTGGTATAGGCCTAATTGTGTTCTGTTTGCATTATTTTGACTTTAACTGTGTACTCTGAGAAGTCTGCTCTCAGTGTCATTTTACAAATGGTTGGCTGCTGAGGAGACCTCAGATCACATCCATGGAGGGTAATGGGTCCTATCACTGTCTGACTCCTCTTTCACTGTCTCATTGTTACTGTTTCTCTGTCACTGTCTCACTGTCACTGTCTAACTATCACTGTCTCATTGTCACTGTCTTACTGTCACTGTCTCTCTGTCACTGTCTCACTGTCACTGTTTCTCTGTCACTGTCTAACTATCACCGTCTCACTGTCACTGCCTCTCTGTCACTGTCTAACTATCACCGTCTCACTGTCACTGTCTAACTATCACCGTCTCACTGTCACTGTCTCACTGTCACTGTCTCACTGTCACTGTCTAACTATCACCGTCTCACTGTCACTGTCTCACTGTCACCGTCTCACTGTCACTGTCTCACTGTCACTGTCTCACTGTCACTGTCTTTATTTCACTGTCTTTCTGTCACTGTCTTTATGTCACTGTCTCTCTATTACTGTCTCTTTGTCACTGTCTCTCTCTCACTGTCTCTTTGTCACTGTCTTTGTCCTTGTCATCGTCTCCTCTCTCTCTGTCTCCTCTCTCACTGACTCTCTCTGTCTCCTCCCTCCCTCCCTCCCTCTCACAGATGCACTTCCTCTGTCTTTCTCCTCTCTCCCTCTCTTGCAGCCCCCCCCCTTCCTTCTCTATTCTGCTCTCTGGTGCTCCCGCTCTCTTTCCCTCCTCTCTGGCTCTCTCAATTTTCAATTCAATTCAAATGGGCTCTCTGTCTGTCTCCTAGACAGCAGAATAATAAGATGACTCCTAAATTATGAACTGCATGTGCGCTGGTTGCATCAATTAACAGCCATTTAGATATGGAGCGAGAGGCAATCCTCAGCTAGATGCTGTCAGATACACACTATTAGCGTCTGGGTGGGTGGGGAGGGGGGTTATATATATAATGTGGGTGTGGGTGTGTGTCTGTGTGTGTCTGTGTGTGTCTAGGTGGGTGGGTTGGGGGGGTTGTATATATAATGTGTGTGTCCGGGTGGGTTGGGGGGGTTGTATATATAATGTGTGTGTCCGGGTGGGTTGGGGGGGTTATATATATATAATGTGTGTGTCCGGGTGGGTTGGGGGGGTTATATATATAATGTGTGTGTCTGGGTGGGTTGGGGGGGTTATATATATAATGTGTTTCTGGGTGGGTTTGGGGGGTTATATATATAATGTGTGTCCGGGTGGGTTGGGGGGGTTATATATATAATTTGTGTGTCCGGGTGGGTTGGGGGGGTTATATATATAATGTGTGTGTCCGGGTGGGTTGGGGGGGTTATATATATATAATGTGTGTCTCTGGGTGGGTTGGGGGGGTTATATATATAATGTGTTTCTGGGTGGGTTGGGGGGGTTATATATATAATGTGTGTCTCTGGGTGGGTTGGGGGGGTTATATATATAATGCGTTTCTGGGGGGGTTGGGGGGGTTATATATATAATGTGTTTCTGGGTGGGTTGGGGGGGTTGTATATATAATGTGTCTGAGTGGGTTGGGGGGGTTATGTATCTATTGTGTGTCTGGGTGGGTTGGGGGGGTTGTATATATATAATGTGTGTCTGGGTGGGTTGGGGTAGTTTTATATAATGTGTGTCTGGGTGGGTTGGGGGGGTTATATATATAATGTGTGTGTCCGGGTGGGTTGGGGGGGTTATATATATGTGTGTGTCCGGGTGGGTTGGGGGGGTTATATATATAATGTGGGTGTGGGTGGGTTGGGGGGGTTATATATATAATGTGTGTCTCTGGGTGGGTTGGGGGGGTTATATATATATAATGCGTTTCTGGGTGGGTTGGGGGGGTTATATATATAATGTGGGTGTGGGTGTGGGTGGGTTGGGGGGGTTGTATATATAATGTGTGTCTGGGTGGGTTGGGGGGGTTATATATATATAATGCGTTTCTGGGGGGGTTGGGGGGGTTATATATATATAATGCGTTTCTGGGGGGGTTGGGGGGGTTATATATATATAATGCGTTTCTGGGGGGGTTGGGGGGGTTATATATATAATGTGTTTCTGGGTGGGTTGGGGGGGTTATATATATAATGTGTGTCTCTGGGTGGGTTGGGGGGGTTATATATATAATGTGTTTCTGGGTGGGTTGGGGGGGTTGTATATATAATGTGTCTGAGTGGGTTGGGGGGGTTATATATATAATGTGTGTCTCTGGGTGGGTTGGGGGGGTTATATATATAATGTGTGTCTCTGGGTGGGTTGGGGGGGTTATATATATATAATGTGTGTCTCTGGGGGGGGTTGGGGGGGTTGTATATATAATGTGTTTCTGGGTGGGTTGGGGGGGTTGTATATATAATGTGTCTGAGTGGGTTGGGGGGGTTATGTATCTATTGTGTGTCTGGGTGGGTTGGGGGGGTTATGTATCTATTGTGTGTCTGGGTGGGTTGGGGGGGTTGTATATATAATGTGTGTCTGGGTGGGTTGGGCGGGGTTATATATACACTCACCTAAAGGATTATTAGGAACACCTGTTCAATTTCTCATTAATGCAATTATCTAATCAACCAATCACATGGCAGTTGCTTCAATGCATTTAGGGGTGTGGTCCTGGTCAAGACAATCTCCTGAACTCCAAACTGAATGTCAGAATGGGAAAGAAAGGTGATTTAAGCAATTTTGAGCGTGGCATGGTTGTTGGTGCCAGACGGGCCGGTCTGAGTATTTCACAATCTGCTCAGTTACTGGGATTTTCACGCACAACCATTTCTAGGGTTTACAAAGAATGGTGTGAAAAGGGAAAAACATCCAGTATGCGGCAGTCCTGTGGGCCAAAATACCTTGTTGATGCTAGAGGTCAGAGGAGAATGGGCTGACTGATTCAAGCTGATTGAAGAGCAACTTTGACTGAAATAACCCCTCGTTACAACCGAGGTATGCAGCAAAGCATTTGTGAACCCACAACACGCACAACCTTGAGGCGGATGGGCTACAACAGCAGAAGACCCCACCGGGTACCACTCATCTCCACTACAAATAGGAAAAAGAGGCTACAATTTGCACGAGCTCACCAAAATTGGACAGTTGAAGACTGGAAGAATGTTGCCTGGTCTGATGAGTCTCGATTTCTGTTGAGACATTCAGATGGTAGAGTCAGAATTTGGCGTAAACAGAATGAGAACATGGATCCATCATGCCTTGTTACCACTGTGCAGGCTGGTGGTGGTGGTGTAATGGTGTGGGGGATGTTTTCTTGGCACACTTTAGGCCCCTTAGTGCCAATTGGGCATCGTTTAAATGCCACAGCCTACCTGAGCATTGATTCTGACCATGTATATACAGTATAATGAGACCAGTGCCCCTTTTTCTTTCCTTTCCAAAAAACTCAAAAAGGAAGGTTTTGTGTGAAGAAGAGACCACTGCAAATTGAACCCATCTGTTCCTCACAAAAAACTTTCCTTTTCAACTTTTTTGGAAAGGAAAGAAAAAGGTGCAGTGGTCTCTTAATTCTTTCCGGAGCTGACACATTTTTCAATTATATATATCTTGTGCACGTATTTGATATGTAAATGAACATGACCTCTGTAGGACGGCCATTGTAGGGTGTTGTGTTATTAACCCAACAACGCCTCACCCGGAGAACACACACAGACACCCACAGAAACAAACAAATAAACACATTGTAAGACAACAAGGAACCCCCCGTCTTATCTGATCTGAGATCAGAGAGGGAAAGAGGGAGGGAGGGGGGGAGGGGGGGAGGAAGGGGGAATGTTTTGCGAGAAACGCTAAGAATGCCCTCTGTCCAAGATAGACACCCCTTCTCCGATTCTCCCACCTCCACCCTGACACACAGTGTTTATGAGTCCAACAAAAGATCGGCCCCCTTAATTAATAATAGAAAATAATGGTTTTAATATAAAATAAAGGCGTTATAATCCTTGCCTCGTTGCAGAGTGCTCTGGTTAAAATAATGTGCTGAAGTTGCAGTGAATGTTGTGTTCGTTGTTGACAACTGTATTTAACGGTGTGCAGAAGTTGATCTAAGATGTGCAACCCAGGCGCAAAGGCCAGAAATATAGAAATCTGGAAATGTACTTAAGCATTTGGCTGTGGTGGTTCTGAATTGGCACTTTAAACCACAGGAAAGAAAGACTTGCACTTGATCGAGCAAAGAAATTACAACCTAATCCCTATATATTGCACTTACTTTGCTGAGGGCTCTGGTAAAAAACGAGTGAACTGTGTAGGGAATAGTGTGTCATTCTGGACACATGGCGCCCACTAGCCGCTAGCATGGAGCCACAGACATAGCTGGCACTGTGTGCTGTTAGGGCTGGACTGGCTCCTGCGTTTTGGCTTCGTGGCAGGCCGTGAAAACGTCCCGATTGGTTGTACACAGAACCCGGAGCCGCCGCCTAAATGGTAACACTGATTCATTTTCCAGCGCGTTGACTCTTGGTCTCTTATCTCAAAGGAACGTAATGGAGGTCAGGGGAGATGGTGGAGATAAGCGTTGTGTTTTAGTTGAAAACCTCACAGCTCTGGTATGCCAAGGAGTCACAACCCATTAGGTCTGATGGAGAGGGCCAGCCGCGGGGGGGGGGGGTGTGGGGGGGGGGGGAGGGGGTTGGGGGGGGGGTTGGTGGGAGCGGGGGCACACTTCAGTTGGGGCTGAGTACATTCTGCTACTTTTTGGGACCCAATGCACCAACCTCTAGTCTGTCAGAGTCACGCACCCACTACACCCTCACACAAACACACACACACACGCGCGCTCGTCATTCAGTCACGGTACTAGCCTTGAGATTCATTTAGTGAAGGCCATTTGTCTTTTGTCTGTTTTACGGCTCTATTATAAAGCTGCTGCTGTTAGTGAGGCTGTAAAGAATACAGAGTAGTGTGTGTGCGTGCGTGCGAGTGTGTGTGCATGTGCGTGTGTGTGTGTGCGTGTGTGTGTGTGTGTGTGTGTGTTTGCGTGTGTGTGTGCGAGTGCGAGTGCGTGTCTGTGTGTGTGAAATAGTCAGATTGTGTGTAGAAGCGCTTCATTAAATCCATTGTTGTGAATCGGTGAGCCTGGTTCTTCTCTCAATCCACTGTAATAAAAGGTGAGAAAACACTGTTGTGGTTTCTACCGCTCATTAATCCTCCATTCTTTCCTTCTCCCTCCTCTTTCTCTTTCCACAATCCCTTTCCTGTCTCTCTCCATTCTCTCCTTTTCTGTCTCTCTCTCTGCCCTCTCCTCTTTTTCTCTGGCCGGCCTCTCCTCTCCAGTCTGTCACTCTACGTAATCCAGATCCTTCCAGGGGTATCTGTCACCCACTGGACCTCCACAGTGAAGGACAGGAAGGCGTTCACTTTCACAACACAAAACGGGACATATTCCATTTTAACTGGCAGCTAACAGAGGTGAGACCGTCTAGAAGACGTTTTAAGCCAGGGAAAGCGGGGTGAGGCAGCTATGTGGAGACAACGTTTTTGTATTGCAATGCGTCTTTTTGTATTGCAATGCGTTTTACGTGACGCTTCAACATTCAATCGCCGCCAAGCAAGATCTTCATACATTTTATATTGAGAGCAATTAGACTTTTTGTCTAGAATTTCAATAATATTTATAGGGGTACTTCAAGATTTTTGGTGTTTAGCACCAGAGATACATATCAATGGGATCTGCAAGGTCACCTGATTGAGAAGAAGCTAAATGTCTCCCTTTAACACTGGAAGGGGGGTCCTTCCCACTCTTAACAATGGAGTTTCCTGGAGCGTGTCAGATATATAATCTCCCACGTGTGTATACACACCTTTACCCACGTTTACACACACACACACACACACACACACACTCTCGCCCACGTTGACCCACATACGAGCACACACACTTCTTCAACCTACACACTAACGGACGAGCACTTCAGCAGCGCCATCGCCATGACAACATGGATCAATAACGCCCCGCTACTACAGTGCCATCAAAGCCTTCAGTCTATTCAGCGCCCGCCGGCCGGCCTCCTCGGGTTGGCTGATCTCATCGCCGTGGTGATGGTTCAGTTGGAGAACCTTTTCAAACAGCAGTTCGTCGTACTTCAAAGACCCCTTTATCCCTTTAATTTAGCCATTATGCTGCACTCCCAACGAGGAGAAAAGAAATACAGGTTTAAATGGAATTATATTGGGATTTAAGTTGGGGGGGGGGGGGGGTTAGGGGGAGGGGGGGGGGGGGGGCTGTTTTCATTTGTAACGAAGGGTGGGAGTCTCTGTGTGTGTGTGAGAGCGGAAGGTTGTTTCCACCTCCTGCTTTAGTTTAGTTCCCACAAATCTCACAAAGTTGAGGGTCTGTTTGTAGAGTGGTGGTCAAACATCTCGACCAAGGTTGAGGGTCTGTTTGTAGAGTGGTGGTCAAACATCTCGACCAAGGTTGAGGGTCTGTTTGTAGAGTGGTGGTCAAACATCTCGACCAAGGTTGAGGGTCTGTTTGTAGAGTGGTGGTCAAACATCTCGACCAAGGTTGAGGGTCTGTAGAGTGGTGGTCAAACATCTCGACCAAGGTTGAGGGTCTGTTTGTAGAGTGGTGGTCAAACATCTCGACCAAGGTTGAGGGTCTGGAGGTGATTATTGGGTGGTTGATAACATTTGTTTGCATTAATCAACCCCAAGCACTGTCAAGCTCACATGATGGCGCGCGCACACACACAACACACACAGAGCCAACAGTCAGCAGTATTGTCTGGTTGTTATCTGTTTTTCGCCTCTATTGAGTGTTTCATTATAATCACCAGATCCTCTGCCCAGGCCTGCTCAGACAGATTAACAGACCAATCAACACATGGGACAGGAAGTCTGCATGATCCCAGGCTCGGATCAATATTCAGCTGGTGAAGGAAACACTCATTTCTGGTATGATACTTTGAGCCTTATGAAGGTAGTAGGAAGTAAGCAGGACTTCCTTAAGGAGATTGTATTTAAAATGTTGACATCATTCACCATAACCCTCTATATACCGGGAATAACACAAGGCAACCCAATGGCTAGACTAAGAACGCATCACAGAAGTTGTCCTTCCTAGTTGATCAGGACTGGAGAGATATATATATATACACAAAAACCAGACAGCATTTCTTTAATACATTTGAAACACTAGTGCCATCATTCACCATCCTGTCCAATGAGGAACAGATGCAGGTGTTCTTGGGGGAGGGACACACAGCCCCCCTAGCTGGACGCTTCCTCAGAGAGTGCCACAAAATAAGGGATAACCTGTGACCTGCCGTGAACTGTTACATTTTATTCATTATTTATGTATTCTCACTTCATTGTTATTGTTCACCTCAACGTTTTAGTTGTTGCTAGGTCTTTCTTTATGATGATGGTCATCTCTGCTCTTAGTGTTTATATGACTGTTATTTGTTTATTTATACCTATTGTTCACTCAGAGCATTTTGTTATTGCTGAATATTTCTGACAATGCTGGTTATTGTTGTTCTTGATGTGACCTTAAATGGGGCTGCTACCGTGTAGACTCCTTCCTACTGTACTTCTAACTTTGGCAATATGGTTGTAATAACTGTCATGCTAATAAAGTTGAATTGAATTGATATAACCAATAATAGACTGATGATTTGAACCATGACAGACAGACATCACACACACTCACACACACACACACACACTGACAGACAGACACCACAGAAAGATACCACAGACAGACACAGACTTCCACACACACACACACACTGACAGACATCACAGACAGAACTAAAGACAGACACACACACACACACACACACACTGACAGACAGACATCACAGACAGAACTAAAGACAGAGAGACACACACACACACACAAACACACTGATAGACAGACACCACAGACAGATACTACAGACAGACACAAACAGCCACACACACACACATACATACACTGACAGACAGACACCACAGCTCATTAATATTAATTGCCATGCACTGATGGCAATGATTTGTAAGACAAGATGATTGACAGGTTTGGGGGGCGGGGGCTTGTGGGTGACATGTAGCATGATGTCTGTATGTTTATTATCTGTGTGTGTAGAAGTCCATCTGATGGTAGGGGTGGGGGTTCTGGGAAGAGGAACAGATGTTGCCCCCCGTGTCCCGTCTCTGTCCAATCAGATCCTATCTGTCAGATGGCCGCATCGGCTTCTCAATCAATTAGCATCCATTAATCAGCTAGACACACACACACACACACCCCCACACACCAACACACACACAAACCAACACACACACCCACCCACACACACACACACAATCAGCCATCTCAATAAACAACTAATATATGCAGTGCATTGTTATGGTGTTCCTCCTCACCCCAGCCCAGTTTCCTCACCCCCCACTTCTCACCCCCAGCCCCTCACTCTTCACCCCAGCCCCTCACTCTTCACCCCAGCCCCTCACTCCTCACCCCCCACTCCTCACCCCTAGTCCCTCACTGCTCATACCCAGGCCCTCACTCCTCACCCCAGCCCCTCGCTCCTCACCCCAGCCCCTCACTCCTCACCCCAGCCCCTCGCTCCTCACCCCAGCCCCTCGCTCCTCACACGTAGCTCCTCACTCCTCATCTCTCACTCCTCACCCCAGCCCCTCACTCCTCATGACCCAGACATCTCCCCACACTGCTCATTTCCCTTCTCCAACTCCTTTCCCTAATCCTGTGCACAGACACAAACAGAGAAACACGCACACGCATGGAAGGAAGCAGTACTTCCTGCTTCCTTCCATTAGATAACCAGTACTTCCTGCTTCCTTCCATTAGATCACCAGTACTTCCTGCTTCCTTCCATTAGATAAACAGTTCTTCCTGCTTCTTTCCATTAGATAAACAGTACTTCCTGCTTCTTTCCATTAGATAAACAGTACTTCCTGCTTCCTTCTATTAGATAAATAGGAATTCCTGCTTCCTTCCATTAGATAAACAATACTTCCTGCTTCCTTCAATTAGATAAACAGTTCTTCCTGCTTCCTTCCATTAGATATGGTGGTGAGAACGCACCCTCGTCTGATACATCAGCGTTACACCAACGTCCCAAAGAAGTCTAGAAAGGTGAAGAACACAGGTGTCTGTTCCCTGTTTCTCATCCCGTTAGAATATGCAGTACTTCCTGTTTCCTGTCATTACATACACACTGCTTCCTGGTTTTGGCACAGCCCTTTGGATGTCCTGTTTTTTAAGTCCCAAATGGCACCCTATTTCCTATATCACTCACAGGGCCCTGGAAAAAGTAGTCCACTATGTTTATCCATGTTGGAGGTTATGATGAGATGAGACACATGGAACAGGTCAACCTCATTAGGACACGTAAACCTCATTAGGACACAGGAACCTCACTATGACGCTTCAACCTCCTTTGGACACATCAACCTCATTATGACACATCAACCTCATTATGACACTTCAACCTCACTTGGACACATCGACCTCATTATGACAAGTTAACCTCATTTGGACTCGTCAACCTCATTTGGACATGTCAACCTCATTATGACACCTCAACTTCATTTAGACACATCAACCTCATTTGGACATGTTTACCTCATTATGACATGTTAACCTCATTTGGACAAGTTAACCTCATTTGGACATGTTTACCTCATTATGACACTTCAACCTCATTTAGACACATCAACCTCATTATGACACTTCAACCTCATTTAGACACATCAACCTCATTATGACACATCAACTTCATTAAAACATGACAGACTCATTATGACACGTAAAACTCATTAGGACACGTAAAACTCATTATGATGCGTCAATTTTATTAGGACACGTCAACCTCATTAGGACATGTAAACTTCATTATTGTGACCTCATCTCCTTACTTAATTACAGTGCTTATTAATTGACTGCATGCCTCTTCTCTTGGACCCTGTCCTGGAAGTGCTGCTCCGTTTCCGAGGTGGACTGATGGCTGTGTTGAGAGCAGGGATCCCCAGGCAGCCTCTCCTCTGCAGGCTTTACCGTCCATAACTCATGTCTGGTTCAGATTGGAGTTGGCCATTACAGTAGGACTGTTAGCATACGGTCCCTGTCCACCCAGGTATATCTCACTCTGTCTGACAACAGACTCAACCTTTTTCTTATCACCCCACTCTGGTCACAGAGAGACAAAGAGAGATAGAGAGAGGTGGACAAAGAGAGATACAGAGAGAGGTGGACAAAGAGAGATACAGAGAGAGGTGGACAAAGAGACAGAGAGATATCTAGACAGAGAGAGAAAGAGTAAGGAAAACAGAGTGCTGTGTCCGCCAATAGAGACATTTGAATCTCTCCCACACATAAAGAGGTTTAGCTGCTACAAACCTAAAGTGTGACTGGACTCCATCACATAAACATGACATCACCTCTCCTCTGTTCCTTTTCTTCACCTTGGCCTTTCAGGGTTCCTGTTTAATCTTTTAGTATTCTGGTCTTACTTAAACTTTTCAAGGTACTTTTCTAACCTTATAATGTATGTTCAGGGTTGTTGCCTAACCTTAATCTTTCCATGGGGACTTAACCCTAAACTTTATTTAACCAGACAACAAAGCAATTGAGACCAAGAGTCTTTTTTTACAATGTATACCTGCCAGAGAATGCAGCAACAATCCAAACAATGCATATTTGAAACATAGAACAATACAATGTAATCCAGCATAAAGAAAGCACTCACCCTCCTCTGCAACAGAATGTTTCAGCAAAGTTTAAAATTAATTTAGCGTCAACATTTCTAGATGAAGAACAGACTCTTAAAATGTTCACCCAGCACAGTCAGAAGAGGTCAGCACAGTCCAAATCTGGTTCCTCTCTAGGTTTTTTCTTAAGTTTCTGCCCCTTTTAGAGAGATTTTCCTAGCCACTGTGCTTAAACACTGTTGTTGCTTGCTCCTTGAGGTTTCAGGCTGGGTGTTTTTTGAAAACAGTTTGTGACAACTACTGATGTAAAAAGGCCTTTATAATTAAATTTGATTGATTGATTGACAACAATACAACAACGTGATCCAGCCTAAAGAAAGCACTCACCCTCTTCTGTAACAAAATGTTTCAGCAGTGTTTTAACTCAATCTGGCACCAACATACCTAGATGAAGCTTAAACTCAGTACTCTTCCATGGTGCGATAGACCAGAAGGCATGCCAGCCTGATGCTGTAAATGTCCTCAGTACTTTAAGCAGCAACCGCCCAACAAACCCACCACAGGTACTGATAGTGGTGAAGTAGAGCAGACTGCAGGGGTGAAGGAGTTTATCCAAACAGGCTTTGTAGTTGAATACATAAAAATGAAGCTTTCTTGGCATGTAAAGTGAGGTCCATTCCATTATTTGGTACAAGGTTTAATGGAGGGTGAACAATTTGGCATTTTTAATAAAGACTAAGGATTTATAATAAACAGAGTCCAGTCTCTCTAAAACAGAGGAAGCTTCATGCATATTCAGTTACATTAAGAAAAGTGTCTTGAACAAGCTTCTTCACAGACATTTCGTAGAAGCAAGCTTTATTACATAAAAATAAAGCTTGCTTTATAGAAGTTGTAATGAAAAGTCAAACTTTGACATTGTCAATTAAAGAGCTGGATTGTTGAGTAGATGTTGTACATAACTGTCCTCACCTCAGTCTAGCGTAGTTGAGTTTAGTAAACACACTGACCAGAAGAAGGAGTAGTATGTAGAGATGGAGTAAGAGGAGGAGGTGACAGGAGGAGGCAGAGGAGTAGAGACAGGCAGGAGGGAAACCCAAGGAGGAGGCAGGGGGAGGCCCTGAGGGACATTAAAAGAGTGACTTCTCTGATCAGTGGTCCGTCACCACGCTGCCCAGCCGAATCAGCTCAACAGGGGTCTGAAAACAGCCTTTATCTGATAGGACCCCCTGACCCCCCCATCCCGGCCGACCCCCATCCCCACTCCCCTCATTCTTATCACTGATCAGAGACACTGTGTCCAGGGATAACAGCTTCACACTATCAACACTGACAGCGTTATCTACAAACAGCACACTGGTGATAACAACCCCCCTGTGGTCGGCAACTAGCAGTCCTGGCCATTACAATGCTATCACCGTCTGTGATCTAATAAATTACACCCTGAAACACTACAGGATCCTATCAACTGCTAGCATCTAGAACTTAGCTAACATAATGCTATCAACCGCTAGCATCTAGAACTTAGCTAACATAATGCTATCAACCGCTAGCATCTAAAAGGCTACTGGAGCTAGGTCCTTTGGATTTCAGCCGTTGTTCTTTTCTCTCCACACAGCCTGGAATCTGTGTCGCCGTTCCAGGACCCAGTCACTGAAAATGAAGTATGTCCGTTACAAGTCGTCTTTGTCCTGTTCTGTGTTGTTTCAGTGGTCCAGGATAATTAGTGACCTCGTCATGTAGCGTTTCCTTGTAACAGGTCAATGACTTCCTCATAACAAGCATTTTATTTATGTTTCGGGCATGCATTATGCAAATCAGTTCTGGGGCCTTCTGTAGGAAGGTATTCAGCCTGGACACACAAAGGGACTCCACATACAGTGAATCAGTTCTGGGACCAATTAGTGAGTATGTTAACGATAGCCAGAGGTCAGAGGTCATAAGGCTGTGAGCAATGTACTATATATGTACTGAATGAACCGTGAACAAAAACAAGACGCTCTACTCGGAAACAAACAAAAGTACATTTTATTATTTTATATGGCATGTATATTTAGATCTCAACTTTCTTTGAGAACATACAGTATAAATATATAATCAGAGACTAAAATCAAAACCAACATTTGGACATTGATGTCATCGAATGCAACACATCCTTTATTCGTATCTTGTTTTCTCCAAACACTGACATGCTTCTCCCCCCTCTTTATTTCCTGTGTTCTGTCTGTACCCCTGTATCTCATTGTGACTTCCTTGGTCTCCCTTGGCAGACACCTGCCCCCTAATGGTCAAATAGTGAATCGCGGCTGCTCAGATTGAATAGCTGCTGAACGGACTCACAGACACAGACATCTCTGCTGAACTGACACACAGACACAGACATCTCTACTGAACTGACACACAGACACAGACATCTCTGCTGAACTGACACACAGACACAGACTTCTCTGCTGAACTGACACACAGACACAGACTTCTCTGCTGAACTGACACACAGACACAGACATCTCTACTGAACTGACACACAGACACAGACATCTCCACTGAACTGACACACAGACACAGACATCTCCACTGAACTGACACACAGACACAGACATCTCTACTGAACTGACACACAGACACAGACATCTCCACTGAACTGACACACAGACACAGACATTTCTGCAGAACTGGCACAGGTACAGACGTCTCTGTGTGTAATGGGCCCTTTGGCCACAGGAGTCCTATGTTGTAAAAGGAGGGAGAATGTTGTTCCATATTATCACCAAAATGCCCGGCTCAACACATTGAGGTTGGAGACTCACATCAAAATGCCCGGCTCAACACATTGAGGTTGGAGACTCGCATCAAAATGCCCGGCTCAACACATTGAGGTTGGAGACTCGCATCAAAATGCCCGGCTCAACACATCGAGGTCGGATACTCCCATCAAAATGTCCGGCTCAACACATCGAGGTCGAAGACTCGCAGGACAACAGCTGCCAGATATTGTCACAGCACAAAGTGTCCGTTTGCAACAATAATATTTGAATTGATCAAAACAGCACTGGCAGCCGAGATAGCACAGCGTCACAGCGCAAACTCCAGATCTGTAAACACCACACAAAACACTCCCTTGGCTGTTCTGCTCCGAACCTCTGTCTAAGACAAATAGAGTAGTGGAAGCAGGCAGCTGTGATGAGGATGTGATGAGGATGTGATGAAGATGTGATGAGGATGTGATGAGGACGTGAGGAGGATGTGATGAGGACGTGATGAGGATGTGATGAGGATGTGATGAGGATGCTGGATATTATTGGTTGTGGGACTGCCTGCAGACTGAGCAACCAAAATAAAAACGTACAGGAGGGACAGGAGACACAGACACATACATAAACACATACATTAACACGCACATAAACACATACATTAAGACACAATAAACACCCACAAAAATACACAGACTCACGCACATTGACACACACACACGTGATGTGTACATTTGTCTTGCTGAGGGAGAGGCAATCGATCAGCGGTGAAAGGCCAGTAAATTAGAGTGTCAAAACAGACTCATGTTGTTGACGTCCTCATTTACTTTTCCCCTGTTCGGAGAGGCCATCCGGCCCCATAGAGGAGGCCTGTGGGACATGTATAGTGTGTGTGTGGTTGTGTGTGTGTGTGTTTAAGCCATAATGGTACAACATGGCAGTCTTCCCTGTCTCATTCTAATGGGTATATGGTCAGGAGTCAGTCAGACCTGCTGTAATTCTCTGAGGAAAATGACTAATTTCTTCTCTCAACTTCTGTTTTCGGCCTGAATTAGAGAAATGGTGAAAGTGGGAGAGAGATATACAGAAGATTGAGAGGAATATGGAACAAGAGAGAAAGAGGGGGACTGGGTGAGGGAAGCACTGAGAGAGAGAGAGAGAGAGAGAGAGAAGAAGAAATTAAAGACTGTAGCTCTTTTGGTTTCCAATCTCCATTGTGAACACAGAAACATGATGTGTCCTGTGGCCCATGAAGACATTATCCTTCATTATTAGATATTTTTAACAATGTAACCCTTGTTGATTTTTTATCAGAAAATCACTGGATCTAACCTGGCCTGGAGACCCCAGATTCCAGAGTTCCAGAACCATACCCTCTCTACAGGAGAACTCCAGAACCAGACCCTTTCAACAGGAGAACTCCAGAACCAGACCCTCTCTACAGGAGAACTCCAGAACCAGACCCTCTCTACAGGAGAACTCCAGAACCAGACCCTTTCAACATTAGAACTACAGAACCAGACCCTCTCAACAGGAGAACTCCAAAACTAGAACCTCTCAACAGGAGAGCTCCAGAACAAGGACAGGCGGAGGCACAGAGACCTGGGATGACGACCCAGGGAGGATAACCCAGAGATAAAAGTCAAGGGATGATAGCCCAGGATTAATAGTCAAGACTTCAGACTCCTAGGGCTCCAGGTCAATCTGCAACCCAGAGAGGGGGGCTCTAGGACAGCTTCCAGACCCTAGACTATCTGCCAGGGCCTGGGGGAGAGGCTGGGCCTGGGGGAGACACATTGCCTGGGGGAGAGGCTGGGCCTGAGGAGAGTTCGGCCTGGGTTAGAGTCTGGGCCTGGGGGAGACACTGGGCCTGGGGTAGAGGCTGGACCAGGGGGAGACACTAGGCCTGGGTTAGAGGCTGGTCCGGGGGAGACACTGGGCCTGGGGGAGAGGCTGGGCCTGGGGGAGAGGCTGGGCCTGGGCTAGGGTGGAAGTTGGGGTAGAGGGTAGAGTCTTGGGCGGAGGTTGGGGTAGAGGGTTGAGCCTGGGGCAGAGGTTGGGGTAGAGGGTAGAAGCTATGGCGGGGGTTGGGGTAGAGGGTTGAGGCTTGGGCGGAGGTTGAGATAGAGGGTTGAGGCTTGGGTGGAGGTTGAGATAGAGGGTAGAGGCTGGGGCGGAGGTTGGGGTAGAGTGTTGAGACTGGGGCAGAGGTTAGGGTAGAGGGTTGAGGCTTGAGTGGAGATTGAGGTAGAGGGTAGAGGCTGGGGCGGAGGTTGAGGTAGAGGGTAGAGGCTAAGGCAGTGGTTGAAGCCAACCAGGTGACCTCCATCATGGTGACATGGCCTCTTAAGGGTATTTTAGAACCCAGGCCTGACAGACTACCCACAGGATGAACCTACATCCCAAATGGCACCCTGTGCACTGTTCACCAGAAAAACAGGGCATAGGATGCCACTTAGCAGGCCAGACGAAGCGTTCCCACATGAGGACATGCCACCCAGAATGAGAATGATTTGAGCCTGCCGTTAGGGGGCCTGAGGGGGCCTGAGGGTTTTAAGTTGCATCAGCTGGACACGGAGCTGGAACAGCGTGAAGCTCTGCCTCCTGCATGCGGTTCCTTTACATGGACGTTTGGCTTGAACCAGTCACACTGTTCTCAATCACAACACTGTCCTGCCCCACTTTGTGACAGGAAGGAACGCTGAGATCTCATTCGGTGTCACTTTGGCACTAAATATGTCCTGAGAGACTACATCACATAGAGGTACTCTGAGGCTGGAGTATCTGAGCATGAAGGCATTTCTGTTTCTGAGAAGGAGTGTATCTTGAGAACAGGCTTGCAGGGTAACGCTGTGTCATTATAAAGCCTCCGGGTCTGTATTTAGTTCTGGTGGTGGGGTGGGTTGGAGGCCACAGAGGGACGGGAGGGACCTGGGTGGGACCTGGGTGGAGAACTGAGGTGAGCAGAAAGGCTTGGTTTGGTTTCCCCAGCTAGATGGATGAACTGAAGGAGCTTTGATGTGTTCAGTGTGGCCGTGAGGGAGTTTTATCCCATCCTACAAATCTCAGATGGATTTCCCTGTTTTTCTGTGTTCTCACCCCTACAGAGAGTTTCTCATCGCTTCTGCCTTTACGACCTAAACGTCCAAACTTACATCCCACCGTAAATTCTGCCGTGTGACACTTATGAGGAATTTGGTTCCATCCCCCCTTTAAAGGAAGACTTTGCTGCAGTGAAGACAATGTAAAATATATAATGTCAGTGAGTTTTGAAAGCGCTTTTGAAGTTCATTATTTACCGGTGTTTCTTCACAGCAAACGGTTCCAACTCTAATAACAATTCCCGTTTCCTGTTATATTAAAATCAAACTAAGATATATTAAAATCAAACTAAGGCGTGTGTATGTGTGTGAGGTCATCCGCAGTCCTTCAGTGTGACAAGTATGTCACCTTCATATACAGCCACATGCGCCTTGTAGAGGGGTATTTTAGTCGCCAGAAAGGCTTTAAAACCTATCCTGAAAGTCAGCTGGCCTATTAACCTTTTCTCTGTCTTCAGGGTGCATGTCTTTTCTCTTCATTCTTCAGACTTCTGACGGTTTTGTCCTTGCTGAACACTTTAGTACATGGCCTCCTGTCAATTGGGTGTTGCATTTATACCAGCTCAGCTGTTCATTACCATATTTCCACTCCACTGTCGGGCATGGCAAGCTACCACTGCAAACACAGTGTCAGCAGTCTCACAGTACAGGACTACTGTATTTCAATGAGTAAAACGGTTTGTGTTTTGAGAGTATTTTTGTTTTATTTTTGGGGGGCGTGGGTTGACTTTGAAAGACATTGTAACAACTTATTATAAACACAGTTTTGCCTATCATGCTTTCCTTAGCATCAATCTATTTAAATTAGTTTCCTTAGGGTTGGTTTTATTAGGGTTTTGTAAACATTGTCCTCCTGATAATGGTTTAAAATTCATTAGGCTACAATGTTCAGCCAACTTCGGCCACCAACAGACAAAATAAGGAAGTAATGGGGGCGAGTAACCAAGATACAAAAATAATATTGCCTTATCACCTGAAATCAACTACGCATTTGGTTTGATGTGAAATAAATAAATGAATATAGAAAAAAATTATCATTGTGCTTCTGTTGATTTTTAAATAACCGAGTTTGAGATTGATCAAGTAACCTTTTGGCCACTGGTCAGACCACTAAACTACCCTGCCGCCCGGTTTGAAAGAAACTGAACTATTGATTTTCTCTTGGCCCATAAACAACTTTTTGGTTGAGGAACTACCGGGTTAAGAAAATGATTCTAGCCTAATTCTATTTTACAACCTTACAGTTCTTATTCTCCCTGACAATATGGAGTTTATATGTTAACACACGTGTGTCCTATTCAGTTTTCATCAGAAATGTCATCAACCAGTCCGTGGTTACACTATGAGCATAAAGCCACCAACATTTCATTTCATGAGCTTGCGGCGTGTGTGCGCTGACCGCTTCTGTTTTCCCCTTTACTTGCTGTCTTTTTATAACTCAAAGACAGAAAGCCCCAGCAGGCAGGCCGTGAGTGGTCCTCTTTAATCAGCGGCTGTGGGGAGGCGGGTCGAGGTGCTGACTGTAATGTGATAGCTGCTCCGTCCTAACGCTATTACATACACATGCTGCCTGCCTGCTCTTTCACTGCTGTAGCGCTGCTGGAAGACGAGCCCTCAAACTCAGCCATACTACTCCGAGCAGAGCTGAGGGAAGGTGCTGTGTGCGGGGACAGCGGATAGAGCGGAGAGCGCAGTGTTACTGACGTTGTAGAACACGGATTGTTTCCAACGGGAAAACAAACGTTTCTTGTTGTGCGTTCTATGGAAGTAAGGTTTTACGCACGAGTCCTGGACAGTAGGACTGTTTCGCTTAGGTAGGCAAGTGACTTAGTTTTATGTTGTTTTTGGACAATTAAACGCACCGGAGGGAGACGGGCAGAGGAAAGAGAAGGAAATATCTTGTCTCTTGATTTGGAGGCAACCAAAAGACTCACTATCGGTATCAGCTCCCGGAAAGCATCAATTCGGTGGACTAAAACGGCCACGGACATTCAGAATTCATACAAATGAGTTTGCTTTAACTGTATTTCGTCTGGTCCGTTATTTATTTGAAACTGAAGATAATCTTAAGGCCATTTATGTTTTATTTTCGTTTGACTCTGATCTCCTGTGCTGGTCAGAATGGTTATTAAACGGTGTAATTATTGAATTTAAATAAGGAAGATATATATTGATATTTTCATTTAAGAAACGATATACTTAAAGAGGCCGGAAACCAAATCGTCGTTTTGGTTAACCCCATCCACCGACAGACCCTTCCCGGTGGAGAAGCGTGTTACGCGTGATTGGAGAAACGGTTTGATTCCGCACGAGGGGACTTTTACTGCGAGTTCTTCTCTCCAAAATTGGAAACGGGAACCTTCATCCAGCAAAATGGATATATTAACGTGGTTGTGTGGATGTTTACTGGCTGTTTGCTTACCACAGTTCGTGATCGGTGAAGAAGGTACGTTTTACTGGAGTGAGACCTTTTGGCATTTGCCGCCCTCGAACTCCTGTTCACACAAATGTGTTACGTGCCATTTGATTTGAACCATTACTTTTTGAAAATCCCCGTTGTTTCAGCAAAAATAACACATTATAACATATTTAGAATTCCACAACGACATCATGAAGAGATAGGGCTAATTATGTATTTTACTTTGACTGTAGTCTCAACGAATTTATTTGAATATAAAATGAAGCCTCGTTCAGTCTGACATCATATGTTTTTGATTAACTAGTCAAAATATCAATGTTAACACATGATAACACCTGGCTTTATCCCTCTGAGATGTTCTGTCATTCAACCATGTTTAGTGACGGATGAATAATCCGTTATGTTTGTTTTATACGCTGGAACTGACAGCCGGACTCAAGGTGTGCAGAAATAGCAGCGGCGGTGGTTCGTTTTGAGGAGGCAGTTCCTCGCGCCGCGGGCGTTGTAGTGAGAGTTCTCCGGACTGCTGTAATCTCATTTATTTGCTCACCAAATATGTTTTTTAAATGAATAACATACTATTAAATCCCAAATAGCCTACAAATTACCCATATACTATACTAATGTACAACGTTTCAGTGTGAAGTATTTCTAACGATCTCCGGTTCTTGTCAGCGCTCTGATGAAACGTCTGTTGAAGTGATTAGTGTTCACTGTGAGGGTTTAGATAAGAACACTCCACGCTTGGCATAGAGGCTTATCTGCACAAAATTTCCATTATAATTCTCTAAATAAAATTGAAGTGATCTGAATGTTTCGATTAACCTTTGATTCTTATTTGATTCTGTTTGGATTTAATTAGACTTTCTAAACTAAATTATTCTATTTGTATTTTCACCTGAAATGTAATTCACTGAACTGAACACTGAACTTTAATGTTTTATGTTTCCATAATTTTTTATTAGTCACATTCTGCCACAACATTACCCCTCTTGAGCGTATTTTACATTCCACATAGCCTGTGACTGAAATGCGTAGGCAGTGTTTCAATTGATTGCTGTCAAATTACAGTTTGTTTCTAGAAAATCATAACGCGATTTGTATCACGTAGCCTACAAGGGAAAACAACGAAACAGCAGATGTTATTCGATTTTGAAGAGTGGGCTGGGGAATTCCTTAGTTAAAATGTTATATGAAGGCTGCCTAGACTATCTTGAACCAGTTCTCGTTTTGTCCCTTTTAAATGACTTGACCTTATGTTGTTCTTAAGAGCCGAGTGGAGTCCAGAGGACCTTAACAGAGATCAGCTCGCTACTCGCTCTCGGGCTCTATGACAGCGAGCAGTAGCCTCGCTGAAAAGAAAGCAGGCAAAACACTTGTGACTGCCTGGCTATTTCACTACACGGGCCCTATGTATTTAAAATGGAATGACATAGTATGCTGTATGTGATCTAATCCAAAACACATGTCGAAGGCATGTTTGTTGTTTTAAAACCAACTTGATAGACAGGCGAAGTTTGGAAGAACATTTACCAGCAGTGTCTAGTGGGTCTGAAAGGTTGAAAACACGACAATACGGCTACCTGATGTCACAATACGTGATCTCATCTCCAAGATGAATGGCTGTAAAGTAGCTAATCAATGTGGAGCCTGCTGGAGGAGACTAGATATCCGCAGCTTCCTCTGAGCTGTAAAACGGGTGGGTGCTAATCTTTAATCCTTGAGGTACATCCAAGTGAACAGTTATGAAGAGTTGGCTTAATCAAATTAATCCAGAATGCAAGCGGCGTGAGAAACAGAAACACCAGTTTAAAACTTGTGTTTGCATTGTTTCTATAGAATTTTTCACTTTTGTTGATTGTTATTTTTCTTAATTTTTAAATTAAATGTAAAATGTTTCCCATGCCAGTAAAGCTCGTTCAAACTTAACTAACATAGGTGGGGAGAAAAAAGCGAGTGAAAGAGGAATAGAAAATAGGGAGCAGGCAGTGCAGGAGAGAGAGAGAAATAGGCTTTTCATCTTAATGAACCAGGCCAGCTCTCCATATGGCCAAATATACATTTAGCTAACTACCCACTTATATGTCCACTCGCTAGAGAAGTACATACACTTTTTGGCTGCTGCTTGACAAATACAGAATTAAACTCTAAAAAGTTCCAAAAGCTTCAACCAGGAAACAAAAAACATTCACTCTGAAACCAAAAAGTGTTTTCTACAGCAATATAATCCACTGTTTTCTACAGCATAATCCAGTGTCTTCCATAGGAGTTAGTAATCCAGTGTCTTTTGCTGTCTAACCAATAGCAGCGTCTTCTACAGCAATATAATTCAATGTCTTCCTTTGCTGTATAATCTATAGTAGCGTCTTCTACAGCAGTATAATCCAATGTCTTCCTTTGCTGTATAATCTATAGTAGCGTCTTCTACAGCAGTATAATCCAATGTCTTCCTTTGCTATATAATCTATAGTAGCGTCTTCTACAGCATTATAATTAAATGTCTTCCTTTGCTATATAATCTATAGTAGCGTCTTCTACAGCAGTATAATTAAATGTCTTCCTTTGCTATATAATCTATAGTAGCGTCTTCTACAGCAGTATAATTAAATGTCTTCCTTTGCTATATAATCTATAGTAGCGTCTTCTACAGCAGTATAATATAATGTCTTCCTTTGCTATATAATCTATAGTAGCGTCTTCTACAGCAGTATAATTAAATGTCTTCCTTTGCTATATAATCTATAGTAGCGTCTTCTACAGCAGTATAATTAAATGTCTTCCTTTGCTATATAATCTATAGTAGCGTGTTCTACAGCAATATAATCCAGTTTCTTCTGCTTGTTATCTGCCTATCTAGTTCTCCAAGTTTGAGTGTTGCAAAAACAAACAAACGGCTCACTTCTGCTTCTTTGATTTTTAATAGAGAAATTGCTGCAATACTGGAATACATTTGTTTGTGTGTGGGTTGTATGTGGGGTTGTGTGTATATGGTTGTGTGTGGGGTTGTGCGTGTGGGGTTGTATGTGGGGTTGTTTGTGTGGGGTTGTGTGTGTGGGGTTGTATGTGGGGTTGTGTGTATATGGTTGTGTGTGGTGTTGTGTGTGGGGGGTTGTTTGTGTGGGGTTGTGTGTGTGGGGTTGTATGTGGGGTTGTGTGTATATGGTTGTGTGTGGTGTTGTGTGTGTGGGGTTGTGTGTGTGGGGTTGTATGTGGGGTTGTGTGTGTGGGGTTGTGTGGGTGTTGTTGTATGTGGGGTTGTGTGTGTGGGGTTGTGTGTGGGGTTGTGTGTGTGGGATTGTATGTGGTGTTGTGTGTGTGGGGTTGTGTGTGTGGGGTTGTATGTGGGGTTGTGTGTGTGGGGTTGTGTGGGTGTTGTTGTATGTGGGGTTGTGTGTGGGGTTGTGTGTGTGGGATTGTATGTGGGGTTGTGTGTGTGGGGTTGTGTGTGTGGGGTTGTATGTGGGGTTGTATGTGGGGTTGTGTGTGGGGTTGCATGTGGGGTTGTGTATGTGGGGTTGTGTGTGTGGGGTTGTATATGGGGTTGTGTGTGTGGGGTTGTGTGTGTGGGGTTGTATGTGGGGTTGTGTGTGTGGGGTTGTGTGTGGAGTTGAAGTTGTCACTTGAAGTCCTGCCTTCTTTTACACAGGTTCTCTCCTCTCTTGGACACAATAGTTAATCAGTGGTATTAGAATGGTATGACAGTTGTGTACAAGTGGTATGAAGGTGGTGTTACATTAGTCTTATAGTGGTGTAAGAGTAGAAAGAGAGCAGCGTTACTGTGGTGCAACTGTAGGATGACAGTAGTGTAACAGTGGTATGACAGTGATTTAACATTGGTGTAACAGTGGTGTTGGAGTTGTATGACAGTGGTGTAACAGTGGTGTAACAGTGGTGTAACAGTGGTATGACAGTGATTTAACATTGGTGTAACAGTGGTGTAACAGTGGTGTAACAGTGGTATGACAGTGATTTAACATTGGTGTAACAGTGGTGTTGGAGTTGTATGACAGTGGTGTAACAGTGGAATTAGAGTGATATGACAGTGGTGTAACAGTGGTGTTAGAGTGGTATGACAGTGTTGTAACAGTGTTGTAACAGTGGTGTTAGAGTGGTATGACAGTGGTGTAACAGTGTTGTAACAGTGGAATTAGAGTGATATGACAGTGTTGTAACAGTGGTGTTAGAGTGATATAACAATGGTGTAACATGTATTATGATGGCATTGGGTTATCTTGCTTTCTTTTACCTGTCATTTCTTTTATTTTTCTCTTTTCTTCCACAATCTCATCCTTTCATCCCAAAGTTTTTTTGACCTCTTCGTCTCTCTGGCTGGCAGATCGTCTTTGTAAATTTCCTCCCTGGTTTAATGCAGAACACCTGGCTAGGGCTCTGGTCTAATGTAACACACCAGGTGGGTGGGGGAGGTGTGTTGGTGTGTGTGTGGGTGTGTATGGAGGGGAGGGGTCTCCCAGAAAACCCAGAATATCACCTTTTCCTGTTTTATCAGACTGTTTAAAACATCAAAGAGAGAGAAAGCTAGAGAGAGGTCAAGGGAGGGAGAGCAAAAGAAAGACGCAAAGAGAGAGTAAGAGAAAAGCGAGAGATGGATGGAGAGAGAGAGGGAGGGGGTGATAGAGGGATGGAGAGATAGAGAGGGAGGGGGTGATAGAGGGATGGAGAGATAGAGAGGGAGGGGGTGATAGAGGGATGGAGAGATAGAGAGGGAGGGGTGATAGAGGGATGGAGAGAAAGAGAGAGAGGGGTGATAGAGGGATGGAGAGATAGAGAGGGAGGGGTGATAGAGGGATGGAGAGAAAGAGAGAGAGGGGTGATAGAGGGATGGAGAGAA
Organism: Esox lucius; assembly: GCF_011004845.1. Classification (NCBI taxonomy): domain Eukaryota; kingdom Metazoa; phylum Chordata; class Actinopteri; order Esociformes; family Esocidae; genus Esox; species Esox lucius. Next base: position 42,298,156 of record NC_047588.1, read on the forward strand.
AGAGAGGGCGGGGTGATAGAGCAAATTACCATATGGACCATAGTTGACAGACAACGGACAGACAAACAGATATACAACTGACTGTGGACAGACAGATGGACAGACAGGATGATGTAAATATAATGTAGCCATTATATGGATAACCAAACAGAGATACAACTGACCGTGGACAGACAGATGGACAGACAGGATGATGTAAATATAATGTAGCCATTATATGGATAACCAAACAGAGATAAAACTGACTGTGGACAGACAGATGGACAGACAGGATGATGTAAATATAATGTAGCCATTATATGGATAACCAAACAGAGATACAACTGACTGTGGACAGACAGATGGACAGACAGGCTGATATAAAGATAATGTAGCCATTATATGGATAACATACCCACCCCCCACCTGATATTTAAACTATGGAATGAGTTGCCTCTTTATTATTTCAACAACCCCATTAAAAAGTTTTCACCTCTTTTGGGGAAGTAAATAAACTCCCAGGAAACTCTGATGAAAACGAACCAGTAGCTCATCCAAAACAAGGTCAGATATTTGCAATTCGGGCCAACAAACAAGAGCTGGTTTAATCCCGTGAGGTGGGTGTGTGGGTGGGCGGGGAGGCGGGGAGGCAGAAAGTGCTGAAATGGTGAAACAGAGCTATCAGGATGAGATTAAGAACATGCCATACAGAGGACGATAAATAATGCATTCTTATTTTCATTCCTCACAAAGCTGCTAAGCATCGTTTACTCTTACTTAGCGTGTGTGTGTGTGTAAGTGTGTTTGTGTGTGGCTGCTTAGAACCGTTCACTCCTATTTATCGAGGGGAATGTTGTTTGGTGTGTGGACAGAATTCCACAGACCTGCAGGTAGTTAGCTATCGAAGGCAGAGCGGAGATGAAACTGTGTGTTTCTGCTGCTCAAGGAAAAGCCTCACGATTCACGGAGCAGCTTGGAGGCAACAGGGAAGAAAGATTGATGGGCGGATGGCAGGCTGCCGGGACGCATGGGAGGGGTGGTGGTGTTGGAGGTAGGAGCCTCAGAGTGATGTGAGGGTGGTGGTGTTGGAGGTAGGAGCCTCAGAGTGATGTGAGGGTGGTGGTGTTGGAGGTAGGAGCCTCAGAGTGATGTGAGGGTGGTGGTGTTGGAGGTAGGAGCCTCAGAGTGATGTGAGGGTGGTGGTGTTGGAGGTAGGAGCCTCAGAGTGATGTGAGGGTGGTGGTGTTGGAGGTAGGAGCTTCAGAGTGATGTGAGGGTGGTGGTGTTAGAGGTAGGAGCCTCAGAGTGATGTGAGGGTGGTGATGTTGGAGGTAGGAGCCTCTGATTGATGTGAGGGTGGTATTGTTGGAGGTAGGAGCCTCAGAGTGATGTGAGGGTATTGGTGTTGGAGGTAGGAGCCTCAGAGTGATCTGAGGGTGGTGATGTTGGAGGTAGGAGCCTCTGATTGATGTGAGGGTGGTATTGTTGGAGGTAGGAGCATCAGAGTGATGTGAGGGTGGTGGTGGTGGAGGTAGGAGCCTCTGAGTGATGTGAGAGTGGTGGTGTTGGAGGTAGGAGCCTCAGAGTGATGTGAGGGTGGTGGTGGTGGAGGAAGGAGCCTCTGAGTGATGTGAGGGTGGTGGTGTTGGAGATAGGAGCCTCACAGTGATCTGAGGGTGGTATTGTTGGAGGTAGGAGCCTCTGATTGATGTGAGGGTGGTATTGTTGGAGATAGGAGCCTCAGAGTGATGTGAGGGTGGTGGTGTTGGAGGTTGGGGCCTCTGAGTGATGTGAGGGTGGTGGTGTTGGAGGTAGGAGCCTCAGAGTGATGTGAGGGTGGTATTGTTGGAGGTAGGAGCCTCAGAGTGATGTGAGGGTGGTGGTGTTGGAGGTTGGGGCCTCTGAGTGATGTGAGGGTGGTGGTGTTGGAGGTAGGAGCCTCAGAGTGATGTGAGGGTATTGGTGGTGGAGGTAGGAGCCTCAGAGTGATGTGAGGGTGGTATTGTTGGAGGTAGGAGCCTCAGAGTGATGTGAGGGTGGTATTGTTGGAGGTAGGAGCCTCAGAGTGATGTGAGGGTGGTGGTGGTGGAGGTAGGAGCCTCAGAGTGATGTGAGGGTGGTGGTGTAGGAGGTAGGAGCCTCAGAGTGATGTGAGGGTGGTGGTGTTGGAGGTAGGAGCCTCAGAGTGATGTGAGGGTGGTGGTGTTGGAGGTAGGAGCCTCAGAGTAATCTGAGGGTGGTGATGTTGGAGGTAGGAGCCTCTGAGTGATGTGAGAGTGGTGGTGTTGGAGGTAGGAGCCTCAGAGTGATGTGAGGGTGGTGGTGGTGGAGGTAGGAGCCTCTGAGTGATGTGAGGGTGGTGGTGTTGGAGATAGGAGCCTCAGATTGATCTGAGGGTGGTATTGTTGGAGGTAGGAGCCTCTGATTGATGTGAGGGTGGTATTGTTGGAGGTAGGAGCCTCAGAGTGATGTGAGGGTGGTGGTGTTGGAGGTTGGGGCCTCTGAGTGATGTGAGGGTGGTGGTGTTGGAGGTAGGAGCCTCAGAGTGATGTGAGGGTATTGGTGTTGGAGGTAGGAGCCTCAGAGTGATCTGAGGGTGGTGGTGGTGGAGGTAGGAGCCTCAGAGTGATCTGAGGGTATTGGTGTTGGAGGTAGGAGCCTCAGAGTGATCTGAGGGTGGTATTGTTGGAGGTAGGAGCCTCTGAGTGATGTGAGAGTGGTATTGTTGGAGGTAGGAGCCTCAGAGTGATGTGAGGGTGGTGGTGTTGGAGGTAGGAGCCTCAGAGTGATGTGAGGGTGGTGGTGTTGGAGTTAGGAGCCTCAGAGTGATGTGAGGGTGGTGGTGGTGGAGGTAGGAGCCTCAGAGTGATGTGAGGGTGGTATTGTTGGAGGTAGGAGCCTCAGAGTGATGTGAGGGTATTGTTGGAGGTAGGAGCCTCAGAGTGATGTGAGGGTGGTGGTGGTGGAGGTAGGAGCCTCAGAGTGATGTGAGGGTGGTGGTGTTGGAGGTAGGAGCCTCAGAGTGATGTGAGGGTGACTGTCTGTCTGTCTTTCTCTGTTCACTGGGTTAGTCTGTCCCCCTCCCTGTAGACTGTCTGTCTTTCTCTGTTCACTGGGATAGTCTGTCCCCCTCCCTGTAGACTGCCTGTCTGTCTTTCTCTGTTCACTGGGATAGTCTGCCCCCCACCCTGTAGACTGCCTGTCTGTCTTTCTCTGTTCACTGGGATAGTCTTTCCCCCTCAATGTAGACTGCCTGTCTGTCTTTCTCTGTTCACTGGGATAGTCTGTCCCCCTCCCTGTAGACTGTCTGTCTGTCTTTCTCTGTTCACTGGGATAGTCTGTCCCCCTCCCTGTAGACTGTCTGTCTGTCTTTCTCTGTTCACTGGGATAGTCTGTCCCCCTCCCTGTAGACTGCCTGTCAGGGGGGGCCAGTTGGATCCCCAGAGACAGTAAGAGATAGCAGTGTAGCGATGGTAGCTTTCTGAGTCTGTATCACCCTTTCTTTCATCCCTCCATCCCTTCTTTCATCCCTCCATCACTTCTTTCATCCCTCCATCCCATCCATTCATATTTTGTTTCACAGGGAGTGTTGTTACCTGTGTGAGTAATCTAACTGGGTATGGCCTGTGTGTGTGTGTGCGTGTGTGTGTGTGTGTGCCAGTCCCCTGAGTGGTGTTTGTGTATTGTAGCATATGGCAGAGTAGAAAGATAGATAGACTCCTGGAACAACACAGACACTGGAAGTCATGGAGCCCTTTCTATTCTTCATTCTTTCTCTCTCTCTCCGTCCCTCACTGTCCCACTCTCAGTCTCTCTGTCCCTCACTGTCCCACTCTCAGTCTCTCTGTCCCTCACTGTCCCACTCTCAGTCTCTGTCCCACTCTCAGTCTCTCTCTCTGTCTCTCTGTCCCTCACTGTCCCACTCTCAGTCTTTCTCTCTGTCTCTCTCTCTGTCTCTCTCTCCGTCCCTCACTGTCCCACTCTCAGTCTCTCTGTCCCTCACTGTCCCACTCTCAGTCTCTCTGTCCCTCACTGTCCCACTCTCAGTCTCTCTGTCCCTCACTGTCCCACTCTCAGTCTCTCTGTCCCTCACTGTCCCACTCTCAGTCTCTGTCCCTCACTGTCCCACTCTCAGTCTCTCTCTCTGTCTCTCTGTCTCTCTGTCCCTCACTGTCCCACTCTCAGTCTCTGTTCCTCACTGTCCCACTCTCAGTCTCTCTCTCTGTCTCTCTGTCTCTCTGTCCCTCACTGTCCCTCACTGTCCCACTCTCAGTCTTTCTCTCTGTCTCTCTCTTTTGGATAATCTCTTCCTGTCCGCTGTGCAGGAGGTTCTCCTCAGAGTGGAAATGAGGCGTCCTCCTCGTCAGGCCACACACACCAGACAAACACACACACACCAGACACGCACACACACACACCAGACACACACACACACACACACCAGACACGCACACACACACACCAGACACACACACACCAGACACGCACACACACACACCAGACACACACACACACACCAGACATGCACACACACACCAGACACACACACACACATACACCAGACACATGCACACACACACCAGACACACACACGCACCATATCCTCTCCACTCCTGTCACATCTCCCTCAGCATGGTGATGTCAGGGCCAGCCCCGGAGAGCATGAATCTGGCAGGACCCCTGCACCCACGCCCCCCCTCACCCATTTACACTCTGTGACCCCTGTGACATGGCTCTATGTGCCAGTGTGTTATAGCATTCATATTAATCAGGCCGACGGGGGTTCAGTCTCTCTAGGCCCTCCGCCAGATCCCCGGGTGTCACAAGTAGCACCCGAACCCGAAAATACTGCACTGTTATACAGGAGACATGTTGTCATTTAGGATGCAGTCCAGACACCGAAGGGATCAAAAACCAAGAGGAAATAGTCCTTTCTGTGTGCTTTTGCACAGGTGTCGGATATATGTGTCTACGTGTGTGTGTGTTTGTGTGTGTGTGAACGTTTTTCTCATTGCACAATGAATAAGCTGCAGGGCCATCAGGGAGCAGAGACGAGGCTGCATATCAAATGCCACAGTACATAAACCAGCCTTTTAACATATAATAGCTGTGGAAATGTCACCACTTGAAAGTCTATTACGGCTGAAGCATCTGGATCCTATTCTTCCGTCTCAATATTTGACACGTTAAAAAGGAGGTAGTGGGGCAGCTAGCAGCCACGGGCATTGAGCCCTGCTTAACGTGCACAGACAGCGGGCTGTTTGAACAAGACCAGGCCTTTTTTCTGTGGACGGATTCAGGCTGGCTATCAGTATTTGTGATGGTGCGAGGGAGTTGAGCGAAAAGCGGAGGTGAAAACAAAAGAAACACAAAAGGCACATTTTGTGTCTTGTGTTCCAATATTGGAATGTTCTAGAACTAGTGTCCCAGTATTGTAGTGTTTTAGAACTAATATCCCATTATTGTAGTGTGCTGGAACTAGTGTCCCATTATTCCAGTGTTCTAGAACTAGTGTCCCATTATTCCAGTGTTCTGGAACTAGTGTCCCATTATTCCAGTGTTCTAGAACTAGTGTCCCATTATTCCAGTGTTCTGGAACTAGTGTCCCATTATTCCAGTGTTCTGGAACTAGTGTCCCATTATTCCAGTGTTCTAGAACTAGTGTCCCATTATTCCAGTGTTCTGGAACTAGTCTTCCATTATTCTGGTGTTGTAGAACTAGTGTCCCATTATTTCAGTGTTCTGGAACTAGTGTCCCATTATTTTAGTGTTCTAGTACTTGTGTCCCATTATTTTAGTGTTCTAGAACTAGTGTCCCATTATTTTAGTATTCAAGTGTTGCCGTGTTCAAAAACTAGTATGCCAGTAATCTATTGTTTTAATGGTGTAGCGTTCTAGAACCAATATACTTGTATCCTATAGTGTTTTAGTGTTCTGTTAGTAGTGTTTGAGTACTCTAGTGTTCTAATTTTGTAAGGTTCTTGAACTACTGTCCTAGTATTCTAGTGTTCTATTGAATACACACACACTCAGACCCATACTATATTATCTAACCAGTGTTTTCCTATGAACCTGGAGAAACCCCAACTATATCGTTACTGAACTGTATTGTGTGTGTGTGTGTGTGTGTGCGCGTTCAAGTATGTCTGCCTTAGTGTTTGTGTGGAGTATGTTTGGCTGTGTTTTAGAATGGCGTCTGTGTGTGTATATATTGCTGTGTGTCTGTCTGCTAGAACGAGGGACAGAGAGGGAGTAGGTTTACAGTAACATGTCTATTTTTAGGGCCGAACGTGTTCACCTCTGTTCCAGCACTCTCCTGCAGTCAACCACTTTACTGTTGGAACCCAGCTGGTTTGGGTCCGCTGTCCAGATCCCTGTCTCTCTGTCACACACATTTAAACAGTCTGGGCTGCTGTTCTGCCGAAAGCCCAGAAGTAATGAAAAGTCCATCCATTGTGACAAAAGTTGGCAGATAAAGGGCTTATTCATTGTGCATATGATACAGAGAGCGAGAGAGAGGACACGAGAAAGAACAGATTATCTTGGCGCTTCCTGTGTGTGCGTTTGTGTGTGTGTATCTGTGTGTGTGTGTTTGTAGATGGTCAGAATGGGTGCTTTATGAGCCACTCCATCTAAGTCACACCATTGGGTTGACCCCTGACCTTTAACACACTGCCTGTCTCTCTGTGACTTCCTGTCTTGATGGTCTAACTTTAGATAAAGAGGTGATTATTCCCCAGAGAGGCTGACGGCGCTGTCCTACCGGTCCATGTGCTCCAATGTTTACTCACTATTTGCTATCAGCACTCTGACACACAGGACAATACAGGAGATTGTCCCTTAAAGCCTGCTGTAGTCTGATGTTCTGGGTAGGAAAGGGAGAGGCTGTGGACTCAACAACCAAGGGAGGGAAGGTGACAAGTATCCCTGAGTTTAGAGCATCCGGCAAGGGTTGGAATCCCAGAGCCGACAAAAATCACTTCAAACGCTTTACCCTGATTCCTCCATGGTCGCTGCTAACAGATGCTGACCCTGGCCGTGACCCTGGCCGTGACCCCATTGTTTTATTTTTATTTTACCTTCATTTTACCAGGCAAGTAAATTAAGAACAAACTCCTATTTACAATAACGTCCCGGCAGGAGACAGAATACCTCCTGTTGTGGATGAGACTGGAATTAAATAAAAAGAGACATTGAGACGACAAAGCAACAACACAGCACCAATAAAGAGGCCTTAACAGCCAAACACAGAGAGACACCACTAAACTACACAATAAAAAGAATAGAAAACACGCAGACAGCAAGACAAGAGAAACCCTGATGACAGAATAAGACCCTTGTCAACAGAGGGTAAAAAAAAATAAAAAATACCCCAGGGCACAACCGTTTAAATGAAACCGTCCCGGACTACAGCTGGATAACATTGCGATATGCAAAATAAGGATTTCTAATTCACACGTGTGTTTGTATGAGTCCATTAATGTGTGAAATAGGACGACTGTGAGCTCTGACTGACTGACTGAATTGGATGTGTCTCCTGTCTGTCAGCGGAGCCATGCGGGGGGCACGTTGACGCCAGCGACGCAGGGTACATCACCACCCCAGGGTATCCCCTGGAGTACCCCCCACACCAGAACTGTCGCTGGGTCATCACCGCTCCAGAACCCTCCCAGCGCATCGTCCTGAACTTCAACCCGCACTTTGAACTGGAGAAGCTAGACTGCAGGTGAGTGGGACCGTGAGGATGTTCTGGGGGGTTTCAGGATATCAAAGATGTTTCCTGGTGGTTTCCTGTCTAAGTAACATGTTCTGAGGTGCAATGTAGCTACATGTCCTCATGCTGTTTCTCAATCCATATCGATTATTCACTAGACACATATCCTATCATATTTATTATTCACTAGACACATATCCTATCATATTTATTATTCACTGGTCTCTTTTATCAGTATAAAATTAGATTTTTAACACCATATCCTTCACAGTGAGAGCTGTATACCTGCTGCAACATGTCTTTCACAGTGAGAGTTTAATATCTACTACAAAATGTATTTAACTGTGAGAGTTGAATATCTGCTACACCATGTCTTTCTCAGTGAGAGCTGTGTGTCTGCTACACCATGTCTTTCACAGTGAGAGCTGTGTGTCTGCTACACCATGTCTTTCACAGTGAGAGCTGTGTGTCTGCTACACCATGTCTTTCACAGTGAGAGCTGTGTGTCTGCTACACCATGTCTTTCACAGTGAGAGCTGTGTGTCTGCCACACCATGTCTTTCTCAGTGAGAGCTGTGTGTCTGCTACACCATGTCTTTCACAGTGAGAGCTGTGTGTCTGCTACACCATGTCTTTCACAGTGAGGGCTGTGTGTCTGCTACACCATGTCTTTCACAGTGAGGGCTGTGTGTCTGCTACACCATGTCTTTCCTAGTGAGAGCTGTGTGTCTGCTACACCATGTCTTTCACAGTGAGAGCTGTGTGTCTGCTACACCATGTCTTTCACAGTGAGGGCTGTGTGTCTGCTACACCATGTCTTTCCTAGTGAGAGCTGTGTGTCTGCTACACCATGTCTTTCACAGTGAGGGCTGTGTGTCTTCTACAGCGTATTATTCAGAGTGAGAGCTGTGCTGTGTCTTTGCAGTTTAGCCTGTGACTATCTATTTCCTGACACTACATCCAAATCCTTCCCATCTCCCTGCTGTTTCTGGCTCAGTGTTGCTCACAACAAGCTCTCTGAGTTATCAGCAACAACAACAACAAGCCTATTTCCTCGGAATTCTAGAATCCTTGAGAATCATGGGAGTGTTGGGAATATTCCATATTCCATTCCATTTGCCTCACATCAGTTATGGATTTTCTCTCCCTCTATTGGCCAGTCAAAGCATTGCATCCAGATTCCAGACATCCATTATTTTAACCAGAGACCCATACAGGATTTAGTCGCTACAGGGAAGATCTTTTGATCTGAACCTATCAGTCCAAAAGCCTGTGGCCTCTGTCCATAGTGCCCTGGACCCTTTCACCATTTATTAACATTTTAACTCCATCAATAATAGAAGGATATGTTTCTACAGAAATGTATGGGTCGTGTCGTGACAGTCTTTTGTTGGAATCGGAACATGAATCTTTTAGCAGCTGTTGTTGAAAGGCCCTCTTTAGCACTCTGCTTCCGTATCAGAGTGATGAAACAAACACAGATTGTGTGGTTCTCGCTCTCCTTCTCGCTCACTCGCTGTCTTTTCCTCGTTTCCTCTGCCCTAGACACATTAGTCTAGATGTTGCATTTTGTCTCTTCCTCTGTCTCTTCCTGCTCACCACATTCTCAGACCTGATTGGCTGCCAGGAGGGAACAAGGCCAACCATGCACATTCCCATACGAGTGCATGACACACACACACACCCACACACACACACACACACATGCACAGACGTACACACACGTGCACACGTGAACACGCACCCTCACTGGGTGAGTAAAGCCGGAGTCAAACCGCTTGATCACAGTCCACCCAACATCCTTTTAAAGAGAAGTGCCACGTCCCAGGGGGTCCTGAGCTGTTTGTGGTGCATTAGAAATCACCAGATCCACTCGCCTTATTTATTCATCAAACCGGGAAGACAGGTGGGGCTTTTTGGAACGGATGTGTGTATGTGTGTGTGTGTGTGTGTGTGTGTGTGTTCGGATGGCTATTGTCTCCAGTGAGTCAGGAGGTGTGTGTGTGTGTTTGACTAGCTATTGTCTCCAGTGAGTCATGAGATTCTCAGCAACAAAAAACTTGGTCACCGGCCTTCAAACATATTTAGTCTTACTATTCTTACTTTCTGGATGTATTTGCTTAGTGGTGTTCCCATGTTTAGTGTTACCAGGGCTATTTTAACAGCAGACAGCGGGTCAGTCAGAAGTCTGGACAGAAGGATCTCAAGTAAAAAAAAAACAACAAACTAAATAAAAATAACACATGTCGTATCTTACCTTCTCACCCACTCAAAGACACCCTATTCCAAATCCTTCCATGTCTGTATTAGGTTTAATGAGGTTGCCATGTGTAATGTTAGGCAGTTGCCATGACATCGGAGTCCACTGTGTAGCCCTATGGAGGACAGCTATTTCAAGCCTGAGTGAGGCCTCAGCCTTAGCTGTTAGGGCCCAAATGGCACCCTATTCCCTGCATGGCCTTAAATCTACAGTAGTGAACTATGTGGGGAGTAGGGTGTGATTTGGGGTGCAGGCCAGGGCCGGTCTGAAATTGAGCTGTTAGCCGAGGCCCTCTGCAGGGGCGCAGCGAGCTGTAGAGGGGTCAAAGGTGACTACAGCCGTAGGTCCTGAGCTGATCACTGTAGTCTACATCTCTAAGTCTATCCCTGACCCTAACTAAGTCTATCCCTGACCCTAACTAAGTCTATCCCTGACCCTAACTCTGAGTCTATCCCTGACCCTAACTAAGTCTATCCCTGACCCTAACTCTAAGTCTATCCCTGACCCTAACTAAGTCTATCCCTGACCCTAACTAAGTCTATCCCTGACCCTAACTAAGTCTATCCCTGACCCTAACTAAGTCTATCCCTGACCCTAACTAAGTCTATCCCTGACCCTAACTCTAAGTCTATCCCTGACCCTAACTCTAAGTCTATCCCTGACCCTAACTCTAAGTCTATCCCTGACCCTAACTAAGTCTATCCCTGACCCTAACTCTAAGTATATCCCTGACCCTAACTCTAAGTCTATCCCTGACCCTAACTCTAAGTCTATCCCTGACCCTAACTAAGTCTATCCCTGACCCTAACTGAGTCTATCCCTGACCCTAACTCTAAGTCTATCCCTGACCCTAACTAAGTATATCCCTGACCCTAACTCTGAGTCTATCCCTGACCCTAACTCTGAGTCTATCCCTGACCCTAACTCTAAGTCTATCCCTGAACCTAACTCTAAGTCTATCCCTGACCCTAACTCTAAGTCTATCCCTGACCCTAACTCTAAGTCTATCCCTGACCCTAACTAAGTCTATCCCTGACCCTATCTCTGACCCTAAATCTGTCCCTGTGCCTCATACCCCAAATCATTCTAGCTCTCATCCCTCTCTCATCCCTCTCACATTCCTCTCTCATCCCTCTCTCATCCCTCTCTCATCCCTCTCTCATTCCTCTCGCATCTCTCTCATCCCTCTCTCATCCCTCTCTCTCTTCGATCTCAGTCTTTCTTTCCGTATTCCTCTCTCTCTCTCTTGTTCTCGTTCCATCTCACTTTTAGTCTTTCTCTCTTTACATCTCACTCTCTGTCTAGCTCTCTCTTTCCATTGCTCTCTTTCCTTCCCTAGATCTTTTATTCCAACCCCACGTTCTGTACAGAGGATTTCACTGCAACCTCCAGAGGTAGCTCACAACATAAGTCCAACGGGGAAGGAGAAACAAAATACGGTTTTCTTATTTTGTAGCAAGTTCTGCAAATTTCATTGGCAAGACAACAACAACGCCTTACACTGTCAGTTAGGCATTTTAAGGCATTTTGCTTTTTTTTATTCCATGTTGTGATTTTAAGAAAAACAATGTATCTTATAATTTGAGCCATAAAGCTATTTAGCTAAAATGTTGATGCCCGATTAACTAACTAGCTTGCTAGCTAGCTAGCTCTCAATGTGTTAATCATTGATATGATGCATAGCCTGCATTATTTGTTGAGCTAGCTCCCTGGCTCTGTGTAATGTGTATGATATTGTGTGATGACACAATTATGTTCCTCTGTATTCGAGAGTTGCAGAGTAGCTGGTTAATTGTTGTTGGCAGCCCCTATATGTTGTTAGCTAACTAGCTAGCTGTAATTGTCTAACTTGTTCTGTAACTGGAGTTTGTTGGTGGGCTGATTGCCTCTCTTAACTGTCTGCACATTCTCAGGGTATCCATATCATGTTGTATTATTGAAGTGTTGTGGTTTAGAAGACACATTAGATTTTCTCTCTCATCTCTCTGTCATCTGGCCCACTCTCTCTATCTCTCTCACCCCCATGTAGTCGTCAGTCCCAGGGGCAGCCTGTGAAAGACAGAGGGATTGAGGGATCCAGTCAAACCTGTCGTGACTGTTCCCATCTTGGCTGATATGGAGGGTTCAATGTCTCTTCTGACAGAGGCTGCTGTTCGCTCCATCAGAGGCTGGTTCTTTCAACTGTCATTTATCTGATGGGCCAGCCACTATATCGCTCTTCAAACTGTCATTTATCTGATGGGCCAGCCACTATATCGCTCTTCAAACTGTCATTTATCTGATGGGCCAGCCACTATATTGCTCTTCAAACTGTCATTTATCTGATGGGCCAGCCACTATATCGCTCTTCAAACTGTCATTTATCTGATGGGCCAGCCACTATATTGCTCTTCAAACTGTCATTTATCTAATGGGCCAGCCACTATATCGCTCTTCAAACTGGAATTTATCTGATGGGCCAGCCACTATATCGCTCTTCAAACTGGAATTTATCTGATGGGCCAGCCACTATATCGCTCTTCAAACGGTCATTAATCTGATGGGCCAGCCACTATATCGCTCTTCAAACTGTAATTTATCTGATGGGCCAGCTACTATATCGCTCTTCAAACTGTCATTAATCTGATGGGCCAGCCACTATATCGCTCTTCAAACTGTCATTTATCTGATGGGCCAGCCACTATATTGCTCTTCAAACTGTCATTTATCTGATGGGCCAGCCACTATATTGTTCTGGAGCTTTTTGGAAAATGTTCAGTTTAGAATGTGCTCCTTGACATAAATTGACAAGCAGATCTCTACCAGCCGGCCCAGCATTGATATCACATGACTGGTCTGTTGCTGCATAGTTCCTTCCTGGTTAGTGTCATAACTCTGGTATGATGGAGTGGTGAATCAGGCTGGGTGTTGTGTATGTCTTCAACAGGGATGTCTTTGTTAAACTGCATAGATCACTTTACGCCTCCCAACCAGTACCAGAGACACGCAGAATTGTTTTATGTGTGTATGTGTGTGTATGTGTGTGTGTGTGTGTGTGCTCCCACTTTTCAAAACTGGACACAGCTCACAACACAGATGCTCCCATTATAATTCTGCGCTACCACACCCCTCATGTACCACACACTAAAACCAACACACACTACATCTACAACACATTACATCTACTAGACGCTACAATCACCACACACTGAAACCCCCATCTCTTCAACTCTATTTGTGGCTAACTTGGTAAAGCTTTCATCCATCTAATTATTAGAATCAGGTGTGCTGAATTATGTTGATACACGCAGCATCTACTGCTCTCTGGACTCCACCTGTCATGAAGTGCCCTGATTGTCTCTCCCCTTAGACCTCTGCATTATTAGGGTCAGTTAGAAGGGTCACGGTGTCGGGACTTGAGTGGTACACCACCTTGTCTCTTCCTGCCAATGCACGGATGCAATGTCTTAAAAATCCTCTAGCAAAAGGAGTTGTGGTGTACAATGAATGGATTGTTTTACTGGGTTCGGTACATTATGCAGATTATAATTAATTAAACATTTTAATGGGGTTTGATACATTATGCAGATTGTAATTAATCTAAAGTTTTGTAGAGTTTGACACATTTGTTGTTAGGGCAAATCAATAAATTTAACAGTACAACTGACAAAGCCATTTTCTACAATAAATGCACTAGGTGCTGGCACCTTTCATCAAACATCAGGATCATGATCAAATGAATATAGGATACCTGTAGCTCACCAGTCTGATTCAGCAAGAAGCAGTCTGTGAGGGAGTGAGGGAGTGAGACTATGAGGGAGTGAGGCTGTGAGGGAGTGAGACTGTGAGGGAGTGAGACTATGAGGGAGTGAGGCTGTAAGGTAGTGAGGCTGTGAGGGTGTGAGCCTGTGAGGGAGTGAGACTGTGAGGAAGTGAGGCTGTGAGGGAGTGAGACTGTGAGGGAGTGAGACTATGAGGGAGTGAGGCTGTAAGGTAGTGAGGCTGTGAGGGTGTGAGCCTGTGAGGGTGTGAGCCTGTGAGGGAGTGAGGCTGTAAGGTAGTGAGGCTGTAAGGTAGTGAGGCTGTGAGGGTGTGAGCCTGTGAGGGAGTGAGGCTGTAAGGTAGTGAGGCTGTGAGGATGTGAGCCTGTGAGGGAGTGAGGCTGTAAGGTAGTGAGGCTGTAAGGTAGTGAGGCTGTGAGGGTGTGAGCCTGTGAGGGAGTGAGGCTGTAAGGTAGTGAGGCTGTGAGGATGTGAGCCTGTGAGGGAGTGAGGCTGTAAGGTAGTGAGGCTGTGAGGGTGTGAGCCTGTGAGGGTGTGAGCCTGTGAGGGAGTGAGACTATGAGGGAGTGAGGCTATAAGGTAGTGAGGCTGTGAGGGAGTGAGACTGTGAAGTTGTGGAGAGGTGAAGCTTTGAGGTCTCTATAGTGTGTTTGGTGTGACGGGCCGTCTCTCCTCCCTTCTCCTGTCCTCTCCTCCCTACCGTCTCCCCTCCTCTCCCTCCTGTCAGGTTTGTTTGTGTTAGTTAGATTCATGGTTGTCGTGGAGAGCCTACGCACTGTTAGGGGCGTGTCTTTCCTGCTGCTGAACACGTACACACACCCAGCTGGTGCATCTCAGCAGTCAGTGGAGATGGTTTTCAGGTGACAGAGAGACGGCTGAGCCTGGAGAGAAGGAGAGAGCCTGACCTAACTCCTCATTCTCCCGCTCTGGCTTTTCTTCTCATTTTGCTGTTCCTTCACTTTTAACTGGGGGTTATCTTCTTTTACCTGTTCCTTCTCCTCCAACTGTTCCTTCTCCTCCTCTAACTTTTCTCTCTCCTTGTCGAACTGTTCCTACTCCTCTATCTGCTTCTTGTTCTCTGACTGTCCCTTCTCCTCCTCTGAGTGTCCCTTCTCCTCCTGTGACTGTCCCTTCTCCTCTGAGTGTCCCTTCTCCTCCTGTGACTGTCCCTTCTCCTCCTCTGACTATCCATTCTCCTCCTCTGACTGTCCCTTCTCCTCCTCTTACTGTCCCTTCTATTCTTTTAAGGTTGCTTTCCTCTAGCTGTGTCTGCTCCATGCTCTCCTCGGCATACAGCTGCTGAGTGAGAACTGCAGAGTCAGAGTCCGTTGGTGATCTATGTGGGCTCAGCTCAAATCGTCCTGACGGCCGCGCCTCCTGCTGTGTTGCCAAAGTTTTCTAGGACACACACACATCATGTTTGAGCACACACACAGACGCAAAGTGTGTGCCAGCCTTATAGGACACATTACCATTCAGCAGTCCCTGCCGGCCTGTCGTTCTAAAGTGCCCGGCGTGGCGTGGGTGGCACCGGGCCAGACCCCCCCCCCCAGGAGGTTATAAATAGGGGGATGTTGAATCAATCTAATAAGGGGCAGGATGATGAATCATGATATATCTGTAATGCAATCAACAGATCCACATGGCCTGGATGTCTAGAATGACAGCGTCCTGAACGGGGACTGTGGTCAGGGCTGGAGGAGGGGGACAATCATCTCTCTCTTCCCCACAACCACCATGGCAGTACCCACCCCCCCTCTCCCTTGTTCTCTCCTGTCTGTCCTCTTCCTCCCTGAGTATCCCTCTTCTCCTCTGTCTCTCTTCTCCTCTGTCTCTCTTCTCCTCTGTCTCTCTTCTCCTCTGTCCCTCTTCTCCTCTGTCTCTCTTCTCCTCTGTCTCTCTTCTCCTCTGTCTCTCTCTCTTCTGCTCTGTCTATTGCTCTTCTCCTGTCTCTCTCTGTCTTCCTACCTGAGTATCCCTCTTCTACTCGGTCTCTCTATTTTCCTGTCTCTCTCTCTTCTCCTGTCTCTCTCTTCTCCTGTCTTCCTCTCTCTTCTCCTGTCTCTCTTCTCCTGTGTCTCTCTTCAACTGTCTCTCTCTTCTCCTGTCTCTCTCTTCTCCTGTCTCTCTTCTCCTGTCTCTCTCTGTCTTCCTCTCTCTTCTACTGCCTCATTCTCTGTAGTTCACTACTGATGTTATCTGGTTCCAAGCATATTAATATGAGAGACGTCCAGTCAGTCACTGAGTGCTTCTTATCTGCTCTGTAGATACAGTACATACTATCCATGTGTCTGTGTGTGTCTGTGTGTCTGTGTGTGTGTGTCTGTGTCTGTGTGTGTGTGTCTGTGTGTGTCTGTGTGTGTGTGTGTGTGTGTGTGTGTGTGTGTGTGTGTCTGTGTGTGTCTGTGTGTCTGTGTGTTTGTGTCTATGTCTGTGTGTGTGTGTGTGTGTGTGTGTGTGTGTGTGTCTGTGTGTGTGTGTGTGTGTCTGTGTGTGTTTGATAGTTAGTAGCTCTGCTACTAAATGTGAATTAGAAGCCATAGACAAGGAGAACCAATTTCAGCAATGATATTATGCTATATTATGGAACTACTGAGAATTTAAGTTTAATATATTATAGAACTATCGTGAATGATATTATAGTATAAGATAATAATAATGAATTATATTAAACTATATTATGGATTAGAGCACAGCATGGTGGAGTGCAATATAGTACCATAGAGTAGAGAACAGTCTAGTACAGTATTACAGAGTACAGTAGAGTACAGTAGAGTAGAGTGCAGTAAGATAGAGTACAGTAGAGGACACTATGATAGAGTACAGTAGAGTATAGTATGATAGAGTACAGTAGAGTACACTATGATAGAGTACAGTTGAGTACTGTAGAGTACAGTATGATAGAGTACAGTAGAGTATACTATGATAGAGTACAGTTGAGTACAGTAGAGTACAGTATGATAAGAGTACAGTAGAGTACAGTAAAATATAGTAAAGTTGAGTACTGTAGAGTACAGTATGATAGAGTACAGTAGAGTACACTATGATAGAGTACAGTTGAGTACCGTACACTATGATAGAGTACAGCAGAGTATAGTATGATAGAGTACAGTAGAGTACAATAGAATGCCCCAGAGCAGGAGAAGAGAAAAAATAATTGAAAATTGAATAGGATTGAGAGAGGGAAATAGAGGCAGGCATTCAGAATATGAGACAAAGAGAGAGAAATAGAGGCAGGCATTCAGAATATGAGATAGAGAGAGGGAAATAG